>NC_135905.1:9451123-10051123 GCF_964194155.1 Cetorhinus maximus | reverse complement strand
ACATTCTATTTACTTGATTTGAACATTCGGCTGAGTATTTATTTGTCATTGCTTAAAATAACAGGAACACAGCACAAGATAACAATAGATGAGGAACTCTTTCGAGTTATCAACAGTCACAGATTGCAACCCTTTCGAGTACAATCACAGTTCTTGGTTTCCGGGAGTGGGACATGAACCCACAACCCTCTGATTCAAAGGCGAGGGTGCTATGAACTGAGCCACAGCTGACACAATAGATGAGGAGGCGAGCATGAATAGGTTGGGACATAATGGGTTTGGGCACCATGACTTAGTAGAAATTATCTGCCCCTTTAAGAAGTAGTTGCAACTGTGACACTCCTTGGAAGGCATTAGCAGTTAACCTATGTTACTGGACTGTTGCTAATTCCTGATTGATACTTACATGCCCTTAATTCCTCATAATTATTGGGCTGCAGACTGGATGAAATGATGGAGCAGGCAGCAGGTTATATTGTAAGTTTGGCGAAATGGCACAGATATATGATGGCCTGCTCTGTGCACGGCTGCCTCATGTTTACACAGTCCTGTGTGAGCCAACTTGGAAAATGCAGGCAATGCAGAAGTCAGCTCTTACACCACTGAAGCTACAACAGCGACACATCATCGTATAAAACGTCTCATCGTCGTAGAATTTCTTCTTATTCCAGCCACATGTAGTAGGCCTGGGAAGAAAAGGAAGTGGTTTCCTCAGGTGTGGCTCTGGGTCAGCTCTCTGCAACAGCATTTTTTGCATCACGGCCTTGATTTACCTCATAACCTAAAGGGACTGATTTGTGGAACTGCGTTTAGATGGTCCAGGAAAGCGGTGGCAGTACCCACAGCAGATTGGGCAGCTCCTAACAAATGGGCCTTTGTCGGCATTGATAGGGCGATGTCAGTGAGTTTGCATTTGCCTGTTCTCTAGATTGTGTGAGGCCCATCTATCAGGATTCGATGGTTAAAATGTCTCCACTACTTTAGCCCAACAAGTAGTCACAGACTCCAGCTTAGAATAAACACTTTTGAAGCAGTGTGAAAGGTTTACTCTCCACCTTAGCCAATCTCGTAGAATCTATGTGAAGCTGCCAAACGTGCTTCCTGTCGGTTTTCACCAGCAGGAAGTGTACTGAGGCTGCCACTTTAGACCATATAGGAAGATAATTCCATGTCATTGGTCTGGAGTTAGGAGAATAATGTTTTGTGCTGCACTACTTAATCCTAAATTGTTGTTGAGGTGTATGCAATTATGTTCCCTATAGTTACGCTTCCAATTATTCCTGGGAATTGTATGAGAAACCTCTTAACGCTTACGTAAATCCTTTTACTTTTAATCATTGCAGCAAAGTAATTCGCAAAGTACTGAAAGACCCAATGATATATAATTACAATCGACTATCCAGAGCTGGGAGTTCATCTTCCTCTTCGGGTTATTTAGCAGGTAAAAGGAATTTAACCTGCAAATCAATCACCGTTAACATTTAAAATGGAGCTATCAGATTGCATAAAATATAATTTCAGTAATTACTTGTTTAAAGAAATCTGTTTCAATTTAATTTCTTTCTTTGCAAGTTACCACAGACACGGTGTCCTTGTACAACCTGGAATTACTCTTTGCAGACAATGGAATTTTAAAACAGAGTTACTCGGATATCTTCGTATCCACCAGGGAAAGTAAGCTTCGTGCAAGTCAGGTGTGTTCTTTTGTTTTCAATCTGCTCAACTTCACATCAAAGCTTGTGGATTGACTATTGTTTAAAGGTTATAATTGTGTTAGTGTCCAATTTACCAAATCCCATAACCAAAATATTGACTTCAGTAAGGAGGAGGGAAATGTTTTCACTTTGGAGCACCTGAGGGTTTAATAACCTCATTGAGGATCGACTCCAGGTTGTGAATCATATTACATACATGCAAGTGCGTTTAACATCAGCTGCATTGATGCTAACGGCCCCATCTCTTGTACCCTGTGGACGATGATACAACTCACTGATTCCAACGGCACATCCATCAGTTTAAAGAAAAAGGGGGTTGAAATTGGAGCCAATAAACTGTCACTGTCATTAAGTGTGGTGAGAGGTACAAAAGGAGGGAGCACACGTTTATGGCATTTTATTCTGTTGATTATCCTTATATTTGCACTGCCAGGCTTGTAGGGTTAATGCACTTTGTCTTATGAGATGGAAGGCTCACAATGGCTTGCACCACGGTGGCCAACTCTGTGTTAGGCATTGTATTTTTGCTTTTATCTCTGTGTTAGGCATTGTATCTTTGCTTTTATCTCTGTGTTAGGCATTGCCTGGCATGCTTCAGGAGACCCCCCCCTTTACCCTGGCATGGCACTGTCTGCTGCTTTTACTGCAGTGGAAGGCAGTGGCCGAGGAGGTGCATAATTCGCTGGCCACTGTTTTGTCCGGGCCCTTTTCTCAGCCAGCTGAGCTCTCCATTTCCCCTCACCTCTTCTAATGCCCTTTCAAACAGTCAGCCTCCAGGGGACATGGCCGTTGGCGACTATCTCCCAGTCGTTAGTGCCAACGTCCTATCTGACCTGCAAGTTGCCTTGTCGAAGCGGTATGGGTGCCTGGCAGGGCGTGACCCAGCGGCCAGTGCGGAGGGTCTTTGGGTACATGGCCCTCATCCATCTGATGAGTATGGCCAAGCCGATGCAGACCTCGTTGGCTTAGCAATGAATGTATGCTGATGGAATTAGCAGGCTGCAGGACCTCTGAGCCAGTGACTTGTCCTGCCAAGAAATGCCAAGGATACGTCTGAATCAGCGAAGGCAGAAGTTGTTTCTCCTGCCCAGCACATGTTGTGCGACTCTCGCCATCGTATAGGGGTGCACTGAGGCCGTAGGCTTGGTAGGCTCACAGCTTGGTTTTCTAGGAGAGGTTGCTCTTGTCTCACAAGGTGCATGGATAACTCATGGCTAGGAGTGCGTTATATGGCTGTAACTATAGCAACACTTGGTGCCTCATGTGCTCAGATGTCAAAACAAATATAGTTACTTAAACATTGAGGTTATTGGGACCGTAAAACTTCCTCTCAAATTTCTTCTCTATTTTCTGTATGTTTGCATTTTATTTACATTTTGGAAGTTTCTGTTGGAGTTTTTCCGCAAGGGATCTTCTCTTTGTTTTAAATGATTTACTGTCAACATTGCAGCTGCCCAGCACGTGAACATAATTCTTCACTTGCGCATTGTCAAAATCTTGTTATTCTCGTTAGGGGTTTCCTGCTGTAGCCTTAGCAGGAACTCTGCCCACGCGGGATTTCTGATAATCTTCCACTGAAATTACAGCAGCTGATTGGGAGAACGCCAAGAGAGTTGCTACTTCTTTACCTGCACCATCGTCGCAATGAGCCCGTTGAGAGAGCAGGCTGCACCACCACCATCTCAATGGTTGGCTAGTGCCATCAACACCAAGAGCAAACGAAGAAAAACCCCTACATAAAACAAAAGTTTGACATCCATTGACGGAACCATCGTTATTCTGGTGACACAATAAGTTTCCGCTGTATAGATTCTATATAAGCTAGAGTAGCCTGACAATTTCACATAGTACACGCAACATTTTCATATTAAGTGTTTAGCATGTTTTCCTACGCTGTGGGCTGGCTTTCCTGGAACTTGATCTAGTTCCAGCTCTGATTTGATGTGGTACAGCCATTCCTCTCCTTATTGTCACTGTTACTAATCACATACACCTCTTCATATTGGGAACAGGTAACAATCGAAGCCCAAGGCCTAGACTCATTTTTCGGAGAAAGCTCAAAGGAAGCTGAGGGTGATGACAATGAGGCCATGGCTGGCATGTCGGTGATCCTCTTCGATGTCCAGCTCCCTCCTGTTGTGTTTTTCCAAGGATATATTGACTTAATGGAAAAGATCTGGTCCATCACTGAAGAGCCTATAAGCATAATAAAAGGATCCATCTTACTTATTGACCATCTACAGGTAATGAAGTTCAACACAACCTCTTTATTACAAACAGATTGATGCAAACTACAGTCAGCCACGGTTCAGTTTGTAGCACTCCTGCCTCTGATTCACAGGGCCCTGGGTTCAAGTCTCACTCCAGGATTTGAGCACAAAAATCCACACTGAGACTCCAGTGCAGTACTCAGGGAGTGCAGCATTGTTGGAGGTGTCTGTTTGGGTGGATGTAAAAAAGAGCAGAGGATTTATCCTTGGTGTCCTGGCCAATATTTATCCCTCAATCAACACCAGAAAAACAAATTATCTGGTCACCATCGCATTGCTGTTTGTTGGAGCTTACTGTGTGCAAATTGGCTGCTGCGTTTCTTACATTATAACAATGACTACACTTCAAAAAAGTATTTCATTGGCTGTAAAGCACTTTGAGGCACCTGGCAGTCTTAAAAAAAGCACTCAGTAAATGCAAGACTTTCTTTTCTTAAACATGTCATAACAAACATCTCCATTGATCTACAGTAGTCAATAGCAACAACCAAATAAGATGATTGCAGTCAGAATTATTACTTCAACAGTTCCTGCAAGTTGGCATTGATAATGATATTTGAACATAGCAGTGGTATGTTACAACCTTCAGTGAAGCCAAGACAATAACAAAACCATGGCAATGAACAATTGTATTTAAGCACTGAAATATAGATTTTATACATGTTATACAATATGTACAACATTAATGACATCCAGTGTGAGAATATTGTGGCAATTTAATTTCAGATATTTTGATATACACTTTTGCAAGTTTCCTTATCCAGGTTTTACTTTATCTCCTTGTTTTGAATAATTAATGCCTTTTAGTTATTCTGGGTGGAACCATTGTAAGTTGTTGGAAAGGAAGAGTTTTTATTTATGAAGCACTTTAGCACATTAATATTGAAATACAGTCACTGTTTTGTAAGCAAATATAGGAACCAATCTGTGCACAGCAAGGCCCCGTTAACAGGATCCAAGCTAACTGATAAAGCCAAAACCAAGACACAGAGTTTTTCCTTATTAAGAGAGTTTATTGACTTGTTCAGTCTCTCCTCCCACTCAGCCCAGTGTCCCAGTTGTCACCTATTTATATGTGCTGAAAGACAATTAACACCTATAACCTGTTGCTTTTAACCTTAACAATGTAATTGACATGACATTAACAAACCTTAAAAAGGTAATTGACAAGACATTAACAGGAAATAAATGAATGGTTTCAGTGGCATTGTTTTAGGGAGGAATATTAGCTGAGACACTGGAAGAACTCCTTGCTCCTTTTCTAGCAGTCTACAGGATCTTCTACACCCACCTGAGCAGATGGACATCACACGTGAGAGATGGCACATCTAACGGTGTAGCAATCCCTCATTACTGCAGTGAAATAGAAGCCTGGGTAATGTGCAGGAAGCCCAATATTAGGCATTGAGTCAATTTGCAATTTTTCCCAGAAAGTATGGTAATATAGTGTGTGGTCAACCATGGCGAATCACGTGATTATTTTCTATTGGCAATACAAATTTATGGAATTCAAGTAGATGGATTGAAAAACAAAAAGAGAAAATGTTAGAAACACAGCAGGTTGGTCCGTATGTGTTGAGAGAAAAGACAGATTTATGCTTTGAGTGCAGACGCCTATCCAAAACTGAGAAAATAAGAGGCGGACAGGGATATTAAAATAATCAGAATTAGCAGGTGGGAAACGGAGAGGAACCATGAATAGAATGACATTACAATCATCTCAGTCAAGTAATGGACAGCTAAGGGTGTATAGCTAGCTGAGGGACAGTGAAATGTGAAGAAAGACAGGAAATATAGGAAATGGATCAAAAACAAGGGGCAAGATGTGAAATTAAAACCAGTTTGAAAATAAGAAGATTGCAGGAGTCAATGTTCACCTGCTGTCATTTCAGATTAATCTGTTCCTATTCAGGAAGCTTAGGGAATTTAAAACCACATTGCAAATAACAAGAGATAACACATTATTTTCTCAGTTCACTCAGCACAGATTGAAAACACTTGCTATTGATGCACAGATCCAGTGTGTTCAATTTCCTCTCTCCTGCAGGCAATCTTACTACAGTCTGGGCTTCAAGCAGACACTGAATTCCAAGGGGGGCTTGGAATTGACATTTCAGGCAGCATTGAGCTCAGCTTGTGGAGTCAAAGATCCAAAACCAACATTAGAAATAGGTATGTAAATAAAATGGATTGATGTCAGCCGAGGTATCCAACATTGCGTTGTGTTTTTCTATGAAAGTGGTATTGGCATAATTCATAACTTAATTATTAAACTCTGCCGCATCAGTTAAGCTATTCAATTCCATCAGTTACTTTGTCTTTGACTAAGTTCAGTGCTCCAGGTCCACAATTTTGGACAATCAGCGCTATCACAACCAATGGCTCAGCTCCAATGAGTTACAAGTGAACTCTTGGTATTTCCATCAAGCTGTTAGTAAATGTCTAATGAGCTAAGAGTGCCTGTAGTTTAGTCATTTCTAGTGAAGGTGAGCTTGAGCAAGTATCGGGAATGAAAAGCCATAAGACCACGGATATTGTCCACAATTCCTTCCCCACACCAGTCCACCTCTCTCTCTTCCACTAAGGCCTTCCTTAAAAACTACCTCTTTGACCAAATTGTTGGCCACCTGTTCTAATGTTTCCTTATGTGGCTTGGCACCAACTTTTGGATGATAAAACATCCCAGTGAAGTCTCTTGGGACTTATTAAAGGCAAGTTCTTATTGTCACAATTCCAGTTTTGCCCGAACTTTATGCTTTAGACACCTGGATTTATTCATTTCTATACCTGTTCATTGAGAAGTAGATTTTGGTCTCTACCATCTGATAATCCGGCAGAGTGGATTGCCTGCCCTTCATAGAATTCACCCATTTCCATTTGATTGATTTAATTGCCTCACCTTCTGCCCCCTCCCAATAGTCAATTAATACTGACAATCTAGGCTCACACATGAGGTGTGATCGCGCCATGTTGAGACGTTCATTTTTTCAATGTCAGCTGTCACAGTGGGGTTGTAGGCTTTGGCCACTAGAGGCCTCTGTGAAGCAGGATTCTGAAGTCCCCTATTTCCATTGCCATTTTGCAAATAGCACATTTCTATTCAGTGACTGATGTTATGATGGGGCAGGTGGTAATTGCCAGGCCACTTTTGGAGATTTTAAATATTAAATTAAAATGTTTACTAACAAAAGAAAAGAAAACTTAAACACACAAGGTTACAGTTACACAGTTAAATTCAGTCTTACAACATTTTCCAAAATACTTCTACTTCTGCCTTTTCCAAGCAACATTCCCTATGGATTCTTAACCTATAAAAAAAAACCCACTGTTGTTATAGGGGAGATATTTCACAGGCTTCTCTCTCCCTCTCGCTCGGCAGTGGAAATCCAAGTCTTGTAACAAAACCTTGCTTTCTAGAACAAGCAAACACTTCTCTGGGGTGGCTAGAGGCTGCTTATTTCACCAGTCTGTCCTCGCAATGCACACTCTTCAAGATCACATGGGCCACACACCTCATACAGCTTTCAACCTTCCCTTAAATACGCTTTTCCCCTTTCATCTTTAAACTCATTGTTCTTAACTTTCTTTGGAAGTTGCCTTTCCCAGAATATAAAAATCTTTCATGTTGTCTTTTATTGCTACCTACTTTCAGAAAAAAATAAACTTAACTTTGCTTTATTCATTTCTGATCTTTGCCAATTGTAAAACTTCCTTTTATTTCCCTTTGAAATTCAACAGCTGAAAATTCAACTCCTCATTTATCTCCTAATGCAAATTCCTATTCATGTTGTATCTACTGGTATCCCCTCTTAGCTTGTCCATCTCCACTTCAAAGATGCCTTCTTTTACTGTAGCCCTTTGATGATTTAAACCTTGCAGTCTGACTGTCTTCAGTTCAATTGAATTAGTCTCACACACACACACACACACACACACACAGGGTGGACTTTTATGGCCCCTCCCACCGACGAGGTCGTCCGGTCTTGCCTAAGTCAGTGGAGTTTTGAACGGTTCGCATCATTTATCGACCCAGCCCCCACCGGCGATGGAGCCATAAAATTCCAACCACTGTGTCTATCCCAGAGGGTTGCTTCATCGCTGAATAGACTGAGATAGACAGACTTTCGGTCTGTCGGGAAATCAAGGATTATGGGCATTGGGTGAGAAAGTGGGATTGAGGAAGAAGATCGGCCACGGTCGTATTGAATGGCGGAGCAGGCTAGAGGGGCCGAATGGCCTATTCCTGCTTCTATTTTTTTATGTTCCTAAACACGGCAACCCGTGTGTGCGCGCTGCAAGATCCCATGACCAGGCATGAAGTAATGCTTTAGTGATGCTGGTTGAGGGATAAATGTTTTATTTATATACTTCTCAGCTGAATGGGGGTGGGGGGGGGCCATGGCAAGACTTAATTAACAGCAAATTGCAGTTTGTTGCTCTGCTATGGGAACTCTCTCGTCCTTTCCGTGACCAGGCGAGAGTTTGGCACACAGTGAGAACAGCAATAGCTCACATTTACACTGAACCTTTTAATGCAGCAACACGACCCCAGACACTTAATGCAAACGTGCTAACAAGCAACATTTGCCATTGAGCCACATTCTGAGCTGTGAGGACCCCTATCTGTCAAACTCTGGCAATTTAGTAGAGTTTGTATGATTTGCAAAACCTGCCTGGTCCATTCTGGAAGGGTGAAAGAGTAACTTGCAAGCACTGGCAAATATAGATCTGTTGCCCGTTTGCTTGTTTAGAGCCTTGTTAAATGCCAGTATATAATTGTCATACTTTTTCCATTGATCTGCAGAGGGACGCTGGTGATTAATTCTGTAATCAATGTGGACACCCCCTTTGCTCACGCGGGAGTGAACAGCAGTTCTGAGGCGGCAGCTTCGTTGGAGTTTGTCAGCTCTGTTAACTTTTTGGATTCCCCGATTCTGACCTGCCTCCAGCTGCTAAAAAAGCTGTTCCCATACAGGTAAAGCAGGTCAAGTGTCAACCTTCTATCTTTGCCGCATTCGTAGGGCAGGTGTTAACACTCTCACCCATGGTGAGTTTGGCGAGGGGGACATTTACTTGGGCGGGAGGGTGTCGGGCGGGGATCCCGCCACCTTCCTGCCCCCCCCACTCCGATTAAGCCTGTGGCAGGAAGGCTCGTGGTTAGCCTCCCCCCACCCCGCCACCAATTGAGGCCCCTTAAGTGGGCAATTAATGCCTCATCCCGCTGCCGCTAGTATTAACCCAGCAGCGGGTGGGGATTCACCTTGCGGAGGGCACAATGAGCAAACCCTGGTTAAGGAAGAGGTCACTCGGCCCATTGAGTCTGTGCTGGCTCTCCATGGAGCAACCCAGTCAATCCTACCCCCCGCCCCCCAACCCCACTCGATTCCCGGGGCCCCGCAATTTTATTTCCTTCAAGTGCCCATCCATTTCCTTTTGAAATCATTGATCATTTCTGCTCACTGCATAAAAAAGCTCTTCCTCATATTCCCCCTGCATCTCTTGCCCATAACCTGAAATCTGTGAACCTAGTCTTGTACCATTAGCTAATGGGAGCAGTTTCTCGTTGTCTATCTTATCTGAGCCTGTCATAATCTCGTACTCCTCTATCGAATTTTCCCTCAATTTCTGCTCCTGTGATAAACAACCTCAGCTATTCCGACCTAACCTTGTAACTAACGCCCCCCTACCTCCCTCCCCAATCCCTGGGACCATCTCCTCTGCACCATCTCAAGGACTTTCACAAACGTGGTGACCAGAACTGACTACTTTAATTGGGGCTCTGCACACATTACTCCAGCTGTGGCCTCACCAAGGTTCCATACAACTCCAACATAACCTCCCTACTTTTGTAATCTATGCCTCGATTGATAAAGGCAAGTGTCCCAATCAGCCTTTTACAAATTTCCCTAATTAACTCAAACCTCACCATGTGCCTGTTGATTTTTTTTCCCCTTATTATTGTTCCTAAAACTTTATCCACTGCGGGTGTTAAACTAACTAACCTGTAGTTGCTAGGACTGTCCTTACACCCTTTCTTGAATAAGGGGGGTCACATTTAACACTCCAATCCTCTGGCACCTCCCCTGTATCTAGGGAAAATTGGAAGATTATGGCAAGCCCTTCCGCTATCTCCGCCCCTACTTCCTTTAGCAACCTGGGGTGCAAGCCATCTGGACCAGGTGACTTATCTACCCTTAGCGTAGCCAGCCTTTTTAGGACCTCCCTCTCAATTTTCACCGTATCCATTTCCCCCACTATCTCCGCCTCTATCAATATTTTGTCAGATTTCTCTTCCTTGTAAACAGACACGTTAATAAAATCCAAGAGTTCACCTTGCATTCATTTTTACCCTGTTACATTTTGCTTTAAAGCTCGTCCTGTTAACTTTTTTTTCAGGCACAACCAGGGTTTCGCAGCCAATGATTAATTTTTTTTAAATATGTACCAATGTAGGGAAACATAGAAACATCAGAACTAGGAGCAGGAGTTGGCAATTCAGCCCCTCGAGCCTGCCCCGCCATTCAATACCATCATGGCTAATCTCATTTTGGTCTCAACTCCAATTTCCCGCCCTCTCCCCATAACTTTTCAACCCGTTACTAATTAAAAATCTGTCCATCTCCTCCTTAAATTTATTCAGCGTCCCGGCATCCACTGTACTCTGAGGTAGTGAATTCCACAGATTCACGATCCTTTGAGAAAAGTAATTCCTCCTCATCTCTGATTTAAATCTACCACCCCTTAGACTAAAACCGTGGCCTCTCATTCTAGAATGCCCCAGAAGGGGAAACATCCGCTCCACGTCTACTTTGTTTTTCCCCTTTAGCATCTTATATACCTCAATTAGATCTCCTCTCATCCTTCTAAATTCTAGGGAGTATAGGCCTAAACTGCTCAACCTCTCCTCATAAGACAAGCCCCACATCTCTGGAATCAATCTAGTGAACCTCCTCTGAACTGTCTTCAATGCAACTACCAGTACACCCACAGAAATATCTCGCAAACAGCAAATGAGATAATTGACTATTCAGCCTGTTTTTGGTGGGTGTTGTTTGAGAGATAAATGTTGGCCAGGAGAACTCCCCGGCCCTTCAACCTTTTATATTCAGCTGCGTAGGCATCCCTCAGCAGTGCGACACTCCCACAGTACAACGCTGAAGCATCAGCTCGGATTATGGGCTCAAGTGGGGCTTGAACCCACAACCCTCTGACTCGGAGGTGCATGCACTCTCCCCTCTAACTAATTGCTGTCTAGGGCCCTACAGGCGATATAAATCTAATTTGCCCTTTTAGGAGATTTGGATATTTTGTGTTCAGTTATCTCCACCATTTTGAAAGTTGCTCTTCATCACTGATTATAAATAGAGTTGAGGCTTACAGTTGTCTCTTTCCCTTTTGTTTTCAGAGAGACGGTGACAATCTACGAGTCTTTGGAAAAAGGGGTACCGTTTACCGTTGGGAAGAAGAGAACGCTGAGAGTTCAGGACACAGAACTACCGCTGCATCATGCCAACTCAGAAATGTGTAAGAAGCTGCTCTCCGAGAGAGCATAGGCTTCAGAGGTGGCAGTGACCTTGTCCGACACTGAGCGCCCAGTCCAAGTGCATAATTAGCTGGGCCCGGAGCTGCCTTCTGCTGTCACTTTGCTGGAGGTGCAGTGTAAAAAAAATTCCATTTACCCGTGACTCCGAGGAAATTCCCAGCCTCTGTTGCCAGGCAAATTTAGAGTTAATTCGTTCTCTTGCAGACGCGATCCTTCAATTGGTGATATTCGTAAAGCAACTTAAAAGGAAAAACGCCAATGTGAAAATCAGTGAAAGCCGTAGGACGTGGCAGCGTGTCTCCTGGAGCAATCAAAGTACTGTGGCGTTAAAAGCCACTTATTCAGATCTGCGGTATGCCACGTGCTGGTTAATCTTGCAAAGCTGGTTGTGGAGTGTTTCATGTAACTGTCTCCCACTCCCTAAGCTGTGCTTTGGTGTTTTAGTTTTACCTTTTACCCAGTTTTTCTGCCTTCCCACTTTAATCGCTTTATCAGTTCCCGTGTCTTCGCCAAAGGCAAGGTCAGAACAATGGGCTTTGACTTGCCTGCCTGTTTCTGGTGAGCCGTTCAGAGGCCGGGAGGGTTGCAGGTGGACGGTTTGAGGTGAAACGCTTCTCCGTGAGATAGCGGAACTCTCCAAGTGCACACACACACTCCCCCACCCACACACACACACGCACCCCACCCCCCACCCCCCCCCCCCACACACACACACACCCCCCCCACCCCCCCCAACCACACACACACACACACCCCCCCCCCACACACACACACACACACCCCCTCCCACACACACCCCCCCCCCCACACACACACACACACCCCCTCCCACACACACACCCCCTCCCACACGCGCACACACACACACCCCCTCCCACACACACACACACACACTCCCCCCCCCCCCCCCCCCCAAACACACACACACACACCCACCCCCCCGGCCCTCCTCCACCAAAAAATAATCGCTTGATTTGGTTCTCATTTGCAGAGGGTGAATTTAATGCGTTCAGAATAGACAAGACCCGCTCTGTCGGTGGGCTTCACTCGTTAACTTGTGAAGGATTTGCTCACTGTTTATTTGGATAGAAGCTGCCAATATTTCGAAAACAAAATTGTGCTGTCAACTCCTGACAGTCACTGCTGCTATTTAACTCTCCGTGGTCTTATTCCCTCTCTCTCTCTCTCTCTTTATAAGCTTCTGAATCCTACCAGAGTCTGAGAACTCTACAACCGCTCAGCTCTGACCCCTTGTGCATTCTCCGCTCCCTTCAACCCACCATTGGCGGCCGTGCCTTTTGCCATCTAGGCCCTAGGCTCTCAGATTCGCTGCCTGGAAACCTCTCCTTTACCTCTCTCACCCCTGTTAAGGTGCTCCCTAAAACCTACCCTTTTGACCAAGCTTTTGGTCACCTGTGCTAATGTCTCCTTGTGAGGCTCAGTGTCTTTTTTTTTGTCTGAAGCACCTTGGAATAGTTTACTGTGTTTAAGGTGCTATATAAATGCAATTTTTTTGTTGTTTCTCTCCTCTGATTTGTAGCCCCCCCCCGCCCCCATTTTGTTTACCTCCTCTGAAAACTGATGCTCCCCCAATCTCTCCACAAGAGGACCTCTCTTAATGTGTGGAGTCCAGGCTGTGAGTGTGAGCAGTTTGTTTAATGGGGCGAGAGGCTGATCCCAATCCATCATGTCCTTGTCCAAGATCGGCAAGTGACGATTCTCCAGGAAGGGGTGCCCATAGAGCATTCGGGAGCCGGAATCCTGGCCAATTTACCTGTCCCGACCCAGGTTTGTTCATAATGCAGCCAAACAGGTTGAACATCAACCTGCAAATCCTTCCAACACTACACCAGGCGGGAAAAGCGGGAGAGATTCCTCATCAGCCATGTGATGGGAACAAGATTGAAGCCTTTACCATCACTGTCCATAGCTCCAGACTACAACATGCATAGAACTCACACTCGCAAAATCACAGAACTGTTACAGCACAAAAGGAGGCCGTTCAGCCCATCGTATCTGCACTAGCTCTCCGAATGAGCATTTCCCTCAGCGCCAGCCCTCCAACTTCTCCCTGTAACCTTGCACATTCTCCCTTTTCAGATACAGTCTAATTCCCTTTTGACTGTTTCACTTGAACCTGCCTCCACCATATTCTCGGGCAATGCATTCCAGAACCTAACCACTCGCTACGTGAAAAAGCCTTTTCCTCATGTCACTTTTGCTGCTTTTACTAATTCCTTTAAATCTGTGCCCTCTGGTTCTCGATCCTTGCATGAGCGGGAACAGCTTCGCCCTATCTATTCTGTCCAGGCCCCTCTTGATTTTGAAAATCTCTGTCAAATCTCCTCTCAGCCTTCTCTCCTCCAAGGAGAACAGTCCTAACTTCTCCAAACTATCTTTAATAACTAACATTCCTCATTCCTGGAACCATTCTCACAAATCTTTCCTCCACCTTCTCTAACACCTTCACATGCTCTCTAAAGTGCGGCACCCTCAACTGGACACAATACTCCAGTAGAAGCCAAACTGGTGTCCCACACAAGTTCAACATAACCTCCTTGCTCTTGTACTCTGTGTGCCTATTAATAAAGCCCAGGATTCTGTATGCTTTATTAACCACTCTCTCAACCTGTCCTGCCACCTTCAATGACTTAAGTACATATACACACCCAGGCCCCTCTGTTGCTGCATCCCCTTTAGAATTGTGCCCTTTATTTTATATTGTCTCTTCCTACTAAAATGAATCACTTCTCATTTTTCCGCATTGACCTTAATCGTGGGGGAGGCGGCGGCCTAGTTGTATTGTTACTGGACTGGCAGGTATTCTGGAGACCTGAGTTCGAATCCCACCACAGCAGATGGTGAAATTAGAATTCAATAAAAATCTGAAATTTAGAACTCTGATGATGACCATGAAACCATTGTGGATTGTTGTTAAGGACTCATCTGGTTCACTAATGCCCTTTTAGGGAAGGAAATCTGCCGTCCTTACCTGATCTGGCCTACACATGACTCCAGACCCACAGCAACGTGGTTGACTCTTAAAATGCCCTCTGGGCAATTAGGGATGGGCACTAAATGCTGGCCTAGCCAGCGATGCCCACATCCCATGAATGAATTTTTTAAAAAAAAATCTGCCAACTGTTGCCCCATTCTACCTGCTTGTCTATGTCCTTTGACTATCCACCTCACAGTTTACGATGCTTCCAATTTTCGTATCGTCCGCAAACTTTGAAATTTCCCTGAGTGAACTGTGACACAGTGGGTCCGGCGGACCCTTTGACCAATGCTGAAACCCATGAGCTCAGCACAGGCTGCAGTTTGAATCTTGGCCCGCAGTGAGAACTGACTTCAAAGGGTAAGATAACGGAGGGGAGACGTATGACAGCAGCTAATCCACGATCAAATTCACTCCCCATGCTCCCTGGATAATGGCAAGCCATGCTTTATTTTGAATAAATTAATTGGTGGCGGGTTTCCCCAGGGTATTGTCAGTTGGGCACCAGTTCAATATCAATGTATAACCAACAAGTGAAGTACTACTGTGGCTTTGAACTTTGAACTCAACCAGGGGCCTAAATTTCAGGCCCTGAAATACTTCAAGCATTTTTTGAATGTAAATTTAATTTTTATAAATCTGGAGTTAACCTAATTGCAGTCAGCATTGTTTACAATCATCCTATTTTGTTATATGTCTAACTGAATTGAGCACTGTCTGTATGAAGTTAATATTTTGTCGCAGTTTAAATTTTTTTTCTTTATAGAAGTACTTGGGTTGTCAACTCTGGAATTTTCATCACATGATCTCCCGGCTTGAGCTGCCCCTCCCCCACACTTCCACCATCGTCCACCCTCCTTCCCACTTTTGGGAATTTACCTACTGAAAACAGAACAGACTCTTTTGGGCAGAATCTTACCACCATTGTCCATCATCTGGGGTCAGGACCATTTCCAGCTCGCGACCCCACATGGGGTCAGAGGCTGCCGATGAGGAATCTTGGGGCGGGTGGCCAATTAAGAGGCGGCCTCCACATTCACCGCCCAATCAGGGAGGTCAGCCAGGTTCCCCAGTGAGGAGGCCCGAAAGAAGGGCCTGCAGCACCGCCTGCCTGGCAACCCCACCAGGACGGGCGAGTGTTGCTAAAGCAGAGGTAGGGGATCACCAGTGCGCCTCAAAATGGAGGCGAGGCTTCTTACCCCTGGAGCTCGTTCATTGGGCCAGTGAAAGGAGGCAGCAAAGGCCCTCTGGCCTGCTGCGGAGAGGCTGCCTCCAAGCAGCTGCTAGCCTCTGGACTCAGCAGGGGGCCAACTTGACACCGGTAAGATACCGGGTAAAAGCCCTTAACGATTGATCTTCCTGGAGCTGTTCACGACGATGCTCTGGAGATCAAGGTTAAATTCCTGGAGAGTTCAGGTCAGTCCCGGAGGGTTGGCAACACTAACCGGTTAGGTGAAAAATGCCCCTCCCCCACTCTAGCAGCAGGTAACTAAGTGACAGCCCTGAAGGCCCTCTCGCTGTGGGTCATTCCCTAGTTGGGACTCTACTTGTTAAAGGATTCAGTGCGTTTGATCGAGTTTCTGTTTTGAAGATAACCCAGTGGTTTTACCCCATGGAAGGTCTACATGATACAGGGTTGCCTCCTCACACAGGATACTGTAGGGCAATGCAACCAGGAAGCTGGTGGCCTTGCCCTAATTCCTGATCATTGTTGCCTCCCAGCATAGAAATGCCACCAACGTTGTGCTGTTGTTTACTGTCTCGCTAGGGAGATGGGAATGGCTGGTGTCAGTCCTCTCCTCAAGTTGGGGGGGCGCTCAGGGAACATTGTTGGGGTGAAAGTAGATGGGCACTGTTGTGAGGTTACATAGCTGTTGAAAAACATCAGGTGACATGTTGAGAATCCGTACGTTGGAGGGCAATGAACCAGATTCATGCTCTGACGTAGCCTATATATCTAAATGATCCTATAACTAACCTCAGCCTACTTACTGCTGAAGGTGGGTGCGCAAAAATAGTGAATTGTGATAAAACAGATTTAGATGAACTAAGATGGACTTCTTCCCGAAAATAACACTTTGGGATGCACTTTATGAGTAATTTGAGACATCATCATGTTTGTTAAATGTCACATTTTTGAGAAGGATTATGGTTCTCGAGAGCATTCATTCACTGGAGTTATCCTTGCTTCTTGGCTGGGTCTGTTGTAGACTCAGTGATAAAATGTCTACTCAATTCTTCAGCGCTCTGGCTTCCAGCTCTTTCTGCAGTTGGTTTACTTTTCTCGGAGTCCACATCCAGGCTCAACTAATCAAGTTCAGTGAGCATAGATCAGTCAACAGACGCACATAATCAAACACAGAGCAATTGGAAACCATCGAACACTGCAATGGATTGTTACAATTATTCAACGATTCCGTTATTGTATCATGTGATCACCGGGGTGGTTGACGGTGAACTTGAGAGGGACTTTGGTTCTGTTTTTTTTTTCTGTCAATCCCTGCGTTCCTTAGACTGGCTTCCAAATGCTTCATGGAGGCAGAGAAAATAGAAAGCAAACCTTTCCCCCTCATAATAAAGTAACACTAAGCTTGTAGATAATTCTACAAAGTATTGGCAGAGGGGAAAGTTGCCATCAATGGGTTTGTACATAAGAACAATGGTGGAAGTGGATCCATCCAGCCTACTCCATTCAGACAGGGAGCAACTACCACACCAATGACACTGGGACTATTGTTCCGAGAGCAGATAAGGTTGATAGCTGTGTTCAAAATGACCCTTTATTCATCCATGGGGATGTGGGCGTCGCTGGCAAGGCCAGCATTTGTTGCCCATCCCTAATTGTCTTGAACTGAGTGGGCTTGATCAGGGATTTCAGAGGGCAGTTAAGGTCAAGCGCATTGCTGTGGGTCTGGACTCACATGTAGGCCAGACCAGGTAAGGACGGCAGATTTCCTTCCCTGAAGGATATTAGTGAACCAGATGGATTTTTACAACAATTGACGCTTTATATTCCAGATTTTTTAATTCCACCAGCCCCCATGGTGCGATTTGAAGGCACATCCCCAGAGCATTAGCCTGGGCTTCTGGATTACTAGCCCAGAGACGTTACCACTAACTCAAAAGTCAAAGTAAACTAAAAGTCAACAGCTCTCCATTCCTGTCCCATCCGCAACGATGCCTCCTGGTGTCAGGGCTGGGAAATCCAGGCCAATGAATGGGACTAATTGGATAGTTCTTTCAAAGTGCCAAAAGAGGCATGACGGGCCGAATGGCCCACTTCTGTGCCGTATCATTCTATGATATGAAGGGCCGGAGGCTGAGATTAATTGTCCTTCCCCGATCACTGACCCGAGCTGAAATTTTAGCCTGTGTTAATCTGCTCCACGGGAAGGGGAGCTCAGTGCATTCTGAGTCTAAACAAAGTTAAACTTAGAATGAACAAAACCAAAGGAAAACTTGTAAATTGTAACAAAGATCATCTCGGGACACATTGGCCCAGTATCAAGATATCGCTTAAAACACACGAGAGGCTGATTTTAATTTGCTCTGTTGGCCGGGTGCGGGACAATCACGGTCTGGAATTCACGGCGCTGAACTCACCTCCTCCATTCCCCGCTCCTGCCATTTACCTGGGGTCCTGCACACGGGGTTTCAGGTGAGGGTTTCATTCCAGTTTGCTAATCGAGACCACATGCCCCATAAGGAACTCCGACACCATTTCCCAATGTCTTTGTTATCAGGTGTTGAATGGCTGACTCGAGGCCCTTAAAGTGCCCACCACAGGCTGCCAGGAAAATGCTGCTTTTTATATCCCTTTGATTTTTTTTGTCAGGCTGGAAGGAGCATGGTTGCCCCGGAGGAACCTCCTGGTCCGTTGTGCAGCCTCCCCCTTAATACCCTGCACCCCCCTCCCCCGCCTAGGTAAAATTCCGGCCGCACCTCTGTGTCCTGGCCTTCAAGAACCCACTCCCCACCTCGACCGACAAAGTGCCGAGCTGTGAGCACTGGAAAACTTGGTCAACTGGCCAAGACAGGCCTAAGTCAGGCCTGGCCTTCAGTACAGCGCGGGCATTGTGTCCGATGCCAGTGGGGGGCGCTTGTAGTCCCCCATCACCCACCCTATATACACTCAAGGTTTCAGCAAAGCGCTCAGATTCCAGCCAGATTGAAGTCATGTGAGCGACTGAGATGCTCTCAGGCTTGTCCTTGAAGTAATCATTATTTGTTTAAGCTGTCTAGTCATTATGCTGGTTTTGAACTAACAAAGTCTCCAACAAGCTTTACGGCCAAGTAGGTTGAACTGGTGTGAACCCACGGTCACCTACAAAGGAATAGGCTTTGTATAAAACCTCCCCAAACCCATTTTCGGGCTCCCCCATCAACCTCGTGCCCTAAAGCCCGGGTACCGGTGATTTAACTATTCAGGGTGGCACCCGCACCCACAGCAGAGGCGGGACTCTCGGGGTGTCCCCTCCTGAGAGGGGAGGCTTGAAGCAGCTGGAAGGAAAGCTAGCAAAAAGGTTCAAGTCAGGAGGCAAAGAGGCCACTGGGAAATTGGGCAAAACCGTTGACCAGGACAATGGCTGCTGTTCACCTGTGGGTCGTAGGGCCTGAATGACCCACTCCTGATCACCGAATACGTACCCAGGGCCTATCGAGGCACGACTCAGGCAAGATTCCCAAGGAAACTTTAAAAGTACCCCTCGTGCAAACTTCTGGAATGTGAACAGGCGTGTGTTAGGAAGGGAAAACTTATATTTATGTAGCGCTTTTCACATAATGAAAAGTCCAAAGGCAATTCAGAGGGGCATTATAAAACAGAGTACGACACTGAGTCACATCAGGAGATATTAGGTCAGGTGACCAAAAACCCAATCTAAGAGATAGGTTTTAAGGAGAGTCTTAAAGGAGGAAAGCAAGGTGGAAAGGTGTAGTGGGGGGGTGCATTCCAGAGCTTGGGGCCTAGGCCATTGAAGGCATGACCACCAATGGCATAGCAGTTATAATTGGGAATAAAAGTTGACAGAAGAAGTGACCAGTCCCTCCCCTCCAAAGCACAATGGCTTGCATCCTTAATAATGGCCTGGAACCTGGATGGACCTGGACTCTGTCCCTCCCTCTTACCAACCTGACTCACAGGTTTTACCCCTGTTAACGTAAAATTTATTGGGAGGGAAGGAGGTGGTTTATTCAGCCCAGGCCTCTCAGCGTCAAGCACTCTCCGATGGTCAGTTAGCTAGAACTTTCCACAGGGAGGGATTCTGTCACGCTGACGTCCTCTCGTGTGAGGTTTTCAGCTAAACTTGCGTGAGCTTCAATTTGTAACTTTGTCAGATTGCGCAAGGTGGAATTAAAGAATGGTTTTCTTTTTAGTCGTTTACGGGATGTGGGCATCGCTGGCTAGCCCAGCATTTATTGTCCATCCCTAATTGCCCTTGAGAAGCTGGTGATGAGCTGCCTTCTTGAACCGCTGCAGTCCCTGTGGTGTAGGTACACCCACAGTGCTGTTAGGGAAGGAGTTCCAGGATTTTGACCCAGTGACAGTGAAGGAACGGCCGATATATTTCCAAATCAGGATGGTGAGTGGCTTGGAGGGGAACTTCCAGGTGGTGGTGTTCCCGTCTATCTGCTGCCCTTATCCTTCTAGACGGTAGCTGTCGTGGGTTTAGAAGGTGCTGTCTAAGGAGGCTTGATGAGTTCCTGCATGTTGTAGATGGTACACACTGCTGTCACTGTGCGTCGGTGGTGGAGGGAGTGAATGCTTGTGGATGGGCTGCTTTGCCCTGGACGGTGTTGAGCTTCTTGAGAGTTGTTGGAGCTGAACTCATTCAGGCAAGTGGAGAGTATCCATCACACTCCAGACTTGTGCCTTGTAGATGGTGGACAGGCTGTAGGGAGTCAGGAAGTGAGTTACTCATCGCAGGATTCCTAGCCTCTGACCTGCTCTCGTAGCCACAGTATTTATATGGCTAGTCCAGTTCAGTTTTTGGTCGATGGTAGCTCCCAGAAAGTTGATAGTGAAGGATTCACTGATGGTAATGCCATTGAATGTCAAGGGGTGATGGTTAGTATTTCTCTTGTTGGTGATGGTCATTGCCTGTTACTTGTGTGGCCACTAGTTAGCTCAAGCCTGGATATTGTCCTGGTCTTGCTGCATTTGGACATGGACTGCTTCAGTATCTGAGGAGTTGCGAATGGTGCTGAACATTGTGCAATCATCAGCGAACGTCCCCACTTCTGATCTTATGATGGAAGGAAGGTCATTAATGAAGCAGCTGAGGATGGTTGGGCCTAGGACACTACCCTGAGGAACTCCTGCAGTGATGTCCTGGAACTGAGATGATTGACCTCCAACAACCACAACCATCTTCCTAGGTATGACACTAACCTGAGGAGAGTTTTCCCCTTCATTCCCATTGACTCTAGTTTGTCTAGGACTCCTTGATGCCACACACAGTCAAATGCTGCCTTGATGTCAAGGGCAGTCACTCTCGCCTCACCTCGGGAGTTCAACTCTTTTGTCCATGTTTGGACCAAGGCTGTAATGAGGTCAGTAGCTAACTGACCCTGGCGGAACCCAAACTGGGTGTCAGTGAGCAGGTTATTGCTAAGTAAATGCCGCTTGATAGCACTATTGATGCCCCCTTCCATCACTTTACTGATGATGGAGAGTAGACTGATGGGGCGGTAATTGGCTGGGTTGGGTTGGTCCTGCTTTTTGTGTACAGGACATACCTGGGTGATTTTCCACATAGCCGGGTAGATGCCAGTGTTGTAGCTGCACTGGAACAGCTTGGCTAGGGGCGCAACAAGTTCTGGAGCACAAGTCTACAGTACTATTGCTGGAATATTGTCAGGACCCATAGCCTTTGCACTAACCAGTGCCTTCAGTCATTTATTGATATCACAATTTTATCAAATTACAACACAGATGGAGTCCATTCGGCCCATTGTGCCTTAACCTACTCCCTGTGAGGGCAACTCAGCTTGTCCCACTGCCAGTTCTTCCCCATTGGCCTGCAATCTCTTTTCTTTTCAGATAATTATCCAATTCCCCTTTAAGAGCCATGACTGAATCTGCCTCTCCGCACTCTCAGGAAGCGCATTCCAGATCCTCGCTGCGTGAAGAAGTTTTTCCTCATGTCGCTGTTGCCCCTTTCGCCAATCAGTGTAAATCAGTGCCCTCCGGCTCTCAATCCTTCTCCCGACAGGAACAGTTTCGCCCTGCCTACTCTGCCCAGACCCCTCACGATTTTGAACAGTGCTATCAAATTTCCCCTGAATCTTCTCTTCTCTCCAAGATGAACAGCTCCACCTTCTATCCACGTAATCGAACCGAAAGCAAGAACTCGGCACTTACCGTATCCTCAAAGCATCCCGTTGTTTTCTGAAGCGTGGCAGAGATGCTGCTATGTCGGCTTGTGTGTGGTAGCCGAAGGGTATGACGCCCAATTGGCAACCCAGAGGTTGCAGGTTCAAATCCCACCCTGGACTGTTGGGGAACTGAACCCACCAAATGTGATGATTTGTGGCCTGAAGCAGGTAAAGTGATCATGGAAGCTGCCAAAATCCAACTCATGTCATTCGGGGAAGAAAAGCTGCTGCTACCTGATCCAGTGACTCCAGTCTCACACTTTAACGATTGATTCTTAATGCCTTGCAGGGTAACAATGTAAGAATATGAGTTTGGCAGCGCCGTCTGTGTTCTGGGACCAAGTGTGTTGAAGAAGAATGCAGCAGCCAGTTTAGACCCAGCTGGACCCCAAAACAGCAATTGAGTTGAATGACTATTTCATCAGATTTTTTTTGTGAAATTAGTCAAGGGAGGAATGTCGACCGGGACTGGGAGAGAATTCCCACTCTCCAGGACAGAAAGGTAATTCCCGCTCTCCAGGACTGGGAGAGAATTCCCGCTCTCCACAACAGGGAGAGAATTCCTGCTCTCCAGGACATGGAGAGAATTCCCGCACTCCAGGACTGGGAGAGAATTCCTGCTCTCCCGGACTGGGAGAGAATTCCTGCTCTCCCGGACTGGGAGAGAATTCCCGCTCTCCAGAACTGGGAGAGAATTCCCGCTCTCCAGGACATGGAGAGAATTCCCGCTCTCCAGGACATGGAGAGAATTCCCGCTCTCCCGGACTGGGAGATAATTCCTGCTCACCAGGACATGGAGAGAATTCCTGCTCTCCACAATAGGGAGAGAATTCCTGCTCTCCCGGACTGGGAGAGAATTCCCGCTCTCCCGGACTGGGAGATAATTCCTGCTCACCAGGACTGGGAGAGAATTCCCGCTCTCCACAACAGGAAGAGAATTCCCGCTCTCCCGGACTGGGAGAGAATTCCTGCTCTCCCGGACTAGGAGAGAATTCCCGCACTCCAGGACAGGGAGAAAATTCCCGTTCTCCAGGACAGAAAGGTAATTCCTGCTCTCCAGGACTGGGAGAGAATTCCGGCTCTCCAGGACTGGGAGAGAATTCCGGCTCTCCAGGACTGGGAGAGAATTCCGGCTCTCCAGGACTGGGAGAGAATTCCGGCTCTCCAGGACTGGGAGAGAATTCCGGCTCTCCAGGACTGGGAGTGGATCCCTGGCCTCCAGTAGTTTTACTGCTTCTGTTTATTTTCACTTAATTTCTTATTTTTAAGGTATTGATAAAATCCACTAAAATACAACATCTGAACACATTGCACCACTCACACCAATCCTGTGTGTCCTGAGCCATCGGCTACATCAGGAAAATGAGCGAACCCTTTTCCATTAATATCAGTCTTATTTCAAGTCAATGAACATATTAAGACCATTAATGTTTTTTCTCAGTTCATTAAGTCCGGTGTGCTTCATTAACCCGCTGCATTTACCAATTTAAAAAGCTTAGTTGATTTTGTCGGTATGTAAATGATGGCTTTAACTGTTCAGCTGTTCCTCTTTGCTGTCACACCTCCTGAAGGAGGCCAATTGCACTTTGCTCTATCCTAAAACTGGCCAATTAGCAGCATTGCTAAGAAAGTTGCTTTCTTCTGCTTTTTGGTTTCCGTGCATTAGGCGGGAAAATTTAATTAATCCCAACTCAGCTGCTGTATGCGGGAGAGACAAGTAATGTCAGTGCAGTCTCGAAATGGCTGGAGTGAAATGTAACTTCACTGGGGCCTAGCAGCTGAATCAGTTACCCCACTTTGGGGTAAAAGTGGTGACACCACTTGCTGATTGTGGTCAGCCCCTGACTGAGGCTGAAGCCCGGCTGGTGCTTGGTGCCAGCCTCCCAGCCTCAGGCTGGGCCGTGTTAATGTGGCGAACGTCCGCCTGGCAAAGGAAGGAGCTGGAGCCAATCTGCCTTCCACATTGATTTATTCACAAAGTCCAGTGGGGACTACTTTCCCCTTCCACAGGTGAAACCTGGTCCTTATGTGTGTGCCTAACCTTTCCCCAATTAGTGTAGATCATGCACTCGATTGTCACAGCGTTTGCGACATTAACAGGTGGAGGGTGGTGGTGCAGGGGCTATTGATACCTCCTTTAAATCCCTTCCAATGTGGTGGGGGCCATCATCTGGAGAGGTAACCACTCTGGGAGGATTCCCCCTCCATGGTGATAGGCTGGCAGCTGTGTGACCACTCTTAGTCTTTCCAATTCATGAGCGTTCAGAGAGTGCCCCCATGTTGAGACACACTCACGGTCTCCTGTCCAGCTGAGCAACATCCGCCCCTCCTGCTACAAAGGCTCCCATTGGGCCTGGCAGTTCCCTGCTCTGCCCGCCACCCTTAAATAGGACGGGGCTCCCGGAAGCAGCTTCCTAACTAGCCGCCTCTGGGAAGATCGTGACTGATCTCCCACCACGGCCACTTCCAGATTCCCAACCCGGAACTGAGGCTGACGATCCAACCAAGAAGATTCAGCCCAATGGGTGCATAATGGGCACCTGACCTCCAGCACCTCTTGTGGGCCCGTACCAAGGTGCAGTTTTACCCCCAGTGAGCTCTGCTTTGGGTAAATCAGCCTGTACGCCAATCTAATTACATCCAGATTATTTGATGGGTGGGTGGATGTATTAAAAGAAATTTGGGGTGATTGGGTGGCATAAGCAGCCTGGCACTCTGTCCTGTCACCTCTGGGACCTGGGTGCACAATGGAAATGTCACACCGGTGCAGTAGGCCTGACCATTCACGTTTTTATTACTCCTAGATTCCATTATTCCGATGCCGTCTTGGTCGGCCACACACTTCCCATCATCCATAAACTTGAGCTCACTTAAAACTCTGTTACCCGGGCCCTAACTCACGCCAAATCCTGGTCGCCCATCACTGACCATCGTTGGCTCCCAGTCTGACAACAACTGGATTTTCGAATTCTCATCCTTGGGGTGCCTGCTTTAATTTTAAGGACAGGTGAAATGGGGGTAGGTGGGAAGTAAAAAGGGTTCAAATTTCAAACCTGACCCCCCCAACCCGGCCACTTTTGGTTTTGGTGGAGGAAGGAGTATGAGCAGAAAGTTGTTAAGAAGGTTGTGTTCCTCCATTTTAACAAGGATTTTATTTTTATCTGAAGAAGGATGGGATTCCCATCCCTTTGAAGGAGGCGGGATGGTCTGGATCCCTGAGGTAAGTGCTTTTCCGGCACAGCTAGTGGGCCAGAAGGGACAGGAGCTTTTCCTCCAAGCGCAATAAGCTTACCTCATAACGGACCCTGTGATCAAACATCACGACTTCCAACTCCTCCCACGATCTTAGAGTTCTCAGTTCCCCCAATTTCTGAATTTCTGACTCTCCTAAACCTTCCCCTGCCCTTCGCCAACACCTATCCCCATCCCCCCCAACCCCCACCGTCTCTAACTTTCTTTGGACATACTCTCCGCTGCATTCCTGCCTGACCACAGCAGCTGACCTCTCAATTAAACTGGCTGGTCCGATTGGAAACCAATTGAAAAACATTTAAAAGACCAACGGGATGTCAATTTCAGCAGGATGTCCGGATTTTCCAGTTTTCCTATCCGGAAAATCACAGCCCCAAGTCAATATTGGGGCCCCTGTGTTCTTGTGTTCAATTCTCTCTATGGCCTTGCCTCTCCCTATCCCTGTAATCTCCAGCCCCCAAAAACCCCCCAATTCTGACCTTTCGTCCATTTCTTCACCCCTTCATTGGCGGCCGTGCCTTCAGCTGCTTTGGCCCAAAGCTCTGGAATTTCCTCCACAAATATCTATGACTTACCACCTCCCGCTCTCCTACTTTAAGTGTCCCCTCAAAGCCTATCTCTTTGACCAGGCTTTTGCTCACCCTGTCCTATTATTTCTTTATGTGGTTCAGTGTCAAATCCCATCTGATTTACACTCTTAGGAAGTTGCCTTGGCTTGGGACGCTGGTTGTCATTTTGCTGATCTTCTGAAGTCAGGGATTAAGCCCCGTTGTTGAACAAGAGTACAGAGAGCATTTATTCACATCTTACTATTCTGGTCGGACTTTGATGTAAGCATCTGTGGATGGAAAGATGCTCGAGGGCTGTTATCCTCCTAAATTAAAAAACTCACTCTATTATTCCTTCAAATCTACAGTTGATCATCTAATGTGATTTTCCCTCCCCAACCAACCCCCTTTCCCACAGTTAAGAGTTAGGATGTCCATTATTAATTATATTTTTATAAGCGCTTAGAATTTCTGTTTTACTCATTTTACCAGCTTTCAATGCCAGTTACTCCAGCAGTTAAAGTTATCTAATCAGTCACCCACTTAGTACTGAATGTTCCTTATTTCCATCCTCTTGAGGTTCAGTCATGATTCAAGCCATCTGAGTCAGAACCTTGTGGGTTCAACGCCCCCTCCTCCCACCCCAGAGACAGCAGCATAAAGTCTAGGCAGCACTGAGGGAGTGCCGCACTGTCAGAGCTGCTGCCTTTGGGGTGCATGTTAAACTTAGGCCCTGCCTGCTCTGTCATAAAACAAAAAAGCTCCATGGCGCCATGGACAGGCATGTTCTTCCCGGTGTTCTGGCCAATATTTCTCCCTCAATCAACATCGCCAAGATGGATTATCTGATCGTACATTGCTGCTTGCTGAGCTCAGATTGGCTGCCGTGTTTCCCTACACGACAACAGTGACTACACTTCAAGAACTTAATTGGCCGTAAAGCACTTTGGGAACATCCTGAGGTCGTGAAAGCCGCTATATAAATGCAAGTTCTGCCCTCACTTGTTTAAATGAACTGTTTTGTTTTAATTTATCCGCCATTGTCACATAATTTATTTTGAATAAAATGGACTTAGAAATAATCTAACCCATGTTTCAATCAATGGTGTACATCTGCAACCTTTCACAGGCTTACACCCTTCAAGCACTACGCATTCCTCCAACTCCCTTCTCCACATCATATGCATTTTAAACTCTGGAATTATTTCCCTGCTTCTCTGCCTCTCTTCGTTAAAATGGCCCTTAAAAGCTACCTCTTTATTCTTTCATGGAATGTGGGCATCGCTGGCAAAGCCAGCATTTGTTGCCCATCCCTAATTGCCCTTGAACTGAATGGCTTGCCATTTCGGAGGGCAGTTAAGAGTCAGCCACTTTGCTGTGGGTCTGGAGTCACATGTAGGCCAGACCAGGTAAGGATGGCAGATTTCTAAAGGATATTGCTGAACCGGATGTTTTTACGACAATGGTTTCATGGTCATTATGAGACTTTTAATTCCAGATTTTTATTGAATTAGGACTTCACCATCTACCATGGTGGGATTCAAACCCTAGTCCCCAGAGCATCACCCCCAGTCTCTGGATTACTAGCCTGGTGACAATGCCACTACACGACAGCTTCCCATTAAATAATTTAAATGAGGCTCCTGTGATATTGTTGGTTTTTCAGGGTTTGGAAAAGAAATAGAGATTCCAGAAACAGAAGTGCTTTTATAGCACTCCTTGTGGGTCAAGAGGAGGAAGATTCCTCTGCCTGGACCTTCAAACAAACCTTTGGCCTCCCTTCTACCAAGTACAGTCTCTGTGTAGCCCCTGTCATGATCAACCACCTCCACCCTCCCCACCCCAACTCCCAGTGGCCCTTCTTTCTCCCCCTATCCCCACAATCTGAAGTCCATGATTGTCACACAGCCATCCCCCACCCACATGAAGCCTGCACCCCCACTGTCTGTCAATGACCTGGCACTGTCCCCCAAGGGATGGGTACACTCAGCTCCTGACATTCCCGCCTTGGCTACCCGACAATTTGTCCGGCTGCTGGGACCAATACGGGGGAGGGGACATTCCAATAAGATGCTGTCGTTAACTTTGGCCGGGTCTTTGTGTCCTCAGCCTCGCCATTTTGCCTCGTGCTTCTGCACCCTCCCTGCCCCCCTCAGTAAATATCGAGGTGTGTGTGTGTGTGGGAACATCTCAAAGGAGGGAAAACCAACAATACAGGAAGAATCAGAAGAAATTCTGCAGAAGCCAGAAGAAAGAATTGACTTAAGAACAGTTCTCTCCCTCCGTTCCCCTCCTCGCATGGAGGCTTTGATGCCCGTACCCAATCAGCTAGTAGCTTGGCCCACTTAGCACGGACCAGGTGCTGGTGTAGTGGGCCCACATGGACCCTCCATTCAGGTGAAGCCACTAGGCACAGCCTCCCTGTTCGAGAATGAGAGCCCTCTAGAGAGGTGGGGAGTGGGGGGGGATGTGGTTGGGGGGTGGGGGTGGGGTGTAGATGCGGGTTGGGGTGGTGGAAATCCCACCTGCAGCCACTGACTGAGCTGTGCGCACAACCTCAGAGAGAGCAGGAGCCATAGGCCAAGCCTCCCATTGAGACCCTGACCCCCCCGATTCAGCCAATGAGCTGTGGGGCATCAAGTCGGTGCTCTGAGCGGGCAGCTCACTGATTGGAGGGGGTGGGAAACCAGCTGACTCCTGCATCGACCCTGGTGGAGGAGGGGCTTTCCGGAGAAGAGCAAACCTCGCGTGGGCTGACAGAAGGCCCGAGGTTCTTTTGTTTCCGTGGGCCCCACAAAAGTAAAAAATAAAAAGTTTCCTCGATCAGCATCTTCCGATGGTGCGTTGAAGGACCATTGGTCAATGTACGGTGCGGGGAGCTGTACCTACCTCAGAAACGCAACCAGGAGCTCAGTGTCTGTCCGAGCGCCCGGCTTCCATTTCATTGGCAGCTTCCCAGTTGGAGCAGGCAATTGTTCGGGCCGCCCATCTCAGGACCCGACTCAAGGAGCGACAGCGGTGCCATCATGAATGCAGCAAATGTGTTATCCCACCCCAGGTCGGGTCACCCAAAATCAGCCCGGCGACTGGAAGAAATCAACTCCGCAGATTAAATAATTTCACCGGCTTCTCCCTTCAGAAAGAAAGAAATACCTTCGTTACTTACATTTATGACATAATTCCTGACCTTAGGATACCCCAGAGTGATGCGCGCCCAGTGAGTTGTTTATGAAGTGTAGTTACAGCGATGTCAGTCAACACGTCAGCCGACCCGCGCACAGCAAGATCCCATAAAGGGCAAATCAACCAATTGCTGGAAAAACTCAGCAGGTCTGGCAGCATCTGTGGGGAGAGAAACAGAGTTAACGTTTCGAGTCTGTGTGACTCTTCTTCAGGGCTGAAGAGAAGTGGAAATGTGATGAAATTTATACTGTTTAAGGGGTGCCAGTGATAGGTGGGGACCAAGGAGAGATTGACAAAGATGCCATGAACTCAGTACAGAGTGTTATTGGTAGTGGTAAGGGCAGCAGGCCAAGGATGAACATGTGGGCATGAGAGCAGGATGGGGTGTGGAAATGGCAAGCGACAGGAAGGTCTAGGGCATGCCTGCAGACAGACCGAAGGTGTTCCACAAGGGATGGGTAATAAATAATGGCCTGGCCAGCGACACCCACATGCCACGAATGAATTTTAAAAAAGCGGTGACCCAGCCTGCGTTTGGTCTCCCGAATGTAGAGGAGACCACATTGGGAGCAGTGAATGCAGTAGACCAACTTGAAGGAGGTGCAAGTGAAACACTGCTTCACCTGAAAAGCGTGTTTGGGGCCTTGGACGGTGAGGAGGGAGGAGGTAAAGGGTAAGTCCTCCTCCCTCCTCTCCATCCAAGGCACCTTCTGCGTTTTCATAGGAAGGTGCCGTGGGAAGGGGATGAGGTGTTGGGGATGATGGAGGAGTGGACCAGCGTGTCCCAGAGGGAACGGTCCCTATAGAATGCTGATAAGGGGGGTGAAGGGAAGATGTGTTTGGTGGTGGCATCATGCTGGAGTTGGTGGAAACGGCAGAGGATGATCCTTTGAATGCAGAGGCTGGTGGGGTGAAAAGTGAGGACAAGGGGGACCCTATCATGGTTCTGGGAGGGAGGGGAAGGTGTGAGGGCAGAGGTGTGGGAGATAGGTTGGACATGGTTGAGGGCCCTGTCAACCACAGTGAGGGGGGGAAACCTCAGTTTAGGAAGAAGGAAGACATGTCAGAAGTGCTGTTTTGGAAAGAGGCATCATTGGAACAGATGTGATGGAGGTGAAGGAGCTGAGAGAATGGGATGGAGTCCTTACAGGAAGCGGGGTGTGAGGAACTGTAGTTGAGGTAGCTGTGGGAGTCGGTGGGCTTGTAATGGATATTGGTGGACAGTCTATCACCAGAAATGGAGACAGAGAGGTTAAGGAAGGGAAGGGAAGTGTCAGTGATGGGCCATGTGAAGGTGATAGAGGGGCGGAAATTGGAAGCAAAATTGATAAATTTTTTCAGGTACAGGCGAGAGCGTGAAGCAGCACCGAAACAGTCATCGATGTACCGGAGATAGAGTTGTGGGAGGGGGCCTGAGTAAGACTGGAACAAGGAATGTTCCACATACCCCATAAAGAGACAGGCATAACTGGGGCCCATGCGGGTACCCACACCTTTTATTTGGAGGAAGTGAGAGGAGTTTAAAGAGAAATTGTTCAGTGAGAGAACAAGTTCAGCAAGGCAGAGGAGAGTAGTGGTGGATGGGATTTTTTGGGCCTCTGTTCAAGGAAGAAGCGGAGAGCCATCAGACCATCCCGGTGGGGGATGGAGGTGTAGAGAGATTGGACGTCCATGGTGAAGAGGAGGCAGTTAGGGCCAGAGAACTGGAAATTGTTGATATGACGTAGGGCATCAGAGGAATCGCGGATGTAGGTGGGAAGAGACTGGACAAGGGGAGAGAGAAATGCAGTCAAGATAGCAAGAAATGAGTTCCGTGGGGCAGGAATAGGCTGACATGATCGGTCTATTGGGACAGTCCAGTTTGTGGATTTTGGGAAGGATGTAGAAGTGGGTTCTCCTTGTTTGGGAGATTATGAGGTTGGAAGCTGTGGAGGGAAGATCTTCAGAGGAGATGAGGTCAGTGACAGTCCTGGAAACAATGGCTTGATGTTCAGTGGTGGGGTCATGGTCCAGCGGGAGGTAGGAGGATGTGTCTGAGAGTTGGCGCTTAGTCTCTGCGAGGTAGAGGTCAGTGCCCCAGACAACAACAGCACCACCCTTGTCAGCGGGTTTGATGACAAAGTGAGGGTTGGACCTGAGAAAGCAGAGTGTGGCAATTTCAGAAGGAGACAGGTTAGAGTGGGTGAGAGGAGCAGGGAAATTGAGACGGCCGATGTCATGCCGACAGTTCTCAATGAAAAGATCGAGAGCAGGTAAGAGGCCAGAGGGAGGGGTCCAGGTGGAGGGAGAATACTGGAGGTGGGTAAAAGGATCCGTAGAACAGGGGGAAGGACTCCTGCCCAAAGAAGTGAGCACGGAGACGAAGGTGGTGGAAGAAGAGTTCTGCATCGTGCCGAGCCCGAAATTCATTGAGGTGAGGGTGTAAGGGTATGAAACTGAGTCCTTTGCTGAGCACTGAACGTTCAGCATCAGAGAGGGGAAGGTCAGGAGGTATGGTGAATACACGGTAAGGGCTGGGATTAGAAGAAGGGATGGGGTCAGAGGGGTTGGAAGGGGTGGAGGGTCCTGGATGGGCATTGCTATCAATAAGTTGTTGGTGCTTGCGTTCCTTAGCATCTGAAAGGAAGAGGAAAAGTTTCTTGTTAGGGCATTGGATGAGACAAAGAATAAAATGAAACTGGGGACAAGGACAGCTTAGCGATAGGGTGAGTTGGTGCTGCTGGAGAGAGAGGTCGGGTGTGTTCATATGGAGATGCATGGCACTGAGTGTGGATCTCAGGATGTGATGAGAACAGCAGTCTGAGGAATGTTGTATGTCCCGGAGATACCTGTAATCCTGGGGGGGTTCGAAACATGAAGGATAGAACTTCAGTTGGAATCCATGTGGGGTAAGTCAGAGATGGAGACAGTCACTGAGGAAGGAGATGTGGCTATGAAAGCGAGTTTTGGTGAACACCTTATCAAACACCAGGAGGGAAATGGAAAGCAATGAAGGTGAACAGGGCGAAAGAGACAAGCGGAAATCCTGTCAGAGAGAAGAGCGGTACTTCTTCAAGGTAGGCATTCCCGGGAGAGAAGTGGCAGTCAATTAAACACTAAGATAAAAGCAAAGTACTGCAGATGCTGGAAATCTGAAACAAAAACAGAAAATACTGGAAAAACTCAGCCGGTCTAGCAGCACCTGTGGAGAGAGAAACAGGGTTAACATTTCGAGTCCGTATGACTCTTCTTCAGAGCTGAAGAGAAGTGGAAAAGTGATGAAATTTATACTGTTTAAGGGGGGTGGGACAGGTGAAGCTGGATAGAAGGCCAATGATAGGTGGGGGCAAAAGAGGGATTGACAAAGGTGTCATGAACTAAAGGACAAAGAGAGTGTTAATGGTGGTGGTAAGGGCTAAAAAAGGTTCTGATAGTGGCAAAGGTAAGAAAGCAGAATGAGGGCCAGCCCTCTGAAAAAAACATGAACAAGTAACAGGTGGACCTTTTGGGGATGGGGAGGGGGCGGTGGGGGGAAGAAGGATAGAAAATTGGAAAGAAGGGGTGGACAAAAAAGGGGATAAAAGCATGGATAAATGGATAAAAATAAAAATAAGTGGATAAAAAATAAAAATGAATATAGGGCAAAGGGGATTAAAAAAGGGGTGAGGATGGAGGTAAGAGGTCATGGTCTGAAGTTATTGAACTCAATGGAAGGCTGTAAAGTGCCTAGTCGGAAGATGAGGTGCTGTTCCACCAATTGGCGTTGAGATTCACTGGAACATTGCAGCAGGCCAAGGATGGACCTGAGAGCAGGGTGGAGTGATGAAATGGCAAGCGACAGGAAGGTCTGGGTCATTCTTGTGGACAGACCGAAGGTGTTCTGCAATGTGGTCACCCAGTCTGCGTTTGGTCTCCCCAATGTAGAGGAGACCGCATTGGGAGCAGCAAATGCAGTCGACCCTCTATCACCTTCACATGGTCCATCTCCGACATTTCCCTTCCCTCTCTGTCTCCGTTTCTGGTGATAGACTGTCCACCAACATTCATTACAAGTAGACCAACTCCCACAGCTACCTCAACTACAGCTCCTCACACCCTGCTTCCTGTAAGCACTCAATCCCATTTTCTCAGTTCCTTCGCCTCCATCGCACCTGTTCCGATGATGCCAATTTCCAAAACGGTGCTTCTGACATGAATATTGAGTTCAACAATTTTAAATCATGAACTCTCTCCTCCATCCCCACCCCCTTTCCGATCCCCACCTTTTTTATCGCCCAAAATCCCACCTATTTCCATTGTTTTTAAATGTATTTCCATCCATTGTTTTACCTCTGCCGTTTAGACTATTTCGATTCCTTCCCCCCACCCCACCCCCACTAGGGCTATCTGTACCTTGCTTGTCCTGCTTTCTACCCTTAATTAGCACATTCCTTAGATAATATCACCACCTTCAACACCTCTTTGTCTTTTTGTCTGTGACACCTTTTGGTTATCTCCACCTATCACTGGCCCCCTATCCAGCTCTACTTGTCCCACCGTCTCCCACCCACCCCCCACCCCCCCCCCCCCCCCCCACCGCCCCCCACCCACCCAGCCCCAAACCAGTTTATATTTCACCTCTCTTCTATTTTTACTTAGTTCTGTTGAAGAGTCATACGGACTCGAAACGTTAACTGTGCTCCTCTCCGCAGATGCTGCCAGACCTGCTGAGTTTTTCCAGCTATTTTTATTTTTCTTCTGACATGTCTTCCTTCTTCCTAAGCCGAGGTTCCCCCCCTCACTGTGGTTGACAGGGCCCTCAACCGCGTCCGACTCATCTCCCGCGCCTCTGCCCTCACACCTTTCCCTCTCTCCCAGAACCATGATAAAGTCCCCCTTGTCCTCACATTTCACCCCACCAGCCTCTGCATTCAAAGGATCATCCTCCGCCATTTCCACCAACTCTAGCATGATGCCGCCACCAAACACATCTTCCCCTCACCCCCCGGTGTCATTCTGTAGGGACTGTTCACTCCGGGGCATCCTGGTCCACTCCTCCATCATCCTCAACACCTCATCCCCTTCCCACAGCACCTTCCCATGAAATCGCAGAAGGTGCAACACCTGCCTCTTTACCTCTTCCCTGCTCACCGTCCAGGGGCCCAAACACTCCTTTCACTTGCACCTCCTTCAATTTAGTCTACTGCATTCGCTACTCCCAATGCGCTCTCCTCTACATCGGAGAGACCAAACACAAACTGGGCGACCGCTTTGCGGAACACCTTTGGTCTGTCCGCAAGCATGACCCAGACCTTCCTGTCTCTTGCCATTTTAACACTCCACCCTGTTCTCTTGCCCACATGTCTGTCCTTGGCTTGCTGCATTGTTCCAGTGAAGCTCAACGCAAACTGGAGGAACAGCACCTCATCTTCCGACTAGGCACTTTACAGCCTTCTGGGCTTAACACTGAGTTCAACAACTTCAGGCTATGAATTCTCTTCTCTATCCTCACCCCTTCTTTAATCCCCTTTTTTCTGCATTCATTTTAATTTTTTATCCACTTATTTTTATGTTTATTCAGTTATCCATGGTTTTATCACTGTTTTTTTACCCCCATCTATCCCATTTTCTATCTTTTTTTCCCCACCACTACCCCCTACCATCCCCCCACCTCCACAAGGTCCACCTGTTACTTGTTCATGTTGTTTTTTTCAGAGTGCTGGCCCTCATTCTGCTTTCTTACCTTTGCCGCTATCAGCACCTTTTGTAGGCCTTACCACTACCATGAATACTCCCTTTGTCCTTTAGTTCATGACATCTTTGTCAATCTCTTCTTTGTCCCCACCTATCGCTGGTCTATCCAGCTTCACCCGCCCCAACCCCCTTAAACCGTATAAATTTCATCACATTTCCACTTCTCTTCAGCTCTGAAGAAGAGTCATTCGGACTCGAAACAGTTCTCTCTCCACAGATGCTGTCAGACCTGCTGAGTTTTTCCAGCATTTTCTGTGTTTGTGTCCGATTTCCAGCATCTGCAGTATTTTGCTTTTAAGTCAACCAATTGATTTTTTTCGCTTAATTTTAGCTAGAATGACTGTTTGCTCCTCTTCGAATAGTCCCAACAGTTAGTGTCTCATCCGGGAGCTGGAATAATGAAAGATCTCGTGTTCCCACACTGAGCACTCTATTGCTGGTGTCAGTCACTGGGGGTGTACTTTACAGGTGCATCCATCACATGGCCCAAAGCCCAAGTATGCAGGAGACAAATGACAAAACACCTTTTCTGTGTTCCTTTAATAGCTCATTCTTTTAAAAGAATCTTTAAAAGACAGGATGTCAAAATGGTGTATTGTTTGGAAATCCTTGCTACACTAAGCAGTTCTGATTTATTTCGATGAAAGCAAAATACTGCGGATGCTGGAAATCTGAAACAAAAACGGAAAATGCTGGAAAGGTTCAGCGGGCCTAACAGCATCTGTGGAGAGAGAAACAAAGTTAACGTTTCGAGCCAGTATGACTCTTCGCCAGAGCTCTGGACTCGAAACGTAAACTAAATGCTGTTAGACCTGCTGACTTTATCCAGCATTTTCTGATTTATTTTGAATGGGCTAGGGCTCCCAGCTAACAGAGGGAAGGGAAATTTCGGACGACTGATGTGTTCGCCCTCTGACTTGGGGAGTAACCTTCCAACAGTCTGGAAACGCCCTCTTCAGCATTTTAGCCATCCTCAGAATATTTTCTCAGAGGTACAAATGGTTGAAATTACTTGGAATTGCATGGATTGCATCACACAGTAACAGACCCAACAGGTCCATCTTGGTATTTCTGCTCCACATGAAACTCCTATCACCATTCTTTATCGTCATTTCTCCCTCATGTGTGTAGCGAGCTTCCCCAGCAATGTGCGCAAATTGTTGAAGGGCACGCAGGAGAATGTGTCTATAAAGGTATCGGGGATCTTGGGCTTTGTAAAGTGGGGCATAGAGAACAATAGCAAGGCGGTTATGATGGCTCTTTCCAAAACTCCAGTTTGGCCACAGCTGGAGTATTGTGTCCAGTTCTGGGCACTGCCCTTTAGGATGGATGTGAAGGATTTAGAGAGAACGCAGAAAAGATTCACTAGAATAGTTCCACGGATGAAGGACTTCAGTTACGCAGATACATTGGAGAAGCTGGGGCTATTCTCTTTAGAGAGAAGGTTGAGTGGATATTGATTTCTTTAAAAAAATCATTCACAGGATGTGAACTTTGCTGGCTGGGCCAGCATTTATTGCCCATCCCTAATTGCCCTTGAGAAGGTGGTGGTGAGCTGCCTTCTTGAACCGCTGCAGTCCATATGGTGTAGGTACACCCACAGTGCTGTTAGGGAGGGAGTTCCAGGATTTTGACCCAGAGACAGTGAAGGAACGGCGATATATTTCCAAGTCAGGATGGTGAGTGGCTTGGAGGGGAACTTCCAGGTGGTGGTGTTCCCATCTATCTGCTGCCCTTGTCCTTCTAGATGATAGTGGCTGTGGGTTTGGAAGGTGCTGTCGAAGGAGGCTTGATGAATTCCTGCAGTGAGGTGTTCATGAGGGGTCTAGACAGAGTAGAGAGGGAGAAACTATTCCCATTGGTGGTAGGATCGAGAACCAGAGGACACTGATTAACAGTGATTCACAAAAGAAGCAAAGGTGACATAAGGAAAAACTTCATGCAGCAAGTGGTTAGGGTCTGGAATGCACTGCCTGAGAATGTGGTGGAGGCAGGTTCAATCGGGGCTTTCAAAAGGGAATTGGATAATTATCTGAAGAGAAAAAATTGGAGGGCTACAAGGAAAGGGCTGTGGGCCTACCTGAGTGATCTCGCAGAGTGCCAGCATGGGAAGGACAGGCCAAATGGCCTCTTTCTGTGTCTAAGCCATTCTATGAATTCACACAAAGTAACCAACGCAGTGTGCAGATATGCTAAAGGGGGAATTTTATGACCGCACAATCCCAGGGAGGAGCTTTGCCAATCAGGTTTGAATCTTAGACATTGAATTGACATCCTGTATGACTTTCTAACTTTCAGGATGAAGATCTACAACGCTAATTAACCTTGGGTTCTCCATCAGAGACGATGAGTAAATATCTCTCTGGTCAGTCTCTGAGTCATTGTTTCCCTCAAACGTCCACCAGCTTCTCTCTAACTCTACTTCCTCCCAGGACAGTCTGTTCCAACAATGTCCCCTGTTCCTGTGCAAAAGGATAGATTCACAATGGAGTCATTAGAGTTGAAATGAAAAGGCTCTGACAGGGCAGCTTTATATTCTGTATGATTTGTTATTGAACGGATATGCCTGGTTCTGAAATTGTATAGCGCTTGTTATGGAGATACAGGGCTGTGATGACTCTGATTCATGATGAGGTGGATCAGAGGTTAGCTCCTTTTTGAAGAATTGCTTGCAATCTGCACAGCATTGTGAAATGCCCATTCAGATTCTGTTCCACTACATGCTGCTAATGCTTCACAGGCTAGACTTCACTCACAATATAACCCAAACTGCAGTGCAACAATTTATACGAACCCTTTGATTGCCCCTTCGAAGGCTTTCTGCACAAGGCATACCAAAACTTGTTTTTTTTAAAAATTCATCCTCAGGATGTGGACATCACAAGTAAGGCCAGCATTTATTGTCAATCCTTAATCGCCCTTGGTGGTGATGGACTTCCTTATTAACTACTGCAGTCTATATGGTGAAGGTGCTCCCCATTATTGTTAAGCAGGTCTTGGCGAAGCAGCAGGTGCGATGTCTGTCACTTTAAGGCCAGTTCAACTGAGTAGGGGGGTCACGTGATTTGTTTAACCAATGTGTCCCTAGCGCGGGGAATAAATTCTAGGGAGGGGTTCCCTAGGAAAGATGGCTGTAAGAGAGGCTGGCTGGATACAAGCAGCCCTGGAAGCTCTTGTGTAAATAGGTTTGTTCTGTTTGACTAAGAAGCCTCCCAGAGCATGTTTCTCCAATAGGTATTTATCCAAGTCAGGATGGTGTGTGACTTAGCGATGAGTTTAGAGGTGTTCTCATGCTTCTCTAGGCCTTGTTTTTGAAGATGGTGTAGGCCAGTAGTTTGGGAGGTGCTGTCAAGGAAGCCTCGGTGATTTACTACACTCTTGTAGATGGTACACATGGTATGCTGGTGGTGGAGAGAATAGATGCTTAAAATAGTGGAAGAGGTGCTGATCTAGTGAACTGCTGGACGGCGTTATGTTTCTTGAGTAATAAAAACAGAAAATGCTGGACAAACTCAGCAGGTCTGGCAGCATCCGTGGAGAGAGAAACAGAGTTAACGTTTCGAGTCCGTATGACTCTTCTGCAGAACTCTCAACTTTGACCCTTCAGGATGTTGATGGTGGGGGAGGTGGCAATTGGTTAAGTGCAGGTGGTTAAATTCGCTCTTGTTGGAGATGGTCATTGCCTGGCACTTGTGCGGCGCAAATCTTACTTGGCGCTTATAGGCACAAGCATGAATGTTTTCCAGGTCTGTGGTATGTGTTGTGATGCCCCCATCATCATTGAACAGCCCCAGATCTGACTTATGGTGACCATTGATGAAGTGGCTGAAGATGGTTGACCTGGGCCATGGCTCTGCAGCAGTGTCCTGGGGCTGAGCTGATTGGCCTCCAACAACACAACCATTTTCCTTTTTGCTATAGGTCACTGTGTGGTGGTCACTCCAACCCAGGGTGGCATGTTAGTGTGGGACCAGAGGTTCCTATTGGCTGGACGAGATAAGGTCGGCCGATTTCCTTCCCTATAGCCTTTGATTTTGATAACAAGTTGGCTTTATGGCCACTTTTTCTGACACCAGCGTTTTATTTACAGATTTATTTAAGATCTCAAACTGCCATGCTGGGATTTCAGCCCACTGCGATATTAACCCCTACAGAGGGTATTGTCAGTCCAGTAATATAACCACGACATCACTGTACCCATGACAAAACGATCAGGGTGACAATGTCACTAATTAGCTAGATACAATATTAACGAGGTGTCTGTTCTTCCAAGAGGAAAGATTCATTTCTAACAGCCCACACAGTGTGGGCAATGAGCTGACTATGTTCCCGGTGATATCTCACTCCGCCTCGACAGTTCTTGTGGTCCGAAGGCTATTTACAATATTCACTGCCTCTTCTACTTTTGACACTAATACAGTCCAGCTGTGGTCGCTCAGACTCCAACTTTGTGAGAAGTAAGGAAATCACCCTGAGTTTTCTGAAATATGCCAACACACTTTAGACAGGGGTGTGACCGCGGCTAATGCACCGCTCACATCATCACCAGCATCGGAGGACAATTTCTGAAACCTGGTACAGGGTCCTCAAACTCATAGAATTCTAGACACCACTTTAAGAACCTGTCCCTTGGTGTTAGTTGGATCCTTTCTACTTAATCAAACACTGATGCAAAAATACATTTCCTAAACAGTATCTTTTGTTGAGACTACGCACCATTATAACTATTAATTTTGACTGCAGATGATTATTATATGATGCAATTATACTTTAAAATAAACCATTAAAACATAAAACATCTCAAGTTATCAAAAACAAGTCTATTAAGGCTAAACAAGGCTTGGGGCTGATGTTAAGGTTGGGAAACTCCCAGATGGCTTACTAGATGAAACCGTTGCATAGCATAATGCAGAAGCTTACAGAAAAATCCAGATTTCATTCTCTTGTTGGGGTTGAGTCACCTGCGCAGCATTTACAAAATGATCGTCATATCCCAGGAAGGTCCCTTTAGGGAGGAGGAGAGAGCCAGCAAAGGTCACAAATTGCAACCCAATGCCCTTCGTTGGCAGCTTCCCGTGTGATGATGTCTTCGGCAATGGTTGACAGTCAATTATCCGGCAGAGAACGAGGTTTAGCGTTTCTGATCACTGAACGCCTCCCGAAGCCCCATTCCTGTCAACTGGACTGGCTCAGAAGATGCTCGTTGCTGAACTCTGCTGTGCCCCCTGGCTCCCTGCCACTCCGTCTCTAAATAGCAGTGCCAACGCTGTGTCACGTGCCAGCTCGACTGCACGTTTCCCCATTTTCCTGCTCAGGACTCTGGCGAGCTTAAGAACCGATATCTGGTGTTCGCCGCTTGGCCCGCTAAGCTATGAGGGGGCGATCACTCCCAGGGCTGTCGCCCTGCACAGGCCATGGGCGCAGTGCCAAGAGCTAAAAAGATCTGCCGCTGTTTACCATCAGCTTAGAGCCAGGCCTCAGGCACCCAAACAACCCCAGAGCTGGAAAGTCGGACTGAATCAAGAGTGTACAGTACGCCTCAATCAATATGCACCCAAATTGGAAAACGAAGGTCTCACTGTCTTTGGCCTTGTCCAATAATAATGCTCACCTGATGGGGTACTGGGCAGTGTGCTGGAATTTTAATGATCAGTACCTTCGAGATAGGAGAAAACAGAAGAATTGTTCTAGGTGTTTTTAAGACATAGCCTTGAGCATTCTTGTCCTCATCAAATATTAAATTAACACTCCACCCTCAACAATTTGTGTCAGTGCTGCTTCATCCTCTTGCCCCTGTCTTCTTCATCCTCCCTTCCAATAACAACATCAAGGAGCTCATGGGCACTAAGATTGAGATCATCCACCCATTCCCTGAGTGGCGGGATTGTCCTATGAGGAAAGATGGAGGAGACTGGGTGTGTATTCTCCCGAGTTTAGAGGGACGAGAGTGATCTCATTGAAACCTACAAAATTCTTACAGGGTGTGACAGGGTGGATGTGGATCGGATGTTTCCTCTGGCTGGTGAGTCTAGAACCAGGGGACACAGTCTCAGGATATTTAGGACTGAGATGAGGAGGAAGTTCTTCACTCAGAGGGCGGTGAATCTTTGGAATTCTCTACCCCAGAGGCTGTGGAAGCTCAATCATTGAGCATATTCAAGACAGAAATTGATAGATTTCTGGAGACTAATGACATCAAGGGATATGGAGATAGTGCGGGGAAGTTACATTGAGGTAGATGATCAGCCATGATCTAGTTGAATGGCAGTGCAGACTCGAGGGGCTGAATGGCCAATTCCTGGTCCAATGTTCCTATAACTATAGTCCTACCCCCAAGCTCCCTTCCCTCTCCAAAGTCACTGAATGTACAGATACCTCCCAAATCCATGCCCAACTTTTGTGGAACTCCAGTTTTGAACCCCTCCAATGGCTTCTATCCCTGCTACAGTAGCAAAATGGTCTAAAGTCATAGGTGAAATCCTATGTGGCTGTTACAAAGGTAAATTATCCCTCCTAGACCTGTCTGCAACCTTTGACATAGCTGACTATACCATACTCATCTGGCAGCTCACCACCATTGTCCAGCTGGGTGTGTTTGCAGTCACCTAGTTCCATTCTCATCTATTGAAGCCAGATAGTCACCAGCAATAGTTTCTCTTCCCACTCCCACACCGTTACTTCTGGCGTCCACATAGGATCTACCTTTGACCTACCTCTCCCAAATTTCAGCTATATGTTGCCGTTTAGTGACATGACATGAGCTGCCCATGTCCTAAGTCGCATCGAATCCTATTCACCGACATTCGATCCCAGTTAAGCAATGTCACCTCTTTGTTTTCAAAACCCTCTAAGGCCTCACCCTTACCTCTGTAATCTCCTCTAGCTCTACAACCCCCCGAGATATCTGTGCCCCTCTAATTCTGACCTCTTGAGTTAATCATTCCACCATTGCTGGCCATGCCTTCAGCTGCCTTGGCACTAAACTCTAGAACGTCCTCCCTAAAGCCGCCTGCTTCTCTACCTCACTTTCCTCCTTTACAGTGTGCGTTACAATCTACCCCTCTGACCAAGCTTTTGGTCATCTGCCCTATTATTTCTTCATGTGGCTCAGTGTCAAATTTTGTCTTATAATCCCAGAAGGAAAAAAAACAGTTTGGACCAGTACTCTTATTTCCCACTTTTTACTGGTGTTCCATTTTAAGGCATACAAGACCAGTTTGGACCAGTACTCTTGTTTCTTAGCTTTTACTGTTTTTTTTTCCCCTTCTGGGATGTCTCTGTGAAGCACCTTGAATGCTTTAGGTGCTACATAAATAGGAAATTGTTGTTGTTCATCACTCCTTGAATTCCTGCTGATGCCAAATATCTACAGGAAGCACAATGGAGACTGTGGTCCAGAGCAGCTGGTTTGAAACCCCAAACTTGGATCTTTGCATTTTGCCTGGATATCAGAGTTGCTATTCCCAGAGATAAGGAGCTGGGTTTTAACTTAGCTGTTCTGCCAGGAGTGGGGCGGTGAGAGGTGGAGTGTTAGCGTGAGGGGGAACCAGAAATGGGGTTCACTGGAGTTCCCCCCGACATGCTAATGGGTATAAACGCCAACGACAACTCTCCACCCCTGGTTGAAAGGCTAGGATTCCATTCAGGCAGAGACCAGTCCAGTGGAAGCTGCAGAACGAGGTTAGTCCATGGCCGGGACTTTCCAGTCAGCGGGTGAGCCCTGGGGGCAGTCGGGAAGCCGACCATCCCACCCACGATCGGGCACCCCCGACATCGATTTCACACTGGCTGGCCAATTAACAGCGGGAAACGCGCGTTGCCGGGATGGGGGGGCGGGGATGCGGGAGGAGCGCGAGTGCTGAAATTCGCAGAGTAAAAGCTCCCTTGGGGCACAGAGCTCGCCTCATGTGACTCTGTCACAGGAGCAGGGACGTGTTAATTATGAGCATTAAAAGGCTTTTTTTAAAATCACTGGTCGAAACCTCATCCCGGCCGTGGATGAGGTTTCACCAAAAACGCAAAGGCCGCTTAGCCTTTTCGCCCGCCCGCCAACTGAATGGTCGGACGGGCAGCGAAAAATTCTAGTCAATTAATTGATTAAGGGCCTTAAATAGGCCGCTTAATTGTCAGCGGGCGCACTGCCAACTCCTGCGCGCACCCGCTGACCGAAATATCACGCGAGTGCGCGATGACGTCGGGACGTTCGCCTGACATCATCGCGCGTCGGTTTACGCTCGTTCAGGCCGGGCACGCATCCACCTGACGAGAGGATAATTCTGCCCCATGGCTTGGTGGGGGAGGGGGGGATGAGCTAATCCTGGGGCGGGGTCCTTTTCTGGGGATCCTTCTGAGGCAGAGACAAGAATGCTACAAACTGGATCGAGGTGTACACCTCGCAATCGTTCAAGTGGTTTCGGCGGGGCTTTGAGAATTCTGATTTCAACAGGCCTGTGTCAATATGATGAAATAATCTCCATTAAGATCTTTACTTAAAGTTTATTCTAAAAACCTGTGCAGAGTAAATAGTTTTTCGAACAGGTTTATGCCACAAACAATGAATTGTGTAGGTGGTTCATGCAGCTGGTCCCATGTTTTATTCCTCCTGATAATACGAGACAATTAGCAGTTATTATATTGCCACATTTATTTTAGTTGAACTTTGAATTTGTACCAAAAGGAAGACGCTAAAAATCTAGAATAGACACCAACCACAGTTTGCATTCAGATAATGCATTTTCACATGTTGAAATGTCCTGAGGTTCTTCCGAAAATAGACATGAAGCCAGGAGGATTGGAATACTTTGGGGAGGAAGCCGAAGGTGATTGGTTTTGAGCAGGTAATTGGGGCTGACACCTCTGTGCTGCACTGTCGGAGGTTCCATTTCTCTGATGAGATATTAAACCTAGTCCCTATCTGCCTTCTCCTTGGGACGGGCTGGTGCGGTTGTCAAAGATCATATAACACCATCCGAAGAAGCACAGGGGAGTTCTCCCCGGTGTCCCAGCCACCATTTATATACCTCAACCAATGGCACTGAAACCAGTCTTCTGTCATTAATGTTTGTGGGAGCTTGCTGTGCGCAAATTGGCCGCTGCGATTCTGACATTCCAACAGTGACAACATTTCAAAAGCACTTCACTGGCTGTAAAGCGCTTTGGTACATTCTAGGGGCGCGAAAGGCGCTACATAAATCCACATCTTCCTTTCGAATTTCTTTCAGTGGATTGGCTTATATCTGATTTTTAAATTGCAATTTGCCCATTTATTAATTGTAATTCAGTCATAAATAAATATTGAGAAAGAAGGCAAAATAAAACATGTGAAATCTCTCAAAACACTCGGGGAAATCTTTTCAGGCTGCCAATTGTTTTCCTACACTCAAAGTGACAAATTTCTAACATGGAAAAGCCATAGAAACTTAGAAATTGGCAGGGCAGAAATTCGGTTCCTTCTTTATATACATTTCAAAACAAATCCCACTGCCCTGTGCATTCTCCACAGCCACGTATGTAACCCCGCTTAAAGTAATTATCCACTTTTCTCTTAAAAGATGCAATGGTCCCTGCTTTAAGCACTCCCTGCGGTAAAACATCCTACATTCCAACAACCCTGCATTTTCATTCCTCTGTATCGGTGGAATGGAGGCATTTACCCATTTCCTACAATGGTGGTCACACTACGAGAGCACATCATCAGAGGCTTTGGGGGGGTGTTCTGAGGTTGCGAAAGGTGCCATATAAATTGCAAGTCTTTCTGTATTTCGAAGAAACAAAGAATGCCATTCAAACAAGTACTAATACCACAAGCTAAAATCCCTTGCTGGTAATGAAACAGGCTTGGCACTACATTTCAATTAGTTAAAGTTGGGTGTTGGAGTTTGAAGCCTACTCTCATAATCCTCCTTATCTAATGTGAACTGCCTCATATCTTTTAAAAGAGGCGGCCAGTGATTATCTTAAATATCCTCTAAATGAGGTTCAATATAGACGATTCCAACCCTGCATTTGATGCACCCTCCAGAGTGTTGTGGAGTTACAGCACTTAACTCTGTCCCTATTTCTAAACACATAGAAGAACATACAGATAAACAGAAACCCACAACAAGGCCAAGGTGTTTTGAAAGCAGATAGGTGAATGCTCTGGGTTAGCGTGGTAATCTGAGGTGTAATACACCTTTAAGAGAGTGTGAGCACATTGACCACATGACTGTAAGACCCAATAGCTGCGTAGCGAAGGCTACCATGTTGATGTTAGTCTAGAGTAGGGTCTGGTTGGAGAAGGTTGGTTAGTTCTCTGTCGTCTGTGTAAATAAATAGTATGTGCTTCATTTCGTATTGGTCTCTGCGTCTGCAGTATATTATAATCGACTCGCCTGGTGTGCAGCCAGTTGGCGATCAAAGCGACCCGATGGTAAAACATAACAGTTAGCTGATGATGATCTGAATAGGAGTAGGTCCTTCAGCTCCTCGGACCTGCGTGTGTCTTCATGTTTTTTTATTAATCCTTCCTTTTCGGATGTTTCATCTGCTCTATTTATTGCAAATTGTCAACGTTTTCAGCTTTTGCTTTTTAGAGGATTTGAAACATGTTTAAGAGTGTGCTGCTAGCAAACAGCGATCTTTACAGCTTCACTGGGCACACTGTGACTATCCTCGGTCACCATCTGGTGCACTTTCAGTTACTGACCAGCCTGTCTGGACAGGTCAAGATTTTGGCATATGTCACTTCACTTTCAAATGCTGTTATGTTGGACTGAGGTGTGAATCAGCAGTTTGTTGACTGTGTATTGGTTTGGGGAGCAGGAAAACTCCCCACTCTTCTTCAATCGGTGACCTTTAATATCTGCCTTGCTTTAAGAGATGTTCAAAGGGACAAGGGATCAATGCAATGTATTGTAGAGTGTTTAAAAAAAGTGGTCCCTTCCCAATAGGGGTTTTAGAATTTTTGTTTCAATCTTACCATCATAACACCTTGGGTCACTAACTATAATTTTTCTCCACGTTTTCCTTGTATTTATTCCCTACTGTCTGTCTCACTCAGCTTTCTACCTTTGCTTTCTTTCTTTACGTCTCTCTAATCCTCTTCCATTTGCTCCCTTTCTACGCCTGCACCACATCTCTATCGTGTTCTGTGCTCCCCTTGTTTTGCAAAAGGCTGGAAAGTTCGGTAAAAGCCAAATACTGTGGATGCTGGAAATCTGAAATAAGAACAGAAAGTGCCGGAAGAGCTCGAGCAGGTCTGGCAGGATCTGTGGAGCGAGAAACAGAGTTAACGTTTCGAGCCCGTATGACTCTTCATCAGAGCTGAAACGACATGCGGACTCGAAAGGTTAACTCTGCTTCCCTCTCCACAGATGCTGTCAGACCCGCTAGAAAGTACGGGGCAGGTTGCTGTGATCAGCATCTCTGATGCTATCTAGCTCAACTTTCTCACCACCGGGCATTCCTAGATTCCAACTAAATGTTGGGAAGACTGAGGCCATTTTGTGGTCCCTAATGCAAGCCCCGTTCCCTGGGTATCTAATCCACCTGGCAACTGTCTGAGGCTGAACAAGGCCACTTGCAACCTCAGTATCAGGTTTTTCCCCCAAAGATGAACTTCCAACCACATATCCACGTCACCAGCAAGTCTGCCTATTTCTGCTTCTTTGGCATCACCGATTCCACTCATGCCTCAGTTGACGTGCTGCTCCAACTCCAAATAGTTACTTCTAACCTTGATTATTCCGACGCGCTTCTGAACGGCCTCCCATCTTCCACTGTCCGGGACCTTAGGGCAGAATTTTTCGTCCCGTGGGTGGGCACGTGCCTGACCCGAGCGGGAGTGAAATAGCGCGCGATGATGTCATCGAGCCTCCCGAGGTCATCGGGCGCTCTCGTGATCTTTCAGTGCGCGAGAGGTGGAAGGGCGCCCGCTGACAATTAAGCCCTTAAGTAATTAAGTCAGCTGCATCTATCACTGCCCGCTCAGCTGTTTGGTTGGCGGGCGGGCGGATAAGCCTTTGCATCTTTAACGCCTCAGTGCTCGCACTCCTCCTGCACCCCAGCAGCGCTCCCAGGAGGCTCCCAGAGCGCACATCCTGCTGGCTGGCCGTTAATTGGCCGCCCGGTGTGAAATCGCGGTCAGAGACCAACCAGAGGCGGCAGTCGATCTCGCAGCCGCTCCCAGGCCGCGCCCGCCCGCCAAGGGAACGATCTGCCCTTCAGCTTATCCGAAACTCTGCTGTCCTTGTCCTTAATTACACCAAGACCTGCTCACCCATCTCCTCGGTGCTCGCTGACCCAGTTTAAGCAAAGCTTGCACATTCTGGTGCTGGTGTTGCAATCCCCTGCTCTCCGGCAGCCTCACACCTCCCTCTCTGTGTGAGCTTCCCCCAGCCCGACAATCCTCAAGAAATATCTCACTGGCCTCTTGTACATTCCCAGTCGTAATCGTTCCACCATCGATGGCCATGCCTTCAATTACCTAGGCCCCAAACTCAAGGGTCGCTCCCGACTCCTCTTTGTTTCTCCACCTCACTTTCCTCCTTTCAGACTCACCTCTCTGACCAAGTTTTTGGTTATCTGACTCAATGTCTCCTTTGACTCTGGTGTCAAATTTTGTTGGATAATGCTCGTGTGAAGCATTTCTGGGATGTTTTACGATGTTAAGGGCGCTATATAAATGCCAGTTTTTTTTTATATTTACACAAATATAAAGCAAACCAAAACATGACCATTGACAGCGACAACAGTAATTGCAACACCACCCCCTTGTGGTCAGCACAACATATTGCAAATGATTGGCGTCACAAGTTGAAGAACACATGAAAAATACACCGACCCTGCACGACTTCATAATCGCCACAGAAAGTATTTTAAAACAATGAATAATTTGCAAAGAAATCTGCTGTCGTCTTGCAATGCCCTAACTTTCCTTGGATGCGCATCCACAGCCAGGGTCCTGTACTGTGTGTCGGAAGATGAGAATTTGATGTTACTTTCAAATTTCTCTCCCTCTCGCTATCTCTCTCTCTCCAGCAGTCACCCATTTGCTTCCCTCTACACGTATATTTGCTCTCATCTTTGTTCTTCATCTGTTTTGTTTCTTCCCTCTTTCCCTTTCTTCTTTCTTCCTTTTATTCGTAAATTTGTGAATTATCTTGGACTTTAGTTAAGACCATAAGACATAGGAGCAGAAATTAGGCCATTCGGCCCATCGAGTCTGCTCCGCCATTCAATCATGGCTGATAAGTTTCTCAACCCCATTCTCCCGCCTTCTCCCCGTAACCTTTGAAAGCCTTAACTAGTACAGAATTAAAGCGTGTGGGGCTTCCAACCGACCCTGTCATTCCAATTCCATTTTTTTCCCTTGCTGGTGAAAGGATTTTGGAATATTAGATCTGAGAGGACTCCAACGGACGTCATTGCTACGAGGGATAGATGAGTGAACGTCTCCTCAAGTTCTCACGACTGAGGTGAATCAGCAATTCATCTGCTTGTTGTTATTGTTATTAAGCAGCACTGGTGTCCAGGAGCCAGGAGGATTCCCTGCTCTTCTTCAGATAGTGACATGGGACCTTCAGTGCTCACCTACATCATTGGAAGAGGCAAGGGTTGCCTCAGTTGACCAAAATTCCAGGTGAGTAAGAATACAATACAGGGCGTTACAGTGTATAAACAACAGTCGTTTATGCAGTATAACTTTCATACATTTTCTTCACCTTAGAAACTTGTTTGCAATACCATTTTCTAACTCATTGCCTTTTCACTGGTTAGCTCTGATTGCTTGAAACATAAGCTTCTCTTTCTCCTGCCATGATCGAGCTAAGTAGCTACCACCTTCTCAGACTGACCTGCAATCTCCAGGAATCGGAGACCGATCTGGAGGACACCCCCACCATTAACCCATTAAAAAGAGCCTCTCTTTCATTATCTTTAAATATATATTCATTGACTATTTTGAAAAATACTGGGGATCGGGAGAGAAGGCAGTTTGACAGAGTCAAACATCGTCTGGCTGGGTATTGAAGCATCTGTTTGCCTTGTGATTGGTTGAGGAAAGGGCTAAATGGTGGAAGTGTGAAGATGGGGTGGTTGGAGGCACAAGATCAAATGAGGAAACCTCCAGGAATATGCCCAACCAGCGATTGCAAGCCTAGATCAGACCAAAGGTGAATTTTCAGCATTCTGTACTTACACCCAAGCAAACACTAGCAGCCTGACTGGGTGCGAAAGAGGGCATTCGAGTAGCCTGCTTGGTTTAGTACCAGTTCCCTCCAGGTAATAGATGATTTGCTAACACTTGCTGCATTACTGTAACAAATGAAGAAATGCCTTCGGTCCATCAGTGAGTAATTCTTCATTTCACAGTACTGTACATTACTCAGGAGGCTATCACCAAGTGCCCTCTGATAGTGCGACATTCATCGCTCCCTCTGCTTCTGTCCTTGAATGCTGAGTTCATCTGGTGGGTATCTATCTGCGCTCTCCTTATCTGAACTGCTGGCCTTCATGTAGTGAGTATAAAGGCAGAGAAACTGTACAAGTGCAGCACAAGCTCAGAACAGAGCAGGAAATTAGCTGAAAACCATGCTACCAGCAACATTCAAACTGTGCTGTGGAATTTCACATCAACATTTCAGGAACATGACAGGTAAATGGATGCACTTTTTTTTTTAGAACTATTTTAAGTATCGTGCAATATGTGTACAGTCTGGGACTTCAAAATTATGTTTTAAAAAGTCAATCATCAAATAATTTGAATTGAGCAGTGAAAGTAATTTAGCAAAGTGGGAATTTTAAAGTTAAGATTGAAGTCTGGGTTGCTTCAAATGAAGCAGACTGAGAGGTGTAGACTGTAATAACCTATGCATCTATCTCTGCTGTGCGAGGCATTAATGCATTAGGGACAGGATAGAGGGATTTATTTGAACTATTTCAATTTCTTGACTCCTGCAGGATTGAAAAGAATTGCAGGGGCTGCACTAGCACATGAGCTGAGAAGAATGAAAATAAAAGAACATTTTCTGTCAGGCAACTGGGATATTCTGGCCCAGAAAAAGACGTTTCAGGGAGGTAAGCCTGCATTTTGACACAGTCTTTATATTGCTGAGGTATTAACTGTAAGAATTCAGTTTTTGTTAAGAGCAACCTGTGCTTTGGTGTTTCCAGCAGTGATTTGATGATAATGAAATGTACGGCTCCTTTAAACGGTGCTGGTAATAAGCCGCACAATCCGCAGAGGTCCAAGGTTCAAACTTGGGTTGTAACCAAGGCAACTCATCACAGTTTGAGCAGCAGAAGATGAACAGTTTAGGTCACTGAGGAGGAAATATGTTTGACCAGACCACCTGCTTCTGACGATAGCTCTTTAGAAATGCCTGGTCACCGATTGATAGATTTTTTTATTAAGTAAGGGTATTAAAGGGTATGGAACCAAGGCTGGTGGATGGGATTAAGCTAAAAGCAGAGTACGACAGATGCTGGAAATCTGACATAAAAACAGAAAATGATGAGAATACTCAACAGCTCTGGCAGCTGTAAGAGATAGAAACAGAGTTAACATTTCAGGTCAAGAATCTTTCATCAGAATGGGAAAAATTAGGGATGTAATGGGTTTTAAGAAAGTGGAAGGTGGGTGGGTGGGAAAAAGAACAAAAGGGAAGGTTTGTGACACAGAGGTGCGCTAGTTTACTTGGGGGGAGTTACCTGCAGCTGCCCAAGGAGTGTTTTCCAAACTAGTCAATACTTATAAACTATAGAGGGGAAAAAAAGCAGTGTATCCTTTGCTTAACTCACTTTGTGGTATGATATTGTCTTTTATCACAGCTTTTAAGGCTGAAGAGGAAGGGTTGGAAAGAAACAAGACTTTTAACGCAGAAGAACTGTCCTATGTTAAGCAAGGGGAAGAGGCTTTACAAAAAGCTCTGGGCATTTTAAACCAGGATGCTGAATGGACAACAGAAATCAAAATGGTAAATTTCTTTCTGATATAAGAACAGGAGTTGGCCATTCAGTAAGATCATGGCTGAATTTCTATATCAATTCAACTTTCCCACCCTATCCCCATACCTCTTAATTTCCAAAAATCTATTAATCACCGTCTTGAATATAGTCATCAACTTGTCAAACATGACTTTCCTTCATAAAACAGTGTTGACTCTGCCTAATCGTACTATGATTTTCTAAGTGCCCTGTTATCACATCCTTAATAACAGTATTTTCCCTATAACTGATGCAATGGGCCAAGTGCTGTAAAATGGGATTAGAATAGATAGGTGCTTGATGCCCAGCATGGACACAATGGGCCGAAGGGCCTGTTTCTGTGCTGTATAACTCTATGATGCCTGGCTAATTGGGCCATAGTTCCCTGTATTCACTCTCCCTCCTTTCTCGAAAAGCAGGGTTATATTTGCAACTTTCCTATTGAAATATCCTTTGAAACAAGTGACAACAGGAACCTGATAGTTAATGAGTGTACTTGTGCTTGAATCATTTAGTTACTGAACCTCCAAATCCTCCAAGAAGGGTTCTGTAAGAAATGTTCCTTTTTACTGGTCACAATATCATGGTGCCAAATCTCTTACTTTATTTAATTATTTCATAGTTTTTTGGTAGTACAGGACTTGAGTATTGCTGAAAAAAAGGGACATGTCGAAGCTTTTCATCTTGCACTCATCAGGACACTTTGCAAGAATACCAATATCAGGGAAAACATCTGTATACCTGAGATATCGGTATTCTTGCAAAGTGTCCTGATGAGTGCAAGATGAAAAACTTCGACATGTCCCTTTTTTTTCAGCAATACTTAATTATTTACATTTATTTTAATTGGTTTTATCGATTTAATTATTTCACTTTAATTATTTGAATTCAACACCTTATAAACAGGGCTGTTATGATGAACCAGAGGTTAAATCTGCCTGCTCGCATTGCAGATTTGGAAGGTGCCAGGTTTGATGCCTGGTCCAAGTTGTTATTGTAACTGGAGTGAAATTAAGGGCGTTATAATTGGTCCTTGCCCCTAGACTGCCAGCATTAAAAGCCATTCAAGATGGCTATGCCTATTCGATACATAGCATCTCCTGCTTCATGTGCATCCAAGTTGGATGAGGTCAGGGACGAGGTCAGTTGTGCTGCCTGCAAGGTCAAGCAACCTTCCAGGCCAGGCTTACAAATGAAGAGTAGTGAGTTGAGTGGAATGCAAGAGGGCTACTAATACAACAGCCCAGTGGGGTAAAATCAAGGGACAAAACTGGTGGAGGGTGAAGATTTTAAGATGAAGGGTTTTAATGAGAAATACATATCTCTTTTCTTTCAGGAGAATGGTGACAATGTTGTGAGCAAAGTTCTGCCTGGAACTGGAAAAGTCTTCAAATTAGAGGCTGTGCTGGATGCAACTATGGAACACGTGTATAATGAACTTTATGAAAAAGTAGATCAAATGAGCTTGTGGAATCCAAGCGTCAAACACATAAATGTAGGTTAATCTAGGTGGAAATCTTTCCTTTTACTTGTTGAATACTCACTGGATAGCTTGCCCACAGATGGCATTTTGACAAATGTTTCTTCACAATTCATTCAGGTCCTGCAAAAAATTGGTAATGAAACCATGGTAACTTATGAAATCATGGGAGACACAGCTGGTAACATCATTGGACAGAGAGACTTTGTGAGCGTTAGGCATTGCTGGAAAGAAGAATCACGTTGCTACTTGACTGGAATAGCCACACAATCCAAGTTCATGCCACCACAGAAAGGCTTTGTGAGGTATGGAGCAACTGCAGAATAATGTGATCATTCAAGCTGACGCTTATTGCAAATAGCTAAGAACAGGAAACCACGATTTCTAATCAACATTTTTATCCAAACAGAGCCGAAACTGGGATTTCCTGCATTATCCTACATCCAACATCCAACAAGAAGACTCAATTTACTTGGCTTCTCAGCATGGACCTTAAGGTTAGTTTGATACTCGATGCTGTGTTTCTACCTCCTGTGAATGTGGAACTGAGCCACAGGCTATGCAACATCTCCTGCAATGCCTATCGCTAAAGGAACCCTACACTGTTGCAGATCTTGCCGAATTCAACAACAAGGCGCAAAAATGTGTCCAGTTCTGGCTGGGCCATGTATAGACTGTCAGTGGACACGATAAGACCACCACCTCCTGGTTTATCTCTCTCAGCTTTTCCCCCTGTCAGCAGGAACAGATGGTTCTAAATGCAATGGCACTGCATTGCCAAGTATCCATTCTTTATACGTGAGCCTAGAAGGTTAGAACAAGACCTTCCAAATCCCAGCACCAGTGGCTGGGCCCCTGCATACAGCAAGTGCCTTGTCAGAAAGTTGCAGGAACTGCACCCACAATTTTCCAATCAGCTTGCTGATGTGGGAGCCACGAACAATTTCATTCTTAGCATCAATGATTGAACCATGGGCAGCCTCGCATCCCAGCCTCATCATGACACCTAAGCGCCCAAGACTTACTAGTGGGTGCGGCTAGAGCAGAACCTCAGGCCCTTCCCTGGCCCGGGTGAGGGAAACTGGTTTCCAATTTCATTGTCTTCACTGGGATGAATTAATTTAGCATAGTCCAGCAATAATCTCTGAGATTTTGTGGATCTTCGTGGCTTGGTATCACAGCAAACCTTGGATTAAGCTCCATGACTCCCAGAGGAAATAACTGCATTGTACAATGGCTGTTAAAATCTATTTATAATAAGATCTAAGAATTAAAGTAAAAACTTACTGTAATTATTAAGACCGTTATTTTCTCTCAAAATATTCTATACTTAAGTAAACATATCTGTTTTCACAAACTCTTGATAAAATGTGTGAACTTCTTATTAAAATGTGTTTTTGGTTTGTTTGAAGGGTTGGCTGCCAAAATCCCTTATCAATCAAGCATTGTCGCAGGCACAGGTGGATTTTACAGAACATTTACGCCAGCAACTTTCTGCTAGCTTGTTTTCTGTATCCTGCTGAATTCATAGGGAGCTACAAGAGCAATGCAAATATAAATGGAATCACTAGAAGGCACCTTACGTTGGTTGTCAGGTGCTGTACTGCAACAAAGATATAACTTCATAGCAATGAATCAAGGCTTGAATTGAAGGGAATATTTTGCGGAACTCATGAAAATGTCTGATGATACCCGTGTCAATTCTATAGGAGCACAGCTAAATATTACTGTGTTTCAGTAGCCGTGTTGATATTTTGAAAGGTGTAAACAGTACTTGAAGTTCAAGGGATTGAAGCAACTGAAGACTGTTATAAATCCTGTAGTGCTGATGTGTTTTGCTGCTATTTTTATGTTAACGTTATTAATTTATTTCTGATTACTTGAAAGATTTGCTAGTAAACTACTTGCAGTTCATGATCTTTGCATTTTTATTTTTGTTCGTTCAGAAGTATTAAAAACCTCTTGGGTTTGATGTCTATTACTAGTAATCTTAGAAGTCTAAATCAACAGGCATAGAATGCTGGGAATATACTGATAGCAACATTGATTGGGGTGTTTGACACTACTGATGGCTGTCAGCTCTGAGAACTGACTTTGTAAGCATTAATCTGGCATGCTTGTTCATCCACTGTTAATTAGTGACTGATAGGCTATTTTAAATCTAGCATTTCATGAAGGGACAGGGTTGATAAGCACCATTATAGTAAGGGATCTTCTGGGGAAGATTTGAAAGTGATGTGGTTAAGTCTAAAACTAGGGTCTTAAATGAAAAGCTTGACAATTAAGGGGGAAATGAGGGACAAGTTTGCTGAGGCAATTTAGGAAATTAAATTAATGAGAGATAAGCAATGGCAAGTACTTGAAGAAATAATTGAGAGTACTCAACAAGGATACATTTCCTTGAGGAATATAAACTCCATGGCAAAAGTGGTACAGTTATGGCTAACAAGGAAAGCTAAGGACAGTATTAGATTAAAACAAATTTACAACCTTTCCAAAAAGAGTAGTGAGCCTGAGGATCGAGAGGGTTTTAAACATCAGCAAAGCTTGACCGAGAAATTGATAGAGGCAGGAAATCGAATTAGAGTAAACCAGCAAGAAATATAAAAACAGATTGTAAGTGTGTAAACAGGAAGAGATTAATGAAGGTAAACATTCGCCCTTAGAGGTAAAGACAGGAGAAATTATAATGGGGCATAAGGACAGGTAGTGACATTAAACAAATATTTTGTGTCTGTCTTCACAGTAGGAAAGGATTGATTTTCATTTATTTTTTTAACTTTTCATGACCTCAAGGCACCTTAAAGCCAATGAGATGCTACCTCTGACTGTGCACCACAAAATTTACACTCACGTTACTCCTCATACAATTATCTGGTTTAACCATCTGAATGAAAAATTATACTTGTTGCTTCATGTCTACACCAGCTGTAAGACTGCACTGGAGTGTCAAGACTCAATTTTTGGTCTCAGTCGTCTGGAGTGGCAACTAACGGATACGGAGATAGTGCAGGAAAAGTGGAATTGATGTAGAATTTTAGCCATGACCTTAGTGATTGAGAGAGCAGGCTTGTAGGTCATATGGCCTACTTATTTCTTATGCACTTGAATGCTTGTTCAGAGTATCCTAGCTAATTAGACTCAAACCTTCATGGCTTTCTAGCATTATTTTATTCATTCTTGGGAGATGGTCATCATCTGCAAGATTGGCATTCATTGCTCATCCCTGGTGGCCCTTGAAAAGGTAGCAGTGGGCTTTTATCTTGAACTGCTGCAGTATGTGGGGTGAAGGTACTCCCACAGTGCTGTAACAAATGGAGCTTCAGGGTTTTGACCCAGTGAAGATGACTGACTGATGATATATGCTGAAGTTCAAATTATGGGTGACTTGTGGGCACTTGTAGGTATTCCAATGCACCAACTGCCATTGTCCTTCTAAGTTCTGCAGGTTTGGGAGATGCTGCTGAAGTGGCCTTGGTAACTTGCTGAATTGCATCTTGTAGGTGGTACACTGCAGCCATGATGCACCAGAGATGGAGGAAGTGGATGTTCAAATTGGTGGGTGGGGTGCCAATTATGGAGGCTGCTTTGTCTTGCATGATAATGAGCTGGGATGTTGTTGTAATGGACGTACTCATCCAGGCAAGTAGAGAGCATCACCCTCTTAAATTGTGCCTCACAGGAAGTAGAGATCTCTGTGTACTGCCCTGAGATTTTCTGCGGCTTCTCTGTTCCCAGGCTTTGGAGGCAAATTTATGATCAACCAAAGCCCTACACCTCTAAACAGAGCTATCTAAAAACCCTAATCTTGGCACCCCAGGGCATGTCCTTCCCAGTGCTAAACATCTCAGGTAGGCAGCAGGCCTAACCTGGGAATACCCTGAGGCCATGCAAAAGGCTTGGGCTAGAAGGAAAAGCTTAAGCAGTTACTTCCTCAGTGGAGCCACCCTGAGGAAAATTTACTGTAACCTTTCTTCCAGCTAAATGCGAACAAAGTTCTGAGAGATCGGTTGGTGTGAACAAATTCTGCAGCTTGGCTTTATTCAAAGAGGGTAACAGGCACAATGAGAGATGAAACAAAAACAAAAAAATGCTGGAAAAACCCAGCAGGTCTGACAGCTTCTGTGGAGAGAAAGACAGAGTTAACGTTCCGAGTCCGTATGACTCTTCTTCAGAGCTAAAGAGTAGAAATGTGGTGAAATTTATACTGTTTAAGGGGGGTGGGACAGGTGAAGCTGGATAGAAGGCCAGCGATAGGTGGAGGCAAAGGAGAGATTGCAAACGATATCATGAACAAAAGGTCAAAGGGGTGTTAATAGTGGTGATACTGGCTAAAGGAGGTGCTAATGGTGACATTAAGGATAGAAAGCAGAATGCGATAATAGCCAGACCAGGAGAAGCACTCTGGAAAGAACAACATGAGCAAGTGACAGGTGGCCCTAGTGAGGGTGGGGTGGGGGAGAGGACAGTGGTGGGAAAAAAGATCGAAAATAGGCTAAAAGGTGAGGATAAAGCAATGAATAAAAATGGAAATAAATTTTTTAAAACTAAATAAATATAAGTGGGAAAAAAATTTAAAAATAAAAACGAATATTGAAAAAAGGGGATCAAAAAGGGTGAGGATGGAGGAAAGAGTTCATGGTCTGAAGTTGTTGAACTCAATGTTAAGTCCGGAAGGCTGTAAAGTGCCTAATTGGAAGATGAGGTGCTGTTCCTCCAGTTTGCATTGGGCTTCACTGGAACATTGCAGCAGGCCAAGGATGGACATGTGGTCATGAGAGCAGGATTGTGTTGAAGTGGCAAGCGACAGGGAGGTCTGGGTCATGCTTGTGGACAGAACGAAGGAGTGGAGCAGGGTGTCCCAGAGGGAATGGTCCCTACGAAACGCCAAGTGGGGGGTAAAGGGAAGATGTGTTTGGTGGTGGCGTCATGCTGGAGTTGGCAGAAATGGTGGAGGATGGTCCTTTGAATGCGGAGGCCGGTGGGGTGAAAATTTTTGTTTTCAGATTGCCAGCATCTGCAATATTTTGCCTTTACAACAATGAGAGATGATTTCGGTTATCAATGACCTGCGCCCGAAGGATAGCTGCTGCTTTTATTTAAAAAGTTATACTTATCTCTGGAGCTAGTGAGGCAAGCAGCCCAAAATTCATCATTTTAACCTACGCAGGAGTGCCAGGGCTCAGCAGCTCAAGCAACCAATATTATTGAGGTCCTTTGCCCAATATCATGCTGGCCTCAGTAACCATTTCATGCCCAAAAAAGAGACCCAAAGCAATTTCCACCCCAGATTGTGTATGAAAACCAGAGCTTACTTGCAGCTAAGTTCAAAATCCAACAGGGGGCAGCACAGAGCCAGACCAGGGTTTCATCATGTTGTGAATTCCAATACTTGGTTTTCCGATGATAAATCGTTGAAAGCCTGGGTAAACTTACTAACTAATGGTACCAGGTGTTGGGGGACAGACAGAAATGTAAAAACAAAAAGGGGTTCTGTTTTAAGAATCATATTTAAAAGGAATCACTGGATGAATTCTCAGAGCCAGCTTGGAACGTCACCCATTTGGATGGAGCGTGTGCCCGGAATTTGAGTGCAAAATTCCCAGATGAGTCCCACCCATTGAGAGGAAAACTTCACTAATTTTGCTGTATGGAAACAGCTTAAAAATTTCCAGGCTTCACTCAAAAAGCAGACTATCTAGATCAAAGTAGACAGATCTTCAGATGTGATGAAATCCAAGGATTGCAGAATATCTCTCAGCCCAAGTGTGCACTTGGACATATTTTGCAATGGTTAGTATCATTAATTTTTTTAAATATTCATTCATAGGATGTGGGCGTCCTTGGCTAGGCCAGCATTTATCAGTGAATCACATTGTCACATGTAGGCCAGACCAGGTAAGGATGGCAGATTTCCTTCCCTCAAGGACATTAGTGAACCAGATGGGTTATACGACAATTGGCAATGGTTTCGTAGTCATCATCAGACTCTTAATTCCAGATTTTTAAAAAAATCAAATTTCACCATGTGCTGTGGTGGGATTTGAACCCAGGTTCCCAGAGAATTACCCTGGATCTATGGAATATTAGTCCAGTGACAATACCACCATGCCACCACCTTCCTAAAGAATTAAACAGTGAGTAAGTAATATTTATCAGTAATGATTCTAATAGATAAGAGGGATGAGGAGTATATTGATTTGAAATATTACATAATGCCAATACCGTCTATGTCAAGGTTATAATTCAGCCTGCACATTACAAACAGAATGCAATGTTTACAACAAAAGTTTTGACAAAGAGATACCGAAATAGCATTTATTACCACTTTTAGCATGATTCATCAGTAAACTAAACAGTGGCTTAAATAAGTATTCTAGGGACCTATTGCTTCTGCATATTAGGGATTAATTTCTAACCAAATACAAAGTTTAACAATACAATCAGCATTAAATATTTGGACTGAGTAGGAGAATTGATCGCCCCATTAAGTGTTGTGAGTACTAATCTTATTTAACCGTACTCAACTACTTTCTCATGAAGGTACTGATGTCGCAGCAGCAAGAAAAGTTTTAAAAACCTAATGAGCTGCATGTGTCCATTAAACAATGAACGGTGGTTTGTAAGTCATGCACAGCACCAAATGTAGGTCTTCATACATTCAATTTGCAGTCTATTTTGGTTTTCATCAAAGCAGATCCAAAACACTGGTTTTACATGAGGTCACATGATATCTGAAGAGATTAAAAACTGTTCACAAGCTCATGATAGACTGTATTAGTTTCACAGTTACCGCTCAGCCATTGCACTATATCAGGCTAGACATTTGGATATTATACAATAATGCACAAGATCTTAGATTCCCTGTTTACATTTTTTACATACAGTAATTTAAAACAAAAACCTAAAAAATATAGCTTAGAGATGTTATTTATAAAAAAAAATTCACTTCTATATTTTTGAATGAAAATGCATTGACTGTAATGTGGACATAAAAGCCGTGTGGCAAAGTCCAATAGCTCTATAAATTACATTACACTGTTTTAGCCTCTATTCAACTCAAAACAAAAAGATGACACAAATGACTAGACATGGAGGCCATTGCTAATAAATTCTTCCAACAATGCAAAACTGAGATTTTTTTCCAATTCAATAAATATTAAAATTAAAAAGCTCTTATTCATTTATGTACAGGAACTATACAAACTGCAAAAAGAATTATGTTACTATATGTACTCTATAACGAATGTTGTGCCAAATGGCACTGTAAGGCAGGTTTGTACAAGCAACAAGACAACTAACTCTAATATAACACATTATAAACCTATTACCTTTTTGGATGCTGACATTTACATTATATACACTATGAATGTAAATACTGTATATCATTTAATTATCACAACAATACTGAAAGTGTTTTCAAGACAATGTTTAAATTGCTTAAACATAGCACATTGTATGGCACCAGGAAGCTTGAGAAGCTACATACATCACGAGTAGCGCAGCCAGTTTTTAAGTATGAGATTTTTTGTTTAGGTGTCAGAGGAACATAATCATTTCATCAGGACTAAACTGTTCAATGCAAATTTGAGGTTCATGCCAATGCAGTTCATTTATGTTAAACCAGCACCATTTTGTATCTGAAAACATTGAGCTTTGCAATAGATGAGGTTGCTGTTATCTTTTACAGTACTTGCATGTATTTTTACAGTACTTGCATGTATTTTTACAGTACTTGCATGTATTTTTACAGTACTTGCATGTATAATCATCACCATCTCAAGTGGACATGATATAAATCCAGTACTGACCAGGACACACCTTTACCTGCAGCTGTAAGCTGAAACTGGCAGAAGCTGCCTCCAAGCGAGCAAGACTATCAGGCAGTTTATCAGGGATATATGGTTCCACTGACAGGATATTGCAAAACTGCAGTTCTGTTTGAAGGACATCATCTTTGTAAAATAGGTAATTCATGTTACTATGGGTGAGATTCTGTGGGTCAAGTCTGCTTCTGATTCACTGTCATCCCTTCTCTGTCTACTTATAGCTTCTGTGCTCCAAGTATCGCTCCTACTAGTTGTATGAGGCAAAGTTTTCTCCTTGTTTGTAAACAGCTGATGAGTAGTAGTGGAGTCAAACACATCCATGTTACTATGCCGTGTTGCCTGTTGAGCAGGAGGCAACATAAATGTGCTTGCAAAAGTGTGAGTATTTAGCATAGTGAAACTGTTGGTGGTTCCCTGAGAGCCTACTGCAAAAACATTGGTTGATGAACGGTCAGTGTCATCGATGCTGGCAGAAGTAAGAGGTGTTGGTGAACTGTCATCCTTCCTTATGGTAGTGCCTCTGACGGTTGGATAATGGTTATGGGGTGTTGGCTTTGTTACTATTTCTGTGATAGTGCTGGGATGGATGATACCCTCAGCAGCTTCAGTACCTGAGGCTGCCTGAGAAAAAGGAGGGGGCAAAGTTGGGTCCCTTTTATTGCAGGATTCACAGCACAACTTATTATACCCAGGAATAGAACAGTATCGAGCCAAAACTTCCATCTGGCAGAAAATTGATTTATCCCCAAGGCATGGCTCCCCTGTGAATTAAATCAAAACAAAGTAGATAAGATTCTTCAAAACATTAAATCTGACAGTGAAATTCTATTTTACAAGAAAGAAATTCTTCAAATTGAGTACTCTTTTGATGGTGGCAGCTGTGTTCATTCCAAAAGTGACTGATCGTGGTAAATCTTCTAGAACAAGTAATGTTTGTTTTTAGCAATGAACAAAGGAACGAAACTGGAGAGTTGAATAGTGTACTTTTCAGACAGGGCTCAGGTCTCACTGGGCTCAGAGGTAAAATTACAAGTTTTCTTAACAGATGTTGAGTTCTGCCTTGCATCAGGGTCCAAGTCCTCAGAATTTGTTTCTGCATGCCAGAAGAGCTTTTAGTGCGCACTTGGGGCGGCTTGTTTAGTTTCTTGTCACCTCCATCTGTTCAACCTCTCTTGTCTTGGTGCTCCTTACTATTTTACCTTTCATTCCCCAATTACAACGATTTTTGCCTCTTGCGGTAAGTGAATGTGGCTCCTAAAGATCCTACTGGTGGTCTTATATATTAGTGTAGGGTCAACAGTTCTCACCTGTAAGATAGGCAAGTTGTGTCTATAGGAAGGATAAGAGCTCCAGGTCATAGAGGTGGACGAATTAGTGGCAGAGTTGGAAGAGCCGGAGGGTAAAGGGCAGAGATATAAATGCTTCCCTTTTGCCATATAAAGCAAAGGACCTGGTTCATGACTATATGGTTCCGTGAAAGAATGTTTTACAGGACAGTAAAAACAAGTCAAAGGGCATATTGCTGAGCTCCCTTCCTAACATATGACTGAGCCTTCAACACAGGGAACCAATCACATATAGAAGCAAAGAGTTAATGTCACTGAAATAACAGAAATAAGCTGCAGTTGTTTAGTGAATACACATAGGTAAATATAATAAAAGACATGGGCTGCTTTGGATTATCGCGGAAATGGAAGATGTTTGTTGCGCAGTTTGTTATATAATTAGAATAGCTCATTTGGCCACATCACTTTAACTGCTTTAGTTTGTATCAAATTAGTATGTTTTCATTGTAAACTCACTTTGACTGAAGCTCTTTAAACAGACTTCACAGTAAAATTGCTAACAAGGGACTAAGGGAGTCTCTGTGAGACAGCATATGTGTTAAAAATGTCTCTCATATGAAGAATAATGACAGCCCAACTGGTAGGCAATCTATTTATGCTCACTTATCCTTCACATACCAGAGGAACTGTAACAAAGTAGTACAGTATCCAGGAAATAGAGCCCCGCTGTGGATTCTCAATCCTTGCTGAAAGATAGATCTCCCAAATTAAAGCAGGCCTTGTGTATTTGCCAAATATAAACAGTAAGAATTGATTATTTATGAGGCCTACTAAAGCCTCAATATGGCAAAATGATCACGCTGGTTTCCAGCTGCAAGTACCCCACTCACCATGTTGGGAAAGGGAAAAAAATGGCATTCTTTACTCATACCTGAAGCAGATGCAGGTCCTTTGCATAGGAAAATACAGGGCCTAAAAACACCTGCTCAAAGCCCCCACTTCAAAACTGGGTCCCTTGAACCAACCAGCACCACTTGCACTCAGGAAAACTTGACCTTGGGATTGCCTGCGACTTACAAGGTCATTTCTTTTTGCTTTTACATACCCGAATCGGTATCCAGAAGGAGCATGAGTGCCTGAGGAATATGCCATTGGTTGCCAATCAAACAATGGGAATACTGCCTGAACATTAAGAGGTAGGGTTACCATCTGATACTTTGTTATTTATTTAGATCTAACTACCTGTGATCCTATAGGACAGATTTAAGGACATAGTGAAGTATGCAGAGTAGTAACCTCCTACACACTGCTTCGGCTACATGAATTCAAAAGCCAAATGCCATGTTTATCTCGCACTGGGAGCGGCTGGGGGATTGTGCAAACGATCTGCCAATTTGATAATCTCGTAAACTCTCCAGCCGGGTTCAAAAGAATCTTGATAGCCAAAGGGTAAATGGAGAATTTGTTTTACTTCTGAGTCTAGGATTGTGAGGCAGAGCCAAACACTAATGCAGTGACTCCCAAGCAGCACAGCCTCAGCTCCTAGGTTTAATTCAGGTACCACCATCATTTACAGCAATGCGAATAATCTTTATTTAGTGACGTAGTTACTTTGTAACTTGGCATATTCTGCAGATATTGGAGGAAGTAAATCGTGTTGAAATGCATCATCCTATTTTTTGCATGTGATGCCTGTGAACCAGGAAGGTGTTATTATTTTGAATATTGCTGCTTTCATGTTTAGTAGCTTTATTATGTAATCAGTGGTACAACTACCATCAGGCCCACAGCCTCAAATCTTCTGGCAATTCTCTTTGCTGTTTATTTATTTAGTCAGCCCCTGGCAATATGCAGTCTGGGGCAAGAACTAAACACTGAGGCACATTAGAACGTAAGAAATAGGAGCAGGAGGAGGCCATTCAGCCCCTCAAGCATGCCCCACCATTCAATAAGATCATGGCAGACCTGCCCCAGGCCTCAACTCCTCTTTCATGCCAGCTCCTCATAGCCCTCAACTCCCCGATATTTCAAAAATCTATCTACCTCCTCTTTAAATACTTTCAGTGATCTAGTCTCCACAGCTCTCCGGGGTAGAGAATTCCAGACATTCACTACCCTCTGGGAGAAGAAATTCCTTCACATCTCAGTTTTAAATGAGTGCCCCCTTATTCTGTAACTATGTCCCCTAGTTCGAGATTCCCCCACAAGCGGAAACATCTTCTCCACGTCTCCCCTGTCAAGTCCCCTCGGAATCTTGTACATTTCAATAAGATCACCCTCATTTGTCTAAACTCTAATGAATAAAGGCCTAACCTGTTTAGATGTACTTGATAAGTCAACCCCTTCATCCCAGGGATCAGCCTAGTGAATCTCTTTTGAACTGCCTCCAATGCCAGTATACCCTTTCTTAAATATGGGGACCAAAACTGTACACAGTACTCCAGGTGGAGCCTCACCAACACCATGTACAGTTGTAACAAAATTTCCCTATTTTTAAACTCTAACCCTCTAGCAATACAGGCCAAAATTCAATTTGCCTTCTTAAGTACTTGTGCACCTGCATACTAGCTTTTTGTGTTTCATGCACAAGAACACCCAGATTCCTCTGTGCTGCACTTTTTTGGAGTCTCACTCCATTTAAATAATAGTCTGCCTTTTGATTTTTCCTAGAGTGCATGATCTCACACTTTCCTACATTAAACTCCATCCACCAAGTTTTTGCCCACTCACTCAACTTATCTATATCCCCTTGCAGATTTCTTATGTCCTCATCACAACACACCCTCCCACCTATTTTTATATCGTCAGCAAATTTGGATACATTGCACTCTGCCCCCTACTCTAAGTCATTAATATAGACAGTAAATAATTGAGGCCCTAGGACTGATCCTTGTGGCACTCCACTAGTTACGTCTTTCCAACCTGAAAAAGACTCATAAATCTCAACTCTCTGTCTTCTGTATGTTAACCAATCCTCAACCCATGCTAATACATTACCCATAATACCGTGAGCTCCTATCTTGTGCAATAACCTTTTATGTGGCACCTTATCGAATGCCTTCTGGAAATCCAAATACACAATATCCACTGGTTCCCCTTTATCAACTCTGCTTGTTATATCCTCAAAGAACTCTAGCAAATTTGTCAAACATGACTTCCCTTTCACAAAACCATGTTGACTCTGCTTGATTGTGTTGAGCTTTTCTAAATGTCCTATTTCTTCCTTAATAATGGAGTCTTGCATTTTCCCAATGACAGATGTTAGGCTGACTGGCCTATAATTTCCTGCTTTTTGTCTCCTTCCCTTCTTGAACAGGGGCATCACATTAGTGGTTTTCCAATCCGCTTGGACCCTCCCGGAATCCAGTGAGTTCTGGAATATTTCGACCAATACCTCCACCATCTCTGCAGCCACTTCCTTTAAAATCCTTGGATGCAGGCCATCAGGTCCTGGTGACTTGACTGCCTTTAGCCCCATTAGTAAGAACTTTACAGCAATTGCTTCCATAAACAAATACAATCCTAAAACTCAAGAATTTGTTTATAGTGCATCTGGATTAACAGAACTCAGGGCTGTAATTAATTGGAATATTCTACATTAAATTAGTTAGGCTCAATTAACAGCCAAGATCCTTTAAGAGATCTTTTTTACCCATTTAGCACTTTCCAGTTATGTGGTGTCAGAAGTGCCCACCAGTTTGGAGGTAACTGTATTAAAGAGGCCCTGGTCAATTATATATTCATACAATTTGACAGCATTTACACTGGTACATGATTTATATCACCCGCCCATCCATAAAAATGGGTGCTTGAGTTGGGGGTGGGGCGGGGGGCTTAATCTGATGCTGCCCAGGAAAGTGCCTGATTACCTCAGAATACCATCAGTCCTTCCCAAGAAAAGCAACGTAGGGCTTCCACCGGTTCTCCAACTGATGACCGAGAATCCCCTCGCCCACATTAAACCCTGTCCACCGTCTTATGGGGAAGGGACTCTGAATGAGGCAGCAGAACCTCCATTCTCATTATCAATCCACTCACATCACCTCCGCTTAACAGGCATCAACCAGGAGTTTGCGATGTTGTACATCACTTCGCCATTGACCTGGTTTCCCACCTCTACACTTGTTAAGCCAGCCATTTTCAGTTACTCCAAAATTGAAACATTTGTTAAAAATATCCACCGCCATTTAAGAGCTACCAAAGTTTAGGCTACATCCCTTTAAAGTTTACCCATATGTGTTTATGGACTGTTTAAATGCAAATTCCCACTCACACAAGTTCCCAGTACTATATCATGGATTGCCAAGTTCATCCGCCCAAATCTGATGCAGCAAAGTCAGGCAGGGTCAGCATATTAATTGTCTGGGTACTAACAACACCCTCCGCAAGCAATAGTTCAAGTGTAAAATCTACAACCCTATATCTAAAAGTAAGTGATTAATTTATTTTTCAAAGGAAAGTCTGAATGGCTATGATCATTGTCTCCAAATACATTAACTACTGAATTCACAGATTCATGGGTAAGGTTTTTGAATCTGTGCTAAATTTTCAGACTGCTAATTTCAACAGACGGGAGATTTGACAGGCCACAAAATGAGGCAGTTAACCTCCACACCCATTATTATCCCAACATTCGAATCCAGGAGTGTTAGTTTGTAAAATCTATCAATATTCAAAGATGGATGGTGCAAGCAATAGCTGGTAAAATGAGAATTACTTGTTGAAATTTTATGAACAGGCTTCTCTGGCACGAGCTGCGACACCCAGTGGCCTCGTGGAGTAACTTGATCAATGGTTTCCGTGCTTGGAGTAAAAACAGAAGACTTTCCTAAATGAGCTAAAAAGATTTTTGAGAAAGTTAACATTTTATTTTTCAATCTTGAATGTATGGCCATAAAATTAAAGAACAGATGTATAAAATCCAGAAGTTAAATTTTCCAAATTAGCACCTCCAGAATCACCCAGTAGGAACACATTTTGGAAACTTGGGTATGAAGATCACCATGTCCTGTACAATTTTCTGTCCACTGATTTTAATAGATGGAAAAGAACATGCATGGTTCACAGACCTTCACACGGAATTCCCAATTTGTGCTCCCATCACCCAAAGATCTGCTTTGGGAATGCTAATTCCTAAAAACTGCCTCCATGCAACTGTGTATTTTCAAAAGAAACCAACAAGAGAAAGTGCTATTAACATATTGCTGTTTCTGTAAAAGCATTCCACATAATAGCTAGTTTGTGCTGTGGGTGACAATCTAAACACCACTAATTCTTACAATATAGCCAGGAAACACAATGAATGGGGGCCAACACATTCAACATGTGCCTATGTCCTTACCGTTGCACTGTATCACTTTGCACACTTGTACAGTTTCAGGCTTTTCATCCTTGCAATGGCTTATGCTGTTATCGCTCCCTCGACACACCACCTGCCGTTGCTGGATACCTTCTCCGCAAGTCACAGAGCACTGGGGCCAAGAAAATCAAGAACAGAGAAACAAGAGTTACCTTCTGGCACACGTAAATCTGGCATGAATTGTAAATGTGCAAAATTCGCCATTCCTCAAGCTCATTTTCCCTGAACATGATGCCATTAGTTTGAATAACTTCTTTGTAATAATTTGTTGATGCACTTGTCATCGTACAATGCACAAACAGGTCAGTCAGTTGATGCTAGTGTTTATATGCTACGTGAGCCTCCTCCACCCCTCTTCAGCTAAAGCCATCAGCACATCCTTCTATTCCTTATTCCCTTGTGCACCTAGCTTCCCCTCAAATGTATCTATGCTATATGGCCCAACCATCTTCAACTGCTTCAACAATGACCTTCCTTCCATCATAAGGTCAGAAGTGGGGATGTTCGCTGATGATTGCACAATGTTCCGCACCATTCACGACTCCTCAGATACTGAAGCAGTCCATGTCCAAATGTAGCAAGATCTGGACAATATCCAGGCTTGGGTTCACAAGTAGCAGGTGAAATTCATGCCACACAAGTGCCAGGCAATGACCATCTCCAACAAGAGAGAATCTAACCATTGCCCCTTGACATTCAATGGCATTGCCATTGCTGAATCCCCCACTATCAACATCCTGGTGGTAACCATTAACCAGAAACTGAACTGATCTAGCCATAAAAACACTGTGGCTACAAAAGCAGGTCAGAGGCTAGGAATCCTGCAGTGAGTAACTCATTCCTGACTCCCCAAAGCCTGTCCACCATCTACAAGGCATAAGCCAGGAGTGTGATGGAATACTCCCCGCTTGCCTGGATGAGTGCAGCTCCAACAACACTCAAGAAGCTTGACACCATCCAGGTCAAAGCAGCCTGCTTGATTGGCACCCCATCCACAAACCTTCACTCCCTCCGCCACCAATGCACAGCGGCAGCAGTTTGTGTCATCTACAAGATACACTGCAGGAACTGGCCAAGCCTCCTTAGACAGCACCTTCCAAACCCACTGCCACTATCATCTAGAAGGACAAGGGCAGCAGACACATGGGGACACCACTACCTGGAGGCTCCCCTCCAAGCCACTCACCATCCTGACTTGCAACTAAATCACCATTCCTTCACTGTCGCTGGGTCAAAATCCTGAAACCCCCTCCCAAACAGCACTGTGGGTGTACCTACACCACACGGACTGCAGCGGATCAAGAAGGCAGCTCACCACCGCCTTCTTATGGGCAGTAAATGCTGGCCTAGTCAGCGACATCCACATCCCATGAATGAATAAATAAAAAACTCCACATAATAGCACATTCCTCATTTTAACCACTCTTTGGGTTAAGAAGTTTCTCCTGAATTTCTGTTTGGATTTGTTAATAACTATCTTATCTTTATCTTCTCTAATTTTGGATTCACCCACAAGTGAAAATATCTTGAATAGTTTCAAGTTACGAGTTCTGTGTTGCTTGTGTACCTGAGACCAAGCTCCCATCCGCCACTGTGATGGACATGGTGTACGGTTGCATGGCCTCCGACCTTCGGGACGGTCTCCAGCACAGTATTTGGTATGCACTGTTCTATTGGCACCCTTATTAAGATACTGGACACACTGTACAACTCTTGTTTGGTATCCTACTTTCCCACAACTTTTACTACAAGATCCCCATTCCTCTGTTAACCACCTGCAACAGAACGGAGTTAAACATTAAATCATCATTCAACATTGAAAACCAACAGTAACAGAACTTGCTTCCTGTGAACTGGTGGGCATAGTATTACCTAGAATAAACAACCATGTTTTTCTTAATTGAAATGAAAAATGCTGGAAGTACACAGCAGGCTGTACAGAAAAATGAGAGGTCAACATTTTGCACTTGGAACTTCTGCCAGAACTAAGGCAGAATTTTGTGTTGATTGGGCGGGCATGCACCCGACCTGAACGCACGGGAAATTGTGCGAAACGATGTCGGGCGTGCGTCCCAATGTCATCTCGCACACGAGCAATATTGAGGTCGGCAGGAGTCAGAGCCGACCCAACGACAATTAAAGTGCCAATAAAGTTATTAAAAACTCCATTGTCCACGATTTTGAGCTCGTCACACCGACAAAGCGGGCAGTCCGTTTTTAACAAAATATCATCCAAGGGCAGGATGAAATGTCCAGGATGAGATAGAATAAAAAAGATATCTGGGGACAGATGTTTTTTGAGTTCTGCTGTCAGGTGCTTGAATGTGCTGCACAGACACAGTTTGCTGCATTTTGTTTTTGGTCATTTAATCTGCCCAAGTTTGCAGCTCCCTGAGGCAGCTCCGCAGCAGCTGTCAGCCTTCAGGGAGCGCGCTAGAAGTACCCACCCACACCCTCACTTTTGTCCGCACTTGCCCTCTCCCCACCCTCTTCCCGCCTCCCTCATGGGCAGCGCTGAGACTTTCTCAGCGCACGTTTCACACTGGCTGGTTGCTAATTGGCCGGCCAGCGTGAAATTGCGTTCGGGGCCCTTTCACGGGCAGAAGCGCATTTCGTGCCCACTTCCACGCCCGGTGACTTGGTGCACACACCAAGCAGGAAATTCAGGCCTATATTTTAATCCTTGACATTCCTACTTATACTCTTACTATACTCTTGTATAATTAAAAATAAATCACATGTGAATTAGAGCTCTGCACCTGATTCTAACCATGTGCAAAAAAATTCCTTTGTCACTGGCCTGACTGATGTATATCAAGGCAATAGTAGCATTATGATTTCAAACTAGTCCCTTGAAGGTTGATAAAAGCAAAAAACTGCGGATGCTGGAAATCCAGAACAAAAACAAAAATACCTGGAAAAACTCAACAGGTCTGGCAGCATCTGCGGAGAGGAGCACAGTTAACGTTTCGAGTCCGAATGACCCTTCAAGGGTCATTCGGACTCGAAACGTTAACTGTGCTCCTCTCCGCAGATGCTGCCAGACCTGCTGAGTTTTTCCAGGTATTTTTGTTTCCCTTGAAGGCTGATCTCGACAGATACCTGTCTGAGACCATTTGTAGAAACTTTGCTCCTAATCTTCCAGTTAGCTCTAAATAGATAAACAACAGCATTGTGCTTACGATGGTTGTGTGCACTCATGAAGGTTGCAACGTCTCCTTATAGGCTTTGGTTTCTTGTGGTTATCACAGAAATTCCTATGCACCATCTTGCTGTCACTTTTTCGTCTACAGCCATATTTTGTGTATTGTATGCCTGAAAGCATATTTACAATATTAGAACACTATTGTAATGGCATCAAGCAAAATAATCTGTACATGAATACTAAAACCTGGATTTGGAGTTGTGTTTATATTCTATGGCCTTTGAAAGTACAGATAGTACAGAGTGTACTATATAATATACCATTACAAGATAGCATACAATTCAGGGCCCTTTTTGGACTAGATAAATACAGGTAGATTCAGTGAATTAGTCTTTCTTTATAAAACAGGAATGTATATCTGGACTTCAGACATGAGGCTCAGCACAATGCAGTGCATCCTGAATCTTTTTTCATTCCTTCATTTTTTGATGGGCAGAGAAGTCTGCAGGCGTGGTGACCTCTGCACCCAAATTCCTAATCGGTACTCAATACGCAAAGTTCTGTGCTAAGGAACAAGAATTTGTAAAATTTAACCCTATATGTGCACTGTGGTGGTATTCTGCTCACCTTAGGCAAAGGTCTTCTCTGAGGAGTCTCAATTTTAATAAGTATAATGGGAGAAAACTTAGAAGTTGTTCATTTTTAAATTAAGTTGGGGAACTGTCTTACCAAAATACTCACACTTTAAAAAAAAAGTCAAAGTATCTCCAAACCTGTTGTGACAGGTCAAAAGCAGAGTCCTTCCAGAGTTAATCCCCTGCTCAGTCCTATTTGAATGATGCATTCGATTGGTTGCCTTTGCAGCCACAAGGTTGGGTTGGGATGGCTTCCTTCCATAGGCTGGATGCTGCTTTCTGTACAACATCATTGGAAAGTTCAGAACCAACTTAATGTTTCAGGCTATGCTATTCAGACTAGCTTGGTTTGAGCAAAAGAGCAAACCAATGCATCGGTATAACTTATTATAACAGCACAGTGGTTTGTGCTCAGGAAGTATCTTTCCAGCATCAAATACTGAAGTTACTTGGTTTCTAGATTATTCTTGAGAAAATCTCAAGTCATGTATTCCTTTGTACAAATTTTGGGATCAATGATGGGCCTGCAAATAATTCTTCAGGAACAGGATAGTGACATTGGATCCAAGCAGCCAGTTCCCTTTTTGATAGATTAAACCTACCTACTTATCTTCTCACCATATCCCTCAATTCATTTCTCTCAAAAAATACAGCCAAGATGCATTTACACAACTGCAGCGCCAGTGCAAAGCAGTCTCATTTCACACCAGGAAGTCTCATACTTTGCGTCAAAGTCAGATCAGTTCCAAACTCTGGATTTGCACAACTTTAGCGTCTGTGCTAAGGTTGCAATATAAATGCACAATAATTGTCTGAAATCCAATCTTACTGTTTGATTCAAATACCTTTACCCCTAATTATTTCATAACTCCTCTGCCCTTTAGATGAAAAAATTCTGCTGGCCTTTTAACTCCTAACTTGCATAAAACCTCAATTTGGAAAATTCCAACAGGCTGCGATTTTTAAAGAATGGAAAATCTTGTTTGCAGTGAAATGGAATAAGGTGCAATGTATTCATAAACATGCAGCAGTGTGCTGTTACCCATGGCACTGACAACAGACCTGCTCCACAGGCTTTCGAACACTGGGACCAGCTCTTTAATGCCCACTCATAACTTTCAGTCTCTTCCAGGAGTACATTGTTGTTGCCGATCACAGGAAGTAGGTCTTCGTGAATAACATACTTGTACATTAAATTTGATTTAGCGTCTTCACCTTGTGGACTAATCTGAAATAAGAGAAATTCTCTTCCATTTAAACAAGCTCCAATAAATCTAGAACATTGTGGTTTTAATTTTGTGCACAAACTCCCTGAAAAGACTTACACCTGAATTGCCTTTTTTAAAAAAAAATTATATATCTCCTTGCGCATTTCTGCTGTGGCAATTGGCCAAACTTAAAAGCATGTTTTCTAATTATTTCCAAGAAGTAGTATCATTTTCAGATTTACAAACTGTGCCTCAAGCATAAGCCTGGCCTTAAATATTGAAATCCCTAATGCGATTATATCTTTGGAAGCAGTCTCAAATGCTGGACTAAAATTAAGATGTGCTATCACACATTTATGAGCTTTGAATCATAGCTCCCTCCTCCCTTAGAACAGTTTAAACAGTCCAACAAATGAGTAACTCCACGGACACTATAAGAACAAAATTCAACTTTTAGATCGCCTTTCACATTGCCAAAGTAAAAGTGATTTACAGAGAGTAGCATAATACTTCCACACAGCGTATTAGGCTGAATTGAAGAGGATTACCTTGCTATGGACTATGAGGAAAGAGCAAGGCAGCTGGATTAATTGGATGGTTTTCAGAGTCAGTATAGGCACAATGGGCCAAACGACCTCCTCCTGTGCTGTATAACTCTATGAATGAATCAAAACTTAACAATGCTTCCAACACAAGTATTTTAAAACTTTCACTGATACCGACATGGGTTTAGGGAGATAATGCACTACTTGTTGTAAAGGTTGGTGAATATTCCAGTGCATTACATTCTGAATTATATTCTCCAAGGATTTCTACCTTGCTTGCTAATAATGTGGATTTACCATTGAGATGGTTGTTTTTGCATCAGACCTATTGGAGGTCTGCATTAACTGTCAAGACTGAACCATATAAACTAGGAGGATCACAGGTCATTGATCTGCTTTGAAGTGGCTGTAGAGGTGGGGTTGATGTCCTCAGGCTCTTATGCTAGTGATGGAGGAGAGAACTAGTTGGACTTTTGCTGATGACCACTATCCAGTATCTCCCCCTTTCCAGCTTTTCTGTGGTTGTCAAGTTAGGTCATGCTCTAGTGTGATGTCCCCAGTTGTTGATCAGCCTGCCCATTCTCAATCTCTAGATTAGCATTAGCGTCCAGATATTTGGGTGAGATATTGGAGGAATTATACCTCGGAGGACGATGGCACCTTCTAAGGGGAGAAGAAAAAAGAAAAAAAATGTCTTTAAAAAAGAACATTTAATAATTGCATTACTTACAAAAACAACTATGTTGTTGTGCAGTGGGCCATTGGTTTTAAGGATTTCCTTGTCATTTTCTATGGAATACTCCCACTCCAGACCCATTTCTATAAACATTTTTGGTTTTGAACTTTCATCTTTGGCATTGAGAATGAAATTACCAGTTGCTTGATTCTTCACAGCTGTTAAGAAAATGTGACCATTAGATAGATGTCTGACCTAACTTACCCCAAAAGTTACATGAAATGTTTTAGTTATCACAGTTTTAAGTTTTCAATATAAAGCATACAATTCATGAAAATGTCATGAATTCATGCAATGTTTTCCTAAATAAATTAAGAGTTTCCCCAGCAACTTATTTTCTCTGAAGTTTAATTCTCAATCTATTTTTAATATAGCAAAAATTATGGAACTATTTACAGGGCTAAATGCTGATATGTCATTAGATCCCTGAAATAAACTTACAAATTAGATTTGTGGACGGTTCAGTTTCTTCAACCTGAAGATGTCTTGCTCCAGCTGGTAATTCAAACATTTTGAACATCCCTGAAATATATGAGACATTAGAATTATTAATCAATTCAAACTTGAGCAATGCTTCCTTTTTGATTTGAAAACTGTAAAACTTACAGAATATTTTTAAGTCCTTGGTTTGCTTACTATAATTGTAGTTTATCTGCAATGTAAAGTTCACGTAAATTAACAAGTTCTGCAAAAATAACAAGATATGAGTATCTTGGTGAATGTCACGGTGTAACATTTTTATTGATGTTACCGTATAGATATAGGGTAAGATTTGTTCCTTTTGAGCATGTGTTTTGAGATGGTCAATTGTGTTAGCACACTGCCCTCTCATTTCTGCAACCTGGGCTCCAATCCAGCCCTGATGGATGGATCCTCTGTGCGGCTACAATGATTGTAAATAAATTAGTCTGGACAATCCTAATCTAACATTCACGCAAATCCACACATAATTGGTTACATTTTGCCACTAACAAAAAAATATTATGCAGACTGGTCAAAAAAATGGCTAAGTGCTAGAGATAGGTTCCGTGGTGGGGTTAAGTTTGTAGAGACAGGAACAGGCACTACTACTGAGAGAGACTAGGTCAACTGTCAGATGGTTGGACATACAAGGAAATACATAACCAAGGTTAACATTTTACTTTGGAAAGCTGAGAACTGGTACATGATAAAATGAAGAAACCATTAAACATTTTAATTCTTCCTCATCATATTGAAAGCAGTTCAATGGTTCCCTTAAAAGTGGATTGAAGGAGACTAAGGAATCTAATTTCTGAAGATTCTTCTTTTTGATTGTTACCATACTATTAAGAGACAGTCAGGAGTTTGTCCAAGATATTCCAACCTTCAACGCATTGATTTCATCCCCGGGAAAGTTTCTGGCTTAGTGTTAGGGACAGAATGTATCTGCTCTCTTACTTCCTATAATCAGTACGTTTTGTATGGAAAAGGGTGTAATTTTTCTTATTCTTGGAGTGCTTATTCAAATTAAATCAGTCAGCAGCAAGCTTTTGTGAGTTTAAAATAAAGAAGGTTATTTATTCTCATGCACTTACCCTAAATTGAAGTCAACATTGCACATTTGGTCTCACGTCATGCACACATGCAAAAATTGAATACAAATAAAGATAGCGCACTTTTATAGAATATAGCTAATTCAGTCACAGATTTACAATTTCACTCTCCCACATGGCAGGCCTATGGTTTCTCAAATGGATTTGATCATTTAAAGTTGAAGTGAGGGCCTTAGAAAGCGAAGGGTTCACAGCAGGATGTGGGGTATCTTGTAGTTGAATATCTAGGAGTTGGTTCTCAGGTGAACTTTGAAACTGGAACAGGTTAAATACTTTGGCTACTTGATGACTTGCAGCTTGTTTCAGAGTCTGGTTCTCAGATTGGCTGACGACTGATGGTTCTGATGGATCTACTGGCTCCTGGGTTAATAAAGGTGCTATCACTGAACCCAGTTTCGATCACATGACTGCTGGGTTAACACTTCTGAGGCCCACTCAGTCTAGTTTGGATGGGGGAAGGCCATCATGATACAATTTCAATTTGGTATTCACTGGAGCTTTGATTCCTTCTGTAGTCCAAATGCGAAAAGACACATAAATTGCAGCAGCCATCTTAACAGCTTGCTTATGTCCAATTTTTAAAAGTGTTGACTGTAAGTTCGTAATATGACATGCCTTTACTGGGCATGACACTTTGGCCTGAATTTTTCAGATGGTGTTGTCTCGTTTCTTGCCATCTGAAGAGTCGACGGGGATTCCGGGTGCCCGGCAGCCATTTCATACTCGTATAAGCATTAAGTTGCTGCAGGTGGGACTTCTGCCCCTCACTCGGGACGAAGTCCCGCCTTAGAGAGCTGGGAATGCGCAGCAGTGTAACCATTCCATTAACTCTAATGGGCAGGAGATGGGGGAACAGGGTGCACATACTGACGTGCATTCACTACCAATAGCATTGAATGACCCTTTTCCAACAGGCTTTTTAACCTTACTGATATCTGAAATTATCAGTACCAAAATCAATTTCCAGATCATCGCCGCATTTTTCTAAGCTATTAAGTTTTTTCAAATGTCTGGGTAAATTGAGTTGTAGTGGATGCCTATTTTTCTCCTGCACTAGCCAGTTTTGATGAATTTCTGTTGTGCTGAACAAGGGGGAACGATTTCTCACAACAAGATTTTAATGACAGGCAGTATTTGCAAAAGAACTCTCTGAGCAGGCAAAATTCATCATGTGTCAATAAATCATTCATATCTTGCATAACCCTTGTACCTCGGAGTTGACAAATTTTAGAAAGGATTCTTGCTTTTCCTCTCGGAAGAATGTGTTTATTCTATAAGGTTTTGCAATAAATGGGGTATTCTGTTTGTCTCGTTGGTTGAAAGATTCTGACCACATGGTGTTGCAATGTTTTCTTAAACTGTGTAAGTTCATTCCCAAGAGAGGAGTACATAATGAGAAGTGTGTGGCTATTGCTTGAATTTTCACAGCTTGACATGGTCTGTGATTTATCATGTGAGGCTATGGTCCAGGCTGACCAAACTCCATTGAGACAAGGGCCAGGATTTTATGTCCCGCGGTCAGGCGCACACCCAACCCGTACAGCCACGAAATTGCGCGAGATGATGTCAGGTGAGCATCCTGACGTCATCGCGCACTCACTTGGTGGGCATTCGTGGCTATTGGAAGCTCACCCGCCGACAATTAGGCAGGCAATTAAGCCCATTAAGGAGGAAATTGAAAGCGATTTTTCGTGCCCCGTCCACTTATATGGTTGGCGGACAGGCCAATCGGCCTTTACATTTTTTCTCAAACTTTGATCCAGGGCGGGATGAAATCTCCGTGGGGAAATAAAATTAAAAAACATACCTCATAAAAAACCAATCATCCGGTATGCTTTTAGATGCTTGATTATGCTGCATAGACATATTTTGCAGCATTTTTGTTGTTTCCTTTATTCTGTGGAGGTCTGTAGCTCCCTGAGGCAGCTGTCTGCTTTCAGGGAGTTCACTGGAAGCGCTCACCAGCACCCACGGTGATGTTGGTGCCTGCTCTCTTCCCGCCCCCACCGACAGTGCTGAGCCTTTCTCAGTGCGTGTTTCAGGCTAATTGGCCAGCCAGTGTGAAATCGCGCTCGGGGGCCCATTTTCCATCCACTCCCGTGCCCGCCAATCACGCACGCCTGGTGAGCAAAGATTCAGGCCAAGCTTTCAGTCTGACCCAGTACCTCTGAGCACATATCAAGTGGTGTAGAAAACAGTTTAGCTTTGCCAATCACTGTGACTATGAACTGCTCAGGAAATCTAGGACCATTCACCTTGGTAACCTTTGATTTCAGAAATGTAAAAGAACCAAGGGCAGAAATTTTCACTCGGCGGGTGAAGTGACGCGCGTTGGCATCGGATGAGCGTGTCAACGTAAACGCACAGTAGCGCAATGGTTCGGTTGGCGCATGCGCGCGCTGGAGTCGGCATCGTGCCTGCCGACAATTAAAAGGCCATCAAATAATCAATTATGCTAAACTTTTCGCTGCCCGTCCATCCTAACGGTTGGTGGACAGGCAAAAAGGCTAAATGGCCTTTGCATTTTTTTGGAAACCTCATCCACAGGCGGGATGAGATTTCCAAAAGCAAATAAAAATAAAATAGAAGTTTTACAATTGAATTAATAATATGTCCCTGCTCTTGTGACAGAGTCACATGGAGGGGACATGTTTTATTACACTTTTATTTTCTTTTTATATCTCTTCATCTCCTTGAGGCAGCTTTGTGCCTCAAGGAGATTATGAAGTGCTCATTCGTGCACATGCGCGAAGTTCACACTGGGCCCACTCGCCCTCCCCGGCAGTGCTGAGTGCTGCCGCTTGTGTTTCATGCTGGGCGGGCCTTAACTGGGCGGTGCCAATCGCGGGTGGTGTTCGGCTTCCCAATCGCCCCCGCTGAGCCTGCCCACCAAAGGCAAAATTCTGCCCCAAGAGAATGGTGCTCAACTCCAAATGGCAGAAGCTTTCATTTACCTTAAAACTGACGAATGCAGAACATATAGAATGGTTTTGTTTGTGCTGAGAAGGGAAGAAACACAACTATTCGGATTTACACTTCAGGCATAATTATTCCAACCCCTGTTGGGGAAGAAACTAAGAATGGTGCCTCAGGAACAGTACCAGTATGCTACAATGGGTTATGCCGGGAAATGTAATTTGACATCCTGCAACCAAGTTCACAATTTTCACTGCTAGTTTCTCCTCTAAACAGCTCTTTAGTGTTAATTGCAAGAATATTTCTAGGCCGTTGCTCTGCTCATCTGGCAGTGAAAGAAGATTCCCCTGGGTTACAGCAGGACTTAGAATAGCAATTGTTCAACCAGCCAGCACAGTTTAAAATTGTGAATTATAATTCAGTGACTAAAATGTGAAACTGTCCATCTTTGCAGTAAGAGTAAAAAATAAATATATTACTAAATGGTGAGAGATTGCAGAGTTCTGAGATTCAGGGGGATCTGGGTGTCCTAGTGCATGAATCACAAAAGGTTAGCGTGCAGGTACAGCAAATAATTAGGAAAGGTAGTAGAATGTTATCATTTATTGCGAGGGGAATTGAATACAAAAGTAGGGAGGTTATGCTTCAGTTATACCGGGCATTGGTGAGGCCACATCTGGAGTACTGTGTACAGTGTTGGTCTCCTTACTTAAGGAAGGATGTAAATGCATTGGAAACAGTTCAGAGAAAGTTTACTAGACTAATACCTGGAATGGGCAGGTTGTCTTTTGAGGAAAGGTTGGACAGGCTAGGCTTGTATCCGCTGGAGTTTAGAAGTGTAAGAGGTGACTTGATCGAAACCTATAAGATCCTGAGGGGTCTTGACAGGGTGGATGTGGAAATGATGTTTCCTCTTGAGGGAGAATCTAGAACTAGGGGTCACTGTTTAAAAATAAGGGGTTGCCCATTTAAGACAGAGGCGAGGAGAAGTTTTTTTCTCTCAGAGGGTCATGAGTCTTTGGAACTCTCTTCCTCAAAAGGTGGTGGAAGCAGAGTCTTTGAACATTTTTAAGGCAGAGGTAGCTAGATTCTGGATGAACAAGGGGGGGTGATAGGTTATCGGGGGTAGGCAGGAATATGGAGATGAGGTTACAATTAGATCAGCCACGATCTTATTGAATGATGGAACAGGCTTGAGAGGCACAGGGGCCTAATCCTGCTCCTAATTTGTATGTTCTAGCCAGCTGCTCCTGCAGGCTGTATATCTCACCGAATATTTTGAAATGTCCAAAACCCTTCAAACCTATGAGTTTCCTTGTAGTACTGGAGACACCATGAATGCCAACTATGATTGTGTTGTCCCTATAATTATTCAGCATATATGCTTCCAGAATAGGAGGTCTTATGGCACAGTGGGTACCATCCCTGCCTCTTAGCTAAGCCTCTGGGTTCAAGTCCCACTCCAGGACTTGGTGGCCATGGAAGGTGCATTCATAATGCGGCCAAACAGGTTGAGTATCAACCTGAAAATCCTTCCAGCACACACGCCAGTGGCAGGCAGTGGCGGGAGAGATTCCTGTCAGCCACGTGATGGAAATAAATTGAAGCCTCTACCATCACTATCCATAGCTCTAGGCTACAACATGCATGTAAAAGTGAATTTTGCCACAGCAACTCAGACTCCTTGGGAGGGCTGGTTGACTTAGTTGGCTGGACGGCCATTGTGGATTAGATTAGTGCCAACAGCACGGGGCTCGATCCCTGTTTGGCCTGAGGTGGGTTCGAGACTTGCTTCCTTGCCCTACCTGTGAAGGAGACTGTGGCACTGTGGGTTGGACCTGCCTTCAGGCAGAGAACTCAAGAAAAAGAAGAAAATGCTTCCAGAACCATGAGTTAACAATGCAGAAGCATTATCAAACAAAATGTGACACCAGGAGTGCCATGAAGCAGGAAAGAGGGGACAAGAGGCGGATAGGTGTAGGGAGGGAATTTCAGAGCATAGAGCCTTGGCAGCTGAAGGCATGGCTGCCAACGATTAAAATTGAAGATGTTCAACAGGTCAGAATTGAGCTGGAGCAGATTCATGAGATAGGAGGGTGCGAAGTCAGGGATGGATCTGAAAACAAAGGAAGAGAATTTTAAAATCAAGGTGTTATTTAACTGGGAGCTACTGCAGATCAGCAGGCACAGGGATGGTGGATGAATGGGATTCGCCGTGAGCTGGGACATGGGCAACAGACTTTTGGATGACCTCATGGTTAGGGAGGGTGGAAGATGGGAGGGCAGCCAGAAATGTGATGGAAGGGTCAAGTCTAGAGTTCACAAAGGTATTGAGGAGTGTTTCAGTAGCAGATGAGCTGAGACGGGGCAAAATTGGGCGAAACAAAGAGCAGGCATGCTTGGGGGATGGCAGTGGGCAGTTTAAACTAGCAGTTAACTTGTTAGGGCTGAAATATGCCTACTATTGAGCTAGGAGAGTTTAAATAGTGGATGGATGGATCTTGGAGGAAGAGCAAAGGATGGCAAAATGACCTAGGATCCAAGGATAGAGATGCTCCATAAGGAGCGCCCCATGGAGTCATCTTGAGACTATAGCTTAGGTAAGGGAATAGAGAGTTGCATATACAAGTTTGCAGAAGACGCTATGAAGGCACAGTAAGTTGTGTACGTGTGGGAGCAGGAGGCTACACAAGGGACACACACAGACTGACTTGTCAAAACTACAGAGTTGGTGGTCAATATGGAGAAATTTAAAGTCATCCACTTTGGTTTCAAGAAAGCCAAATCAGAATATCTTTGAAATAGTGAGAGACTAAGAGCTCTGGAGAACCAAAAGAACTTAGATGTCCTTATACACGAATCACAATAAGCTAATGCATAGGTACAAAAAATAATGAAAAAAGCTAATGGCATGTTGGCCTTTACCTCAAAAAGGCTGGGATACAAAAGTGAGAAAGTTATGCTTCAGCTGCACAGAGCCTAGGTCTGGCAGATTTCGAGTACTGCATTCCGATTTGAGTAACGAACCTCAGGAATGAGATAGTGACCTTGGAAGAAGCACTGCAAAGATTCGCCAGGGTTTAAAAGGTTAAACTATGAGGCCAGTTTGCGTAAACACGGTTTGTATTGCCTTGAATTTAGAGATGGGGGATGAACTAATCAAAAAAAATACAAGAGTAAATACAAAGAAATCAAAGTGAGAGCATAATCTTATAATTAGAGCTCGGCTATTGAGGAGTAAAATCGCATTCGCATACACACACACACACACCCCCCGACCCACCCCACGCCTTTGAGGAGTAAAATCACACACACACACCCCCACCACACACACACTCCCCACGCCCCACCACACACACACACCCTCCGCCACCCCCACCCCACCCCACACATACGTGGTAATGAAAATCTGGAACTCTCTCTCCCAGAAGTTTGTGAATGCTCAGTCAATGAAAATTTTCAATACAGACTGAGATTCTCCCTAAATCCCTCCACCTTAATATTTCTCTCCTCACCTTCTAAAGCCTCCTCAAGACCTACTTCTTTGGTCACGCCTCTGGTTAGCTCCTATAATTCATCTATCAACTGTTCACTATCCATTTCTCCTCCATGAAGCACTTTGTGCTGATTACTACATTAAATCCAAAATTCTTGTAATGTGAATTAGAGATGTTTGCATTATGATATGTTTTTTGGGTCAAGGCAACAAATTTGACATTGCGTACATATTGTACTATTGAATACATATTGAACATAGCAGTTGCCATTTCTCTATTTCACACTACAGCTCAGAAACCAGCTTTGCTTGGTGATCTCAACTGACTATTTGAGTTTGTCAGCTCTGACTTAATCTAAAGTACTTGAGGCTGTTTGTGAAGAAACACAAGGGAAAACAGTTTACACCTTAATACAACTGAGGCAACTCATGTCCTTTAATCCATAAGTAACACAAGTAGAGCTCAGGAAAGTACTTAGATAAATGAACACAAAGTTATAGCAAAGGGTCAGCCTAATCCAAGGTTCTTGGACAGATTTTCCAAGTTTATTGTGCAATAGAAGGGAAGAATACCCATCAGCTTGGTCGTAAAGCATAAGTCATATAGAAGCCTTGGCTATATAAAATCTGCAAACAATGGACCTGCTGCTCTCAATGTCCTGATATACCTGAATTCAATACTGTATGTTTGTGCAGTGCTGTAAACAATGAGGAAACATTAAGAGTCAGACAGTAAACCCATTTAAATAAGTGGAGGTATGTTTCTTTTTGAGTGTGACACATATTCGAATAGGTAACGTTAAACCAGCATGCAGAGCAAGGCTTGACAGATGCACCTTTAACTCACCTGTTCGTTTGGGAGTCTTGGCAATGGTTCCCTTAACAGTTCGACAATGCGCATTGTCACCACCACAGACACCACATTTATCTTCTTGCTTAAAAGAACCAACTTCCTTATCACAGCCCACGAGCTTCAAAAGGAGATAATTCAATACTGTCAGAATTTTCATCAGTTGGCAAAATGGTCAGAATTAAAAGCTGTACAACCAAGGGTTTAAATAATCATAATTTTAAAAAATTGACAGAAGGTCCAATCTTAGTCTTTCTAAATGAATTTTAACAACAGGAACTTGCATTTATGTACCGTCTTTAACATGGAAAATATTCCAAGGCGTTTCGTCAAATCATTATCTGAGTCACACTGAGGCATTAAGACAGGTGACCAAAGCTTGGTTAGGGAGATACAGTTTAGAAAGCATCTTAAAGTAGGAGAAAGATGAAGAGGTTTAGGGAGGGAATTCCAGAGTTTAGGACAGATTGAATTGAGGATGCACAACAGGCCAGAAGAGGAAGACTGAGATCAGAGACTTCACGGGTGATGAGCACCTACCACACATTCTCCTCGAGCACATACACTGAAGGGATCTTTATAGCTGCAGCGTGTACCATCGTGTACAACCTGATTCATGAACACCACGTCCCCCGTTTCCTTGGACTGACAAATTAGCTCACATTTTTGAGCCTCTGTAATTTGTTGATTGGGATAGAAAAACAAAATGGAAGTTTATACCGAGTAATGTGTAATAATAGAAATCATGAAAACAAAGCATAAAAGGATTAGAAATATCTGAACATTTAAGGTATGGTTTTAGCCTTAAATCATTCCTGTGCATTTTTTATTTTATATGGTATACTTCCCTTTTGTTTAATTTTTGAAGAAAATTATTTTAAACTATGCCAGCCATGGTGCTGTATCGAAGGTTGCGCAACTGGCAGCCTGAGGGTACTGTACACTAATGCGAGGAAAATATCCATCACAGAGCTAAATACGTCCAACATATTCTTGCACATGCCAAACCCCTGAGCTTTCTTAGGATCGAAGGATGCAATGGAGGAAATGAAATGTCTAACTTGAGACCTGGGGCAATAAATTGTTGGTCAGTAAAAACACAGGTTCATTGATACACCTGCTTGCAACTGGTTAAGCAATGTCACTTGAAGAGCCCCAAGGAAGGGCTGGCTGCTTAAACTCATGACTGGGAAATGGCACCTGGTGCAGTGGGACAGGGCAGGCAGGTTGGGAGGATGATGGGATATAACGTTCAGCTTGTCTGGATTGTTGGCGATCGTAAGCAGAAATAATTTTTAGCTTAGCGACCAGGGCAGTGTTATTGAGAGCACATATCTCTCACAGAATAGTCTCAGAACCTTTTATCGCATCAACACCACATTATAACATGTAATTCATTGAAATGCAGCTTTTCCCAAGTTACTTAATGTACACTGCACATTACAGAAGCATTTTTTCAATTTTGTCTTCTGGTTTCACATGCAGGAAATTTGGATGTGTGCTGTGTTCCATTTAAAATCACAGTAGGAAAACAGCGTGCAACGTCCCTCTGAATTTGCCATATATGGTTTTGATGGGCAAAACTCCCCACCAGCGGGACCAAGTCGGAAATCACCCCCCTCATATGCAGAATCATTACTGAACTAGTAACAAGCAGCATACAATAACTTTAGTGTCTTATGTGTTAATATTTCTCTGGCCATGCTTGTCAAATAAGAAAACAGATAACATATACAGTCTCAAAGGAAAACTTACCACCTTGATGCTCATAAGGGAGCCAAGTATGCTTGATATTCTGGTAAAGATAATAGGAGTTTCTTTGTTGACACTGCTGAGCCCGAAAATCTTCATAGTGCCCTGAGCAATCTTCAGAATTGCAGACTTTGTACTCGGAACTAGGGCCAGGACAGTCTCGGCCACCGTAGGCAGGGCTGCAGAGAAATTAAAGGCAACCAGCGACAGGATATACATTCGTAACTCAGGCTACGGTTTATTTATATAGAGGTGTATGCTTGCAGTCTTGGTAATTTAGAAAAGGCTTTCTGGTGCACTGTACTATACTGCTGGATCAGAATCGAAGAAGAGAGTGACAACCCAACTTGAGTGATAATTGGTGCTGTAAACTTAGTTACCAGACCATTTAATGTGACAAGGGGTAACTATGGAGACAAAATGCAAGTTGCATGCATTTTAAATTATGTTCATATACAGAATTTTATGCATTAAATGTGTTAGTAAGGCTGCGTGTTCTTCAATGGTAGTCTACTGGGGGGATAGTTGGCATGGAAGTTGGCTGTGCTTGGATGGGGAAGAGAGCAAATGACTGGTCACTATGGGTTTGGTTCCATTTTATTTTCTTGCCCGTTCAATTAAACAATAAAAATGAGTTCCTGATACATGCTGGGCAAGAATATAAAACATACTTTTGTAAATTAAAACAGAATTTTACCTGATGCCACATTTGTATATATCGTTGTTGCAATCTTTAACATTGTAATATATGTAAGCATAGTGTAAAAATGTTCTTCAGTTTTATTATTTTCTGATAGATCCTACTATTATTCGGGCACAGGACTGTTGCTTGCCAGCATTCACTTCTAATCAAATTGCCTCAGTTAATACCTTTCTTTCCTTTGAATCAATAGGGTGAGAGCTCAATCGCTGCTTCAGGACTTGGGTACACAATCTAACCTGGCATGTTTCTGAAGTGCTGCAATGTGAAAGGTGTATTCCTTCATTCAAGGAATAAAACCAAGGATCTGCCTCTGTGGTGCAAATGGATGTTAAGATCCTATATTTAAAGAGGAGCAGGGAGGTGCCCCAAGCCACCATTCCTTCCTTAACCAGCTTCAGTGAAAGTAGATTGGGCACCTTAGTGCTGTTTGTGCCATCTTGTTGTGCAAAATAGACTTACTAAATCATTGCGAATGAAAGAATTGAAACAATTCTGAAAGTTGCAATTATCCACTGTAATTGCAAGCCTTTATTAATAAGGCATCTTCCATTGCAAAAATAAATAATTCATTGTAGATAAACTGAGCGTGAAGGTGCAGAATGGCATAAATGGTCATGTCTATTGCTTAATATGGTATCAAACATAGCCATGTATTACAGTTGACGTAATAAACACTTGATGCTTTCCTGCTTTACTTAATTATTTTTTTAAAGAGTAGGCCAGATATAAAATTCATTGAAAATTTGGATGTGCTGTGTTCACTCAAGACTTTCCTGTTCATTAAAACGGAAGGGGGAAGTCACAGGCTGGTGAGTGTAGAAGTGGAAAACTCAGGCCTTTGGATCATTATGAAACAGCTTTCGTTTCACATTCTTGAAATAAGAATGGAACTTAGCCAAGGGGGTAGAAATCTTGCATTATTCTGCACTGCACTGACTGTAGTTTGACCTGTTAGCTCTTTGATAATATTAAGATGTTACCTACAAATAGACATGCGCAGAGCTCAGGTTTTCCTGAGCAGACAGCAAGTGGAGTCAGTAATATAAATTGAGACTACCAGCTGCATGTTCCTCTGAACACATTAAGCCAGTAACTGTGCAAGAGCAATGTTCTGAGGATGCAATCGTGCGCCAGCTAATACGAACTTACGGGGGATTATCGCACTGTCGGCTACGGAAGCGCACTCCACCACCACAGGTCCTTGAGCATGATCCAAGCTTTGTCCAGGAACTCCAGCTTCCATCCTGACTGTATGACTGATCTGAAGTTTTCCAAATGCAGTGACCCTTGAAACACCACTGGAAAGTAGAAGTAATTAAACCATCTTCAGGACTTGCTGCTAGGCGCTGTTGGGTAACATTGCAGATTTACATTCCTGCTGCAGGGTTTCATGTGACAGGGGTGTGTTTTGGAAATTTGGGAGTAGAGGACAACATTGCCTATTTGCAACCTCAACAATTTCCCAACCATTAATTTCAATAGATGGAGAACAGTTCAAGCCACAATTTGGATGAGCTGTCCTTCAAGTCCTAGACTCCCATCATACTGACCTCTACAACAGAAGAGAAAACTAGTAAAAATCGCTCTTTAGATCTACACAAAACAGCCTTCGATAATAAATAAAAACTTCAGGGATTCAGAAAATTTAAATCTTTGATCTCGTCTTTCCTTATTTATTATAAATTCTGCAAGAGCACTTGAACAATTTGTCTACAGATTGCACAAATGTGTACAACCTATTACATTATTAATTCTCACTAGCTGTTTTATATCAATTGCTAACAGTTAATGTTTTGAGCAACAAACCAAATCGGACAAGATTGCAAGAAAATGTTTTAATGAAGATGAGTCATAAACAGCATGTTGCTATATTAGATTGTTTATCAAGCCTATTGTAAATTTCCCATGGACTCAATCAGCCCACTACCAGCTTTGCTATAGCCCACAAGTCTCAAATGCAAAGCAAAAAAACAATGCAATAATACTAATGCTTACATAAGTGATCAACCAACAAATTAACATAGACAGAATCAGACGTGAGCTTTGAAATAAATGCTCTCAAAAACCTAAGTATAGGGCAGATTATTATGCTCGGCATGCGGGCACGCCCCCAACACGCCCAGGTATAAAATGACGTGCGATGACGTCGGGTGAGCGTCCCAACATCATTGTGCAGTCTCGCGATATTTCGTTCGACGCCGGAGTCGGCTGCGCGCCCACCAACAATTAAAAGGCCTATTATGGCCATTAAAAAGCTAATTAAATTCAAATTTATGCTGCCCGTCCAACCTAACAAGCAGGCGAAAAGGCCAAGCGGCCTTTGCATTTTTTAAGAAACCTCATCCACGCTAGGCCCGCTCGCCCTCCTCCCCCTGCCCACACAGGCAGTGCTGAGCGCTGAGGCTCGCACTCCATGCTGGGCGGGCCTTAATTGACCTGCCCGTGTAAAATCGTGGTGTGGAGCCGATCGTGGGCGGCCGTTGGCTTCCAGACAGCCCCGGCCAAGGGCAAAATCCTGCCCATAAACTATTGACACTGATGAAAAGAAATAATGGCAAAAATGCTGCACAGAATTTTCTCTTCTTGAATGTTCTGGTACATGATGCTGGCCATGGCCACTCCCATGGGCCACACTTATGCTTCTCCACTGTACTGAACTGCTGGCAACCAGTACGTTTGAGGGCGGGGAGGAAGAAGTGGCAGGAATTCCAGTGGACAACACCATCCCACCCGTACCCAGCTCCTTTTGTGATATTAGGCTTCCAAGGGGTTGGATAAAACCTCTGTTGACTCCCATTTGCTGAAGAAATTCACTTGAAATTATCTTTGATGCAGAGACCAAGGGTTACCTGGATCTGGCTCAATCTGCCCTTGTCCTTACACCAGGATTATCTTCCAAGAATGTCCCAGGCTCAATAACTTCAGGCTCTCTTTATCAGAAGTGAAAGAGGAGGGCAAGCAAGTTTCGTTATCGGACTCATCCATGATGATTTCTTATTTCAGATGCAGTCAAAACTTTTGCTTATTTTCAACATTTTCTGTTTTTAAAATGATTCTGATCTGATGTTCCTCACCCTAAAGGAATTATTTTGTCCTACAAGCATTGGTCCATGATCAATAAAGGCTTTATTTACTGGAAGGTTGACATAAAGCTAGACTGATTAAGAGTGGGACACAATTACTCATCAAGATGCTGCTTGGAACAAATTTTTACCCTCGCCATTTATTTTTAATATGTAGATTGGTATTTTACCTTTCCAGGTGCACACTCTGTCCCATCTAGTGGTGGGCCCTTTTTAGTTTTGCAGAAGTAAGGGTTGTCAGGATGGCTACACCACAACTGCTTGCAGGGATCAAAGGTTCGGAACTGCAATAGGGACAAACATGGTTTTAGACAGACAGTGAGGTCCTGTGATAGGCAGTTATCCTGGATTGTGAGAATCCATTACACATACAAACATATGAAAACAATGGCAGGTGAAGACCAACAGGTCCATCAAATCAGTCTCAAATATGTTGCAACTAAGTATCATAAACCACAATGGTTCTACCTCCTGGGAGAGGAAAATTGAAAACATTCAGAACACACTAGACTAATCTGGGGGGAGGGGTTGCTGAAAATTTGGGAGATGCTTTTCTGATCTACTAAAGGCAATCTAAACGCATCCCAGGAAACCGTAGTGACCAAGAGGCAAATCACCCAACATCCCACTTTCCTTTTGTACACAATGATATCAGCCTCAGTCAGGAACTCATCCAGCTCCCTTTTGAAAACTTGCAGTGAATCTGCACCCACTGTACAAAATAACAATTGTTCCTGAGGACAATGAACCTCTGCCAGAAAAGGAACCCCTTGACATCTATCCTAGTTCCTTACTTACATAAATTATATGCATGTCGCCAATTCTAACTAACTAATTCAAATTGTCTGCCCAAAATGACAAATCAAATTAATCAAATCTCCCTGAAGTCTATGTTTTTTAAAAGGGTAGAAAGACCAATTTTCTAATGGAATTGTGATAACTCAGGCTTTTTAAGATAGGCATCAATTTAGTGGCCTTCCTCCAAATCTTTTTCTAAGGGCGTCTATATCACCCACCCTGTGAGGGGCCCAAAATGGGACACAGTATTCTCGGTCTTATAAACCAGATGTACATGTATCAGCATCGACTACGTACGAAACAAAATCTGAACTTGGCAGCAACTTCCTCAAGGAAAGAGACTGACAAAAGTCGGTCTATTGTATTTTATAACAAGTTTCAAATGTTATTATAAGTAAAAATGCATGGAGATATGCAATAAGGCCATGAAATGAAACAATACTTACAGCTGTACACATTTTATAACCGACTCCAAAATCAAAACGACACTGCTCATCCATGGAATAGTCAATTCCTGGAAGCTCTGGCAATTTTGGCCACTTGTGTTCAAATGGGTCATCCAGCAGGCAGTCATAGGAACTGACAGAAATCATGAGAAAGAAATTAGGCATAAAAAGTTTTAAGTCACATCAGATTTTATTTTGTTTTAAATAATTAATTTTGTTTCATGTCAAAGGAAATGATCTATTTGTTGTGGAAGAGTGACACAGCATATTGGAATGGCAGGGTGTAGTAGATTCAACACCTGCCCTTGACTGACTGTCCCAATGTTCTGTATGAGATCTTTTAATCTCAGCTGCAAAATTGTTGGTGTTGGTGAGAAGAGGAAGAGAAAATCTCTGGTGCTCCACTTACACTAATATTGCACTTTACAGGATTCCTGATCTATCTAGGAGGATCATGATTTATCTGTTTTGGTTTACTGGCTCCAACCACTAAAGGCAAGCCACCTGCCTATGTAACTCCACTATCTTATTTAGAGCACTACAGTTAACCATAGGACATACGGCAAAACAGTGAGGCAATTCAAGCTATTATGTCTATGCTAATTTTTTGCTAGAGCAATCCAAAACTAATCCAAATGCCCTCATAATTCTTGTTTTAAATTCTTATCTGCTTAGGCATGTTCTCTGCCTCAACCATTCCCCGTGGCAAAACACTCCAAGCTCATACAAACTTTTACACAAAGAAATTTCCACCAGCCTCCTTGTTTAACTCTTTAATGAAATTCTTAAACTGGTGACGCTGTCACAGGAAATAGACTTCCACTATTCACCCTCTCAAAAGCCTTCATAATAAAGAACACTCCTATTAAATCTCCTCACATCCTTCTCTATTCTAGTGGAAATAGTTGTAAAAATAGACCCAAGGTACTGAAAGTAGATTTTCTCATTAACAGCCGTTGGGAGCATTACGATTATTATCAGAAGCAGGGAGTTGTATATATTATTTGGGATCCTCCAGCATAATATGTAATGTATACAAGGGCAAAATCAGCAAGGTTATGCTTCTGTAGTGGAGTCTTGCTATAGGAGAGTGTAAGTCAGATGCAGGGCAAAAACTCAAAATGTCTGATGCTGGCTCTTGTCTAGCAAGGCGCCATTGAGGTTTTGATAGAGTGGATAGAAAAAAACTAAAACGATACCCTCTAGAAAGTGGGACACAGATTTAAAACGTTTTCAAAAGACCTAAAGGGGAGAGGAGGAAAAATATTTTCAATTGGAGAGCTGTCAGGATCTAGAATACTGTATCTGAAAAGATAATGGAGGCTGACTGCATTAACAATTTTAAAAGGGCGTTAGAAAGGTAATTGAGGACGAGGAACCTACACGAGCAAAGTAGTCATGTGGGCTAAGCATGACTGCTCTTTCAAAGAGCTAATACAGGGATGGCGGGTCACATGGCCTCATTTTGTGCTGTAATTTTCTTTGGTTTTATTTGTGAGTATAATCTTGCTGGATTTGCTTCATAGTTATACAACAAGAGCAGGTGTATAAATCATACTGTTAAGTGTACCTCTTATATGTTATCTAAATATGAGGGATCTACCTGTGCACTTATGACAAGTAATTTTCCAAGTGTGTGCTTTCAATGGGGAACCTCACCTGTTGACTGCATGCATTGGGAATCGTGAGTTAATGATGAATGTAAAATGGACTGCAGTAAGCTATCCACCAGCACAAGATTGGAAAATTACTCTGTACAGTTGAACTAACAAACCTGCTTTGGTACAAAGTGGTTTCAGTTTTTGTATTAATACAAATTTATGCAGTGCAATTTGGGTGAAGTCGAATTCAGTAAGGGATAGACTCACCTTTCTGAGGCTTTACTGTATTAACTGCAGACCAGTGTGAAGCCAAGTTTAAAAAATTCCACTGAAATGCCTGGGCAATTTTTTGTGTGTAAAGTTTAATCTTGCATCTTCACTAAATTAGTGACTAATTAAATAAGTAAATAACTAAAGATTGAAATAGCAGGATAGAAGGTGTGCCGTAACTGCAGCATGTGGGAATTTGATGAGAGCTTTGCAATCTGGGTAAGCGTCTGCAGCTCGAGAAGCTGCAGTTCATGGGATGTGGACGTCGCTGGCTAGGCCAGCATTTATTGGCAATCCCAACTGCCCTTGAGAAGGTGGTGGTGAGCTGCCTTCTTGAACTGCTACAATCCATGTGGTGTATTAACACCCACAGTGCTGTTCGGGAGTTCCAGGATTTTGACCCAGCAACAGTGAAGGAACTGTGATATATTTCCAAGTCAGGGTGGTGTGTGGCTTGGAGGGTAACTTGCAGGTGGTGGCGTTCCCATGTGTCTGCTGCCCTTGTCTTTCTAGCTGATAGAGGTGGTGGGTTTGCAGGGTGCTGTTGAAGGACCCTTGATGAGTTTCTGCAATGCATCTTGGTACACACCGCTGCCACTGGGCATTGGTGATGGAGGGAGTGAATGTTGAAGGGGGTCGATGGGGTGCCAATCAAGTGGGCTGCTTTGTCCTGGATAGGGACGAGCATCTTGAGAGTTGTTCGGGCTGCACTCATCCAGGCAAGTGGAGAGTATTCCATCATACTCCTAACTTGTGCCTTGTAGATGGTGGACTGGCTTTGGGGAGTCAGGAAGTGAGTTACTCACCGCAGAATTCCCAGCCTCTGATCTGTTCTTGTAGCCATTGTATTTATATAGCTGACCCAGTTGAGATTCTGGTCAACTGTAACCCCTAGGATGTTGATAGCGGGGGATTCAATGATGGAAATGCCATTGAATGTCATGGGCAGATGGTTAGATTCTCTCTTGTTGGAGACGGTTATTCCCTGGCACTTGTGTGGTGTGAATACAACTTGCCACTTATCAGCCCAAGCCTGAATATTTTCTGCTTCAGTATCTGAGGAGTTGCAAATGGTACTGAACATTGTGCAATCATCAGTGACTATCCCCTCTTCTGACCTTATGATGGGAGGAAGGTCATTGATGATACAGCTGAAGATAGTTGGGCCTAGGATACTACCCTGAGGAACTTTTTAAGCTGGAGTTATTGCAGGGCATTAGGGAGAGAAAAAGTGACCTTCACACTCTGTTCCAGGAAGCAGTTGCACCCTTTATGGTTAGTGGAACATTAGAATCGGTCAATGGCCAGGGACAGAAGGGTGTGATTACTCATCAGGCAGATACCAGGATCCAGGATATGGAATGGAGAAGATTTGGTCTTGACTTTTGCCAACAGGTTCAAACTACTTGCTACCTGTGCAATTGAGAACCAGGACTGCAGGATAAATGAACAAATTGCAGAAGGTCATTCAAGTAGGGCGAGTAAAAAGAATGTGGTAGTGATAGAGGGCATTATTGTTGGGGGAATAGATACTGTTCTCTGTAGCTATGACTGGGAGTTCCAAAGGCTGTGCTGCCTGCTTGATTGCAGGGTTAAAAACACCTCTTTGCGGCTGGAGAAGAACATGAAGCGGGAGAGGAAGTATCCAGTTGTTGTGGTCCATGCATGACCCAACAAAATAGGTAGAATTAAGAATGATGCTACTCTGGAAGGGTTTGATGAGTTAAGATCCAAATGAAAAAGCAGGACCTCAAAAGTAATGATCTCTGGATTGTTACCTGAGCCACACACTAAGTGACATAGAGATAAACAGCTTAGAAGCTCAAATGTGTGGCTGAAGGAGTGGTATGGGATGCAGGGATTTCATTTCATGAGCCACTGGCACAAGTACCAGGGAAAGAGGGAGCTGTTTTATTGGCACTGACTCTGCTTAAACCAGACTGGGACCAGTGTCCTGACACATCAAATAACTAGGGCAGCAGGTAGGGCTTTAAACTAATAAAAGGCAGGGTAGGACGATTCAGGAAAGGGTAAATTCAAAAGCCGCAGATAAATGCCAAGGCTCCAGAGCAGAACAGAATTTTGGGTAATAATAAGCAGAGTGAGTCATGAAGAAACAGTGAGTACAACAAAGGTAATCGGGCAGAAGTGACTAAGGTGATGTCAGGGAAAATTAGAAAAAAGTCAAAGCTAAAGGAACTATTTCTGAATGCACAAAGCATTCACAACAAATAGTATGAATTAATAGCGCAGAAGGATATTAATAGGTTTGACTTAATAGGCATTATGGAGATGTGGTTGCAAAATGACCAAGGCTGGGAAGCAAATCACAGAATCACACAGTGCAGAAGAGGCCCTTCGGCCCATCGAGTCTGCACTGACACGTGAGAAACACCTGACCTACCTACCTAACCCCATTTACCAGCACCTGGCCCATAGCCTTGAATGTTATGACGTGCCAAATGCTCATCCAGGTACTTTTTAAAGGATGTGAGGCAATCCACCTCCACCACCCTCCCAGGCAGCACATTCCAGACTGTCACCACCCTCTGGGTTAAAAGGTTTTTCCTCACATCCCCCCTAAACCTCCTGCCCCTCACTTTGAACTTATGTCCACTCATGACTGACCCTTCAACTAAGGGGAACAGCTGCCCCCTATCCACGCTCCTCATAATCTTGTACACGGCGATCAGATCGCCCCTAAGTCTTCTCTGCTCCAACGAAAACAACCCAAGTCTATCCAACCTCTCTTCATAACTTAAATGTTTCATCCCAGGCAACATCCTGGTGAATCTCCTCTGCACCCACTCCAGGTAATCACATCCTTCCTATAATGTGGCGACCAGAACTGCACACAGTACTCCAGCTGTGGCCTCACCAAGGTTCTATACAACTCCAACATGACCTCCCTACTTTTGTAATCTATGCCTCGATTAATAAAGGCAAGTGTCCCGTATGCCTTTTTCACCACCCACTAACATGCCTCTCCGCCTTCAGAGATCTATGGACACACACACCAAGGTCCCTTTGTGCCTCAGAACTTCCTAGAGTCGTGCCATTCATTGAATACTTCCTTGTCATATTACTCCTTCCAAAGTGTATCACCTCACACTTTTCAGGATTAAATTCCATCTGCCACTTATCTGCCCATTTGATCATCCGTCTATATCTTCCTGTAGCCCAAGACACTCAACCTCACTGTTAACCACCTGGCCAATCTTTGTGTCATCCGCAAACTTACTAATCCTACCCCCCACATAGTCATCTATGTCGTTTATATAAATGACAAATAATATTCCAGGATTTTTTTTAGAAGGTATAGACAAAATGGAAGAGTAAGTGGGGTATCAATGATAATAAGGGATGAGATAGCGAAACAATCTAATCATAGTAAAATCAAGAAATAATGAAGAAACATCAAGGGGCAGAAAACATTGCTGGGAGTTGTTTATAGGCCCCAAATAGTAATTGTAGTGCAGGCCAGAGTACCAATTAGGAAATTAGAGGTGTGGGTAATAGAGTAATCATGGGGGACTTTATCTTCCATAGCGTGAACAAACCATATTTGCAGTACTAGTGCAGGGAACGAGTTCATAGAATATATACAAGATCATTTTCTGGATCAGCATGTCAAGGAACCAACTAGAGGACAGGCTATTTTGGATCTAGTATTATGCAGAGCTTTCTAGGGAAGAGTGACCATAATAGAATTTTACATTGAATTCGAAAGTGATTTAGCTAAGTCCAAAACGAGGGTCTCAAAATCTAAACAAAACAAACTATGTAGAAACAAGGGGTGAATTGGCTAAGGTAGATTAGCAAATTACATTAGAAGATATGACAGTAGACAAGAAATGGTTAACATTTTAAGAATTAATATATAATTTGCAACAAACATACATTTCATTAAAGCACAAAAAACACACAGAAAAAGTGACGTAATGGTGGTTAACAAGAGGAGTTAAAGATAGCATTAGTTCAAAGGGAGGCTTATAATGTTGCCAAAAGATTAGTAGGCCTGAGGATTAGGTGGATTTTAGAATTCTGCGAAGGACGACCAAGAAATTGATAAGGAAAGAGAAAAGAGAACATGAAAGAGACATAAAAATAAATTGTAAACATTTCTATAGCTATGCAAATAGCAACAGATTAGTAAAAATGAATGTGGATTCATTAGAGGCAGAGACAGGTGAAATTATAATGGGGAATAAGGAAATGGCAGAGACATTAAACAAACACTTTGTATCTGTCTTCACGGTAGAAGACACAAAAATATTTTAGAAACAATGGGGGAAGCAAGGGTCGAGTGAGAATGAGGAACTTAAAAGAAATCAGTATAAAAAATAGTATTGGAGAAATTCATGGGACTAAATGGCAACAAATACCCTGAGCCCAATGACCTGTTTTCAGAATTCTTAGATTCTAGAACAATTCCCACAGATTGGAAGGTAGCAAACATTACCCTGCTACTTAAGAAAGGAGGAAGAGAGAAAAATGGCAAACACAGGCCAATTAGCCTAACATCAGGAGTAGGCGGGAATGTGATAACAGGGTACTTAGAAAATCATAATATGATTAAACAGAGTCAACATAGATATGTGAAACGGTAATAGTGTTTGACAAATCTGTTCAGTTTTTTGAGGAAGTAACTAACAAGATGGATAAGGGATGTAGTGTATTTGGATTTTCAAAAAGTATTCGATGAGGTGTCATACAAGAGGTAATTACACAAAATTAGGACTCTGGGATTGGGAGTAATATATAGTTCGTTTTAAGGATTGGTTAATGGACAGAAAGCAGACTTTAAGAATAAACTGCACATTTTCAGGTTGGCAGGTTGTAATTAGAGGGGCACCACAGGGATCAGCACTTGGGCTTCAACTATTTGCAACCTATATTAACGACTTAGAAGAGGCGACCAAGTGTAATGGATCCAAGATTATCAACATACAAAGGTGGGAAAATAAATGGTGAGGAGGATGCAAAGAGCTGTAGAGGGATATAGACAGATTGGTTGAGTAGGTAAGAACATGGTAGGTGGAAAATAATGTGACTTTGCAATTCTCTGCCTCAGAAGGTGGTGGAGGCGGGGTCATTGAATATTTTTAAGGCAGAGGTAGGTAGATTCTTGTTAGGCAAGGGAATCAAAGATTATTGGGGTTAACCCAATGGAATCAAGTGTCCTTCGGGCATTTAAGTGATCACTGTCGGATATTCCCCGCGATTGAAATTCCCAACAGTGGAAGTCCTGTTAGCAAGAGCTGTCGGCCAATCTAGGGCCAGCAGTTCCTACTGTCACCAGCGCCAGCAGCAGTGAATCCACCAGAGGCCCAGGATCATCGTGGGCCCCAAGACCAAAGGTGAATGGAGGCAGGATGGGGATGATGGGTAGGGGTCATGGGAGAAGGGGGCATGGCTTTCAGCAGCCAGCCCCCACTTCCCAATGCCAGGTCCTATGATCCGGCACAGAGTGGCTGACAACACGGGAGCCCCCAGAGATGCCACTGACAAACCTGGCAGGGTTCACTGGGTGACCATCTGAGGGCGCGGGAAAGTTATGTAGCCTGCATTTAATCTCTGAGCCACCACTAAATTGCAGGGACAACAGTGTCACTGGCTCATTAATGAGGCTGAATGACATCCTGCCATCGATGGTCAGGAATCCCACTTCAGGCCCTTCTCCCCTCCAACTTAAATCGGGAAAGGTTTTGCTGCCACTAGAAGACTGACGTGGGCAATTAAGCGGGCCCAGCCATCATGGTTCCTGCCACGACTGGCTACATCAAATCCAACCCATTATCTGAGGAAGGCCATACTTGCCCTAGAGGGAGTGCAGCGAAGGTTCACTACTCTAGTTCCTGGATTATGGTGATTGTCCTATAAGAGATTGAGTAGACTAGGCCTATATTCCCTGGAGTGCAGATGAATGAGAGGTGATCCAATTGAAAAATATAAAATTCTTAAGAGGCTTGACAGGGTCGATATTGAGAAATTTCTCCCTGGCTGGGGAATCTAGAACATAGGTTCACAGTCTTAGAATAATTCATTTAGGAGATGAGGAGAAATCTCTTCATTCGAAGGGCTGTGAATCTCTACCCCAGAGAGCTGTGGATGCTCAGTTATTGGGGATATTCAAGACAGAGATCAACAGGTTTTTGGGCACTAAGGGAATTAAGGGATATGCGGATAGTGCGAGGTATGCTTGGGGTAGATGATCAGCCATGATCGTACTTCATAGCAAAGCAGGTTCCAAGGTCCAAACGGACTACTTCTGATCCTATTTCTTATGTTCTTACATGATGCTGCTGTCAGTTCCCTTACACTAAAAATTTAACTAGTACTCGGAAGCCAAAAAATGGAGCTCTGGGCACACATGTCAACTCGCTTATTCCTGAATAATGAGTGACACAGGAACCAGTGATATAACTCTGGTCATACCTTGCCCTGCATCCCTCAAGTACCTGTAGAATAAGATACACTTATGTTCAACTGTAACCAACATGTTGTATTTTACAGTTATTTTACATTAGGTGTCATGGTGATCCAGCAACTTTTTAATATTTTGATTCATGTCACTAATGTATACGTGTTTGAATAAAATGTGGAACCAGAGTACGGAATTTCACAGATAGTTATGATACCAAAATACAACAACCTACTGTATGTATCGACTGAGCTCCTGTTTGCTGCAGCGAGACCAGTGATAGCGATGGAATGCAGCCTGTACCAGAGGTGCCATGATGCTGCCCATACTCGTCTCATCAGCACAGCGATTTCCTTGCCCATCGTGCTCCATTCCTAAACTGTTAGCAAGCACATCTCGATCATTTTGGAAATCCATTTATTCATGAAAGACGTAATAAAGTTATACAATGCAGGAAATATATTTCAGTATAAACTCAAGTACTATTGCATAACAGTATTTAAAGTGGAAACTATACAGCTAATTTTAAAGATGCAAACACAATTTTCAAAAGCTTTAACCAACCAAAGCCATTAAAAAATCTGACTAGGCACTTGCACCTCCTTTCTCAATCTGGCATTCTTTGTCTCTACAACGACTTCTTCATCAGTCACATTCTTCTAGTCTCCTTATTTAATCAATACTGTTTTCCTGACTTCTTCCTGTTTAATTCCATTCTACAACTTCTTCCTCTCCAGCCATGCACCTCTATGCTGAAATTCAGATGCAATACATCATTCCCTCACTAAATTATACTTTCCCAGCACCTCACAACTTAATTGATGCTTCATGTTTCTAAATTTGATCTTCTTCATCTATATTACAAAACTGTAAGAATCAAGTCAACGCGTTAAATGAATCGTTTGCTTTGAATATGTTGGTTCATCATAGGTATCTATTTTTACATCAGATACCAGCTTCATGGACCCCTAGGTCAGTTGCAGCTCTGACAAATAGAGAGTGGAGCTCTCACTGCAATCACAAAGCACCATTCCCTGCTGTGTCACTGTTTTTCCCTCATTTTCCACACTAGGTGCCCTCATGTGCTCTATGAGTGGGACCGTCAATCAGTACCAAAGTAGAATCGTTCAATTTTATGTCCCTGGCCTACAAATGGATCAAATCTGCCTGACCTCATGTGCCGAGGGCTATTCGTTAGCAGGATAGTGAGTATGAACTGTATTCAAACCAAGGTCCCAAAGTTGAAAGGACCATATTTTAACCCACTGTTGGGCCCCTTTACCAAGATTTCAAATTCTCTTGATAGCTCGTTTTACAGATTCAGCTGTCAAAATCACTCTCACTTGCTCTCTGAGTCATATCTCAAATTTGCACAAAGGTGTGCCTATATTGATCCTGTAATTGTTCAGGAAGTTTCTACATCTCTCTGATTATTACATTCCTGTGCCCTCCATACCCTAGATTATCTGTTTTGAAATATCTTAATACTGATTTAACCTGTACATTTTAACCAGATTAATGCAGATTCTAAAGTAATGTTGATTGCAAAATCTAGGATTATAAATACGCATTAGATGTTCTATCCCCACCCCATGTTACATACCACTCTCCAACCAAAAGATGCAGGTGATCAGCTCCCAAGCATCTATTAATCCTATTCTACAATTAGTTACAAGGGGCAGCACAAGAGCAATGATAATGTAACTCTGGGATTGTTTAATACTTATCCCTCCTCAACCCAATGTTCCAGCTTGGTTTGGGAAATTGGCACTACCAATTAACTAAAGAGTTACTACCTTAAGCAAACTTTCTATTCCCTGTACCACATACGAAAAAAAGATGAATATAAAGTACACTTTGTGTTAGAAGCCCATAGAGTGAGATAGTTTGCATGTTGTTTCTTCACTGGTTATCAGTGAAGCAGGTTGACTTGCCCATAATATGTAACCAGTCCAGAAAGACTGGGGGTCCCAGATAGCACAGCTAGAAAATCTGCCTTGCAATACTTCAGAATTCTCATCCGATGATACTGACCTACAGGCTATCAGTTAAACTCTACAGTATGAATAGCGATCAGTTACTTTCTGCCCTGTCCCCAGTTTCCCACTCCCTGCCAGGAAGGTATCGAGTGACATTGAGGGTCTATAAAGAGTAGACAGGGAGAAACTGTTCCCATTAGTCGATGTGTGAAAACCAGAGGACATGGATTTAACGTGATTGGCAAAAGAATGAGAAGCAACATGAGGAAAAGCTTTGTACATTGCGAGTTGTTAGGATCTCAAATGAACTGCCTGAAAGTGTGGTGGAGGCAGATCCAATTGTGGCTTTCAAAAGGGAATTGGATAATTATCTAAAGAGAAAAGATTTGCAGGGCTATAGTGAAAAGGCAGGTGAGTAACTGAGTAGCTCTTACAGACAGCTAGCATGGATATGATGAACCAAATAATCTCCTTCTGTGCTGTTTTATTCTATGATTCTACAAGATAGATATGTCATGGTAATAAGTAAGGAGTAGAGCGGAGACAATAGGAGAAAGAGTTTGTGGTCCAGTGGTGGGATAAAGTTGACACAGGATGGAATCAATGACGAACTGATGTTCAGGTCCAGCTGAAAGGCAGAGCACTGAAGGAGGTGTTTACACGGAAATGAAGAGACAGGAGGAATGCAGAAAGGACCACCGTGCTGAAAATCAGCCACAGTTCTGTTACTGAACTAAGCAGATCTAACAGCTTGGAGGCACAACAACCCAGGTGTTTCACAATCAGTTCCCTGGGCTTGGAAGCCTATTGTAATGGGGGAAATACTTTTTTTGGCGCTAGGTTTTCTACCCTTTCAAATTAATGTAAATTCACGATTTGAAGAAAAGCAGAGGGGCTCTCCCAGTGTCCTTGTCAACTTTTATCCTTCTACTAACATCACTAGCACGAGATTGTCCGATCATTTATTTCAAAGGTGTTGTAGGATCTTGCCCTGCATAAATGGCATGCTATTTTCTATACTAACAATAGCAACTAACCTGAAATATAATTACAAAAGCAAAACACTACAGATGCTGGAAATCAAATATAAACAGAAAATGTTGGAAATGCTCAGCATTTGTGAAGAGAGAAACAGGGCTAATGTTTCAGAACTGATATAATTCAAATATAATCAATTGGCTTTGAAGCACTTTGGGAAGTCTTCACAGCATGAAATGTATAATTGCAGATTTCTGCTTTCTTACAACTTGGATAAGCTCCTTTTTTGGGGTATAGATATCAAAAGTCTAAAAACATTAAAAGCAGGAGCAGGAATAGGCCATAAGGTCCCTAGAGTCGCTATGCCATTAAGTAAGATCATGGCTAAACTTCTACATCAACTCCACTTTCCTGCCCTATGCCCATATTGTTTAATTCCCCAAATCTCTATGGATCTCAGTCTTGAATATGCTCAATGACTGAGCTTCCACACCCCTATGGAGTTGAGAATTCCAAAGATTCACAGCCATCTGAGTGAAGAAATTTCTCCTCATCTCAGTCCTAGATGTATGACCCCTTATGCTAAGAGTATAACCCCTAGTTCTACAGTGTCCAGCCAGGAGAAACAGCTTCTCATCATCCACCCTGTCAATCCATTTAAGAACTCTATGGCCAGAACTTCTCCCTCGTCGGGCGGGCTCGGCCGGAGTGGTCAGGAAGCTACCCGCCACCTGCGATTGGCTCCGCTTCACGATTTCACGCGGGCGGGCCAATTAAGACCTGCCCTGTGTAGAACGCGAACGGCAGCGCTCAGTGCTACCTGTGCGGGTGGGGGGGAGGAGGGTGAGTGGGCCTGGTGCGCAGCTCGTGCATGCGCATGAAAGAGCGCTTCAATCTCCCTGGGGCATGGAGCTGCCTCAGGGAGATTGAAGCACTTCTTTAAAAAATTATTAAAAAGACAGTAAAAATTTTAAAATACATGTCCCCTCATGTGACTCTGTCACATGAGCTGGGACATGGTTTTAATTCAAAAATAAAGTTTTCAGTTAATGTTTATTTGCTTTAGGAAACCTCAACCACTTGTGGGTGAGGTTTCCTAAAAAATGTAAAGGCTGCTTGGCCTTTTCGCCTGCCCGCCAACCATAAAGTTGGGCGGGCAGTGTTAATTTGATTTTAATTAGCTTGTTAATGGCCTTAATAGGCCTTTCAATTATTGACGGGCGTGCAGCCGACTCCAGCGCACGCCCACTGAACAAAACATCGCGCAAGTGCGCCATGATGCCGGGACGCACGCCTGACGTCATCGTGCGCCATATTACGCTCGGGCGTGTTGGGAGCCGGCCCGCACACCGAATGTAAAATTCTGGCCCTTATGTTTCAATGAGATCACGTTTCATTCTCCTGAACTCTAAAGGAACTCAGGAAAATTACAATCACCAGGGAACTGGTATTGAGCAAATTGTTGGGGCTGCGGCTGACAAATCCCCAGGTCCAGATGTACTTCACCCTAAGGTCTTGAAAGAAGTGGCTAGTGAAATAGTTGATGCCCTGGTTTTAATTTTCCAAAAATTCCCTAGATTCGGGGAAAGTTCCATTAGATTGGAAAATAGCAAATATAACTCCTTTATTCAAAAAGGGAGGGAGGCAGAAAGTAGGAAACTATAGGCCAGTTAGCCTAATGTCTGTCATAGGGAAAATATTAGAAGCTATCATTAAAGATGTTATAGTAGGGCACTCAGAAAAATTCAAGGTCAAAATTCAGAGTCAACATGGCTTTGTAAAAGGGAAATCATGTTTAACCAATTTATTGGAGCTCTGTGAAGGAGTCAATTCTCAACTCTCTTCCTCAAAAGGCAGTGGAAACAGAGTCTTTGAATACTTTTAAGGCAGAGCTAGATAGATTCCTGATTAACAAGGGGGTGAAAGGTTATCGGGGGTAGGCAGGAATGAGGGGTTGAGGTTACATTCAGATCAGCCATGTTCTTATTGAATGGCAGAGCAGGCATGAGGGTCTGAGTGGCCTACTCCTGCTCCTAATTCGTATGTACATACAGAATATAGGCCCATTCTCCTTGATCTCTCCTCATAGCCTATCCTTCTGATCACAGGAACTAATTTTCATTGCAGCTTCTCTAAGGTACATATATCTTCCTTAGGGAAGGAGACCAAGAATCTAAACCAAATGTGGGCAAATGGAGTTAAGGTACAGATCAGCCTTGACTGAACTGAAAAGACTCAAGAAGCTGAATGGTCCATTCTGTCACTACATTCCAATGCATTGCTGTAATCTTCGGGAGTTTGAATTGTCAATGGACAGGAGCCTTTTTAATTCGATCCAGTAGATGGTGCTCGTACACAACATTCACCATGAACACTTTGCAGTGCATTTTCATTGCCTACAGTTCAAAGTCAATCTAAAGGCTCCTATGAAAATCTTGAAAATATTTTCTACATTTTTATAAAACAGAGCATGTTATAGAGTAAACAAGGAAAACCTTTCACAGTCTATAAGATGCCAGGATGCTTGGGTTCGCTCATGTGCATTTCATATCGGTGGATTACCATCTCTGTTGTTATTGTGTGAACACAAAGGGCTGAATTTTCTGTTTGGCGTGAGGGGGCAGGCCCCAACTCCGACGTGTAAAATGGCGTGTGGTGACGTTGGGCATGCGTCCCAACCTCACTGCGCGTCATTCTGATCCTCCGTTCGGTGGGCGACAGCAGAGTCGGCTGCACGCCCACCAAACTGTCAAAGGCCTGTTAAGGCCATTAATTAACTAATTTACCAAACTGACAGGGCTGCCCAGGCGGCCTTCGCATTTTTCATGAAACCTCATCCACGGGCGGGATGAGGTTTCATGAAGGGCTTATTAAATTAATAAAAATTTTTCAAACATTTGCTAAACATGTCCCAGCTCATGTGACGCTGTCACATAAGCGGACATGTGTAAATGATTTTTCACTTTCTTTATTTTGAATTTTGAAAATGAATTTAATCTCCGTGAGGCAGCTCTGTGCCTCAGGGAGGTTTCTGCGCTCTTTCACGGGCATGCGCGAAAGAGTGCAGTCCCTGACTCTCCCTCCTCCCCCCATCCGCACACCGACGCTGGGTGGGCCTTAATTGGCCCGCCCACATAAAAAGGCAGCGCGCAGCTGATAGCAGGCAGTGATCGGCTCCGTGCCCACTCCCGACCAGCCTGCCCGACAGGGAGAGAATTCTCCCCATAAATCACTTATACCATAATTCCCTTCTTTGCAGATTTAGAAAAGATAATAACTGTGACAAAAATCAACCTCAGGTCACTTAGATTGGCATAGCTGCTAATTAACATTCAGTGAACTTGCTTGTGGACAGTAAATTCATGTGACGTTCTCTCTCTTCCTTTCCTAGTTCCTCTTGATGACAATAGGTCATCAACCGGAAATGTTTAATGACGGATGCTGCCTGACCTGCTAGGCATTTCCAGCGCTTTCCGTTTTATCCTTCTTTTGGTGTTTGTGCAGTGGAACTTGGTATGAGTGCATTAAGCATACATGTGAGAACAGTACTGACTGTAAATTCTAACCTTGGACATAATGTAGGTACTGGAGAACTCCAGCACTGAAACCTTCATGCCACATTGATGCTGCTTGAACTGGATTGAAGAACTCAAAGAAAGATGTCATGAAAATATTGCTGCCAGATGTTAAGTTTCATCGATATGCATTTTTGCTCAACCCACAACAAAATCCAACAAGTAGTCGGCTGTGAATAATCACGAATTTTCGCAGTGCATGAAAATGGCGTTTATATAATTTTCTGATTTTTTAAGAATGTGATGCAAATGATCAATAGTGCAAAAGATTCCCCTTTGATCCAGTGGAAAATTATCCAGACCATCCGCAGAAATCTGTGTAACAAATGAAGGTGCCATTGTAAATTCCTTTCTGCAATAGGTTTGTTCAACCAAACCCTGCGAAAACTCAGAGAACACCACAGCAAATCTCACTACGGAGAGAGGTGGCATAGTAGTGAACCTGTGAGAAACGGAAACCTGTTGACAAACTCGAACAAACACCGAAAGAAGGAAAAAAAAACAGGAAGTGCTGGAAATGCAAAGCAGATCAGGCAGCATCTGTTATTTAACATTTCCGGTTGATGACCTATTGTCATCAATAGGAACTAGCAAAGGATGGAGAAAGTCACATGACTTCACTGTCCACAAGCAAGTTCACTGAAAATTAATTAGCAGCTATGTCAATCTAGGTGATCTGAGGTTGATTTTTGCCGCAATGATCCTTGGGATTGCATCACTGTCAAGAGTAGCCTGACTTTCTGCTTGCCAGTTGTGGAAAATGGCTACTGTAAGTGCTACTGCCCCAACTCTCCTGTTATTTTGACCAACGCCATTATTAGTACAGAAAAGGCCAAGGGGAAGCTGATCAAACTTTTGCTGCAGCTAAAAAAAAGTCACCCCTACTTCAGAATGCCCAAACTCTCTGTGCTAACAGGCCAGAGAAGGTAGTTTGACACGTGCCCAGAAGTACACATTTCTCCTGGGTGGGAGAATTCCAATCATATTAAGGCAGGATCAATTAGATACTCCCTGAGGTGGGTGGAACTGATACTGCATCATTTAATTCTATAGCCCACTATCTGCAGAATAATACAGCTGTGCTAATCAAGTTTCTTATATTCAGTTAAATATTACTTCTTCCTTGTTCACTTGTGCCACGCACCCCCCCCACCCCCGCTCAATTTATTTGCCAACATGGGCAAGGCTGAGTGTTAGGTTTGCACCCCAAAGATTGCAATTTAATTTATTTGGAATTTTGATCCTCTGGTGTCTAGATTGGCGTATCCGTGCAGTACACACTTACACATGACCAGTTTCATGGGCTACCACAAATGCAGAGGAGAATCCATCTTCATGGTTGAGCGTACAGCTTCGGAGTGGATGGCACATGCCTGTCACTGGAGCATAACCTAAGCACAATACAGAGCAGAGAGTTCATGAGAAAGCTGAAACTGCACAAATCCATTTCACGCACACAAAGAGCTGCGGCTTGCCAGCTTATAAAGCTCACAGCTGTGTAAATCCTCTGGAAGACTCAAACTGTAAGCTAAAAGTGTTAATATAGAACAATGTCTCCTTTGCCTTAAGTCGAAAACCAGAATACTGCAGATGCTGGGAATCTGAAATAAAAGCAGAAAATGCTGGGAATCCTCAGCAGGTCAGGCTGCTTTTTTCTCCACAGATGCTGCCTGACCTGCTGAGTATTTCCAGCATTTTCTGTTATTTCTCCTTTCCCATAGTTTGCTTACCGAAAAAATGATTTTACAGAACATGCAAATAACTTTCACTTTGGGATAAGAAGTGCGCCGAGGTTAAATATAGTTTTTAACTAAAAGTACAGCTGAACACGGGCTTTCATAATGTTGTCAACACCAGACTCAAGGTTCTGAAACAATATTAAGTCTATTGTAACAGGAATTAACTGCTTTCATTTTGAAAAAAACCCTGTACATGTACAGGTATTGATTGCACTAATATCGAATGGAAATAAAAGCCTCGAGATTAATGAGTGGTGTCACCATACAAATGCTTAATGCACTTATATTGAATTCCTCTTTTCACTTTTAATGGAGGTATTTTCTTTCTTAATTTAGACCTAGAGTTAAATAACTCTAAATATTTAAGGTTTAACAGTGTTACTTAAAATTTTAGGTTGACATGACATTTAAATGACTTGGGACACCAGCTCTCTTCGTCAATTTGATTAATAAGACTAGTTATTTTGAAGTATAAAAAAGGCTTCCAAATTGGCTACAGCTTTGGGCTCCTAACCATAAGTCCAACTGGAAAAGTGTTGACACTATTAGTTATCGGAAACTCTCGCCTGCCCTCATACCAGAACAGGTCACAATTGCAAAACGATTTGTCTGCTATTTTTAAATTCAAACTGATCTGAATTGAGCCAGTTCACTCTGATTCAATTTTGCTTTTTTTCCCAAACTGCTCAGTCCACATAACCACTGCGCCTTGTATTATTTTTTATTTTTGCGCTCACCAAGTTTAGAGCTGCATTTACTGGCAACTTCATGCAGACAGTCCAGTGGGGTGGGGGGGGGGGGGCAGGAGAAGGGGGAATTGCCAGTGTTAGCAACACACTTTCCTGCAGAGTAAAATTCCCTCTACTCTGCCCCAAAAGCATGCCTCAGCGCAACCTTAGAAGAACAATGTCCCCTAGTCATGTACTCGATGTATGAAATCACTTCAAATTTTAGCTTGATAAGACATGAAGTGACTTGACACCCCAATCCATCAGGAGATTTCCATGCCACTATTCTGGGCTGGATTTCCGTTCAGGTGCCAGTGACAGAAGAGTGTCTATTCTGTGCCACCATCTTTCCAGCTCAAATTAACTTTAAGCAGCAGCTTTAAACTTCCTCCCCTATTGCTTTCACCCTTTGCAATATTCTGTTCTGTAGTCCGTAGCCCTTAACCAAAAGTCTTGAAGAATAACATTTTTAAGGGAACTAGAGCAACAGGTGCCTCACTCAACAACACCTGAAGTTAACAAAAAACTGACCATAAAAAAAAATCAAAAAAATTACATTTTGCCAGTGCATTCAAGTTCCAAAGCACTTTTCCAGGTGGTGGCAGAACACAGGTTGATGTCCACAATTCACCACTTGAACTGTGTACATCAGCGCTACCAGTCAAGGCAGAGACAGTAGGAAAACGAATTGGAGGCAAATTTACCTCAGCCACTCCTGTGGCCTTCCCAGCTGCCAGTTCAAGAGTGGCTTTATAATCCCCACTAGGAGCAGTTCCTCTCCCTCCAGTCTTGGCCCAGGGAAGGGAGGCAAAATAGAATTGAAACAAATGGTGAGGAAGGGGAAGTCAGAAATCACAGATTCAGATTTTGGAATGAGCTGAAAACCTGATAATAAAGTTTCAACATGAAGTAAAAGGATTGAAGTTGTGATACATGAGCTCCAATGCTATTTAAATAACCTGTCTTCAAATAAGAGAACAGATTTATAGCATGCGTGGTAGACAGCATTAAGATGAGGGGCAAGGAACTGGGCACAACTGCAACCTCAGAGCATGGGAAGGATTGTATTGCCAGAGGCTGCGAGGGTGGCTACAGTGATGAACTTTTATGAGCCTGGCTCCTTCCAGGCTGGATACACTTGCCACACCTCGCAGTCTGCTGTCCACTGTTGCAAACCAGTTACTGTGGTTCTCTATTCAATGAAAACTAATTGCATTTCATTCTCTCTTGCCAGAGACAAGTAGGTGGAACAAGTACACAACTTTGTTAGAATTGTAGGCTTCTCCATGGTGCAGGGTACCACTGACTGCAGGCACATTGATGTGCAGGCGCCCCATGTCAACTCTGCCCTCTACTGGAACCGAAAGAGATTTCACTCCCTCAATGTCCAGCTGGTGTGTGACCACAGGCAGTGAATAATTCAGATCAATGAGCAGCTTCTTGGCAGCAGTCACGACACTTTCATTCTGCGGAAGAATGTTGTGCTAATTGCATTTGAGCCACCACGGCAAACCAAAGAATTGTGACTGGGTGACAAGGGTTATCTGCTAGGGCACTGAAGGGAGTGGCAGGGGTCGGGAAGGTGAATCACGTCTTCCGAAAGAGGGCAGCAGGTTCACCAGGGCTGTGCCTCAGCAAACCAAGTAATCTGTTGGAGGACAGATTGCTGGACTGTTGTAAGAACTCAAAAACCTCTTTGCACACTATAATCCGCATCCATGATGGCAGCTGTCTGAGCTTGCACTGCTGCATTCAGAGGCTGGGTGGTTACTATTTGTGCTGCACTGAAAGCTGTCATCAGCCAACAGAACCTGCATTATGGTCGGGTCCAAAAGTGTGCAAACAGACAGGTGCCCCTCACCACCATGCCATGATGGAAAAGGTGGGCTCCAAACATTGCCACGCCCAGTGCCAAGTTGGTTCTGGACTTCTTCATGGTCCCTTATGTTGACCACAAGCTTTCTGACAGACTTCCAAAGTGCCAAGCATTTTATTGTGCATACCCATTAGCGCTCTTCTGTCAGCTGCTCCATTAAAGTCCTCATCTGAGTCTTTTGTAGCAGAAACTTGTAGGCAATCTCACCCTTCAGCAAACTAGCAATGCACCATCCTTGACCCCTGCCGTGGCAGCCTACTCAACACATGGAGATCACACCTCTAATCTATCCTTTAAGATGTGTGCAAATTCAGTATTTGAGCTGGTGGCTGAGTGTGAAATCAAGTGATGGTGCTGTCTCTTCACAATCACTGTCTTCTTGGTGTTCCTCCACTGCCTGGCCAGGTTGCATCTCTTGGGTATCTGAAATGAAAATGGCACAACGGTAAGGCTGTGATGCAGGGAATGGGGGAAAGAACGAGGTGCATGCTTACACCATGTACAGCTTGCATATCAGAAGAGAGGGAGGTGAGGCGTGAGGAGGTTGGTTAGGTATGAGGATATCATCATCTTCAATGGTTTTTGGTACTGGCTACGACCTCAGCAATGGACGTCATAATAATGGTCAGCACCACTGGCTCCATGATGGTTAGGGCTTGCAAGCATGCCTACCACTCTCTAGTTATATCCTGCTGCTTCTGCTTATGTGCCACCTTGCCCTGCAAAAAGGAGCAAAGTGTGTTAGTATGCATTGTGCAATCAGTTTGGCTGATGTAGCTGCCTTGGTTGCATGGCTGGCAGCGTGTTCAAGCTGTGAGGTGTGGGTGTGAGACTTGCAGCAGTGCTAAGTGCGTGAGCACGTGGTGAATATTAGGTACGAGTCTTGAATTCTTTTATTTGTTCACGGGATGTGGGCGTCGCTGGCTAGGCCAACATTTATTGCCCATCCCCTCATTTCCCTTGAGAAGGTGGTAGTGAGCTATCTTCTTGAACCACTGCAGTTCATGTGGTGCAGGTACACTCACAGTGTTGTTAGGGAGGGAGTTCCAGGATTTTGACCCAACAACAGTGAAGGGACGGCAGCGATATCTTTCCAAGTCAGGATGGTGACTGGCTTGGAGGGGGACTTCCAGGTGGTGATGTTCCCATGTGCCCGCTGCCCTTGTCCTTCTGGATGGCAGCGTTTGTGGGTTTGGATGGTGTTGTCGAAAGAGCCTTGGTGAGTTCCTGCAGTGCATCTTGTAGATGGTACACACTGCTGCTGCTGTGTGTTAGTGGTGGAGGGAGTGAATGTTTGTGGATGGGGTGCCAATCAAGCGGGCTGCTTTGTCCTGGATGATGTCAAGCTTCCTGAGTGTTGTTGGAGCTGCACTCATCCGGGCAAGTGGAGAGTGTTCCATCACACTCCTGACTTGTGCCTTGTGGCTTTGGAGGGGTCAGGAGGTGAGTTACCCACCGCAGGATTCCTAGCCCCTGACCTGCTGTTGTAGCCACAGTATTTATATGGCTAGCCCAGTTTAGTTTCTAGTCAATAGTAACCCCCTGGATGTTGATAATGATTGATAGGGATTGTTGGTAGGTGAGTGATAGAGATGTGGTTCATTGAGCAGTGTGTGAGGCTAATGGTGCAGTTGATAGGATGTGGCATTTGAAGATGCATTCACTGAGCTTGACCACCTGTGTGAGGTCATTGAACTTCTTGTGGCATTGCATCCAGGCACTGACTATTGGCACTGATCCTCTGGCTATCTGCTTCCATTGCCTTTGAGCATGTGTCTGGAGTGCCTCCTGTCACCATTGGATATGGGTTATCACTCCTAATTTCCAGCCCCACCACCCAGGCCTCCTGTGCAGTATCTGAAAGACTTGGAACCCGCCCTTCCCAATATGTGACATTCTTCACTGTTTCCCAGGTCAGGTTCACTTCCTGCAAAAACGGCCAACATCCTGCTCCAGCCACAATGCACGTCTCATTTAAGAGATGCAGGCTAGCTTTAACTGGTACTAGCAAGTTACAATGCTGAGTCCTCATGCATGTAGCCAATGAACAGCACAGTTAGCATTGACTGCACACAGCAATGATTCAAATGAGTTGGTGTGCTGCCTGCATTCACGGAACAAGCGTGGGTTAATCATGCATCACAATCCCCGTTTCCTTTTTTGGGTACTACCCACTTTGGTGCCTGTGGCGCTTTGACCTGCACTAGTAATGCTACTAGTCTCAGTCATAATTAATTAAGATTGTATTCATAAATGGACAAGGCTAGTAATTCCCCTATCTTTATTAATATTAAAATTGAAACTTAATTGAAGTGTATTTTAATTGCATAAAACATTTTGCTAATTTTGGATAAGGTTCCAAAATAATTAAGACCCACTTGGAAAATCATGGCAGTGATTTCTACATCAGCATGAATGTGCCATATATAGGGCAAAGTACATAATGTGAAGGTTGCAAAGGATCACTTTGCGCTAACACCTCCTCCAGTGTCATTGCTATCATACTGAAAGTTGAAAATAATGCAGCAGAATCCAAGCACACACCCTTTGACAATTACTGCAATCCCTGCAGGCAAACTCCTCATCGGATTGATCGAATTCATACATTGTACTGCAGATATACCCTCCGCCAGAGATAACACGCATCAGCAAAGGCACAATCTATGCTAGCAGCAATATTGAGATATATAAGCAGTACAGCACAGACATTTAACATGAAAATGTAAAAGCAACAAACTACATTTTACATACATTCCTCGATCAAGTAGTGTGCAGTTATCCAGCTATGCACAGTGAAGGCAAGAAATTGTTTTATTAAGATGTGTATCTCAGTTTATTTAATTTTGTGCAGCTCATGCAACTCTAACTTATCAGGAAATTAGACATGCAGGAAGGACTGTTAGTAAAGATGGCTAAAGCCACTGCTCAAAGGAGATCTGAATTTCATCTATTCATGATGAATGCAGTACCCCTCAATAACTAGCATTCTGAAAGATGATGATTTTTATTATTGCTTAAATGCTTTTATTTATTCCATAGGCAGAAGATCAGGATATTTCACCATATCGTGTTAATCCTGTCTAGCAATCATAGGCTGTGTTAAAAAAAAAGATTACATTTAAGCAGTTATAGAAAAGTGGTACAATGGCTCTTGTATGTGGCAATATACGGTTTGCTTGCAGGCATTACTTTTGGTTGCAACATGAATAATAAGCCATTTAGCAATAACATGTGAGCAATATAAACAAACAAATACCTTGTGGAATTAGTGAAAACTATAAGCATTGATAAACAAGAACAAAATGTACAACTTTAAATGTCTTCAATTGCTACATAAACCCCCCACTGTTAGAATACAATGGTTCTTTACATTGAAAGTTCTGAGCTTGGACAACCATGCACCAGTTTTCTAATCCAATTAAATACGAGGAGTAGCCACCACATTCATTAGGAGTTGACTAGATAAATGTGAGAAATGAAACACTAGAAGGGAATGCAACAAGGTCTTCAATCTGTTGCACAGAATGACTGCCAGAGACAGAGGGGGAGACAGACAACGAAAGACAGACAACGTGCAGGCAATAACCTCACTGAAAACAAGCAAAGCTCGGGTATTTTTGACAGCTGTAATTCATTCAGGGAGAACATCACTCAGAAATTTTAAGTACAGTAATATACGTATAAAAGGATAAAACATCAGACTGGTAATGCAAAGGACTTCTAAGAAAAACATGCTGTGTAAAACAAAGGAGCCTTTGGGAATGAGAAACTACAGTATCTTTGAGCTTCAAAACTGGGCAATTCAAAAATAGCACATAAAGTTAAAGATACATCAGCATCTCTATATTTTTTTAAAGTGTCACTGGCATGTAGCATTTATAGACTTTTATTTGTATTAAATTTGAATCTATAATTGTATTCTGAAGAAGTTACCTTTACAGATGGAGAGTTCAGACTGCACACACTGCAGTACTGCACATACCTGACCGAGAACAATACAGTACCTTGCATACCTGCAGGACCAAAATCTTGCCTGGTAAGGAATATGGCATGGTCATGATACTCTGTATGTCCTGGATCGGAGCGCTGTTGAGTGTGAGCCCAGCGGCAAACTTGTTCTAAACTTCGAGAAGGATTCCCACGCTCTATTAAGCTGATTGACTGTAAAATGAAGAGAATTCGGCCAACAACTTTTTAAAAAGATAGCTAGCTCCACATTGCTCCAAACAAAATTCCATTTCATTCTGACAGGATTTATGAGTCTGTGTATTTTCTAAATGGTGCATGGTTCTAATGTAGAGACATAGAATTTGTATGTAATTCTATGTAAAACTGTCACTGCAATTTTGTCTTTAAACTGGTATTTTCTGGGGTACAATTCCTCTGGCTATCCTGCTTAAGTATAAAACTCTATACATGTATTTTCTAGGGCATTTTGGATAACTATGAGGAGGGAAATCCCTGTCTGATTCTTCCCTCTCTCTCTCTCTCTCTCTCGAGCCCAGAGCTGCTGAGGCCAAATGGAGCAACTCCAATTGCTGTCCTGCTGGAGATCAGCAAAATGAGCACATGCCTGAAACACTGTGTCTGCTTGGCTTAGCACCAAGTCACAAAATACACTTAGTGATCAACTGATCATTTAAACAACATTTAGTTCATTATCTACAATTTTATTTCTAATATTCTTCAAACTGTTAGTTCTACTGAATTATCACATCATATTAGAATAAGGAGAATATTAATCCATGTTCAACAGTGAAAAAGTCTCCAAAGTTAGGAGGAAAGATATCTAATCTGATCTGAGTATTCTTCAAAACTTTTCCTCTTTTGGGAAAAAAATATTTGCTATGACTTTTATGCTTTGATTTATATATTAACAATCTTATAAACTTAATTTTTATTCCCTTGTCTATCACTTCTGAAAGTGCTAACACATCACAATGTGTGATTCCCCTCCAGTATCTCATCCAAAGTGGCCTGATCTTCACACAACCTGACAGAGGTTAAGGGCTGAGAGACAATGTAACTAAGAGCGGTTAAGCCTTCATCAAACAAACACAAGGATCAGCTGGTGTGTGATCCATCGGATGCAACTACATGCTGAACTATGATGGGGTTAATTTTTATTGCATTTTTTATACAGTTCAAATAATTTCCAGTGTGCCTCAATTAACAGCGAATAAGAACTGTTCAGTGTTTCATAAATGCAAATTGATTACTGTCATACAAGTGAGCAACTAACCCAATTGAACAAATAGTAAGAATACTCCAAATACCATGAATCAATAAAGCATTTTACTACTTGATTATTTCACTTGGTTGTGTGAAAGGGACTGACCATTGTCACTCTTTCTGACAGATTAATTGTGTCTGTCTCTAGCACTGTACCAAGTATCATTTGTCACATTTGCACACAAGAGGCTCAGACACACTGGCATTTTTGCTGTAGAGATGGCAACTGTTGTTTGCTGGTCTTCTCTGGTTTGGCAGCTGAGTGATCTATAGGTGCAAAAGTGCTATGGATTTGTAAGAAGTATGTGTCAGGCAAACAAAAAAACATGTTTTCCACCTCTGAAGGGCAAAAGTTATCTGCAGGCAATGCATCTTCGATGGCAAAATCCAAAGCCTAAACGAGTACACCGATTTATGACCTTAATTAAATGCCAATGAAGGTTCACTGACATATACAAGATTTTCTTAGGTTTACCCGATGCTGGCAAGTTTTTCTTTATTCTTGAGATTGGGAAAATACAAAATAGGGAAAAGGCTTTGTACTTGCATTCACCTGTACCATTAACAGTAGCAAATGGGGGAAACTCTCTTATCGCATCAAGATGATACTTTGGAGTCCTTAGGGTTTAGACTTTGTTGCTTACATTACAATCGTGGCTGCATATCAAAAGTGGTTCACTGGTTGTGACACATTTTTGGATATTCTGCGGCATGTAATTTTAAAAATTCGTCCCTGGGATATGGGTGCCTCTAGCTAGGCCAGCATTTATTGCCCTTAAGTATTCAGAGGGCACTTAAGAGTCAACCACATTGTTGTGGGTCTGGAGTCACATGTAGGCCAGACCAGGTAAGGATTGCAGGTTTTCTTCCCTAAAGGACATTAGTGAACCAGATGGGTTTTAACAACAATTGGCAATGTTTTCATGGTCATCATCAGACTTTTAATTCCAGATTTTTATTTAATTCAAATGTCACCATCTGAATTGGTGGAATTCAACCCCAGGTCCCCAAAACATTACCCTGGGTCTCTGGAATACCAATCCAGTGATATTATCACTATGCCATCACCTACCCCTTAATGCAGTGCAATATAAATACAAAACTGGATTCACTGTTTTAATATGACTTATATTCTTGGGTCCAAAATTTTGCATACGTAGGAAATCTGAAATAAGAACAGAAGACACTGGAAACACTCAGTAGGTCAGGCAGCACCTGTTAAAATAGAATGTGGGCGGAGAGTCTTTTCTCCCAGTTTATAGCATTATAGTACAGTATGTTATCAGAAGATTGACATTCAAAATACATGTTTCCCGAGGGAGGAGAGGAAGACAGACAATGGCTGCCCACTGATCTAACTTGGCTTGTAGGCCCATTCCAAAAGTACATTCTTGTACACAAACAGAATAGAGCAGGATCAGAGAAACTGGAAAGGAAAGAGAGGGAAGAAAAATATTTTTGATAAGTGCAAAACTCAAAGTGAGCAGCAGCAGCATCAAATATTCTAAACCAAAAAGATGCCTCAAACCCATCACCTACTACACAGTTTGCTTTCCAACCCCATTGAGACTGCAAATGTATAGTCAAGTAACAGGCAGACCTATTCTCTGCACCACATGCCCTGGGAACTGGTTGAGTTTGGCCACTCTAATTTCCTGGAGAACCCGAGCTGACTGAGCGAATTGAAATACTTGTGCTATTGCTCAAAACTGGATTGTCATCATTGAGTCTCAAACTTAGGACTTAGCTTTTCATGAGGCTATGGTTGCATTACAAACACTCTTTCCAGTCACAGATTTCTTAGCTAGTGAGTCTCCAAGATGGCAGCCAAAAAGAATTTTCTATTTAGTTGGTTGCCTTTCTTTACCTAGTTATTAGCAACTGCTAAACATTACAAAATTCACATTGGAATTTTTATTTTGAAGATGCTGAAAGTTGAAAATTGGCATTCCTCCAGCGTATACACGTTCAGTCCTGGGAATCACAGGAACCAGTGCAATTCTCAGCTCTCTGCAACTGCCAGAGATGAAGAGTTCGAAAGAAGTTTGAATTCAAACTGTTATGATTTTTCAGATCTGAAGTCTGCTCGATGAAATATGAATAAAGATACTCAAAGATAGAGAAGATAAAAAATTAAATTGAATCCTATTATTGTAATGTTTTAAATCTCATTTGTTACGAATGCAAGGTTTTATAAGATGGTTATGTTTTGTGTAGACTCTTTAAATTCAAATTAAAATGACTTAATGATAGGGGACATGTGCCTTGTGCTAGCTTTGCATAGCAACAGGCCAGGTGGTGATTGCCATAGGGACAGGGGCCTAGGTACCAGGTGAACAATCTACATGCCATATTTCACACCTGAACACAAAAGAGAGGGGCAGCTGTTTGGCCTTGTGTAACTTAGTGACTCCCAGGCTGTCTGACTGGACACGGGGAGAAAGTGTGAAAGAGAAAACAGCAGTCGCTGCGGGCTGCAGGGATAAAAAGGCTATTTTCTCTGTTAGTTACCAGACAGAATGCTGGGAAAAGCTTTTGTCATTTTCCAGTAGGTCATGGACACTTAGCTTCTTTGGTGGATTGAAACCGCTCTCCTGTCTCAAGAGGGAACAAAAGGAATCTTCTAGGTCAATGTTGAATCAATGCCTTTTCCTGAAACTAATTCAAAAAGGTATTACCAGTTGAATGGATACTTCAAATACGGAAGACACTAGCTGTCTCAAACTTTCAAGGTGTCAAACGACAACACAGAATATGTAATTAACACATCACTCTTTATTTGGAAAAAGGAATTTGAACTTGTGGAAGTGACGTGATGAGGAAGCCATGTTTATGGTCTGCTTTAAATCAGCAGAAGCTGCTTGCAGGCAGAGAGAGAATTCTACCAAAAACCATCAAACCAGCTGCACGTCATTCAAGCCGCCAAGGTAATAAGCAGCAATACCTTGAAAGTAGGAGAATACGGCTGCCACCGCCTCCCACAACCCAACCAACCAGTTCCAACTTCGAGTTTGCAAGAGAACCAATCTCTTGGAAATTTGACTACAAGAAACCTCACAGCTTACTTAGAATCCTTTGCTTTACCAGACTTTCACTTCAACTTTAAAGCATCATCTCCATCTAAGAAACTATAAGCCTGCTACGAAAGAGACTGAGATAATTGTAAGTTACAACCATAATGTTTTACCTTCATCTGTATCTAATCTTTATGTGTATGAGTGTGTATGTGAGATGTCATGTTTTAAATGCCAGGGCAAGTGTGTGATAATAAATAACCTCTTTTAGTTTTAAACTCACAAAAAGTTTGCTGCTGGAAACTATTTAATTGGGATTCTCACTCTTTGAGGGGAGAAAACACACTCCTCTATACTAACATACTGATCTAGGGCAGTGAAAGGAAATTCTCTCCATGATACTTGTTTACTGTTTGAAGGAAAGGAACCTGCAGCAATTTAAGGACCCTGGTGAAGCTGGGAGAAGAAACCACCGACATGGGCCTTACTGCTGAAAGTCAGTTTGGGAATTCTCAGGGGACTGAGGGAGAGGAGCTTCGATGGTCCCTGGACATTACAACTTGACAAAACAGGGAGACGTGAATTTGCTGGAAGGTGGGAGTGACTTCAGACTGTTTCCCGAAAACAGTGCAATTCTGTGGAAAGCGCGCTGTACATTATATATGCAACGTGGAGCTATCGGTTGTGTTAAAGCATTAATAGGGCTCATCTTTTTTGTAGTTTAGAGTATTAGTTGCCTACTAAGTAAGGCAACCTTTTGTTACAGTAAAAGTCTTAAAACTTGAAATCTTGTCTTGCAATTCTTTTAAGTCGGTCACTGGGAATTCAAATGTATTTTTAATATCAGTTGTAACACTTATTTTAAAATGTTTATTTTTATTAGAAACTTTAATTGAACAGGAGAAGGAAGCTGAGAATTTAGTGTCTTTTTAAAGTTACTCAAATTATTCAGTTCCTGCTTTTCTTATTGGCAGATATTTTTCACTTTCATAGTTACAGATACGCATTATGCCACTACAGCTAAAGGTGCTGGTAGTAGTAATTCTGCAAAAAAGTGGCTCCCTCACTCTACTTCATTTGCTCGTTCATCCTCCTTCACTTTTTGGCTACCTCTCTCTCATGTTCTCTTCCTTTACTTCATGCTTCATTGATTCAATTCTCATTGTCCACCATCCATTCATTTGTTTTGTTCTTTTATGGGATTAGGACATCACTGACAAGACACCTGAAGATCCTCTTGACTTATACAAACTAATGAAGTCAGGATAGTGTGTGACAAGGAGGGAAACTAGAAGATAATGGTGTTCCCATATTTCTGCTGCCCTTGCTCTTCTAGTGGCAGAAGTCACGGGTTTTGAAGGTGCTGTCAACGAAACTTTGGTGAGTTGCTGCAGTGCATTTTGTAGATGGGGAACATGCTGCCACTGTGCATCAGAGGTGGAGCGAGTGAATGTTTAAGATAGTGGAGGGGCTGCCAATAGAGTGGCTGTTTTGTCCTGGATGATATCAAGTTTCTTGAGTGTTGTTGGAGCTGCACTCATCCAGGCAAGCACAGAGTATTCCATTATACTCCTTGTGTCTTGTAGATGATGGAATGGCTTTAGGGAGTCCGAAGGTGAGTTACTCAACATAGAATTCCGAGCCTCTGACCTGCTCTTGTAGCTGCAGTATTTACATGGCTGGTCCAATTAAGTTTCTGGTCAATGATAACTGCCAGGATGTTGATCATGATGGTTTCAGCTATGATAATGCCATTAAACATCTAAGGGAAAATCATTAGATTTTTTCTTGTTAGAGATGTTCACAGCCTAACACTTATATAGCCTAGGCCTGAATGTTGTCTGCATCTTGCTACATCTTGGCGTGGGCTGCTCCAGTATCTCAGTAGTTGCGAATGGTACTGAACATTGTTCAATTATCAGCTAGCATCCCCACTTCTTATACTGGAGGAAAAGTCAAGAAATAATTGAAGATGTTTGGGCCTAGGACACTACCCTGAGGTACCCTTGCAGCAAAGTTCTGGGGCTGACATAACTGGCTCCAACAATCATAACTATCTTGCTAGAACTAGGTATGAGCCCAACCCCATGTAGAGCTTTTCCCGATTCCCATTGACTTTAATTTTCCTAGGGCTCCTTGATGTCACACTCGGTCAAATGCTGAGGAATCAGCACTATAGCTTTTGACTTTATTACTGGAAAATGCATCTGAAGGGTTTGCTGCCTGCAACATGGCCCCTTTATAAAGTGCCTCACCGAACATGGAAATCCAAGACTCATCAGAAACCTTCCGCAAAAGGTCCAGAGTCTGTTTACTTTGGAAGCTTGAAAGAATGTCTGCACATTCATGACAATACACTTTAGGTACACCAATCCATTCCCTGCTCTTACAAAAGAGCATCATGATAAGACAACTCTGTCTATAGTTACTTAGAAGTAAAAGGTACTACTCATGAAAGTACAGAGTTTTGATATTGAACTTCTAGACAAGGCTGTATTATTTTGGGTGCTCACGTATGAGGATTCTAAAGTAAATATGAATGAGGTGACATATGTTACAATGCACTCTTGCATCGTTGTCACATTTCATTTTGGCATTCAGCAATTTTGAAGTCAAGTGGAAAAACTAATCCCTATGTGCTAAAACTTTGGTTAGAATAGAAACCACTTGTCCAGCAATTCTCAGTAATTAAACATAGCAGCCAGATCAGCTCAGTAAAAACAGACACTCAAAGGCATGCACACTGAAGTACAGAAAGCTTAAATTCCTCAGGGCCAAGCACATCACAACTGTGTCTAATAATCCTTCCACTTTGTTTTAAATAATATGAATGCTTTAATTCAAAGGCCTAGTTTGCTTTAAATAATACAGAATACTTCATTTCAAGACAACTGTTGAAACAGTTTGCAGCCACATAAATTAATAACTCGTCTATACACTTTAAGGAAAAAAAAAATCAAAATAAATCAAATGAGATTAACACAACATTGGTTCCAAGAAAAGAGTACCTACTAAAATATTCATTAAATACTCCAACATAAAGGCTTGGGCTAAAAAGTAAACTGCTCTTTATATTACCCTCATTGTTCAATATTGGTGTATTGGTCGCATGTTGCCAATCAAAATTCTGGTGAATAAATATAATCATATTTGTGCATTCGATGATCACTGAAACAAGTTCACCACACAGCTACCACATGGATTGGTACACACTAGGCAGTAAAAGATAAACATTTCTAGAATAAATTCTTTCAAGGAATATGAAATATGTGTGCTTGCAGAAGTCATGGCCAGGGAAACTGTCTAGATATGGCCACTGAACAACTAGATAATGTATTTCTTAATAGAGTGACAAAGTTCTGGTGACCACATGAGTAAATTAGTACAAGAATGAGTTTGAGAAAGATTGTTTGTGGATGGGAGGGGAAAGAGGGGCTACTATCAGATTCAGCACATTTTATTTAAACTTAATTTTCAACAATGCAAAATTCATACTTTAGCAGCTGACCAGCAGTGAACAAATTCCATCATGCTTCGGTACTTCAGGGAGGAAATGTCATCAGTCCTGCTCGCAGTTTGGAAAATAGAAAGTAAGAGGAAATAAGGAGCCGATAAAGAAATGAAGTAAAGGTACCGTGCAAGCCCACCTATTTCAACACTGAAAAACAGCGATATTGGAGAATTGTCTGGATATGAAAAAGACAATTTCAACAATAGCTGTTCTGTTTTATTGGAAGCACTCCTAATCATTTTAATGCATTTAATTGTTTTGTAATATATGTATTTTTTGGGCCAAATCTACTTATATCCAAGAACCACAGACCAATAAACTTCCAAGTATAAGCAGGCTCTTGGGTATTTGAAGAATGCTGATTTCTGACTTAAGGATCAATGACAGGGCATTTCATAGGAAATAAAGTACTGAAATGTTATCCTCCACTGGTATTCATCTCTCTTATAGTATTTTTGTCCACCAACTCAGTGAGAGTACGTTGGAAAATGTAACAGTTCTCCATGTTGAGTATCCAGTGTTGGTGTAGACCACTTCAGGACCACATTCACTACAAACATATACAGAATACAACTAGGCTAATTGTACAGGGTACTCAGGATTCAAAACATTATTCAGTAAGATGGGTATGGACAATTTATTTTCCAATCACAAAACTATTTTAGTCCTGACTAGTGAAACAAGTGGCAAAAAGATTAGACTTATTATAATTCTTGAAACTGACACTGCTGATTTATTCAAAGAAGTCTTTCCAAAAGGACCTCTCTGAAAGTAATTGGTGGTTCAAGGCATAGGGAGCAAAGGCTACATGACTCCTGACTGTGAACCTGATAGGGCCAGAAATCCCTCTGTAGCCAATGACTATGAACTTGATAGGGCCAGAAATCCCTCTGTAGCCAATGGCAGAGAAACAATTAGAGTATAATTATGGAGACACATCATTCAACTACTGTTTGGTTGGTTGGTGGGCAGGCCTGGCAGGGGTGTGGGGAGGGCAAAATTATGCCATGTGGTTATAATGTCAGATCTGAATTGCAGCAAAACTCTTCAAAATGGTATAAATCCAGGTCAGGTTCTGACAATAATGCAAGGCCATCGCTCAGGATGGTAGTCTCTTACTCCCTGAGGATGACACCACCAGAAGTGTAACTCAAGCAGTAAAAAGTCTGCAGTGTTTTGAAAAAATGGATGCTCCCATCCACATTCTCAAAATAACCAGGATTTGGCTAAAACAAAAGCAGATTATTGCAGGTGCTGGAGATCTGAAATAAAAACAGAAAATGCCTAAAGGGCTCAGCAGGTCAGGCAGCAACTATGCAGAGATAGAGTTAACTTTCCAAGTCCTATATTACTCTATTTCGGAACTCAAGCCATATTTGGACTCGAAACTCCACCGATGCTGCCAAGCCTGCTGAGTTTTTCCAGGATTTTCTGTTTTAATCAGGATTTGGCATCTCTCAATGGAGGACATCTGGCCTCACTAATGACCACAGGAGTACAGTTCTAGCCCAGAACCTCCAAATCAGTTGTTACTAGCTGTAAAATGATTATGCAGCTACTTGTCTGAAACTGAAAGTATAGAACAACCATAGCCACGTGCTGCAGTGGGAAAGCCACTGAGCCTTCTCTTTTTGCTGCTGGATGAGAACCATAGCTTCAGATCAATTCTCATATCTCTTCAATGAAGGCAGCTATAGAGTAAATCATGTTCATACAGTACAAAATACTAAATGAGCTCAACGTACTCCAAATTAGTGAATGAGCAGAAGGTAGAAACTACTCCTCTCTATTCAAAGTCACTTATTTAAGTGACTTAATTTGGATTATTTGATCATCTGAAGTTTTCTAAAGCTCTACATTCCCATTCATTATTATTTATATTACTTAATTTGAATTACTGGAAATAGAGTATACAGATTTTCAAAAAGCACCACATAATAGATTTATTAACAAAATTGAAGCCCATGGGATAAAAGCAGCATGGTACAAAATTGGCTAAGGGGCAGCAAAGAGATAGTTGTGATGAATGGCTATTTTTCATATTGTACGGAGGTATACAGTGGTGTTCTAAGGTTTAACGCCATGACCACTGCTGTTTTCATATATGCTAATGGCTGAACTTGGGGTACAGGGCACAATTTTGAAATTTGTAGATGACACAGGACTTGGAAGTGTACACTGTAAACACTGCAGAAGATAGTAACAGGCTTCAAGAGGACATAGACTTGTGGACACATAACAGGTAAAATTCAATGCAGGAAAGCATGAAGTGACACATTTCGGTAGGGAGGGTACAGAGAAACAGTTCAAGCTAAATGGTACAATTTCAAAGCAGCTGCAAGAAGATGGAGCCTGAGGGTGTTTGTGTACAAATCTATGAAGGTGGAAGGACAGGTTAACATACTGGCAGACCAGCACCCTTCCATCTGTGAAAGATGATGGGAATGTAGCCCAAAACCTTCAGTGAGGTCAGCTCAGATCATCTGCTGCACTTCTTTTGATGGCTAAACAAGTCGATTCTGGAAAGGCAAAGTCTGTCACAAGTGCCAACATGAAGTTGCCCCTTGCTAGTGGTGTGGGATGACCTCTGCTGGTGCCATGCTTGCAGAGCTGGCATCTGCTTTGGAACTTCTGAAACCACATGCCATTGTGGTGGTGAATTCCTACCCACAGCTGGTGTCGCCATTTGCATTGGTCATCAACTAGATTTTCCCACTTGTCATGATGTTGAGAGCTTTCATGTCTCTTTTGATAGCATGTTTGAATTGGAGCTTTGGGCACCCTGCTGGTCTCTGGGCATGGGTTACCTCCCCGTATAGCATATCCTTGGGGATGCTGTGCACACACCCGAGTCAGCAAAGTCTTATTTGCTTGGTTAGTGCTAGCATCCTTGGCATGTTTGCTCTAGAAAGGCCTACTTCATTGCTGACTTTGTCTTTCCATATGATGCTGAGGATGCATCGTAGAGATGGAAATCTTTGAGCTTTTGTTCTTGGTAGCTGTAAGTTGTCCTGGTTTCACTGCCATACAGAAATGAACTGAGAATACAGGCCCTGTAGATAAACATCTTGGGTCCTGTGGGTCAGTTTTGTTAGCCAGCCAAAGTTGGTGGCTACCTTTCCAATGTGTGTGCTATGTGTGCAAGAGACAGATTATCTGTCACTGTAGATTCAAGGTAGCTTCCAGTGTTGTGTTGTTGAGTCACCTACCCAACATCTAGTCCATCAAGTATGCCACTTCTACATCACCTGCCCCAACATCTAGTCCATCAAGTATGCCACTTCAACATCACCTGCCCCAACATCTAGTCTATCAAGTGTGCCCCCTTCCACATCCTGTCCCATTACTACAGTTTTCTTGACACAGGTGAGGGAGAACAGGACACAGGGATGGGACAGATGATCTACGAGCCTTTGGAAGTGGTTTTCTGCCTGGGCAACTAGTGCAGCATCATCAGCATATGATCAGGACACAGAGCACTTTTGTCTTGGCTTTCAGTCTTAATATGTTGAAGAGCTTCCCATCTGATTGTGTGTGGAGGTACACTCCTTTCACGTAGGCAGGGAAAGCATACGTCAGGAGACAGAAAAAGGCACAAAACAGGGTGGGGGAGGGGGGGTGGGGGGTTAAGATGCAGCCCTGTTTCAATCCATTCTTGATCTTGTTATGACAAGCTGAGGAAGGGTAAAATGGCTCCCTTCTTTTCCCACTCTTCGTTTGAGCGCAATAGGTTTTTTTAAAAAGCATCTGCTTGCCAATTCAGTGGGTGTGTAACTGTAGTATTTACTATATTTAACATCCGGTCGAAATAAACATAATACCGCGCACTCCGACTTACACCCGCACACATGCAATGAAATGGGAGGATAGATTAAGCAGTTTTTGAAGTCCAATAAAAATTACTGATATACAGATCTTTAAGGTTGACTTGGCTGGTTTCAGGTTGGGCTCAGTGGTTCCTCAGGATTTGGTGTCGAGACGGCGATAATATATTGACGGGCGATTTATTTGAGGCAACAACTGCTTGGTTGATTTTTTAAGAAAACACAACCTAACGCAAGTGGATGGTCAAAACAGCAGGGAGAGGGGGAGAGAGAGTGAGTGAGAGAGAGAGAGAGAGAGAGAGACACACACACAGAGGTTTGTGGGTTTGTCACATTATCTTTCTCCAACTGACAAGTTACCCAAATATGGTCATAAGTTGATTCCAGGTGCATGGATTCGGCTTGATTAGATTATGGTTACAAAAGTTCCTCAGCCAAAGTCCATTTTCCAAAGTGACTATATCTAATGCTTGTTCCACATCCAGTCGAATCCAGATGATTGTCTGGATGTTTTATGAATGCGGTCAGGAGATGATTCATTCACTCCTCCCAGGTGACTAACTCTGATTGAGCTTTCTAGACAGGCTGACTCCATTTTAATGGCTTTGAAATTTGTAAGATATAGTAATGCAAATGTTTGGCTATCCTAGCAGCTGTTGCCTTAGGTCACTTTCTAAAAGAATGACACTGCTCAATCCTGTCAGAGATGGAGCCATCAAACTGAATGGTCTTGTGCATGTTATCATGGAAGGACCATATGAGATTGGGAAGCTTGGGAGGACAGCTGACTTTCTCCAGTATCCAGTAAAGACCCAGCCTGCTCATGGTGTTGAATGTCGTTGTGAGATCCACAAAAGCAAGGTATTTGCTACTCTCTGCACTTCTCTTGAAGCTGAAGTAGGAAGAAGATCATGTTGACTGTGAATCTGTCTGCTCTGATGCCGCATTGTGCCTCTCTGACAAAGGCCTTCCCAATGATGCCAAGGAGTGAGATGACCCAGTAGTTGTTGCAATCCCCTTAATTGGTTTTGTTCTTGTCTAATATGATATTTGCGTCATGCATATCCTGTGGGACAGACCCTTCTCTTCAGCAGAGGAAGAGGTGCGCACGAAGATATGGGATTTCCCATACTTGAGTAACTCAGCTGGTAATCTGTCCTTTCCAGCTGATTTCCTTGCTGCTAGGGAGTCAATGGCCTTTTCAAGCTCAGATACTGAGGGCTCTGCATCAAGCTCATATATGACAAATAGTTGCAGATCATCATCAAGCACAGGTAGAGATATCTGTCTCTCATGAGTATAGTTTGGGGTAGTGCTCTACCCAGTGGGTTATTTACTTGTTCCTGTCAGTGAGTACTTCCTTATCTGCGGTATTTCAAAAGAGGAATTTTGGTGATGGTGGGGTCGAGTGCTCTTTTAATACATAGTGTGAAGGTTACCATTATCACTAGCAGATTGTATTTCTTTGCACAGATTGATCCAATACTTGCTAGCACAGTACCTTGAGATTTTTAAAAATCCATTCATGGGGTGTGGGCATCACTGGCTAGGCCAGCATTTATTGCCATCCTTAAATGCCTTCGTTCAGAGAGCATTTAAGAGTTCACCACACTGCTGTGGGTCTGGAGTCATGTGTAGGCTAAACCAGGTAAGGACTGCAGATTTCCTTCCCTAAAGGACATCAATGAACCAGCAATCGGCAATGGTACTGTGGTCATCATCAGACTTTTAATTCCAGATTTTTATTGAATTCAAATTTCATCATCTGCCACCATCTGGAATACCAGTCCAGTGACAATACTACTGTGCTACTGCCTCATGTACTTTAAGGTTGTAAGCCAGATGAGCTGCGCTCTTGAGTTATAAGCCAGATGAGCTGTGCTCTTCGCTTCAATGAGATGTCATTTCTGCAAGATAGGTCTCAAACCAGCTCCTGTTTCTTCCCTTGACAAACTGCAAATCTATAGGTGATTGACCGCAGAGACTTCCATGTTTCTTCAGTATTAACTGCTGAGCCCTCAAGAGAAAGGGACTGCCCGAGAACTTCTGACGTTTGTCGTCAAACCTGGTGCATGGAATGGACAGTGCAGCATGCCACTATGTTTGAACTTGCACCTTCACCCTGCTACTGAAAAGCAAGTGATCAGTATCGCAATCTGCACAGTGATAGGTGTGGGTGAGAAGAACACTGGACAATCGTGTCGTCTTGTAATTATCAGGTGAAGTTGGTGCCAGTGGTCAGGTTTCGGACAGTGCCATGATACCTTGCGCCAATGTCTGCCCTGGAAGAAGGTGTTGGTAATGCAAAGTCCATGCTGTGCACAATGTTCTGGTGGTCACTGTCTATTTATCGTTCATCTTGCCAACGCCATGATGACCAAATCATGTTTGGCATGAAACTGTCTGATGCAGCTCTTGCATTAAAGTCCCTCAGGAGAAATAACTTTACTCCATGTGGCAGATGCTCCAGAATATTATTAACAAAGTGGTTAATAAAGCAGATGGCATCCTTGCTTTATGAAGAGAGATATGGAATACAAAAGTCAGAAAGTTACGCTAAACCCCAGCTGGAGTACTGTGTCCGATGCTGGGCATCACACTTTAGGAAAGAAGTGAAGGTTTTGGAAAGGGTACAGAAGAGAGTTAGTAGAATAGCTCCAAGGATGAGGGATTTCAGTTACACAGATAGACTAGAAAAACTGGGGCTGTTCTCCTTACAGCACAGAAAGTTAAGGGAAGATTTGATAGAGTAAATAAAGAGAAACTGTTTCTAATGGCTGAAGGGTCTAGCCAGGGCTCAGCTTTAAAGTGACTGGCAAAAGAACCAGGGGTGATGAGGAAAAACTTCATTATGCAATGAGCGGTTAAAATTTAGAACAAACTGCTTGATGGAGGGGTGGAAACATATTCAACAATAATTTTCAAAAGAAAATTGGAGTAGAAAAGATTCCAGGAAGACGGATAAAGAGTGGGGGAGTAACTGGATTGCTCTTTGAAGCAGCTAAAAACAGACTCAATGGGCGATGGATCTCTTTCTATGCTGCACTATTCTATGATTCATTTAGGACAAAAAAATTAATTATTAGCAAACTGTACTTTAAGAAAAACTACTTGCAAAGAATAATGAAGGCTTTAGATGACGGAAGTGAGTAATGCACGCTCTTCTTTATTTGTTCGTGGGGTGTGGCATCGCTGGCAAGGTCAGCATTTATTACCAATCCATAGTTGGCCTTGAGGGAGCAGCTAAGAGTCAACAACATTGCTGTGGGTCTGTAGGTCAGCACAGATAAAGGTGGTAGATTTCCTTATCTAAAGGACATTAGTGAACCAGATGGATCTTACGACAATCAATGAAAGTTTCAAGGTCACCATTACTGAGGACAGCTTTCAACTCCAGACTTTGTTTTAAATTAATTGAATTTATTAATTAATTGAATTTGAATTCCCCCAACTGCCCAAGCATTAGCCTGGGTCACTAGATTACTGGTTCAGTGACATTACCACCACACCACCATCTCCCCTATTTATTTCATAGGTACGCCAAGATGATACCAAAGTAGTGCACTAGACGTAGGAGGAATTATTTGTTAGCAGAAAGATACATAAATATTTTTAATTCTACTGACAATGTGCATCCATGAACACTAGAAACATTACCCCCGTGAAATCTGCACTTGGCCTTTAAAGGATATGGCAGTGATTTAAAATTCGGTAACATAATCTCTTGTGAGAGACGATACTGAAAACAATTTTAGGTAACAATCTAAATGTGAACTATAGATAGCCATAGCCGAATGCCAAAGAAAATACAGCTCATTCATTATATAGCTTAGAGCTCAATGACTTACCATGTAGGAATCAGAGCCAGCAGCATTACTGTTTTGAGACTGAAAAGACTTAGTGACACATGATGATGGAATACACATACATGTGTGGAGAAAAGGATTAAGATCACATGCTAGTATCAAGTGTCTGACAAAACACCAGGTTCTCATAAACCTCTACACTGGGGGTTTTCCTTTCTAGAGAGGTATGGCAAGCTGGAAAAGGCATTAGATGAAATTTAAGAGAGTTCAGCTGATGACTCTGATGGTCTGACAATCTTGCTTTTTCTCCATTCTTTTATAAGAGTTCCTAGAAATAAAGTGATTTAAATCAAATCTCTGCCTTTTGCTATTAAATGCCTTTGTAGTGGGGGAAAAAAATCGGATGTCAAGAGAATGCCTACTGTTTAGTCTAAGTCATCGTCAGTTGGCACCTACACCTTTTAAAAGCTGAGTCATTATTCAGAAAGTCTGAAGGTTAAATGGGATGAAGAGCGAGAGGTCATTTCATGTTCAGTCTTGCAAATCCAACAACCAAATTTTCCCCAGCATATACCGGTCCATCAGATTTTCTAACACTTTCTCAGGATCAATATTCCATTAAAAGGGTATGAATGACTATCAGGAGCTACAGTTCAATAGTGGGTATGAAAGGATTACAATGCTAGCTACATTACATAAGCTAACTTCATTCAGCAAAGTCAGTTTGTGAATAGAATAGGGGTTCTCTGGGTTCACTATTCTTAGAAATGAACACCCCATTTCTTGAGAAAGGCATCAATGTAGCAGAAAATTGAATTCAAGCTTTTCTTGAACATGTCTTGAAACCATCAAGTCCTAGTGTCTATTGAATCATAATCAATTTTCTAATTTTTAGCAAAGTATGTCAAAGACCAGTGAACAAAATGTTCACTTTCAAACAATTTTGCGTCTAAAATCAAGAATATAATTGCAACAAAAGCTCCAAGGACCACAAATGTCTTATTCGTGGAATTTTTTTCCCTCATAGTTCGGGTAAATAATTCCAGCTCGATGGTTCTGAAATTACTCACTGATGGACAGTCCAATGCATGAGGCACTGGCACCCACCCTATGGCAGGCGATACTGAGAAAGTCTGAATTATCTGAGATTTAAATGTAAAAAATATCCTTCCTTCTCTAATATTTGGGGCTTGTTAGAATGTAAAAATTGCCACATACCGTGGGAATCAGGTGAGTCAAACATCTAAATAGGGTAGACCTGTATGTGCTGCAAGCAAAGAATGTCCATCAACACTGACAGATGCTTCATCAACAGTTTGTATGTCACCCTTTCCCACTGAACAATCCATTTATCCTAGTCCATATTCAAATGAAGTTCTGGTTTACTTCGCAATCATTTTGTTTTTCACTTGCTCCGCTTTCCAGGCTCAAAATCAAATGGAGAGCTTGTAGTTGCTCTCCAGATGTCAAAGTTGTTCAATTGAAGTGTATGATACCTACAAAAAAAAAGGAACTCATCGCGCAGGGAACCACATGGTTGGACCCACATCCCCTCACTGGGAACACAAAATAAAAATCTGAATTATTTCTAAAGTGAAAATGTTTCATCTCATTAAACTTTTAGGAGTATAATTATGAGGTTGGAAAACTCATCAAATTGTGATAAGCAACATGAAAATAAACATATTTTAAAGCCGTGATATGCAGAAGATATGTATAAGAGTTCAGTGAATTACCAAATAATTAAGCTACTAAATGGCAATTCTGAATTCTGCAAGACAGGTAATCAACATATGCAGGCCTGGCTTCTATAGTTTTGTAAATCATGACCGGAATACTACATAAAGATTGATTTTATAAGTCCGCATTTAGTGACAGAGCTTCTGTACAGAGTTGAGACCATATGGAACCTGGTGATTGAGTGTGGGGATTGAAATCTTGGTGTACATAGTGGAGCAGTGGGAAAAATCTGTTGCGTTTTTTAATAATAATGACATAACAACAAAAGCCTTAAAAATAAAATTCTGCTGATGTGAAGAAGAAATGAATGATTACTGGTGAAAACTGGTGCTCAGGCGGAATAAAGTTACACTGCGTATGTATACTGTGAAACTTCAAAAGGGGTGAGGGAATTCTTGCATAGCTATCTTCCTAGTTAATAATTAAAATTGTTATAGTAACAATTTGAACCAGAAAGCCCATGACAAGTTGAAAGTTTTATATTGACGATAAATTTCAGAGAAGCGCTGGCTAGCTGGAACAAAGTAAACTTCTGCTGTGCTAACTTTGGTGTTTGCCAATAAAAATGTATAACGGACAGCAACCGTCTGGCAGACTAAACTTATTTGAGGAATTTATAGGCGCACACAGGAATACCCCAAGGCTATTTTGTCTGTGGTGATAAACCTTAAAATACAATTTTGCTTCAACCTTTTAAAATAGATACATCTTACAGTGAGCAGCAAGCTATTTACAAGAGGTCAGTGTTAAGTGTTGTGAAGGAAGCTCAAAAAAATGAACGAGAAATATACAACTGCTGAAACTACTGTAATCTGTGCTACATCAAAGCGTTTAAATGTATCATTGCTGTAAGCGTTTTACTGACATTAACATCTCACAATGTTATGCAATTGCATATCATTTGACCCACTACGAGCAATCCACAGAGGACTCATGAGTATGGAAATAATTTTAGTTAGAGGTAGCCAACACTAGCTCTTAACTCTTGCAAGCCAGACAGCCAGACAGGGCTATAATTTGGAAAGGCTCCTGGGATGAACTATCAAGACTGGAGACCCAAAGAGATCATTCAGGCCCATCAACTTTCCATGCCTTCATGCAATCACGGTAGATCCTCCCACTTCATTTTCCTGACTGTGGGGACAGTGGTGGAGGGGCTAGAAGAGTTAGATATGCATTCACATAACTCCCCCTTCAAAAATAGAAAAGTAAAGCACTTTCAACAATCCCACAAATATCCTTTTCTCCCAGCAAAGGAACTATTGTACAATATTTGACATAGGGTAGCCACTTGTCCGATTTTATACCGTACAGTCCCCTGTTGGATACAGATGTCTTTATGTCTGGTATTTTTATTTTTTCACAATTATTGAAAGTTCGCCGAGATTACTAAAACTGTTTTGCAAAGTAGACCAGAACTCTCTCTAATAGTCCACAAGTTTGGATTGATAATTGGAAGAGAGAGAAATGGGACCGAATATGTGTGAATCATTTATTTATTGGGTGTGGGGTTTCAGGCAGTCACTGCTGCTGCAATAGGCCCGACAGTCATTTAGCTTGCAACAGGCATGGCGGAGGTGGCAGGCAAACAAACATCAAGCAAAAGCGTTTTGATCTGATGAGAATTATACAACAAAGGGTGTTATTAAGATGCAGCTCCTGGGCAGATGACACCAATTAGTTTGGTTTGTTTTGTATTTTGGGTAAGGTCTTTGTTCGCAATTTACTTTTTTTCCCTTAAAAAGTAAATAGTTTATCATATGAACATGTAGATTATCAATGATATCCAACAGTATGGTTTCCGGTTTTCTTGAGCTCCATCATGGCCACATAGGCACAGTTTAAAAACAACTTTGAAATTAAAAGCTATGCCAGTAAACGTGAACATGAGGCCATTAGGAGTGTTGGAAAAAACTCAACTGGTTCTCTAATGTCCTCTGGGAAGGAACCTGACGCTCCTGCATGGGACTATCCAGAATGCCCTCTAAAGTTGCCTTGAGAGCCAGTAATATCAAAATCACTAGAAAGCCATTAGCATCTGATGGCAACTAAGGATAGGCAATAAATGCAGGCCACATCCCAAGATTACACTTATGGTCCACGGGTCTCCTCCTGCACTTCTTTATCTAATGCTGCTGCTGACATGAGGGAGTAGGTGCACTATTTGCCTCAGCTACTCCTCTTAGAGGCGTGTTTTTTTTATTTGTTCATGGGATGGGGGTGTCGCTGCCTAGGCCAACATTTATTGCCCTTATTTATCCCTAATTGCCCTTGAGAACTGAGTCGCTTGCTAGGCCATTTCAGAAGGGTCAGCCATATAGCTGTCGGTCTGGAGTCACATTAGTGAACCAGATGGGTTTTTATGACAATCGACAATTTGACTTTTAATTTCAGATTTTTTTGTTTTTACTGAATTCATTTGTGACTTCCAGTTTTGAATTCATGTGATACTCTGAATTTCCTATAACACATCATAATTCATTTAAAAATGCAATCTGTTTTGTAAATGAATGATCGCAGGTCCATTTAACGTCCAGTAATTAGTAACTTGGAGAAGTACACCTTTAAAAAACAGTTGTGTTAACACTGACTCACCTGTCTGTAGCCTACCATAATCATCCTGACCAAAACCACGTTGATATGGGTGCCCAGTGATTCATCATGGTAGATTTCATCAACCTGTAACAACAAAACCAAATGGTCTCAAACTCAAAGATATTGAAGTAAATGTGCTCCCGTTGGGCAAGCTAATACACATAAATGATTCCAGACCTTAGGGAAATATTCCATCCTTTGTCTACCATATTCTTTGTTGAGGCTTTATTTTCACAAATATTCCCTTTCTACTCAATGCAGTTAGCACTGGAAAAACCAAAAATGGAACACAGGACAATGTCAGTTTTTCTCTGTACTGTAATTAACAACAAGATAATTAAAGTGCAGAAATGCCTAATTTTGAAACTTGCCATTTTTGGTGAATGATTTTATGAACAGGTTATTAATTAAGCTTTTTTTAAAATGTTTTTATGACTTGGGAGATGGTGGAAGCTTATTTTTCTGTTTTCTATCATAGTGCTTCATATCTCATCATCCATAAAATTGAAATAAAAACAGAAAATGTTGGAAAAGCTCAGCTGGTCTGGCAGCTGAGAAACAGAGAGAAACAGAGTTAATATTTCGAGTCCATATGGCCCTCCTTCAGAGCTACAGAAAAGCAGAAATGTGATGGATTTTATACTGTTTAAGAGGGGATGGAGCAGGCGAAGCAAAATAGAAGGTCAGGGATAGGTGGGAGCTAAGGAGAAATTTGACAAAGATATCATGGACACAGGACAAAGGGAATGTTGATGGCAGTGTTAAAGACTTAAGAAGGTGCTGATAGTGGCATAAAGGTAAGATAGCAGAATGTGTTAATAGCAGAACAAGGGTCAGCGCTCTGTGAAATCAAAACATAAAAACAAGTGACAGATGGTTGGGGAATGGGGATAAAAACAATGAATAAATAAAAATAAATAAATAAATAAGAAATTGGATTAAAAGGGGGTAAAGGTGGAGGAGCGAGTTCATGGTTTGAAGCTGTTGAACTCGATGTTAAGTTCTGGAAGCTGTAAAGTGCCTAATCAGAAGATGAGGTGCTGTTCCTCCAGTTTGCATCGCTCCACTGGAACACTGGCCAAGGATGGACAGAATTCAAAAATTTGGAGTGCAAAGGGACTTGGGAGTCCTAGTCCAGGATTCTCTTAAGGTTAACTTGCAGGTTGACGTGGTAGTTAGGAAGGCAAATGCAATGTTGGCATTTATTTCGAGAGGACTAGAATATAAAAGCAGGGATGTGCTGCTGAGGCTTTATAAGGCTTTGGTCAGACCACATTTAGAACATTGTGAGCAATTTTGGGCCCTGTATCTCAGGAAGGATGTGCTGGCCCTGGAGAGGGTCCAGAGGAGGTTCACGAGAATGATCCCAGGAATGAAAGGCTTAACATATGAGGAACGTTTGAGGACTCTGGGTCTATACTCGATGGAGTTTAGAAGGATGAGGGGGGATCTGATTGAAACTTACAGAATACTGAAAGGCCTGGATAGAGTGAATGTGGGGAAGATGTTTCCATTAGTAGGAGAGACTAGGACCCGAGGGCACAGCCTCAGAGTAAAGGGAGAGTGGTGAATCTATGGAATTCATTGCCACAGAAGGCTGTGGAGGCCAGGTCATTGAGTGTATTTAAGACTGAGATAGATAGGTTCTTGATTGGTAAGGGGATCAAAGGTTACAGGGAGGAGGCGGGAGAATGGGGTTGAGAAACTTATCAGCCACGATTGAATGGTGGAGCAGACTCGATGGGCCGAATGGCCTAATTTCTGCTCCTATGTCTTATGGTGGGCATGAGAACAAGATGATATATTGAAATGACAAGCGATAATGTGTTTGGTGGTGGCACCATGCTGGAGTTGGTGGAAACGTCAGCGGAGGATCATCCTGCACCATTTCCCAATGTGGTCTCCTCTATAGTGGGGAGACTAAATGCAGACTGGGTGGCCATTTTGCAGAACACCTTCGTTCAGTCCGCACCGCCGCTCAATCCGCAAGCGTGACTCAGACCATCCTGTCGCTTGCCATTTCAACACACCATCTTGCTCTTATGTCCACATGTCCATCATTGGCCTGCTGCAATGTTCCAGTGAAGCCCAACGCAAACTGGAGGAGCAGCACCTCGAATTCCGATTAGGCACTTTACAGCCTTCTGGGTTTAACATTGACTTCAACAATTTCAGTCCATGAACTCTTTCCTCCATCTTTGCCCCTTCTTTAACCCAAATAATTTTTTATTTATATTTATTTATTTATCCTTTTTCCCCAAACCTCCCCCAAGGCCATCTGTCACTTGTTTCTATGTTTTGCTTTCACAGAGCACTGACATTTGTTCTGCTATTAACGCATTCTGCTATCTTACCTTTATGCCACTATCAGCACCTTTTTTAGTCTTTACCACTCCCTTTGTCCTGTCTCCATGACATCTTTGTCAAATTTCTTCTTAGTTCCCATCTATCCTGACCTTCTATTTTGCTCCACCTGCTCTACCCCCTATTTAGCAGTATAAAATCCATCACACTTTTACTCTCTTTAGCTCTGAAGGAGAGTCATTCAATTCAAAATGTTAACTCTGTTTCTCTCTGCACAGATGCTGCCAGACCTGCTGAGTTTTTCCAGCATTTTCTGTTTTTATTTCAGATTTCCAGCACCCACAGTATTTTGCTTTTATCTATAAAATTGATGTTGGGGAAAATTCGAAATACGCTCTCAATTCAGATGACATCTAGTGGCAAGCTTCAGTCCTACCACGATGTTACTGGGCAATGCAACTGGAATTGTAAAGTAATGTTCAACTCTTTTACTTCTGACCCCCAAATGATTGTATTAACCAGTGTGGTAAATACACTTGCCACTGTTGTAAAAGGAATTAAAACATCAATACCGTTCATCAATGGTTCCTTGACGGTCGTTAAATAGGATTCACAGAGTTTAAGACTCAACAGGTCTACCTGATTCTTAAAAATCCATTTTTTGTACTGCTAGTCAACGATCTGAAGAAGTCCTTGGCAATGCAATTAAACAATATTCTAATAGATCTAATCAGATTCAACAACTCATCCATAACGGAGAGCCACAACCTATACAGATCTCAGATAGAAAAGCATGGATATATAGTTCTGGAGTATGGAATAAGAGTTTTATTTACCCACTTAAACAAGCCAAACTGTACAACACATCAATTCAAACAATGGCGGGAAGGTGTACTCAAATCTAACCATTTAATTACTGAGTCCTTTAATTCAAGATCAAGCACGCATATTAAATTGATGTCCATTGGCTCTGCAATGATATATGACGTGTAATCTGCCTTCCTGTGTTACTATGGATGTATCCAGGCCACTTATTTGGAATATGTTGGCGAGCTTTGCTGCCAGTTATATGGTACCTCAACACCAATCCATAACTTTGTTTCCTGATAATCTGTTGGCTTATTCACCAGCAAGTGGCCACAGGCAGAAACGACAGCCATGAAACTCGGAGGGGGGGGGCGGGGGGCATTATTCACAGAGTGTGTTTTTGCCTATACTTACTAGGGTAGAAGTGGACCAACCCAGGAATAGACAAAGTTTAACTACTTAGCTGACCCTAGACTGTGGACTGGATTTTTGTGGAGTCAGGACATTTCTGGAGACATTTAAAATGGCGGGCAGCACTCGATTCCAGGATTCCGCCCCCATTCCCAGCACTGACAATTTTCACCAGCACGGAACAAGGATGCAGGTAATAAGCTCGTACTCTGCACTCCCAACCTGGCCTGCTCCACTGGGGTAGGCATTGCCTAGACCCCGAATTTTCATGGAGTCAGGCAAGGTTCTCCATGACTTGTGATTCATGGCTTCTCGGAGGAGTCATGAACCACAGTCTGGAATCGGGAACCTTTTGAGAGGTAAGTTCAAAAGGTCTTACCCATGCCCTCCAGCCACTGCCCATGCCATCTTGCACGCTCCATACCAACTCAATGCCAACTCATGCCCCCAGCACCCCCCATGGTCCCTCATAGTGTGCATGCCAACTCATGGCTCCAACCTCTCCCCATAACCCCTCATACCCTCCACGCCAACTCAATGCCAACTCATGCTCCTTCCATGCCTATTCACCCTGTATGCACTATGTACATAACCAATGAGCCACATAATAGTGGCAAGTGTAGAACTGTTGAGGAAAAAAAAACACCATTCAGAAATGTTCTTTGAATAAAAACAGCTTGTCCTACAACACTAAAATGTTAATCTGACAGACTATTAAAAGTATCAATAAAAGAGGCTTCAATGCTTCACACCTCTTAATCTTGTCTAAATAAACGTCATGACATTGACAGAGATCACAGATCTTATTATAACCACTTAAAGATGTCAGTCAAGCAAAGTTAACAATTCACTTCACTTGTCAAAACAAATTTCATGCTGAGTTAATGCTTTTATTGACCTGTTCTCAGCCAAGCATGTATAATGAGAACAGCTGGAACTCCAGGGATTGTAAGACAAGCTTCTGGGATCGACAGGCCTGAGTCTACCTGAAATTTCCTGACTTGAGCTACCTGCTGTGGTAGCAAAAATCCAGCCTTCGTGCACTGAAAAGCAGTGAAAAGTGTATTGAAGAAGCTACTCACCATGAAGGAAGGGGAGAGGAAACCAGTGCATTACAATGAGGTTTGATGTAATGACCTTAATTAACACTCTCGCCTCCCGATAGGGTTATTAAATACTATGAATGCAACTCTTAAGTCACGGTATTTTTTACCACATTAAGCATTACATCAGAACATTGCTATTTTAGTTGGTAATCACAACATTGGCAACAGCTCCACCCATCGATCCCTTGTTCCCTAACTCCCAACTGCCAGGCACTGCCCCCAAGCGTCACCAGCTGTGACCTCCTGCAGCTGGTTTTCCATTTGGCAGTCAGCCAACCTGTCAATTTGGCCAGCAGCCCAGGGAGGAACAGTAGAAAAAAATAACAATGTATTCCTGCCATGAGGCTCAAGTCTTAGTCAATAATACCACAATACCAAAATTTTGTAATAAGGATCTTTTGGTCATTAGAAGCTCGATTCAATTGTCAGCATTTCTTAATATGTGGAATAATCCCCAAAAAAGCACGTATTTTAAAAAATTATATTCAGTCTCTTCCATCATCTGGCTAAATGGCAATGCTAGAAGACTAGATGTTTCATTGGGGTCATCTCGTGTCTTGACAATGGAAGACAGAGAGTTGCAGCAACCTGCCTAAGCAGAACCACACCAGGCATTAACAATGAAAACAGAAATAATATAAAGCCTCTTATTTTTACTAAAACATGATAAGGAAATCAAAGTAAGCTTACTAAAAAATCTTTATTGAGAACCATTCCTAAGAGGACTATGTCATCATTAATTTAAATCTTCAAAATTAGTAACAAATGATTGATTACAATGCACCAAATAAGGAACTTCAGACAAATTGTCTTAATATTTCCCATTATGTCTATGCACATGTTTGGGTGCAATGAAATGTCTCTACAAATACATTTTTGACAAATAATCTGGTTTAACAAGGTGTAATAAGCGTACACAAATACATTACTGTGTGCAGTGTGCCCCATTTGGGGTTCATACAGTTCTAAGCAGGCACTTGTTTCCTGTGGCAGCCCTGGCGCAAAAAACAAACACAGATATTACCAGGAAAGGAGGATAAACAGTGTCTTTGGCAAGGTGCCATCAACAAATACCTCCGCACATGGACACTTAAGCTTTCTTCAAAGTTTCCTCAAAGGAAACCATCCTAGCTTTGTTCTTAGTTCAATAGATCTGTGGCTTAGCATTGACACCAGAACAGGCACAATGCAAAAAAAGTCAGGTTTCATTATTAGATTTTGGGATTTTCAAATACCTCATTTTTCAGAAAGCTGCTCAGGCAGGCATTCACCAGGATCAGAATATCAGAATGCGAGGCAGTAGTTAGAAGTTGTTTTTCTTAAGTCAAACATGATGACCCATTGATGTGAGAAGCATAGAGTGTTCATTATTTAGTATGATTACACGATGTTGCACTGGGTGAGTCCGGTCATGGTTGTTGCTCTGGTAGTCACTTGTTGAGAAATAGACTAGCTCGACAATTCATATCTAGCCTCGTCTTACCAAGTATTTCCCTATTCCATTTTCAAAAAACTTAGTACAAATATCCAGTTATAAATATTCAAATCTATCATTAAAATGTCATGGACAGCTACAGAAAACAATCAAAAAGGCTAATGGAATGCTGGCCTTTATATCTAGAAGACTAGAATAAATGAAGTAGAGGTTATGCCAAAGCTATACAAAGCCCTGGTTAGACCACTGCTGGAATACTGTGAGCAGCTCTGGGTAGCACATCTTCAAAAGTATATACTGGCCTGAGAAAAGAGAATGATACCTGGACTCTAACGATTAAATTACAAGAGGAATTTTCTAGGGTGTATTTCCTGAAATTTAAGAGTACTCTAGGAATAGGGGGCCTAGTCTAAAAATTCAAGCCAAACCTTTCAGTACTAAAATAAGAAAACATTTCCACCCTCAAACCATGGCTGAACTTTGGAACTTCCTTCTGCAAAAAGCAATTGATTCTTTAATATCTGGAATTGATGAGATTTTGTTAACCAAAAGCACCAATGGATAAGGCACAAAGGCTTTTGGAGTTTAATCGCAGATCAGCCACAGTCTCATTTAATGGATGGATCAGGATCGAAGGGCAAAATGGTCTCCTTCTGTTCTTGCATTCTAACTTAGGTCACAGGTGGATACTACCATTACATCCTAGGATTAAACTATCATATGGGTAAATATTGGGTAGTATGGACACTTATCTAAACCTAAAATGTTCAGACTGCTTATACGAATGACTAGTACTGGTGTATTCAAGGAAATATCAAGACACTGAGCTTGTAACAGTCTTCTAAAACCTCTGTGTAGATCTACTTAACTGCAAGCAATACGGATGTCATCCTGTAGGTCTGGCAATTCTTTGTGCCACATTCTGCAGGCACTGCTAAAGTTGACTAATCTAACACGCAAAGTGGATTGCAAACCAGCATCAGTTACATCAAAATGCAAGAAGGCTGTCAACCTCTGAAGCAGAATTGTAATAAACCATGCAATTGAGCTATGATGCCTACAATTTTTGCATGCTGAGTGACCGACACTTTACATATTAATGATGTGGAATATAGCTCATAGTTACCGAAATAAATAACCACAAAATATCAATGGATTACTAGAATTTTAGTGAAGCATAATGGCTAAGGCAAATACAACTTTGTACCATCGCTGTCTAAACCGTGAAGAACACATAGGAGTATAACTGCAGGTTTTCTCCTATGTAGGGCTGTTTCGGGAGACAGCATTTTAAACTATATTACATAAAGGCTTAGAATTATTGGTTATATATCTGTAAATAAGGAAAGGAGCAAGAGGTGATGAATTAACAGTATCAAATAAAAACCGTATCCCAGCATTAAAATAGTTTAAATGTGATTTTTGCTATAGTGCTAGTACCTTCAAGTACACATACTGATAATACTGGTGTTCTTATCCTAATGACACCTCAAGAGCCATGAAGCAACATTTCTTCCAATTAGATACAGCCTTCACCGCCTTGAATTATAACTCTTGCATGCATTTTTTTCCTCCAACACCAAGCCACATCCTTAGATATTAATTGTGCTCTTGTTGGGGGTAGAGATGATGTGTGAATTGTGCTTAAGGTACTGCATATTCTCATGCTGATTATATTACTTGTCATTGTGGTATCAGTGAAGGTTCTCCAGGATGCATTAATTGAATTCAGTGCTCTTGGAACTTACGATTGTCCAGGTAAGTTTACAGAGCAATAATGCAGTGCTTGAGAATTATATGCATTTTATATTGCCACAAAATATCTGTCGCTTGCATGTGAGACAGATTAGTAACAAATATAATGTTTCCATTTTTAATGTCAAGGAATATGCAAACATAGAATTTCATATACTATGTATTAAGCAATATGCTTTGGTATTTGTGCTTCATACATATTCATAGACAGCAGAATCAGCACAGCCGCCAGCATTGTCAAAGCCACTATCTCTCTCCAAACATCCCCTGTTTAAAAAGTTTCACCACCCTCTCTTCTGCAACCATAAGTGCTCACAGGAAAACAATTCCTCCTCAAGGTCCAATGCTTGATTGTGATGGATTCATAATATCCCGAAGACTTCTCCTCTGAACTATTTCCCTCATGAATTCGACTTTCTACTTAGTACATTAAGATTTCCTCCAATTCTCAGGTGAACATATATTTTCTGTATTACAACGGCAATATCGCCACATTATAGTTTACAGGGATCAAGGACCTAATTTTCCGCTAGTTAAATTGCTTGTTATTGAAAATTTGTTTTTATATGATAGCTTAACTTAACAGTGGTGGGAGATTGGATGAAAAAGCCACAGCTATAATTTTGCTGGATAGGTGGCAACTATGTATAATTAACATGAAAACTACCTTGAGGCTCTCAGACATATCTTTAACTCACTTAAGAGGTAGAAAAAACAGATATAGATTTACAACCAAGACAATTTCATTGCACTTGGGAATGAAGACAACAGAACACAGAGCGCAAGGTGAAGTCATGTGTTTCCTTTGAGCCCTTTGCTGAGCAAACATCTTGAGCAGTCGGATTAAAAAGGCAAATCTTTCCTCAACTCCTGAATGGTCAAATCCGTCTCCCTTAGCAGTGCATATAGTAGCCTTGTTTAATCAAAAGAAATATTGCCTTAATCTGTGAAAACACTTCTTGTGCTTTAACAGCTTCATACAGAGTGAATGTGTTGACACTGGAAAGGATTCAATAGCTGAAGAAAGACGCGAGAAGCTGCTAATGTAGAACAATAAACTGATTGGTTGTGAAAAAATAAATATACCAGTTCTGACATCAGCAGAGGACAAAGCTAACATTCAGAAATCCCATTCACAGGCCTGTACTGAACTACTGATCAATCTCCTGGCAGTGAGGAGTCTTCAGTAATGCATCTTATTTAATTGTTGCATACATATTGAAAGGGAAGGTAACTTTGATTTCTATTGCATAATAAATCTGCACTCAACAACATCAATTTATTTGCTAGGATAGCTGTTCACCAAGTAGCCAATGTGAATGGTCACAGTTCTGTTATCATACCCTGAAAATGTGAAATGCAACAAAGAGTTAAAATGTACACCAATTGTCCTGAATAAAAGAAAAGTACTCATGTTGCAAGGAAACTCTTCCAACAGGCTGCATGCAAGTTCACTGGTGCAATCTGAGGCCCTTCAGGGGATCAGGGTCTGTTACTGGTAAAGGGAAAGATTCTTCTCTGTGAGGCAGAGGACGTACACCAAAAAATTAGTTTCAACTGAACAGTTATCATTTAGAGTTATCTTCTTCAATGGCTGCACTTCGGCAGTTACCAGTTTGACATTTAGCATTGTATTCATAAGAAAATTATGGATTCTATGACCAAGGCTGTGAACAGTTAAAAAGGAAAGTCTCAGCTCCTCCAGTGCAGTACAGTCAACACCACAGTCAAAAAGAATGACAAAGTCGAGCTGATTTCCCAACTAAGAAGTCTGCGTTAAAGGTAGCTTTTGAAATAAAACCAAATGCCAATAAGCCCATAATTAGTTTGACGAAAAGCATTATTGTTAGTTTAGAATTTCTATATTTAATTAAAGAACCACTGGAATGTGATCCTCGGATGAGGTGCGTGTTGGTCCCGAATCAAGGACATTGTTCGAAAACGGAGAAAAATTAAAACAAAGGCCCAAATAAAGAGTTAATCAAAATGAGTGGATGTAGGATTGTGCGAGGGGTGATTGCCCATCATGTGCCACTGGCAGTCATGTGGCAAGTAAAATTAGCCCTATAATGTGCATTCTGATGGCTCCACAAGTAATAGCACCATCTAGAATTGTACAGAGCAGGAAGTTGCCAGTTGCAATCCTCAGTCTTGTCTAGGGTGGCCAATTACACCAAGGCAGCAGCGGAGATATCATTCATCTCTGTGACCCACGCCACCACCTCCCCGCCCCCCCAACCCCCCTTCCCCACCTCCAGGGTAGGGAAGGGAAAAACAATCAAGTTTCCCACATCTAATACCATCCAGAGCACTTGCATGAACATCAGGTAAGAATAAGAAAAGAATTAAAGGCCCAACAGTTAAAAGTGCAACACTGACTGTGCAGTGCCATTCTTTTGCAAGTTAATTCTGTAAATCAGACAGCTATTGAACTATAAAACACACACATCATGTCATTTGAATTTTCTGTTTTGAGTTGAACATGGCATCAGTTCAGCTAGTAAAAAAATATTTTTCTTCAGCTATTCCAATCCCTACATGGAGAATTGACAAGTGAAACATTTATTGAAATAACACACAAGTTTGAATGAGAACATCAGCCAGAATATCACAGATATACATTTTTCTACAGCTCTTACCTAAAAATTAAGGCATGACTACAACAAAAGGACATATTTCTGTCAAAATATGACCATCCTAAGTATCAATACTGAGTTTGTATACTAACTAGGTTTTCCATGTCCAAAATTCAGAAGCATTGTTGATAATACAATAACATGTTAATTGACCACTCTCCAGGCCGATAGGAAATAATTCTTCATGTAAGCTGTAATTCACATGATGCCAAATATTTCTTGGCAGAGCAGCATGCAGAAAGGCACTCCTAAAGTTCAAGAGGAAACCCCAATTCTAAATGAGTATCAGATACAATCTTTGATAAATGCATAAACACAGCAGTGCACTGATTGGGTCTGTGGCAGGCGGTGAGGGAACCAACAAGAGGGAAAAGCCTACTTGATCTCATCCACCAACCTACCATGTCGCAGATGCATCTGTCCATGACAGTGTTGTTAGAAGGGACCACTGCACAGCCCTTTTGGCGATGAACTCCTGTCTTCTCATTGAGGATACCCACTATTATGTTGTGTGGCATTACCACCGTGCCACATTTGATAAGATTTCTAACAGATCTAGCAGCTCAAAACTGAACATTCATGAGGCATTGTGCACTACCAGCAGCAGAATTATATTCAACCACAATCTGTAACTACATGGCCCGGCATATACCAACTCTACCATTACCATCTAGCCGCATCATCAACCCTGGTTCAATGAAGAGTGCAGGATGGCATGCCAGGAGCAGCACCAAAAAAACCTAAAAATGAGATGTCAGCCTAATGAAGCTACAACACAGGGCTACTTGCAATCTAAACAGCGGAGGCAGCATGCGATAGACAGAGCTAAGCGATCCAAAACCAAAGGATCAGGTCTAAGCTCTGTAGTCCTGCCATATCCTATCGTAAATGGTGGTGGACAATTAAACAGCTAACTGGAGGGCGAGGTTCCACAAATATTCTCACCCTCAATGATGGGGGAGCCAGGCACTTTAGTGCAAAAGACCAGGCTGAAGCATTTGCAACAATCTTCAGCCAGAAGTGCTGAGTGGATGATCCATCTCGGCCTCCTCCAGAGGTCCCTAGCATCACAGATGCCAGTCTTCAGCCAATTCTATTCACTCCACGTGGCATCAAGAAATGGCTGAAGGCACTGGATACTGCAAAGGCTATGGACCCTGACAATATTCTGGCAAGAGCACTGAAAACTTGTGCTCCAGAACTTGCCACACCTCTAGTCAAGCTGTTCCAATGCAGCTACAACGCTGGCGTCTACTTGACAATGTGGAAAACTGCCCATGTACGTCCTTTCCACAAAAAGCAGGACAAATCCAACCCGGCCAACTGCCACCTCATTAGTCTACTCTCAATCATCAGCAAAGGGATGGAAGCGATTGTTGACAGTGCTATCAAGCAGCACTTACTAAGCAATAATCTGCTCGCTGACGCTTTGTTTGGGTTCTGCCAAGGCCACTCAGCTCCTGACCTCATGGACAAAAGAGCTGAACTCCAGAGGTGAGGTGAGAGTGACTGCCCTTGACATCAAGGCTGCATTTGACCAAATGTGGCATCAAGGAACCCTAGCAAAACTGGAGTCAATGGGAATCAGGTGGAAAACTCTCTGCTGGTTGGAGTCATACCTAGCACAAAGGAAGATGGTTGTGGTTGTTGGAGGTCAGTCATCTCAGCTCCAGGATATCACTGCAGGAGTTCCTCAGGGTAGTGTCCTTGGCCCAACCATCTTCAGTTGCTTCATCAGCGACCTTCCTTCCATCAAAAGGTAAGACGTGGGAATGTTTGCTGATGATTGCACAATGTTCAGCACCATTCACGACTCTTCAGATACTGAAGCAGTCCATGTCCAAATGCAGCAAGACCTGAACAATATCCAGGCTTGGGCTGACAAGTGGCAAGTAACATTCGCACCACACAAGTGCCAGGCAATGGCCATCTCCAACAAGAGAGAATCCAACTATCTCCCCTTGATATTCAATGGCGTTACAATCGCTGAATCCCTCACTATAAGCATCTTGGATGTTACCACTGACCAGAAACTGAACTGGACCGGCCATATAAGTACTATGGATACAAGAAGAGGTCAGATTCTGGGATTTCTGTGGCAAGGAACTCACCTCCTGACTCCCCAAAGCCTGTCCACCATCTACAAGGCACAAGTCAGGAGTGTGTTGGAATACTCTCCACTTGCTGGGTGAGTGCATCTCCAACAACACTCAAGAAACTCACCACCATCCAGGACAAAGCAGCCTGCTTGATTGGCACCTACCCCATCCATCATCTTAAATATTCACTCCATCGACCATCAACGCACAATGGCAACAGTGTGTACCATCTTCAAGATGCAGTGCAGAAACTCACCAAGGCTCCTTCAACAGCAGATTCCAAACCACAACCTCTACCATCTAGAAGGGCAGGGCAGCAGATGCATGGGACACCAACACCTGTACGTCCCCTCCCAGCAATATGCCATCCTGACTTGAAACTATATCGCCGTTTCTTCACTGTTGCTGTGGAACACCCTTCCTAACAGCACTGTCAGTGTACCTACATCACATGGACTGCAGTGGTTCAGGACAACGGCTCACCCGACCTTCCCAAGGGTAACTAGGGATGGGAAGCAAATGGTGGCCTAGCCAAGGATGCCCAAGTCCCATCAAAGAATATTTTTTAAAAACTTGTGTTTTCTTTTCATTTCAAAAAGGTAATGTTGCATCAAGTTACATCAAATCTACACTAGGGAAACAGGCCTTACAGCCCAGCATTAGGGTTAGGGTTAGGGTTATGCCAGCCTTTATTCTACACACAGGCTTCCCTCCATCCTTTTTCATCTCACCCTGTCAACATTCTATTCTTTTCTCCCACATGTTTATCTAGCTTCCCATTAAATACATAAATGACATGTGCCTCAATTACATGCAACTAAATTAATTTACAAAGAAGAATTACGCATATCTACATTTCAAAGTAGTGTGTGTATAAGAAGATTCATCCCTACAGCGAAACATGCCTGGGCTGTACTGCATTTTTTGACTATTTTATAAATTCCTGCATATGCAGCATACACTAAAATGCAAAGGGCATTTGCAAATAACTTCGCACAGTCACTTCACCTGAGATCAAGAAACATCTGATGGATGTTTACAAAATGGATACAGCAAGTGCTAAGGGCCCAGACAGCATTCTAGCTGTCGCAAATATAATAATTTTCATAATATTTTTCTGGTTTGTTGTGAAGTAGGTTTTTGGGGGTGAGTGTAGATGGGTCTATCTCTGTGATTTAATTACATTTGGAGTCAAGTAGACTGCAAGCTTGAAAACATCAAAAGAAGCTAGGTGCATAAATGCGCTTGACATGCTAATGAGTAAACATGGATGCTGGCTTAGCATGTAAGTTGTGAAGGGAATTTGCATTTTTAAATTAAGGGATTGTTTGGATTTCAAAGGGATGTTAGTCTGTGCAAGGCTAAGGAGTGTGTCCGTTTTTCCAAAGGTTACTGGCAATATTGGCAACATGAAAGTTTTTATATTATGAGGAAGATACAGTTTCAAAGGCATATGGGACAATAGAATTTACATATTAAAGAGAGACGTACATATATAAAGGTGAATGAAAGGCTATGTGAGGAGAGGGCCATGTAAGATCTAACAGGAGTATGTGAAACAGCCTTCAAGAAGCCTCCAGCCATTTGGGAATAAGTCTGCTATGTAAAGTAACTGAAGCTGGAGAAGCCATTTGGAATTCCACTGTCAAGTATCAATTTGCTGATTTTGTTTTAAATCTAAAATCTATTTTGGACTGTTGCCTTAAAGAGGGTGTGTAACTGGGAGTCAGGTTAATTAGAAATTTTAGGAGTTGTTATAGTAGTAAGTAATTGTAGTCTTGTGTATGTGTTTGAAATCTTTTAATTTGTTCATAAATATTTTAATCAAATTTTTAAAATCTCTAAAGGTCTTGGTGGACTCTACTTCTGAATTCAGTGTACAAACCTTCTCATAAAAAAATTAAAATTGCAAAACTGTTGTGATAGCGCGACCAAGTTTCCCTTGTGGGTTTGGTCCACCTGGCACACATCATCTGCCACGTCGTAACATACTAAACGCTTGTGCTCCAGAACTTTCTGTACCCCGGCCAAGCTGTTCCAGTATAGCTACAACATGGACATTTACCCAAAGATGTAGAAGATGTTGAATTTTACACCCAGTTTGAAAGGGAGAAGAGTGCGTCTAAGGCTAATATTTTGAACTCAAATAAGGGCAACTATGTGGGCATGAAGGCTGAACTAGCTAAAGTGAACTGGATACTAGGCTAGAGGGTAGATCAATAGAGAAGCAGCGGCAGAGATTTATGAGGATATTACAGGATAAGTATATTCCTACCATAAAGAAAACTCTAAAGAGGAGGATCCACGATCCGTGGTTAACTAAAGAGTTAAGGAAAGCATCAAACTTAAGGAAAAAGCATATAACTGTGCAAAGATGAGTGGCAGGTCAGACGATTGGTCAGAATATAAAGAACTGCAGAGAATGACTAAAAGGTTAATCAGGAGAAAGAAATTAGAGTAGAGGGGAAGCTAGCTAGAAATATAAAAACAGATAATAAGAGTTTCTACGGGTTTTAAAAAGGAAAAGGGTAAGTAAGATGAGTGTTGGTCCTCTAGAGAGTGACAATGGGAGTTAATAGTAGACAATAAGGAAATGGCAGATAACCTGAACAAATATTTTGCTTCTGTCTCCACTATAGAAGATGCAAAAAACATTTCAGGAATAGTTGTAAATCAGGAGGTGGTGGGGAGAGAGGAACTTGGTGAAATTACAATCACTAGGGAAGTGATACTGAGCAAGCTGATGGAGCTGCGGGCTGACAAGTCTCCGGGTCCTGATGGACTTCATCCTAGGGTCTTCAAAGAGGTGGCTAATGAGGTAGTAGATGCGTTGGTGTTAATTTTCCAAAGTTCCCTAGGTTCTGGAAACGTTCCATCAGACTGGAAAGTAGCAAATATAAAAATATAAAAGGGAGGGGGACAGAAAACAGGAAACTATAGGCCAGTTAGCTTGACATCTGTCATGGGGAAAGTGTTAGAATGGATCATTAAGGAGGTTATAGCTGGGCTCTTAGAAAAACTCAAGGTAATCAGGAAGAGTCAGCACGGATGTATGAAAGGGAAATCATGTTTAATCAATTTATTGGAGCGCTTAAAATGCTCTGTGGATAAAGGGGAGCCTGTGGACATACTGTTCTTGGATTTCTGAAGGCATTTGGTAAGGTGCCACATCAAAGGCTATTGTGCAAAATAAAGGTTAATGGTGTAGGGGGTAACATGTTAGCATCGATAAACAATTGGCTGGCTGGCAGAAAACAGACAGTATATATAAATGGGTCTTTTTCTGATTGGCAGGGTCTGTGCTGGGGGCCTCAATTTTTTACAATTTATATCAATGACTTAGGTGAAGGGAGCGAAGGGGTGGTAGCTAAATCTGTAGATGACACAAAGATAGGTAGGAATGTAGGTTGTTGAAGAGGACATAAGGTGGTTGCAGACAGATATAGATAGGTTAAGTGAGTGGGCAAAAATCTGGCAGGAAGAATAAAAATGTAAAATATTACTTAAACAGAGAGCGATTGCAGAATTCTGAGATGCAGAGCCATCTAGGTGTTCTAGTGCATGAGTCACAAAAAGTTAGTATGCAGGTCCAGCAAGTAATTATGAAGGTTAATGGAATGCTATCCTTTATTACGAGAGGAATTGGATATAAAAGTAAGGATGTTATGCTTCAGTTATACGGGGCATTGGTGAGGCCACATCTTGACAATTGTGTGCAGCTTTGGTCTCCTTACCTAAGGAAGGATGTAAATGCATTTGAGGCGGTTCAGAGGAGGATTTTTTTATTCCTTCACGGGACGTGGGCGTCAATGGCTAGGCCAGTGTTTATTGCCCATCCCTAATTGCCCTTGAGAAGGTGGTGGTGAGGTTTACTAGACTGATACCTGAAATGAGCAGGTTGTCTTACAGGAATAGGTAGGACAGTCTGGGCTTGTTTCCACTGGAGTTTAGAAGAGTGAGAGGTGACTTGGTTGAAGTATATAAGATCCTGAATGGTCTCGACAAGATGGACGTGGAAAGGATGTTTCCTCTTGTGGGTGAATCCAGAACTAGGGGGCAATGTTTCAAAATTAGGGGGCACGCTTATAAGACAGAGATGAGGAGATTTTTTTTCTCTTAGAGGGTTGTGTGACTTTGGAACTGTGCCTCAGAAGGTGGTGGAGGTGGGGTCATTGAATAATTTTAAGGCAGAGATAGATTGATTCTTGTTAGGCAAGGGAATCAAAGGTTATTGGAGGTAGACGGGAATGTGGAATTTGAAACACAAACAGATCAGCCATGATCTTACTTAATGCGGAAAAGGCTCAAGGGGCTGAATGGCCTACTTTTGCTCCAATTTCATATGTTCATATGTCTGTAGATTTCCCAGTTTATGTCCTGTCCACAAAAAACTGGACAAATCCAATCCAGTTATGACCCCTTCAGTCTACTCTTCTTCATTAGCAGAGTGATACTCTTTCGAGTTATCAACAGTCACAGATTGCAACTCTTTTGAGTACAATCACAGTTCTTGGTTTCCGGGAGTGGGACATGAACCCACAACCCTCTGATTCAAAGGCGAGGGTGCTATGAACTGAGCCACAGCTGACACCTCATCACCAGTGCTATCAAGCAGTACTTAATTAGCAATAACCTGCTTACCAATGCTGAGCTTTGGTTCCACGAGAGCTATTCAGTTCTAGACCTCATTGCAGCCCAGGTGCAAAAATGGGCAAAAGTACTGAATTTCAGCAGAGAGATTAGAGTGACTGCACTCAACGTCAAGGCAGCATCTGACCAATTACAGCATCAAGGAGCCTTGACAAAACAGAGGTCAATGAGAATAAAGGAGAAACTCTCCACAGGTTGGAGCCATAACTAGCACAAAGGAAGATAGTTGTGGTTGTTAGATACCAATCATCTCACTCCCAGGTATTATGACCCCAGCTGATGTTAGTACTGGACAAGTCTGATCCCTAGGTAGAACCTGGCTTGATAGATCCTAACTCATATTTTTTGTTTAACTACGTGGAGAGTGTCTGCTGAACAGTCACAGGAATCAGCTGAAGAACTTTTAACTAAAGAATAAAACATTTAATGAACAAGAAAAAATGAACTATATTACAATACCTCTTCACCCACAACTATACCTTCACAGATATATACAGATTTGTAAGGATAACACAAGTTACAAAAGCTCTTATACTTTAATGTTCACAGTAAGTACGCTGTTCATGTAAACCAACAGGGACCTGTTACAGACACACCACTCTCTGAAACCAAGTGATAGATGTCACTCCAAGCAGATGTTATAGATCTCTCCTTAACTCCCTGCCAAACGCTTGTCACATCGTGAGCCAACTGATCTCACTGAGCTCCGTCTTATACACGAGGGTCTCCAATCTCCAAGAACTTGCTTTGGAATCTTCTCCCAAACTGACACTTTCTCTCAGACGCCTTCCGCAAGGGTCCACCTCCAGGGTTTCGAGCTCTCCTGGATCGCCAAGTGCATTCAAGCTTCCTTCCACACACACTCACTGACTCTGCCATGCCAACAGGACGCCACTACTTCACATGCTCAAAGTAAAGAGTTACAGACTTTCAGCTGGATCTTCTGGTTCCTCACTCTTAACTTCACTTACAGGACCTTTTCCAGGTTCCTGTCCTTTTCCTTTGACTAAACCGTTCTCTTTGGACCTTTTCTGTTCCACTCCCCTGGATTTGAGAACTTTATTCTTTAGTTTCTTTGGGGAAACCTGCTTCCTCTGCAGTTCCATCTCTTGTCCAGCCTCTCTGGCAGCTGGCTTCATCTATAGTTTGGGACTTACCATCTGTCCCTCTGCTAGGCTGCTTCCAACTGAACTCAAACTGCTTTCAACTGACTTTATCTCTGTGGAACCTCCTGTTGCTAGGCAACAGCACAGGTTTTTTCCTACTCTTGTGTTTGTTTTACTCCCCTTCAAGAGCCATAAAACTCCTTAGAAGTGCAGGTATACAAACAGAGCTTTAGACCTGCTGTCCTCACTCAAAAATGAAACTAGAAAAGGTTTCACCTTTTAACCCACAAATAGAAAAAAATATAAACTGAACTTAAACTTAAAGATATACCTTATTATTAATGCACTCAAATACAAATATAATTTAAACTATTTCTATTTCCTTACACAGGACATGAGTTCCTCAGGATGGTATCCTAGGCCCAACCATCTTCGGCTGCTTCAGTGAGATCTTTCCTCCATCATAAGGAATGCTCCCTGATGACTGCACAGTATTCAGTACCAGTTGCAACTCCTCAGATACTAAAGCAGTTTGTGCTTGCATGCAGCAAGACCTGGACAACATTCAGGCTTGGACTGATAAGCGGCAAGTAACATTCACACCACACAAGTGTCAGGCAATGACCATCTCTTGTCTCCAACAAAAGAGGATCTAACCATCTCCCCTCAATGTTCCAATAGCATTGCCATCATTGAATCCTCCACCATCAACAATCTGAGGATTACCATTGATCAGAAACTTAATTGGACCAGTCATATAAATCCTGAGGTGACAAGCGCAGGTCAGAGGCTGGGAATTCTGCAGCAAGTAACTCACCTCCTGACTCCCCATTGCTTGTCCACCATCTACAAGGCAAAAGTCAGAAGTGTGCTGTAATACTCCTCACTTGCCTGGATGTGTGCAGCTCCAACAACACTCAAGAAGCTTGATGCCTTCAGGACAAATCGGTCTATTAGACTGGCACCCCTTCCACCACCTTAAACATTCATTCCCTCCACCACCAGCACACAGTGGCAGTAGTGTAAAAAAAATACACAGCAACAATCTCCCATGGCTCCTTCAACAGCACCTTCCATAGCCTAACCTCCATCCTTCAAAAAGACAAGGACAGGGGATGCATTGGAACTCCACCAACTGCAAGTTCCCCTCCAAATCACACACCATCCTGACTTGGAGCTATATCACGGTTCCTCTCCTGTCGCTGGGTCAAAATCCTGGAATTCCCTTCCTAACAGCGCTGTGGGTGCATCTACACCACAAGGGCTGCAACAGCTCAAGAAGGCGGCTCACACTACCTTCTCAAAGGCAAGTAACAATGGGTGATAAATACTGGCCTTGCCAGCAGCATCCTCATCCCATGAATGAGTTAAAAACACGCACCTGCCACAGTGCAGCGTTCACTCAATATTGCACTAGGAGTGTCAGCCTGGTTTATGGGCTCAAGTTTTTGAAGTGGGAGTGAATCCATGACCTTCTGACTCAGAGGCACCCGCTGAGCCACAACAGACACGCTTCACTTTTGTACTTGACTCTTGTATCACCCTTACCATTGAACACCAACACGTAGTCCATTCGCTTCTGTTGCATGGATGAGGGATGACTGACAAATGTTAACTACTACTATTTTACTTCTCTTAAGGCATAAAATTCAGATCAGTTTAAGTGAAAAACGTTAAGAGTTCTGCAGTAAGACCGCCCGGCCAAACCTGTCTGCACCCTTATTTGACCTCATTTTCAGTTCTTGGCATAAGCAGACATTGCTTGTGCCAGAGTAAAGTGTTATTTATACATGGTGCAGATGCAATTTGAAGATTGGCAAAGCTTACAAAAATTATTTTGATTTACACAGCAAAGTAGGGCTAGGCCATTTTTAAAGAAAGTTGACAGGCTGCGGTAGCAGATGTCTCAGGCAACTATGCCCTTCATCACTGAATCAATGTTGGTAGAATTGTTTGCTGCCACAGTTGAAACTCTCCACCCCAGAAATTAAATTTGCTGATTTAAGTGGACAACAATTAGATAGTTGCTATTTTAGCTGAGGTGCAAATCCATTTGAAAGAATTCCATGTTAAAACGTCGTGCATAGTAAATGTCTGTCCACCAAGACAACTATGATCTCAAGGCATTTATATTTGCGATATTGTAAATTAGTTACTTGAAAGATATAAATGCTTTATCTTAACAAACTATGAGGTGCATATTTAAGTTGTTGTATGTGAAATAAAAGATACTCATTAAGAACTGGACATTAATAGTTGTGCTGTCTCCTTATTTGCATCATTCCATGTGCTCATTCCCTCAGTATTGGAATATGCTACCAGTTAGCTATTGCAACAAAGACCATAGACCCGATATTTACGAGGGTGCGGGGAAATTCAGCAAAGTTGAATCTGCAGGGGTCTTGTCCAATTTAATGGTAGGACCTCAATGTAATTTGCTTTTTCAGTTTCCCCCCCCTATGTGAAAACCAACAGCAAGGAGGAAGTCACAGTTGGGGACCCTTGGGAAAGATCCTCGGTGATTGGGGGGGTGCCAATCATGAGCTTGAGGTCATGGGAGGTTGCTGATCACAACAGGGGCAGGAGAGAGGCCAGGATCAGCAGGAGGGAGGCCAAAGGTTTTGCCTAAGTGGCTTAGAGGAGCACGCCTACTCCAATTGATCCACAAGGAGTGCCAAATAAAAAAATACACTTGTCCTGTTGAGCTGGCAGCTCTCACGTGTATAACGCTGCAGAGTTTCCCAACTCATGGGAAGCCGGCCGGCAGCTGCTAAACATTAATGAACCTACCAAATGCACTGCGGGAGCCCAATAGCAAAGTGCCCTGCCTTTCCAAGAGGGGGCTCACACACAGCTCAAAACGCCACTGCACATCCCCATCAGATTGCAATCTCTTGTTTTTTTAAGAGATTTTAGACACACCAGAAAGCCATTGTTCTGATGTTTTGTAATTTTTTATTAAATCCTCACTGAGACTATTTTCAGTTTCTTTCAATGTACCTTTATGGAGTCAGTACAAGTAAATAAAATTGGAAATACTTCTACAATTTCAGGTATGCACGCACACTGTTCCAAATGTGTATGTCTGATGGTTAAACTGTTAATTTTCATACTTAAAGGAGGAATAAATGATGTCAGTTACATGATATCTTTGGGGCTCGATTGTTTACACTGATCTCCACTGATTTACACTGAATTTTACCATCTGACATAAACTAATGAGATTGGCAGGAATTTAAACTGCTAATTGATGCAGGCAAAGTAGGGGTACAATTGGATGCAATACTGAGAGTAGCATCCAATTATGTCCTTACAGGGAATTCCATTTCTATATTCTTTACGAAATCAGTATTGCAGTTCAGATCAAAATACAACAGATCATTATTTAGGAGAAGGCTAAACAGGATTAGAGGGATTGAACAAGTAAAATACACAATCCCAGAAAAGTCGTATACTTTGTGTGGTATTCGTGAGTGACTGGTTGTACTATCAATAGGCAAAACAGCTGTTATGCAATATTTTTAGGGCCCGATATACATACATCAACGGTGATTTTGGCACATAAGGCATTAAAAAAAGAGTTTCCAAGCCAACATACAACAAGAGTAAAATAATTAACTTTCTCCAGCTCATTTATTACCAGCTCTTCTACTTTACCATAAGTCAAAAAGATGGTTTTAAAGGGGCTTGAAGTTGCTGCTTTAAAATTGTATTGTTCTTGCAAAAGCAACACTTCCTCAGAAGTCTTAAAAGAACTGTGAGAAAACAGGTTTGATTGATATCATACAGCAATATATGGTATATTCTGTAATCTATTTGCAAAGAGGTAAGCTGCAATGTATGATTATGTGCAGTTTTTATTTACAAACACTGAACCAGAAATTTCTGGCACACTAACTTCACTCACCGTTATGGGTTCATAGAAAAATCCAACAATCCATGGATTAAAAGAGGTATGTCATGAATTCAATTCTCCACAAATTGTGATTGCTGCTAGTCTAGCCAAAGCAGATAAAAGTTTTCTCACTGTGAGGTTCCCAATTGAACTCAATGGTCATTGTGAAATTGCTAGATTTATGACAAATTTTCAATTGCAGCAATTTGGGACTGGCAATAAATATTATACAGGATCCCAGTATTGATGCAATTTATGATTCTCAAGTGACATTTAATCTTGGAAGTTCATAGGGGGACAAGTGAAGCTTTGTTGTCTCACCCAATGTGTACTGAATTGCTCCCAGAGGCTTATTATACTTTATGTCTGTCTTAGCTATCTTTTTGTCCTAGTCTTGCCATCTGTATCCCTGTTAATGTAGGAAGGCAATTGCTTTCAAAATGCAAAGCTGTTTTAGCACTCAGAAGATTGTCACATGCAAACAGATTATTTTCAAAAAAATTCACTTAACATTTTGGGATTTAGTGTATGAGTAATTTGAGACATGACATATGGCAGGTGCTGCATGATTGTGAGGGAAAAAGTGACTTTGAACATATGGTTCCCAAAGCTCTCCACCACTGGGGGTTTATCCTGAGTTATTTCTGGTGGCGTAGGAGACTAATTAAAGAAGTTGATTGCTATTCTTAGTCAACAACTCCATTATCAGTGTATCACAGAACAATAGAAGACAAACTAGACAGACCTTACTTTTTGTTATCTAGCAATTCCTATGCTTCTATGGCAGCAGTGCAATGGCTTACCCACTGGATGTTTTAATGTTCCAGATCATGACAGATGGGGCTGTTGGTTCTCTACTTCACTGGTCAAGAACATCTGTACATTTCACACATCTACCCTGCCATTCAATCATTAGCTTCTCAAGGACCAATGAAGCCAATCCCAAACAAAACTGAGTTACAATGCCTTCTTTTCCGTTTGTTCTTTTAAACGTTTATCATACTTTTCCTTTCTTGCTTTTTCTTCCACCCTCCAATATTCCATTTTCCTCTTTATATTTTGCTTGACTCTACTTCAAAGTGATAAGCCAACTATGAGATTTAGAAGATGCCTGATGCGACACTGACGTTGCTGAGCCGTTACCAGGTCAACATTCCAACATAAATATAGTACAATGTTAATGAGAAGCATAAGAGTCCAATTAACATTGCTCACTGCCAAACATGTCATTACAGGAGTGTGGGAAAATAAGGAATAGAAGCAGGAGTAGGCCATTCAGCCCTTCAAGCCTGCTCCGCCATTCAACCAGATCATGGTTGATCTTCTACCTTAATGCCATTTTCTCTTTAAAAGAGCTAGCATAAGAATGTTGGGCCAAATGGCCTCCTTCTATGCTGTAAGATTTGACAATTTTATACATACATCAAACATCCCCATGTTCAGAGCAACTAACTTGTCAGATGTGCATGGGTGAGCTGCCAGCAGGGGTCAGTTCAGGATACCACACATCATTTCAGTTAAGCTAGCAAACAAGCCCTTTGTGTAAGTTTGGAAAACGATCTTCGCAAAATCTTTGGCCAAGTTAATTAAACTTTGCGCATGCCACACCACTGGGTGAACAAAATATTCATCATGTGTGTGCCAATTTAGCTTAAGTGCAACATGAGCATTGCAGGTGCACGCGATAGGTAGCTTTCCATCGTTCTGGTTTTTGAATTAAGAGTTAGGTAAAAACAGTCAAAGCAAAACCAGAAGCACCTGTCATTTCAATTGAGCCAGGCCAAAAATAATTATTTTTTTTGGAGAAAATGAGAAAAATGCAGTCAGTAGTGTTAAAAATAAGAAAGCCTATGGTACATTGTGGGGTGTGACAAACTTTAAAAAACATTAAAAGCTTCCTGCTCTACCCTGGAGAGCAAAGCTGAAAATACAACTTCAAAACCCTTGGCAACTTCAATTTTTCCTGGCCCGCATCTCGTATATCTTTCCTCTCACATCTTCTACTTCTCCAGTTGCATGACTGTTATTCATCCAGACTGCCTGAATTTAATTTCTCAGCTGTGATCTTGCCTCCACTTTAGCCATCTTCATTGCTCAAAGATCCAGCATCCCACACAGTAAAGCCTTGAACCTGAAAATCTGCTTCGTTAAACCCTTATTAGAGTGTAGAAGACCACACACCTAACAATCCTCTGTCCGAACAACCTCAAAAGCCCACTGGGAAACAGGTGTTTTCAAACTGCAAAGGCACAAAGCTTTAACTTGCAGATATCAATTTTGCTTACGTTAAAGATGCAGTTAAATTTATTAGCCACAAATACTTACTACAAGTGAAGATGGGTCCCTTAGAGGCTGAGACAGGAGAAATTATAATGGGGAATATGGAAATGGCAGAGATGCTAAACAAATATTTCATATGTGTCTTCACAGCGGAAGACAAGAAAAACAAAACAAGTACTGGGGAACCAAGGATCTAATAAGAGTGAGGAACTTGAACTAATTAATGTTAATAAAGGAAAAGTACTGGAGAAATTAATGGGACTGAAAACTGACAAATTTCCTAGACCTGTCTGCCAACATCCTAAGGTTCTAGAAGAGGTGGCAGCAGGGATATTGGATGCACTGGTTGTGATCCTTCAGAATTCCCTAGTTCCTTAAACGGTCTCAGTGGATTGGAATGTAGCAAATGTAATGCCACTCTCGTGAAAGGAGGGAAAAAGAAAAGAGGGAAAGAGAAATCAGAGAAATGTAGGAGAGTTAGCCTGACATCAGCCGTAGGAAAATGCTGGAATCCATTATTAAGGAAGTGCCAACAGGGCACTTAGAAAAATCATTATATGATTAGGCAGAGTCAACATGGTGATATGAAAGGGGAATCACGTCTGGTAAATCTGTTCGAAGTTTTTCAGACTGTAACTAATAAGGTAGATAAAGACAAACCAGCAAATGTAGTACATTTAGCTTTTCAAAAGATATTCGATAACATGTCACATGAAAGGCTGTTGCAGAAGGTAAAGGCTCATGGGTGATATATTAGCATGGATTGTTTAAAGGAGTGAAAACAGAGAATAGGAATATATGGGTCATTTTAGGGTTGACAGGCTAATAGTAGTGGGGTGCTACAAGAATCAGTGCTCAGGCCTCAGCTATTTACAATCTCTATCAATGACTTAGATCAAAGAACTGAATGTATTGTATCAAAGTTTGCTGATGATACAAAGCCAGGTGGAAAATAAGTTGTGAGGAGGACACAAAGAGTCTGCAAAGGGATATAAACAGGTTAAGTGGGTGAGAAAGGAGGTGGCCAATGGAGTATGATCTGAGGAAATATTTAGTAAGAAGAATGGAAAAGCGGACTATTTTTTAAAAGGTGAGAGACTATTAAATTTGTTGGTATTCAGAGGCAGTCTCATACATAAATTGCAGAAAGTTAACATGTAGGTTCAGCAAGCAATTGGGAAGGCAAATGGTATGTTGGCTTTTGTTGCAAGAGGGTTTGAGTGCAAGAGTAAGGAAGTCCTGCTGAAATTGTACAGGGTTTTGGTGAGGTTGCACCTTACATATTGTGTAGAGTTTTGGACTCCATACCTAAGGAAGGATATACTTGCCTTGGAGGGGATAAAAAGGTCTACTAGGTTGATTACAGGGATGAGAGGGTTATCTTGTGAGAAGTTGAATAAAATGGGCCTCTACTTTCTGGAGCTTAGAAGCTTGAGAGACAATGTCATTGAAATATGAAATTCTTAGTAGTCTTGGCAGGACAGATGCTGAGAGGCTGTTCCCCTGGCTGGAAAGACTGGAACTAGGATCATAGTCTTAGGACAAAAGGGCTTCTGACTGAGATAAGATGTTCTTCATGGCCAGAATTTTCAGCTCGGCAAGTGGGGCCTGCTCACCAAGGTGTAGAATGACATGAGGTGACGTCGGATGTGCGCCCGCTGAACTGTCAAAGGCCTATTGAGGCCATTTAAAAACTAATTAAACCAATAAACTAAGCTGCCCATCCAACCTTACGGTTGGCGGGGGGCAGGCAAAGAGCCCAGGCGGTCTTCGCATTTTTCAATGAACCTCATCCAAGGGCGGGATGAAGTTTCATGAAATGCTTAAAAATTGAATAAAAATTTTTATAAAAATTCATTGACATGCCCCAGCTCATGTGAAATTGTCACATGAGGGACATGTCTTAAAATTTTTTATTTTCTTTATTTAGCTTTTTAAAACTTAAACTAATCTCCCTGAGGCACAGAGGTGCCTCAGGGAGATTTCTGTGCTCTTTTGCGCGCAGGCCCCGACTCAGGGAATCCCCCCCACCTCCCCGACAGGAAGCGCTCAGCGCTTCCGGGCGCACGTCACGCTGGGCGGGCCTTAATTGGCCCATCCACGTAAAATTGCAGCGTGGACCCAATCGGGGGCACCGATCGGGTTCGCCCCCACACAATCACCCCCCACTCCCCCAACCGATGGGGGGAAAATTCTCCTCCATGTGAATCTTTGAATTCTCTATTCCTGAGGTCTGTGGATGCTCAGCTGTTGTGTGTATTCAAAGCTGAAATCATTATACTTTTGGAGTCTAAGAGAATCAAGGGATACAGGGATTAAGTGGGAAAGCTAAATGAGGCTGAGGATCAGCCATGATCATGTCTAATGGCAGGACAGGCTCAAGGAGGCCCATGGTCAACTCCTGCTCCTACTTCTAATGTTCTAACTCCTTTAATCCCGGAAGTCAATGACACCAGCTACTGCTAGAATTAAAAATGCTGGCCATCCACAGTAAGGAAAGGACTCGTGCATATTATATATATATTTCTATATTAGAGCACCTTTCATGACCTCAGGGTGTCCTTTAATATTTTACAGCCATTTCAGTACATTTGAAGTGTAGGTGCTGTTGTAATGTAGGAAACGCGGCAGCAACACAACACAACTAGGTCCGAGAAACAGCAATATGATGTTTCAGTAATGCTGCTTGAGGGATAACATTTGAGAAAGATGCAGGGCAGTTAAGGCAGTCACAAAATTGCAAAGAAGAAAGGTTAATGTTTCGGATGGAATGCTTTGGAATTCTGACCCGCTATGCAGCTCCAATCTTTACTTTGCTTCAGGTTTCCACCATTCATTTTTTTCTTATTATCTGCATAAAACTCCAGCTTTCTTCTTAACCATTCCAAGGCAAAGCTTTCAGGATGGAGATAAATTTCATTTAAAAAAAAACCAAATATAAGCAACTCTCACTTTGTATAAAGACTGGTCTGAAGGTGTGCACCAGAATGCCTTTACTGAAGACACGCAGTGTTTCTGCTTCTAGGCATGATTGTAATCCATGGCATTCAGCATCAGTCAGCTGTTTATATTTGTGGTGACGATTATTCCAGACTGAGCTTCCTGTCTGGTACGCCACACTACTCAGATAGGCCATAAAACCTGTTTCTACAGCACAGACTACATATGCTAAGACAGATATTACAGTTAGTGATGGCAAATTTTCAAACTTTGGATCTAGAAAGTGGGTTAACTGGAAAACCAATTCATTGTATATCTCTCATATCTCTCCTTCCCCAATTCCCACACCAACGTTTCCCCATCTGTCCTGAAGTTGCTGAACCTTGCTAGAGTATGGACTCTCTGGTACCGGCACTTCTCCAGGATCTCACCTGAACACAGAATTCTTCAATTCTGAATCTCGATGTTCGGGGCTGATTTATTAATCCTGAGTTCTTGCTGCACAGCCTGCAGCCTGCCTGGGAGTACAGATCAGGATGGGTGCATTTGTCACTATTTTTTTATCTATTAAAACTAATGACCAGAAAATCGTGACGAGCACAACCAGAATTTCCTGATGGGCATGCCTGAAGAGTGAAGCCCTGAAGCAGGAGTGCAGATGTGGAATTCCTCACGTTTCAGCTAATGCTGTTTTCACCAAGCATTTAAGGATACAAGACAAACAGTGTAATATTGTATCGTGAGCAGGTTCGTTTAACCATAAAAAAGGTGATCAGAAACAATTCTTGATTTGCATTATTGTACTTTGTTGAATTATTAGCAGATGCTTAATTCATCACATGTTGAGGCTTGAGATTTGTTCTTGTATTAATGCTGCTTTGTTATAAAGCAAGAATGGTGTGATGCTCAGGTTTGTGAAATGAGTGGGTCACAAGGAAACTTAACTGCGACAACACAATACTCAAACAGGAATTATTATTTTTGCTCATGTGCATGCCATTTACTTTTAGGTCTAAGTAGATGAAAGTCATGAAGATAGGCATCATTACTGATTAGCTTATGCATAAGCTCCTCCAAAAGAGTGTCATGATATGCTAGATGGGTTATGGTGTTGCACAGCCAAATAGCATCCAAATATTTAATCCTCACCGGGAGATTTTTTAATTCTCAAAATGCTATTCAAATGAGGAATCGGGTTAAAGTAAATTCTTATGAAATTACTATTTAACAGATCATTAATTTTGGAACTGATTGTTCGAGGTTAAAACAAAACAAAGTCAACAGTGTTTTTTAGTAAGTAAATACAAAAGTGTATCTAGCCAAACTATAGCCTGGCAGAACATGAATCACCAGTGAACACTCTGTTTTTACTTCAGCACAGAAGTAGACCATGTAGTCCCTGAGCCTGCTCTACCATTCAGTACAATTATGGTTGATTTTCTGCCTCAAATCTACTTTCCCATACCGCTCAATCCCTTAAGATCAAAAATCTATCTCAGCTTTGAATATACTTGCTGATGGAGCATCTACAATCCTCTTGGACAGACAATTCCAAAGATTCACAATCCTATGAGTGAAGAAACTTCTCCTCATCTCAGTACTAAATGATTGACTCTTTATCCTGAGGCTGTGTTCTAGATTCCCCGGCTAAGGCAAACAACCTCTCCAGAATCTTCTATATTTCAATGAGATTACCTCTCATTCTTCTAAACCACAGAGAGTTTAGGTCCAATTTACTCAGCCTCTCATCATAGGACAACCCTCTCATCCCAGGACAACCCTCTCAAGCCAGCAACCAAACTAGTGAAACCTCACTGTACCGCCTCCAAGTCAACTATCTACTTCCTGAGATAGAAACCAAACTTGCACACAATCCTCTCATGTATGGCCCCACCAAAACCCTATATAATTGTAGCAAGACTTCCTTTTTCTTGCGCTCCAGGTCCCTTGCAATAAAGGCCAATCTGCCATATGCTTTCCTAACTGCTTGCTGTACCTGAATGCTTTTTGTGTTCGTTGTACAAATGGATCCAAGACTCTCTGAGCATTAATGAGTAAATGTTTCAACCCTTTTCACCATGTTAAATAACCTCACGCTTCCCCACATCATACTCCATCTGCCACCTTGTTGCCCACTCACTTAACTTGTCTAAATCTCTTTGCAGCCTCTTTGTGTCCCCCTCACAGCTTACAAAGCTAGGTGAGAATGTTTTATCAGCAAACTTCCATGCCTCCATCCATGCTAATATATCACCCCAACTCCACAAGCCCTTATCTTGTGTATTAACCCTTTTATGGGGCAACGGTGGTGTAGTAGTAACACCACTGGACTAGCAATGCAGAGGTCACATGCTCTGGGGATGTGGGTTCAAGTCCCACCATGGCAGCTGGTGGAATTTGAATTCAATAAATCTGGAATTGAAAGCTGGTCTCAGTAATGGCGACCATGATAACTTTATCGATTGTTATTTTATGAGGAAAGAGGAAAGGTTGGACAGACTAGGCTTGTATCTGCTAGAGTTTAGAAGAGTAAGAGGCGACTTGATTGAAACATATAAGATCCTGAGGGGTCTTGACAGAGTGAATGTGGAGAGGGCATTTTTTCTTGCGGAAAAATCTAGAACTAGGGGTCACTGTTTAAAATAAGGGGTTTAAAAACAGACATGAGGCAAAAAAAATTCCACTCACAGGGTCGTGAGGCTTTGGAAATCTCTTCCTGAAAAGGTGGGAAAGCAGGGTCTTTGAATATTTTTAAGGCAGAAGTGGATAGATTCTTGGTAAGCAAGAGGGTGATAGGTTATTGGCGGTAGGTGGGATCCAGATTTCAGGTTACTATCAGATCAGCCTTGATCTTATTTAACGGCGGAGCAGGCTCAAGGGGCTGAATGGCCTACTCCTGTTCCTTGTTCATGTGTACCTATTTGGTTCACTAATTCCATTAGGGAAGGAAATTTGCCACCTTATCTGGTCTGGCCTATATGTGACTCCAGATCCACAGCAATGTGGTTGATTCTTAACTGCCCTCTGAAATGGCCAACCAAGCCATTCAGTTCAAGGGTAATTAGGGTTGGGCAACAAATGCTGGTCTTACCAGCAACACCCACATTCCATGAAAGAATAAATAAAAGAAGTGTGGCAGCTTATCGAATGCTATTTGGAAATCCAAGTCTACCACATCTACTGGCTTCCCCTTTATCTACCCTACTAGTTACATCTCGAAAAACTCTAATAAATTTGACACGGCATGATTTCCCTTTTGCAAAATCATGTTTATTCATTCTGATCATACTATGATTTTCTAAGCATATCGTTAAAATTTCCTTAATAATAGATTCCAGCATTTTCTTGAAGACTGACGACAGGGTGACTGGACTGTAGTCCCCTGTTTTCTTTCTCCCTCCTTTCTTAAATAACTGTGTTACATTTGCTAACTTCCAATCTGCTGGGACTCTTTTAGACTCCAGGAAATTTTGGAAAATCATGACCAGTGCATCCTAGGTCGGGATGTTCTGAAAGGATAGCACCTTCAGCACAGCAGGACTACCGCCTGTCAATTCTGGCCAAATTTCTAGTCCTCAAGCCTTTACACAAAATCAAACTGGGAGGCAGAGATCTGCTGCAATGGAAGAAAGAGGAAACCACCAAGTTGCTTGAAAAAAATTATGTTGTAAATTTGCGTGATAATGATAGGGTCTATACATGTTCACAATCAAGAATTGCAGCACAGGCCATGTGACACTGATTCCTCCACCAATCTTTGAGCGCTGGACACCAGGACCTAGCAGGTAGCCACATCTCTAACTACTGGGAAGAAAATGGAGTGCAGACATCCCTGAGCAACTTTCCATCTACAAAAGAAAATGAAGTGGAGACGTACGGGGGGCAGTGGCAAGGATCAGTGGGTGCAAAATCTAATTTCATGTATCAACTGTAACATTGTTGGCTGTGGATTACATTCATATGGACCAGCCATTTTACACGCCAAATGTCGAAGTCATGACCAAGCTTGACGCATGCAATTCTAAACATAAATTAACCACAAGCAATGGAAAAAAGATAGTGGTGTGCAATGAAGGATTCACACGTTGTAAGTAGTTATCAGTTAACAAAACACGTATCCACTACTTTGAAACAAATAAGATTTTATTGCTGATACATGTTTTTTTCTCCCATAACTTAATTGGGTTTTTCTCCCATATCAATTGGACCTCTGCAGTAGCTTCTACCTCTCCTGGCAGTTATTAACCAAGTGCGATAATCAGACCACCTTTAGGGCCAAATCGTAACTGTTACAGATTGAAACCAATTTGCTACAAAATCTGACTTGAAAAGATTTCTGAAATAATCTGATTAAGGTGTCAGGAACTGGTAGAACCTTTAACTGAAAGCAGAATTGCGAAGGCTTGTAACCAGTTACAATTAGCTTTTGCGTGGCACAAACCTCCATCTTAACAAGTTTATTATACTGTGCTATATGGTTGTGTTAATTCGACTGCTGCAGGGAGATTTCTCTTATTAAGGCAACTACATATTTTTATGAATGCAAAGGCCACAACAGAATTCGATTATGTAAAATAATGCAGATCAGTTCTTAAACCATCAGGTTACCATTTTCCAGCTTTGTACAGCTGTTAGAGTTCACCTTGCATAAAGTCAAATCTCCATAGATCAACCTCTTTAAAATCAATCTTATGTCACAAAACAAATAAAGATGAACTAAGTTTACTTTTTTGTCACTGTAGGCCTCATTCTCAAAAATGAACATTAAAAAGGAAAATTCACTTTAGCGCAATGCACTTCCCCATCTATACAATTGAATAAAACTGCCATCTTTCAGGATTAGTCTTCTTGTGCAGAAATGAGTAACCCCCAATATTTAGACCAAGCACTTCAAGTTTCTTCTCGCATTCCATAATGAAGTACTGAAGATACTAATTTATTCAACCTTAGCTAAAGCAGCAGAGAGACTGTCTAATTGCAAGAGTGAAGAGCCAAACACAAATACGAGTCAACATCTCCAGCAAGGAATGTAGTAGCACTGCAGAAGAAAAAAAGTGGGGCTAAATTTTCTTTTGGGGGATGTTTTAACAGCTAAAAACACTGAATCTCCTCTCCGCCCCCCCAACCCACTCCCCTACCCCAACCCTCTCCTCCACCCCCTCCAACGGAGAAGCACATTGCCCACAAATGTTGCAAACCACTTTCCCCCGGCAGCAAATGACATACCGACCTCAGGTTGATGACATTATAATGGAATATATTGAGATAATTTCCTTAATTACATCATACATAAATACCTATACAATATACAGTATATGCATTCTCCTTAGCATATTGTCTTTGGTTTACTCATTTTACATTACTTACATTAAATCTTACATTACATTCGCAACAGCACTGCTGTTGGCCAAAGACCCAACTTCAAAAGTTGAACTGTATAGACGGCCAGTGATAGATGGAGGCAAAGGAGAGGTTGCCAAAGATGTCATAAACAAAAGGTCAAATGGGGTGTTGACAGCAGTGATATTAGCCAAAGGATGTGCTAACGGTGACATTAAGGGTAGAAAGCAGGATGAGCAAGTGACAGATGGCCCTAGTGGGGGTGGGGTGGGATCGAAATAGGCTAAAAGGTGGAGGTAAAACAATGGATGGAAATAAATTTTAAAAATAATAATAGGAATAGGTGGGAAAATAAAAATATATTTATAACAAAATATATAATAATTATTAGAAAAAAGGGGATCCCTCAATTTAGTCTACTGCATTCGCTGCTCCCAATGCGGTTTCCTCTACATTGGAGAGACCAAACACAGACTGGGTGACCGCTTTGCGGAACACCTTCGGTCTGTCCGCAAGCATGGCCCAGACCTCCCTGTCGCTTGCCATTTCAACACTCCACCCTGCTCTCATGCCCACATGTCCGTCCTTGGCTTGCTGCATTGTTCCAGTGAAGCCCAACGCAAACTGGAGGAACAGCACCTCATCTCCCAATTAGGCACTTTACAGCCTTCCGGACTTAACATTGAATTCAACAACTTCAGACCATGAACTCTCTCCTCCATCCTCACCCCGTTTTTGATCCCCTTTTTTCGAATAATTGTTATATATTTTTTATATATATATTTTTCTTTCCCCACCTATTTCTATTATTATTTTTAAAATTTATTTCCATCCATTGTTTTATCTCCACCTTTTTGCCTATTTCAATCCCCCCTCTCCACCCCCACTAGGGCCATCTGTCACTTGCTCATCCTGCTTTCTACCCTTAATGTCACCATTAGCACATCCTTTAGCTAATATCACCATTGTCAACACCCCTTTGACCTTATGTTTATGACATCTTTGGTAATCTCTCCTTTGCCTCCACCTATCACTGGCCCTCTATCCACCTGTCCCACCCCGCTTAAACAGCTTATATTTCACCACATTTCTATTGCGCTTTAGTTCTGATGAAGAGTCATACGGACTTGAAACGTTAACTCTGTCTTCCTCTCCACAGATGCTGTCAGACCTGCTGAGTTTTTCCAGCAATTATTGTTTTTGTTTCAGATTTCCAGCACCCGCGGTATTTTGCTTTTATTCAGAAGTTGAAGTTCAACTTCAACTTAAATCAACCTGGGATAGCGCCTTGGTCACAGAGAATGTTGTTTCGAGGGGCACTCTTTTTCCTGAGGGGCCAAAGACAATCTTATTTCTGGTGATGAAGTTCCAATTAGCCAGCATTTTTTCCAGGCATGGTGATCAACCTAACAATAATCTGATGGGCCTTCTCCAGGTAGCTAGAGAGGTTTGCGATCAGACAATTCAAGTTGAAATCATGACTTTTGACACAAATTTAGTTATGGCAGTTAATTTTCTGTTGACATGCAGACTAAAATCAAGATCACAGTGTAATTGGGGAAAATTCCATGCAGAACCACTTCCATTTAAAGTAGTCCTATATAATCTAAACTTGCCATCATAGTCATTTACAGCACAGGAGGAGGTCATTTGGTCCATTGAGTTAATGCCTGTTCTCCATACAGCAATCCAGTCAGATCCATTCCCTCACTCATTACCGCCATAGCCCTGCAAGTTTATTTCCTTCAAATGCCCATCGACTTTTCTTTTGAAATCACTGATTGTCTCTGCTCCTTTATGCACAAAGACTTCCAGGTCATAACCATGAGCTGAGTAAAACATAATTCCATTTGGTAAGGAGAGCATGTCTTAGTCTCACTGGATGTAATATTTATCCAAATAATGAATTTGGCAAAATAATACAGTAACTGTGATAAATCTACACTATAAATTTCCAGCCACAGAAGTGTTCATCAATCACATCTAAATGGTGACAGATTAAAGAGCTCTGTGATGCAGAGAGATCTGTGTGTCCTAGTGCATGAATTGCAAAATGTTAGTATGCAGGTGCAGCAAGTAATTAGGAAAGCTAATAGAATGCCAAAGTATATTACGAGGGGAGTTGAATACAAAAGTAGAGAGGTTATGCTTCAGTTACTCAGGGCATTGGTAAGACTACATCTGGAGTATTGGGCACAGTATTGGTCTCCTTATTTAAGGAAGGATGTAAATGCAGTGGAAGCAGTTCAGAGAAGGTTTACTAGACTAGTACCTGGAATGGGCAGGTTGTCTTATGAGAAAAGGTTGGACGGGCTAGGTTTGTATCTGCTGGAGTTTAGAAGAGTAAGAGGTGACTTGATTGAAATATATAAGAGCCTGAGGGGGCTTAACAGGGTGAATGTGGAAAGGACGTTTCTTCTCGTGGGAGAATCTAGAACTAGGGGTCACCCATTTAAGACAGAGATGAAGAGATTGTTTTTCCTCTCAGAGGGTAGAATCTTTGGAATTCTCTTCCTCAAAGGGCAGTGGAAGTGGTCTTTGAATATTTTTAAAGCAGAGTTAGACAGATTCTTGATAAGCAAGGGGTGAAAGGTTATGGGGGTAGGTAGGAATGTGGAGTTGAGGTTACAATCAGATCAGCAATGATCTTATTACATGGCAGAGCAGGCTCGAGAGGCCAAGTGGCCTACTCCTGCTCCTAATTTGTATGTTCATATCCAATCATTCATTCTATTCCCTCACATAGCTGTCAATCAACACTGCCATCCTAAACTGGATTGGTCTTTGACCTCTACCAGATTGAACTGCCTAAATCAAGGACCTGTTGTGACAAATCAGAACAAATTAGCTCCTTTATTTACATAGATTGGCAGCCATTTGCAGGGTTCAAACACAGACAATGCTTGTGTAACAAGTTCATGGGTTAGAATTTTCAAAATGAAAAGTTTAGATAAGCTAAATATATTACAGTCACACTTGCTAGAAATCAAGCTCAAACATGTAATCGTTGAATCGACTTGCCATCAGAAAAAAGTACCTCCATCGCTTGCAGAAACAGCCAATAGGAACAAACATTAACCCAAGGTGGTAAAAAGGTGCAAAAACAGAAATACTGGAAATACACAACAGGTTGATCAGCATCTTTAAAGAGAGAAGTGTTATAATATTTTGGGTGTCTTGCCCTTCAGTGGGTCTGATGATGGTGAACATGCCTGAAGACAGGTAGACAGTCAGACACCCACACCCCTGTTTTTTTTCTCTCTTATAGATGCTGACTGACCTACTGTTTATTTCTAGCATTTTCTATTTTTATTTAATTAACCCCATGTGCACTATGACCAACAATAAAAAAAGCTAAGTTTGTAAACTATCAGGCAAAAGTGTTTACTTTTGCCAAAGTGATAAATGTTTGATTTAATCTTGCTAGACACCAAGGCCAAAAATATTACATATGCTCAAAATATAGCTGGAAGCTGGGTTAATAGAGTTGCAGTTTAGAGAGACAAACTCTGATGGAGGAAATTGTCTTTTCTTGCCCTGGGCTATTATGGTTTTATCTTAGAAACACAACTCCCTCTGATGATCTGGTGACTTAGCTAACTTTCAATGGCCCGTAACTTCGGCGCTCCCCAGCGTTGGATTTGGGGGGGTACCCCAAAGATGCGCTGGGGAATCCCTCTGGCAAGCGTTTGCACTGCAATTGCCCAGAACTGCTAACTTCTTCTGGACAATTGCGTTGCACTGGGAACCATCCAAAAATGCGATTTAAATCGCAAACTTCAGTGGTTCCGCCGGGGTTATATCAATGGTTACCCAGAAAAAGTTGGAAGAATTAAAACCTCCTCTAACTTCTGGGCAACTATTTTACAGACCCAGACTGACCCCATTGGACTCCCCCACGCCCCCGTCGTGGGACTCCCCCCAATCCCTACCCCCCTCAACCACCCCACACTCCCCACCTCCCCCCCCCACCTCCAACCACCGACCTCGGACCCCAACTCCCCCCTGACCTCTGGACTCCCCCTCCCCGTTCCCTCAATCTCAGACTCTCCGATCTCAGGTCATCCCCCCTTGGACAGCAGCCCCCACCCCCACCCCCACCCCCCCCTCCACCCACCCGACGACCTTAGGACACCTGCACCCCCACCCCCGACCTCGGGACACCAGCCCTACCCCCCATCCCATCTACTTACCTTAGAAATTTACCTTCTCCCTGGCCTGTCAATTCCCCTGGCCCTTTAAACTTACCTGCTTTACGGCAGCAATTGCTGTAAAAAGGGGGTGCAACCTCTTTGAATATGCTGAGGGAATAGCTGAATAGACTTTTCTGGGGCCTGCCAGGGTTCTTTCGATACAGACCCCAAGCAGCTCTGGCAAACGGAAGTGGCCACGTAACTTTCAACACCAGGTAAGTGTGCATTTATTTCTTCTAATTTCTGCGGGCCAGCACTTTCCGATGCTAGTCGGAATTTACGGCTCAATATATGCTGGAGTGCAGTTGTCATAGGAATGTAGGCCAAACTCTATATGAAGTGCTGAGTTGTAATCACTCGCACAACTTCAATGCATCTGTTTGAATTAGTCTTCGGCACACATGTCTATTTATGGAATTAAAATGGCGGCTCAAATTATCCAATCAGGAGGTCGGGAGACCATAGTATACTTACTAACTCACTTTCTCACGGGAAATTGCAAGAACTGCCATTTAATTGATACTTCAGTATTTAGCAATCTAAAAGGACTCTGACCACTATAATTAACTTATAAATCCCATCATTCAGCTGAATAGATGGGCAGAGTTATAGTCGCTATTTATAATGAAAATTAAAACTTTTCATTTTTAAGTGCTAAGTATGTAAAGTGTTTTCTTTAAACAGCCTTTAGGACTATAATCCAAGAAGCTAAAACTAGCAACTTGACCACTTGCATGATTAGGTCAATTTTTAATTTAAAAAAAACATATTTATGCTATGAACAAAAGTCAAAGAACTAATCGACATAACTTTGGGCTATCTCACCAAACTTATGATAGGACTCCGAATGAGAAAAATAAACCAAAGCTCAAAAGTCCTCAGTTTCATACACACCTAAAATCGCTCTTGTTAATCAATCACACCTTGAAGATGCTTTTGGCTCCACAACATGACTTTATTCTTTGATTTCACGAAACACATGATGGAAGGGGAAAGTGAATTTTCATGTGTAATAAGACAAGCATATAATTACATAATTATGCATAATTAAAATATGGATTTGAAAAGAGTTTATGCTAAGGAACGTTCTAAAATTTTGAGCGTAAAAATTATAGTTGTAACATCAGTAAACAACTGCTATGCTCATGATATTCTGTTGTTCACCATTTTCGCAGAACAACTGGCTTATTTTGAATGAATGGATTGATAGCCGCATCAAAGTAGCAGTCAGAGAAATGCTATGTAAACACATTACATAACGTTACCTAGCATGTACAGCACAGAAACAGACTATTTGAACCAACTGGTCTATACTGGTCTTTATGTCCCGCACAAGCCTCATTCAACCTCTCTTCCTCTAATCCATTAGCATTACTCTCTATTCCTTTCTCAATAGCTTGCTTCCCCAATAAATGCAGCAAGCTATTCACCTCAAAATACTCATGATAGCCAATTGCACGTCCTAACCCAGGGGTTCCCAAACTGTGCATGAGCTTTGAGGCAATGGTGGCCATGGAGCTTGAACTGAGTTTTGACAGCTGCAAGGTCCCTTTAAATGCTTGTGTTTTTTTTCTGTTGGTTGGCATGGCCTAATGGTCTGTTCTCTGAGGCTGCTGCCACCACAGCCTTTAAAAATTTGGTCTTTGCTTTTTTTTTATAGATAAACTCCCATCTCCCCGCTCAACAACTCTTCCCCTGCCTCCACCTCCCCCGCACCCCCCACCTCCCCCCACACCCCCCTACCCTACCCTGCTCAACAACCCTTTCCCCCAATTTTCACTCGGGGTCACACAAAGTCTGAAGCATTAAAACAGGGTCACATCGGGAAAAGGTTTGGGAAACACTGTTCTAACCACTCTCTGGGTAAAGAAGTTTCTCCTGAGTTCCCTGTTGGATTTATTAGTGACTATCATATTTATGGCCACTAGTTTTGATCTCCTCACAAATAGAAATTTCATCTCTACTCTGCCCTATCAAACCCTTTCATACTCTTAAAAACCTCTATTAGGACACCCATCAGCCTTCTCTTTCCGCAAAAGAGCTGAACACCTGCTCAATCTTTCCTGATAGTTAAAGCCTTTCAGTTCTGGTGTCATCTTTGTAATTTTTTTTCACTTTTTTCAGTGCTTCTATATCCCTTTTATAATAGAAACATAGAAACTAGGAGCAAGAGTAGGCCAAGTGGCCCTTCGAGCCTGCTCCATCATTCAATATGATCATGGCTGATCCTCTATCTCAACGCCATATTCCCGCTTTCTCTCCATACCCTTGATGCCCCGAATATCCAAAAATTTATCAATTTCTTTCTTGAATATACTCAGTGACCCAGCCTTCTGTGGTAGAGAATTCCACAGGTTGACCACCCTCTGAGTGAAGAGTTTTCCTTAGCTCAGTCCTAAATGGTCTGCCCAGTATCCTGAGACTGTGGCCCCTAGTTCTAGACTCCCAACCAGGGGAAACATCTTCCCTGCATCCAGTCTGTCTAGCCCTGTTAGAATTTTATACGTTTCAATCAGATCCCCTCTCATTCTTCTAAACTCTAGTGAATATAGGCCCAGTCGAAACAATCTCTCCTCATACGACAACCCTGCCATTCCCGGTATCAACCTAGTGAACCTTCGCTGCACTCCCTCTATGGCAAGTTTATCCTTTCTTAGGTAGGGAGACCAAAACTGCACACAATACTCCAGGTGTGGTCTCACCAAGGCCCTGTACAACTGCAGTAAGACATTCCTACTTCTGAACTCAAATCCTCTTGCAATGAAGGCCAACATACCATTTGCCTTCCTAATTGCTTGCTGCACCTGCCTATTTACTTTCATTGACAGGTGTACAAGAACACCCAAATCCCTTTGTACATCCATATTTCCCAATGTATCACCATTTAAATCATATTCTGCCTTTCTGTTCTTCACACCGAAGCGTATAACTTCACATTTATCCATGTTATACTGCATCTGCCATGAGACTGGAGACTACAGAGACTGGAACTATGTATGGTATTATTCCAAGTGTGTCTTAATCAAGAATCTATTCAACTTTAACAAAATGACCAGGATTTTCATGAAGTCAGATCGACTCCAGAGGCTTTAAAAATGGAGGGCGGGACTCAATTCAAGAAATCCCGTCCCCATTCCTGGCACTGGCAATTTTCGCCGTGCGGGATAAGGTGCAGGTAGCAAGCCTGCACTCTGCATTTCTTACTTGGCCGGTTCCACTGCGGGGCTAGGCTTCCCATACTCCCCCCTGCGATTTTCTTGGATTCTGGCCAGTTTCTCGAGGGCTAGTGATTCCTGGCCCCTCAGAGGAGTTATGTCTGGATTCGGGAATCTTTTAAAAGGTAAGTTTAAAAGCTCTTATCCATACCCCCTCTCCAGGTCCTCCATGTCCCCTCTATGCCCCTTCTATACATCTTTCATTACCCCCACCCGCAAGGGGTTAGGTGGCCTAACAGCCTTTAATACATCTGGGCCAGAAATCCCAGGCAGGCCTGCTAACCAGACCACCTTGGAACTCGCAGGCCCCCGTGGCCGTCTCTGCGCTGCTTCCAGAGTCTTCTGGCGCAACTTGATCCCACCCTCACCTCCCTGGAGTGAAAATAGAGTGTGCAGGGACCGTTTATATGGAGATGGGTCTGCTCAGTTGGGAAACTTCCCAACTCAAGTTTCCCGCCTCATTAGCAAAAATCTGGCCCAACCTCTCTGCTCTTCAATTCTATCCCTTTCGAAAGGGATTCCATAACCATTCTCCACGAAAGTCGTTAGCAGTAATTTCATGCTATAAGGATCATTCTGGTAACAACGAATTTTTAAAAAAACTTCTGGTCACGGGTCCCACTGGAGTCTGACTCAACCACCAAAATATGGCAGTAACAGCAGCAAAGGAAATTACTCAAAATCGCAAAACTGAAGGTCACAGGCATTATGTCCAGCTGTCTGCAAATGTGTTTCAGATCATAAAACTATCTGTGGGAATGTGATTTTATGAATCACATGAGATTCATTCACACAGTTTATTATATCATTAGAACCCCTCTTTGTGTTACCCAAATGCAGCACTGTCACTCAGCTGCTATTGTAATTATATGCAGAGAGCTTGTTAACCTTTTTAGCTACGCCTGACTACCCATCTTACTTCCCAAGTTAATGAGCGGACATTACAATTAGTTTATATTTTTTTCAATTAATTAAACCCTAAATTTCAAAACAGAGCTTCCTGCTAAAGCACCATTAGCAACTGGATTCCATTGTATCATAATAATCCTGTTTCAATCCTAGAACTTGTTTCATTTTTAAAACCATTGGTAGTTATTTTCCCGCTCACCTGATCTCTGCTGATGATGTTCCTGGTGGGATATTCTTGTCAAACTATCCTTGGCTCTCCACTTCAGAGTTCCCTTGCTAAGTATCCAATGCAAACTGATGAAGCAGTGCTTTCCCCTCCTTTCCAGTTTTTACAATAGAAGTGAGATTCAAGGCATACAATCGGTACACAGGACTGTCCCCAGCTCATTCACGTTCTGAATTGAACAGAACATTGCTATAGTGGTTAGACTGATTTCAACATTTCACCAACAGTGTTTCTGGAACTGCTTTCATATCCACAGCACGAAAAGGAGCCACACTATTCAAATTAAGGCATATGACATAGTCATGAGCAACGTTCCCTCTAAGTTCTATGGCAAGCCACACAGCGACTTGAAAGTTCCCGCACAGGCTACACAAAAACCAGCTCCTTTGGATTACTACACATGTGTATTTGCACAACAAAATTTAAAAGGGCTGGTACACTTAAACAATTCAGGCGCACACCACATAAGAAAAAAAGTATATTGGTCATGAGAAGAGAGAGAAATTAAAACAAAAGCCTGCTCTCCAAGTTGCACTGCACTGCTGTTAGCTTCACAAAATGGCATTTTGCTGTCTGCTTCACCATTCATTTGCATTGAGTGGCGTGAAGTTGCTGTATTTGCACTGTAGATACAAACTAAACTCATCACGGAAAGCCAAGTCTTACCCTGACAAGCGCAATTACCCTTAATATAATTACTGCCAATCAACCTCACTGGCACTGAAAATTAACTATTAAAAGTGTGGTTTCATTCACAGAATCACACAGTGCAGAAGACACCCTTCGGCCCATCGAGTCTGCGCCGACACATGAGAAACACCTGACCTACCTACCTAATCTCATTTACCAGCACTTGGCCCATAGCCTTGAATGTTATGACATGCCAAGTGCTCATCCAGGTACTTTTTAAAGGATATGAGGCAACCCACCTCCACCATCCTCCCAGGCAACGCATTCCAGACTGTCACCACCCTCTGGGTAAAAAAGTTTTTCCTCACATCCCCCCCTAAACCTCTTGCCCCTCACCTTGAACTTATGTCCCCTCATGACTGACCCTTCAACTAAGGGGAACAGCTGCTCCCTATCCACCCTCTCCATGCCCCTCATAATCTTGTACGCCTCGACCAGGTCGCCCCTCAGTCTTCTCTGCTCCAACGAAAACAACCCAAGTCTATCCAACCTCTCTTCATAACTTAAATGTTTCATCCCAGGCAACATCCTGGTGAATATCCTCTGCACCCCCTCCAGTGCAATCACATCCTTCTGATAATGTGGCGCCCAGAACTGCACACAGTACTCCATCTGTGGCCTCACCAAGGTTCTATACAACTCCAACATGATCTTCCTACTTTTGTAATCTATGGCTCGATTGATAAAGGCAAGTGTCCCATATGCCTTTTTCACCACCCCACAAACATGCCCCTCCGCCTTCAGAGATCTATGGACACATACACCAAGGTCCCTTTGTTCCTCAGAACTTCCTAGTGTCATGCCATTCATTGAATACTTCCTTGTCAAATTACTCCTTCCAAAGTGTATCACCTCGCACTTTTCAGGGGTAAATTCCATCTGCCACTTATCTGCCCATTTGACCATCCCGTCTATATCTTCCAGTATTCCTGTTCCTTGAGGTATTAATTGCTGGAGATTTTTAAAATATATATTTTTTCCTAAATTTTTCCTTTGTGTCTTCTTTTTCTTTCTCATCAATTATTCTTTCCCTCTATTTCTCTTTACCTAATATGACATTGAATTCACTCCTCTAATTTACACTTCCTTCTCTGGTGTTTCTGCCTATTTCTCAACCCTCCAATCTCATTGCATGAGATATACAGTCATTTGTTCTGTTCACTCAGGTCCCAGATGCCCCATTTCCCTCACAGGGCCATTATCAGGCTGCAATTTCCGCAACTTGCAGACAAGAAATTTAAAAACCTAAATGCGCAAGGCAAGTAGATGTAATGCAACAGCAAAATTTGGATCACTATTTATTATTAATCCTCCACTGCCAATTTCTGCCACTTTGGAACCTACAGCTTCAGTTGACTCCCTCCAATTCAATGTGCTGTTCCAGCCCACTCTCGGTGCTATTTCAGCAGCTCTCACCCATGCTCTCCCACTCCCTCTGCTACTTCAATGGAAAACAAAGTAGTGGGTGAGTCAGAACTTTGTAAAGGTCAACATGGCAAGAGCAAAGCCACTCTGCTCTGCCTCACCCAGAACAGATCTCTACCATTCCCAGCTAGAGCCTTTTATCCATATCACTACCCTTTTATTATCAGGGAAATTATAAATTCAACTAGCAAAGAGAGCATTCATTCAACTGATTTCAACTTTCTTTATAAGTCTTACATAAGGAACTTTATCAAGCACCTTCTGCAAATCTGAACAGCTATTTCCACTGGATAATAATGACAGATGTAAATATCTCCTTAAAGAACACCATCAGATTTGTGAGGGATGAACTGCTGCTTCTAAATCCATGCTGACAACCTTATATTGAGACTGATAGCAAATTATGGATATCCGGGTAACCAGTCCATAATTTCCATCATGATACGTTCTTTTCTATGGAAGTTTCAATTTTGAATAAGCAACAACTTATATTTATAATAAATATAAACAGAAAATGCTGGAAAATCTCAGCAGGTCTGGCAGCATCTGTGGAGAGAGAAACAGAGCTACCGTTTCACGTCCTTATGACTCTTCTTCAGAACTTACATGTATACTCTGTCTTTAAACTAATAAAACATCTGAAGACGTTTCACAGGAGCATTATGTAACAAGGTATGACACCAAGCCACATAAGGAGATATTAGGTCAGATGACCAAAAGCTTGGTGAAAGAGGTAGATTTTAAGGCGTGCCTTCAAAGAGGAAAGCGAGGTAGAGAGGCAGAGAGCTGTCTGGAGGCAATTCCAGAGCTTCAGGCCTTGGCAACTGAAAGCACGGCCACCAATGGTAGTGCGGCTGAAATCAGGGATGCTCAAGTGCGGCCAGGTAGTCTTTGCACTGATGCCAATTTGTGGCCAGAAGCTCATTTCGGGGTCAAATATGATACCAAGGTTGTGAACAGTCTGGTCCAAAAACATAAATCATTGAACAATAACCCCAAAACAGATGAATCAATAATCTTTAGTTCATCTCCAAAACAACCAAAGGTGATCCAAATCTGGTGTTTCCCACCTCGACAACTTATGAGTCTCAATTTTACTGCATAAACCCTTGAAAATTATCAACTCAAGATTAATCATGTCAAATCCAACATTGCTGTTTAGCCAACGATCGATTGCAATATCATGGTGCTAATCATTTCTAGACTGAAACTGTGCTGGGTTAACACCACCCTTACAACAGTAGGCAAAGGAATTTCACCCAAATACATCAAGCACCCTTACTCTAATAACAGTGCATTTTCACTACCTAAATAGTGGTTTTAACATAGTAAAGTTACATCAAAAGTACGAATATTTAAAAACCTGTCTCTACTACTCGTCACATACATGTTATTATTGATTTGCACTGACTCAAAAGCAAACAAACAGCCTATGCAAATTCATAGATACTTAACCACCTCTATGGAAACTGAAGGTGATCATCACTGAAACAGCAATGCATATAACTCTTCACCCCCATACTCACACAAAAAAACATGGACAGTTGTGAGCCATAATGATTCTATGACCTCTAAGAGGCTTGTCTCTTTTAATGCATGATATTTCTCCATCCTCAAAACATGGATAAGTCAGGCAATGTAGCAGCGGAAACATGCCAATCCCAACTAATCAGATGAAAGCTCTGTAATCCTGCTACAGTCAGTGGTAAATGGTAGTAGACAATTAAACTACTAGCTTCTCAATGATGATAGATCTCTGCATGTCAGTGCAAAAGACAAGGCTGAAGCCAGAATTGCCATGTAGATGATCCACCTGGGCCTCCCCTTGAGTTTCCCACCATTACAGAAACCAGGTTTCAGCCAATTCGATTCACTCCATGTGAAATCAAGTAAAAGCTGAGCACATTGGATTCAGGAAGGACTATGGGGCTCAACAACATCCCGCCTATCGAGCAGAAAACTTGTGCTTCAGAACAAGCCACACCTCAGGCAAGCTGTTCCAATACAGCTACAACACTGGCATTGACAAAATGAAAAATTGTCCAGGTATGTCCTGTCCAGAAAAAAAACAGGTCAAATCAAATCTGTTCAATTACAGCCTACTGCTAGTCTACTCTAAATCATCAGCAAATTTATGAAAAGTGTCATTAGTAGAGCTATCAAGTTGCATGTACTCACCAATAACCAGTTCACTAATGCTCAGTTTGAGTTCTGCCAGCACCACTTTGTTCTTGACTACAGCCTCATTCCAAACACAGACAAAAGAGCTGCATTCCAGTGGTGAGGTAGGAGTGACTGCCATTGACATAATTTAACTGAGTGTGGCATCAAGAGCCCTTGTAAAATTGAAGTCAATGGAGACAGGTTCTCAACTGGCTGGAGACATAACAAGCACAATGGAAGATGGCCGTGGTTGTTGGAAGACAATCATCTCAGCCCTCGGACATCACTCCAGCTGTTCCTCAGGGCAATGTCCTATTCTCACCCATCTTCAGCTGCTTTATCAATGGCCTTCCCTCCATTGTAAGGTCATAAGTGGGGATGTTCCCTGATGACTGCACAATGTTCAGTAAAATTCGCAACTCCTCAAATAATAAAGCATTCCCTGTCCCCACACAGCAAGACCTGGACAACATTCAGGCTTAGGCTGTTAAGTGGCAAGTAACATTCGCACCACATAAGTGCCAGTAATGACCATCTCCAAGAATAGATGATTTAACTGTCTCCCCTTCATCACATGGATTTCACTGGTGCAAGAAGGCAGCTTACTGCCACTACTTCAATAGCAATTCAGGATGGGAAAAAAATAAATCCTGGCTTTGCAGCGATGCTCACATTCCATAAATAAATAAAAATCACACCACCTCTCAACCTTCTCCTTTCCAGTGAGAATGTGCCCAAATACACAATCATTTCTTATAATCCAGTTCCTCTGTCTCCTCAATCATTCCGGTTACTCTCTTCTGTATCTTTTTCATCCCGATAACCTACGAATATAGGAACAAGGACTAGGAGTAGGCCTTTTGGTCCCTCGAGCCTGCTCCACCATTTAAAAAGATCATGGCTGATCTGATAGTAACCTCAAATCTGCATCCCACCTATCCCCAATAACCTATCGGCCCCTTGCTTACCAAGAATCTATCCACCTGTGTCTTAAAAATATTCACTAGGGGGCGGGATGGCCTACTCCTGCGTCTAATTTGTATGTACCTATTCTCATAACAAACAAACACATTTCTGCACCTGATGATCCACTCTTAGCTGGGGCTATTTAAGATGGTGCTAAGTTAATCCAAAGCACTTCCATGCATGTGGAAGAGAAAGGTGGGCCTTTTTCTTTTCATACTAATTCTTTTCACACATAGCACCTGGTAGCAGACTAAAATGGAAAAGGTCTCATTATTATTGGTTAATTTCTACCTTCTTCCTGATTTTGTTTCAGAACTTTGTCGTAATCCATACAATGTCATGGTCTAGAAGTCACCAATCAAGACTGGTCTTTCCTTAAATCAAGACTCAACATAGCTTAAGTTTAGCAGTTAAATGAGTTGATCAAACCTATGCTAGTAAAAGTAATCTTGACTCCAATGACTAAAAATGCACACCAAGTAGGAAAGTGGCATTAGACTTGGTAGGTCATGTGGAGAAAAGTACAGGGATCAACTTGAAGGATCAAGTGGCCAATCTTCCATGCTATAATTATCTATAATTTCTTGGCAAGAAACTTCAGACTTAATAGTTCTGAAAACAATGAGGAAAAACATAACTAAAAACCATCAGGTTAGGATATAGAAAAGCACACACAGAAAGAAATGTCCTTAATGAAATAAATTAATCATGTTGATTTCCACTGTCAGACTACCAGGTTTACCATAGATCTTTTGTTGTCTTCAAAAATCAGAGTTAATTTTGTGGATGTACCCATGTATCGTATTTGTGAAATTCAAAATTTCCAAAATCACAATTTGATCTACTTTTAATTACTATGTGAATATGATGGGGAATGAGAGACTGCAGACATTTATATGTATTTATACATATAGCAAATGATAATTAAGCACATTGGTCTTGAATAATATCTGTGCACTTAACCCAGTCAGTTCTATTTTCTCCTCCTGCCATTTTAGTGAAGGTGCTAATTCATTTAATTAACAGTTCTGCTACAACAGCTAAGAGAGGGTGAATATGCTATTTACTCAGCGTAACTCCAAATCTAGTGAGAATGCAGAAAAAGAAAAACATAGTATAATTCTATGACACATAGCATATATAGCAATAATAAAAACAAAAAGCTAAAAGCTACTGCGGATGCTGGAAATCCAAAACAAAATAAAAACAGAATTACCTGGAAAAACTCAGCAAGTCTGGCAGCATCGGCGGAGAAGAAATCAGTCAACGTTTCGAGCCCTCATGGCCCTTCAGCAGAACTGAAGCATAGTTTCAACAAGGGAGAAATATAAATTGGTTTAAGGTGGGTGGGGGGGAAGAGACACATTGAGGGTGTGGTGTGAGCAGATAATCAAAAGATGTCAGAGACAAAAGGGTCAAAGAGGTGTTGAAGGTGGTGGTCTTTGTCTGAGAAAAGTGCTAATTAAGAATGCAAGACAGGATATTCAAAGTACAGCTCTAGTGGGGGTGGGGTGGAAAGACTAAAGGTTTTAGTTTTAGATTTAAAAATAATGGAAATAGGTGGGGAAAGAAGAATCTATATAGATTATTGAAAAAAAAGGCAGGTGGGGGGGGGAAAGAAACGGGGTGGGGATGGGGGGAGGGGGAGTTTAAGATCTAAAGTTGTTGAATTCAATATTCAGCCCAGAAGGCTGTAAAGTGCCTAGTCGGAAGATGAGGTGCTGTTCCTCCAGTTTGCGTTGGGCTTCACTGGAACAATGCAGCAAGCCAAGGACAGACATGTGGGCAAGAGAACAGGGTGGAGTGTTAAAATGGCAAGCGACAGGGAGGTTTGGGTCTTTCTTGCGGACAGACCGCAGGTGTTCCGCAAAACGGTCGCCCAGTTTGCGTTTGGTCTCTCCAATGTAGAGGAGACCGCATTGGGAGCAACGAATGCAGTAGACTAAGTTAGGGGAAATGCAAGTGAAATGCTGCTTCACTTGAAAGGAGTGTTTGGGCCCTTGGACGGTGAGGAGAGAGGAAGTGAAGGGGCAGGTGTTGCATCTTCTGCGTGGGCATGGGGAGGTGCCATAAGTGGGGGTTGAGGAGTAGGGGGTGATGGAGGAGTGGACCAGGGTGTCCCGGAGGGAACGATCCCTACGGAATGCTGTCAAGGGGGGTGAAGGGAAGATGTGTTTGGTGGTGGCATCATGCTGGAGTTGGCGGAAATGGCGGAGGATGATCCTTTGAATGCGGAGGCTGGTGGGGTGATAAGTGAGGACAAGGGGGACCCTATCATGTTTCTGGGAAGGAGGAGAAGGCGTGAGGGAGGATGCGCGGGATATGGGCCGGACACGGTTGAGGGCCCTGTCAACGACCGTGGATGGAAAACCTCGGTTAAGGAAGAAGGAGGACATGTCCGAGGAGCTGTTTTTGAAGGTAGCGTCATCAGAACAGATGCGACGGATAGCAATAATATCGTTAAACAAAATAATTTACAGGATAAGATACAAGCATGTGAAATTAAACTATTACTAATAAATCAAGTGTGAAATATAATAAATAGTACAACAGACCACTTACAATATTCATTAGTGTCAGAACATAATTCTGCACATGCTCTTTTCCATGGAAGCGAACAACCGAATCATCTACAGCCAACAGAACTTCTATGTTGTAGTCATCTTTCTTTGCATGTCTTCTTTTTCGTGTCGGATGACTTAGTTTCCCCTCAATGATGTCTAGAGAGTTTGCAAGGTCACCAACAGCAAATTTCGGGGCTTTGGAGGAATGAAGTTAGTAAAACAAAAAAATCAGTATTGCTTTTATAATAAATTAATTGACGTGCAAATATTGTGAAAATCTTACTACAAAAATATTTGATGTGCAAAAAAATTACCCAGTCAGTTTACTCGTTGTCAATAAGGTTTATAAACCAGGGCTAGCAACAATTAAGGAACTCAACTTAATATTCAAGTTATGGTTTTTGAAACACAGGCATTTTACGTTTAATTCCAAACTTACAAGATAATTATTCTATTTTAACAGATGCTTTCCTTTAAAGTCATTAAAACTGAATTTCAGTATAGAAGTATGCTGCTTAGAATTCTAATGTTTAATGATGACAGTTGCAATCAGTAATGTGTACCATCAATTACTCCAGCATGTGGAACTAAACACTCATTCATGCATTGTGAACTATGCACTTTAAGCAGAAGAGTAATATATGAAAAGTCATCTGCTGGTATTCAGGTACATTACAAAAGTAGAATAAAAGAAGCATAGTCTGTTCCTACTCATAATCAACATAGGGATACATTAAGCAAAAAAAATCACTTAGCTATTTAACTAACAACTATTTATGCAGAAAGGGGTGCGCAGACAAGAGGCTACACCTGAGTGAGATGTAGATTGAGTGAAGAGTTCTGAATTTGGTTCAGGGGGAATTTAGTGCAGAGGGGAGAAGAAGTGCTCCTTTTTCTACTTTATTTCGGCCTCCAGTAGTTGGTGAGTTTCATTCCTTGTTTCCAAGCTAGATGAGTGCAACTTTCTATTACTTTATCTGTGTAAATTATTAAATAATTGACTAATTAAATAAATAAGGTTGGACAGAAATGACAGGGCTGGTGGTGTGCCGTGACTGCAGCATATGGGAATCTGTGGAATGCACTGCAATCCTGGACAACCATACCTGCAGAAAGTGTTTGCCGCTTAGGCAACTTCGGCTCCGAGTTGCTGAGCTGCAAATCTGAGTTGCAGACTTTGCGGAGCATCAAGGAGGGGGAGAGTTACCTGGACACTTTGTTCCATGAGGCAGGCACTCCCCTTTGGTTAGGCAGAACTTTAAAGTTGGTCACAGGAACACAGGAGCAGGAGTAGGCAATCAGCTTGCTCCACCATTCAAAACAAGAATGGCTGATCACCCACTTCAATGCAGTTTTCCCCCACACTATCCCCATATCCCTTTATGTCATTGATAATGAGAAATCTGTCAATCTCTGCTTTAAACATACTCAATGACAGAGCTAATGATTAAGGACAGGAGGGTGTGACTGCAAGTCAGGCAGGTGGGGGGAACCAGCATGTAGTGATGGAGGGGCTTCAGCCCCTGACTTTGTCCAACAGGTACGAGCTGCTTGCTACCTCTGTGGATAAGGAGGAGGGCTACAAGGTAGATGAACGGACTGACCATGGCACCATAGTGAAGGATACCATTCCAGTAGGGGGAGCAAAGAGGAATGTGGTAGTAATAGGAGACAGCGTAGTCAAGGGGATAGGTACTGTTCTCTTCAGTCGAGACCATGAGTCCAGACGGCTGTGTTGCCTGCCCTGTGCCAGGGTTCAGGATATCTGCTCAGGGATGGACAGGAAATTGCAGTGGGAGGGAGAGGATCCGGTGGTTGTGGTCCATTTAGGTACCAACAACATAGGTAAGACTATGAAAGAGGTTCTGCATAGAGGGTATGTGGAGCTAGGCACCAAATTAAACAGCAGAACCTCAAAGATAATCTCTGAATTATTACCTGAGCCACATGCAAATTGGCATAGGGTAAATAAAATTTGAGATATTACTGTGCGACTCAAAGACTGGCATGTGAGAAGTGGGTTCCAGTTCGTGGGGCACTGGCACCTGTACTGGGGAAATTGGGGGCTGTAATGTCAAGACCTGAACCATGCTGGGACCAATGTTCTAGTGAGCCGCATAACCACAGAAGTAGGGAAGGTTTTAAACTAAATAGTAGGGACAAGAGATCAAAGTTGGGAAGATGTGGTAAATGAAAGAATAGAGACAAGAGAGAAATGTATTAATATGGGAAATGATAAACAGGCTATGACAGCAAGGGACAGAGAGTAACAAGAGTAAATCAGCAGATAAAGCTGGAGGTTACACAAATAATAAAATGACAAGTAATAAAAGGACAAAACTAAAGGCTCTGTATCTGAATGCACATAGCATTCAAATCAAAACAGATGAACTGAGAGCTCAAAGAGAAATAAATAAGTATGATCTGATAGCCATTACAGAGACATGGCTGCAGGGTGACATAGATTGGCACCTGAATATTGAGGTTACATGACATTTCAGAAGGACAGGAAGCTAGGAAAAGGTGGAGGGATAGCTCTGTAAATTAATTAGCACATTAGAGCAGGATGACCTAAATTGAGGAAACCAGGATGTAGAAGTGGTTCGGGTAGAGATGAGAAGTGATAAAGGCAAGCCAGGTGTACAAGCCCCCTAACAGTAACCACATGGTAGAACTGGGTATAAAGGAAGAAATAATGGGAGCTTGTCAGAAAGGTACAGCAATAATGGGGGATTTTAATCTGCGCATAAATTGGAAAAATCAGATGGGCAAAAGTGGGGAACTCATAGAATGTTTTTGGGATAATTTCTTAGGACAGCACATTCTGGTGCCAACCAGAGAGCAGGCTATACTAGAACTGGTATTGTGCAGCGAGATAGGATTAATTAATGACCTCATAATGAAGGCGCCCCTAGGTAGTAGCGGTCATAATATGACTGAATTTTACATTCAGTTTGAGGGAGAGAAGAGTGGGTCCAACACTAGTATTTTAAACTTAAATAAGGGCAATTATGATGGCATGAAAGTACAGCCAGCTAAAGTGAACTGACAAATTAGGTTAAGGGATAGGTCAATAGAGATGCAGTGGCAGACATTACAGGATACACAGAATAGATACATTCCAACAAGAAAAAAAAATTCCAAGGGGAGGACCCACTGTCCATGGTTAACTAAAAATGTTAAAAATAGTATCAAACTTAAAGAAAAAGCATACAATTGCGCAAAGACGGGTGGCAGGTCAGAAGATTGGACAGAATATAAAAAACAGCAAATAATGACTAAAAGATTAATAAGGTGGGAAAAATCAGAGTAAAAAAGGAAGTTAGCTAGAAATATAAAGACAGGTAGTAAGAGTTTCTGTTGCTATTCAATAAAGAGAGTTAACAAAGTGAGCGTTGGTGAGTCTGGGCAAATAATAATGGAAAATAAGGAGATGACAGATGAATTGAACAGGTATTTTGCATCGGTCTTCACTATAGAGTATACAAGTAACATCCCAGAAATAGCTGTAAATCAGAAAATGGAAGGGAGGGAGGAACTCAAGAAAATTACAATCACCAGCGAAGTGGTACTGAGAAAATTGTTGGACCTGGGGGCTGACAAATCCCCGGGTCCTGATGGATTTCATCCTAGGATTTTAAAAGAAGTGGCTAGTGAGATAGTTGACGCATTGGTTTTAATTTTCCAAGATTCCCTAGGTTTGGGGAATGTTCCATTATATTGGAAAATAGTGAATGTAACTCATTTATTCAAAAACAAAGGAGACAGGAAGCAGGAAACTGTCATAGGGAAAGTGTTAGAAGCTATTGTTAAAGATGTTATAGCAGGGCACTTAGATAAATTCAAGGCAATCAGGCAGCGTCAACATAGTTTTGTGAAAGGGGAAAATCATGTTGAACCAATTTATCGGAGTTCTTTGAAGAAGTAACATATTGTGGATAAAAGGGAACTGGTGGATATACTATACTTAGATTTCCAGAAGGCATGTGATAAGATGTCACATAAAGGTTGTGGTGGAAAATAAAAGCTCATGGTGTACGGGGTAACATATCAGCATATATAGAAGATTAAAACAAAAAGCTAAAAGCTACTGCGGATGCTGGAAATCCAAAACAAAATAAAAACAGAATTACCTGGAAAAACTCAGCAAGTCTGGCAGCATCGGCGGAGAAGAAATCAGTCAACGTTTCGAGCCCTCATGGCCCTTCAGCAGAACTGAAGCATAGTTTCAACAAGGGAGAAATATAAATTGGTTTAAGGTGGGTAGGGGGGAAGAGACACATTGAGGGTGTGGTGTGAGCAGATAATCAAAAGATGTCAGAGACAAAAGGGTCAAAGAGGTGTTGAAGGTGGTGGTCTTTGTCTGAGAAAAGTGCTAATTAAGAATGCAAGACAGGATATTCAAAGTACAGCTCTAGTGGGGGTGGGGTGGAAAGACTAAAGGTTTTAGTTTTAGATTTAAAAATAATGGAAATAGGTGGGGAAAGAAGAATCTATATAAATTATTGAAAAAAAAGGCGGGTGGGGGGGGGAAAAGAAACGGGGTGGGGATGGGGGGAGGGGGAGTTTAAGATCTAAAGTTGTTGAATTCAATATTCAGCCCAGAAGGCTGTAAAGTGCCTAGTCGGAAGATGAGGTGCTGTTCCTCCAGTTTGCGTTGGGCTTCACTGGAACAATGCAGCAAGCCAAGGACAGACATGTGGGCAAGAGAACAGGGTGGAGTGTTAAAATGGCAAGCGACAGGGAGGTTTGGGTCTTTCTTGCGGACAGACCGCGGTCTCCTCTACATTGGAGAGACCAAACGCAAACTGGGCGACCGTTTTGCGGAACACCTGCGGTCTGTCCGCAAGAAAGACCCAAACCTCCCTGTCGCTTGCCATTTTAACACTCCACCCTGTTCTCTTGCCCACATGTCTGTCCTTGGCTTGCTGCATTGTTCCAGTGAAGCCCAACGCAAACTGGAGGAACAGCACCTCATCTTCCGACTAGGCACTTTACAGCCTTCTGGGCTGAATATTGAATTCAACAACTTTAGATCTTAAACTCCCCCTCCCCCCATCCCCACCCCGTTTCTTTTCTCCCCCCCCCCACCTGCCTTTTTTTTCAATAATTTATATAGATTCTTCTTTCCCCACCTATTTCCATTATTTTTAAATCTAAAACTAAAACCTTTAGTCTTTCCACCCCACCCCCACTAGAGCTGTACTTTGAATATCCTGTCTTGCATTCTTAATTAGCACTTTTCTCAGACAAAGACCACCACCTTCAACACCTCTTTGACCCTTTTGTCTCTGACATCTTTTGATTATCTGCTCACACCACACCCTCAATGTGTCTCTTCCCCCCCACCCACCTTAAACCAATTTATATTTCTCCCTTGTTGAAACTATGCTTCAGTTCTGCTGAAGGGCCATGAGGGCTCGAAACGTTGACTGATTTCTTCTCCGCCGATGCTGCCAGACTTGCTGAGTTTTTCCAGGTAATTCTGTTTTTATAGATAGAAGATTGTCTAGCTAACAGAAAACAAAGTGGGCATAAATGAGTCATTTTCTCGTTAGCAGGATGCAACAAGTGTTGTGCCACTGGGATCAGTGCAGGGCCTCCACTTTTTACAATTTATATAAATGACTTGGATGAAGGGACCGAAGGTATGGTTACTGGATTTGCTGATGACATAAAGATAGGTAGTAAAGTAAGCTGTGAAGGAGGCTACAAAGGGATATAGATAGGTTAAGTCAGTGGGCCAAGATCTTGCAAATTGAGTATAATGTGGGAAAATGTGAACGTGTCCATTTTGGTAGGAAGAATAAAAAAGATGCATATTATCTAAATGGTAAGAGATTGCAGATCTCTGAGTTGCAGAGGGATCTGGGTGTCCTTGTGCATGAATCGCAAAAGGTTACTATGCAGGTACAGCAAATTATTAGGAAAGCTAATAGAATGTTATCATTTATTGCGAGGGGAATTGAATACAAAAGTAGCTAAGTTATGCTTCAGTTATACGGGGCATTAGTGGGACCACATCGGGAGTACTGTGTACAGTATTGGTCTTCTTATTTAAGGATGTAAATGCATTAGAAGTGGTTCAGAGAAGTTTTACTAGACTAATACCTGGAATGGGCAGGTTGTCTTATGAGTGAAGATTGGATAGGCTAGGCTTGTATCTGCTGGAGTTTAGAAGAGTAAGAGGCGACTTGATTGAAACATGTGAGATCCTGAGGGATCTAAACAGGCAGGGTGTGGAAAGGATGCTTCTTCTTGTGACATAATCTAGGGGTCTTTGTTTAAAAATAAGGGGCTGCCCATTTAAGACAGAGACAAGGAGAAATTTTTTCTCTCAAAGGGTCATGAATCTTTGGAACTCTCTTCAAAAGGCAGTGAAAGCAGAGTCTTTGAATACTTTTTAAGGCAGAGGTAGATAGATCCTTGATAAGCAAGGGGGTGAAAGATTAGTGGGGACAGGCAGGAATGTGGAGTTGAGGTTACAATCAGATCAGCCATGATTTTATTGAATGACAGAGCAGGCTCGAAGGGCCGAGTAGCCTACTTCTGTTCCTAATCCATACGCTCGTATGTTAGAAACTTGGGGAGGAGGTTCAAAGTTGCATAATAGATAGATAAATTAAACTCATGACAGAACAGGTGATAAATTCCCCAGGATCATATAAAAGTGAATTCAGAGCCGGCAAAGCAGTGCGATAAATATCTCCATAAATGAAGCTGACTATATAATAAAGCAACATTGACCTGAGACATTAACTCTGTGTGTCTCTCTCCACAGATGCTGCCTGATCTGTTGAGTACTCCCTGCATTTTCTGTTTTTACAACGACAAGTTTGACTGTCTCACATATTGTATTCATCATCTCTGCATAAGAGTTGAAAATCCGAACAGCACATCACTCTTAAGATTTAGTGTTAGCGTAAAAACTTTGTTCTAATGTCATAACTACTAGAAAGTTTTTTTGTTATTTCACTTGTATCTCCCCAACTCGCATGATAAGTGATAAGTACATAACCAAAACACTTGCATCTAGCACCTCTTCAGGGCTTTCTCAATTTCTTTTCTAAATTCATTTAATGCTCAGCAAATACCATATGGTTATCCAAAAAAATAATTTCATTTCACTGTTTTCAGCTACCATTTTTCCTCTTCACCCAAGTATATAGCACTCCACATTCGGAACTAAGGCAACTTTGATGAGGACAGCCGGCTTGATCAAGCTCGAGCAAATCATGATTTCAGAGATTATTCTCATCACTGCTCAACACAGACTTTCAACTGGAAAAAAACTTGAAACACTCAAATACCACAGTGGGTAAACATTATGATTCGCTGTTAGCTAATAAATGCATTTTTTGCACAATTTTTTAATGAAATAAACTAAATTCAATTTGGCTTAAATATATGTATACAGATGCATTAAATATAACTCGATCAAATTACACCAATATTAAACATAGCAGCAGCACTTTAGAGCTTAACTAATTAAGAGATATATTTTCTCGCTTGTTTAAAAATATGTTGCATTAACCCCGCCGAAAAGTAAGAGGATATAGCTAATACAGGCTTATATCCTAGTCATGACAATGAAGGCCTGCAGGCCTTTGCTAATCCAAATCAAGAAACATCGGCTGCCAGATCATCATGGGTTGGCCCTCATTTCACATGCAGAGTAACCTCCTATCTTGGATGGGTCTTTAAGATGTATTTGCCAAAGGCCGAGGAAGGAAAATAGCACATAACATCAGCTTTAAAGGGCTGTGTGCCAAACTTAGAAGGCAAGTGAACACATAGGAACCAAAGCATTTTTCATCCTTGCAAAGATTGTAAAGGACAAGAGCACACCAACTTCAGGAACAATGCAAAGAACAGAGCATTCCTTTGTAAACGGCTTTCTTCGATTTCACAAAAGCTTTTGTGCCCTTTGGAAGATACAACAGCAATATGGATGCCCAACTAAGTTCACAAACATCATCCGTCTCCTACATGACAATATGCAAATAACAGCACTATGCAATGGCTCCACTACAGACATCTTAGCTGTCAAAACAGGCATGAAACAGGGGTGTGTCACTGCACCAACATTAATTCTCAATCTTTCTTGCAGCAATGCTGCAGCTTACTACTGACAGGCTTCCCTCAGGTGTGGTAATAAGTTATCACACTCATGGTAAAGTCTTCAACCTCAATAGACTGAAAGCCAAAACCAAGACAACACTACTTCTGTATCAGAATGGCAGTAAGCAGATGATGCGCAAGAATAGCTCACACTGAAGAACTAGAACAGATAGCTGGCGCATTCACTGAAACCAATGAGAGCATGGGACTTGCCCTGAACACTAGGAAGACCGAGGTCCTCTATCAAACCACAACAACTGCACCAAATCCAATGCCTTCAATTGAGATTCCTGGTGAAGTGTTGGAAAACATCCCTTACTTTCCATATCTTGGAAACTATCCCAAAAAGTTGATGTTGATGAATAGGTACACCACCAAATCCAATGTGTATCTCAGCCTCTGATAAATTACACACTCCAGGCAGTAAACTCAAAATCGATCAGGTAGTGTTGTATCCGCGCTTCTGTATGGTGCTGAAGCTTGGACAATTTAGATGCCATATCAAGGCCTAGAATAACACCATCAATGCTGACTTAGAAGAATCTTGCGAATCAAGTTGGGGGATGTCCTCCAAGACAAAGAGGCCACTGTTATGATCTCAAAAAAGAAATTCAAAGTCCCGGTTATTACCTGAAAAATAACTACACCACAAGATTTCACATTTTGAACAAAAACTTTTACTGTACAAGACTGAAACAAAATAAGTACTACTAATGTAACACTATACTTCATAAGCCCTTAACCCGTAAACCCGAAAATCTTAACAGATCACTTCCAGTTATGTTTTTAATTTCTCCCAAGAGTTCCCCTATACTTTCCAGGATCTTGAAGCTCTGACACTTCTCTGACACAAACCAAGATGTGCCACAGCTCTCAAGAATTCACTTTAACTCTCTTTAGTTTCCCATTCTGGCACTGAAACCTCCAGAGCACTTTGTCTGTGAGAACTCCTCTGCAAGTCACTTCCACTAGCTTTACAAAGAAAATCTGACAATTTTAATTCCTCATGAATTTGGACTGTTCATTATGAACAATGGCTCCACTTGCAATTTCTGCTTAATGACTCCAACTCAGGAACAGAAACTAAACAAAAATATTTCCATTTGTCACGGCCTCATACTCCTTGTTCTGGCTGTCAGTAGATACACAACTGCCTTCTCACAGTCCTCCAAGCTGACTTCTGTTTCTGTGAGAAAAACAGACAGATAAATTTAACATAAATGGATACCTCTCCTGCAACTTATCCCCAAGGCAACGTAGCATGCCTGGGATGTCGCATATAGAGATTCAAACTCATCATCCATAATTCCCAAACATGTTCATTGATCTGAAAAGTATATGAATACTTTAAGAACTTTCTTTGATCTGGGGCCCACATAAACCAATAACCCCCTTTTGAAGGCAACACATCCCGACCAGACTCAGAAAGGGGCCATCCATTGTTTATGGTTTTTACACTTCTAACTCTGACCATATTAACTAAATGCAGATTATCCTTTGAATGGTAACTACTTTAAGTGTGTTTACCAACCTCTCAAATTCATTTAGCTTACATTTAACACTTTAATTCTCAACTTAAAACATATGAGTCATGAAATTAGACATTTTCAAAACGCCATGATTAATCTCACATCAGTTGAGATGAATGGGACTTGTTGTCAGAATGTCCAATTCAATATTTCCTAAACAGATGCATTACTCAGAGCTAAGACAGAGAGCCCCCTCACAGGGGACCAAAAGGAAATGTTTCAAAGGGAATCTCAAAACTTCCATGGAGGTCTACTCTACTAACATCAACACATGGGAAACAGATGCCCAATCACAACCAAAATGGCGATTCATCATCGAAAATAGTGTCAAAACTTACCATTCAACAAGAGTAGCCACTGACAGAAAACAGAGAGAGAGAGTGTGAGACAGAGAGAGAGACAGAGAGAGACAGAAAGTGACGGCAACAGCTAGAGCCAACAATCCCTCACCACCTCTCCAGTCCAACCCGATGCCCTCACTGTGGGAGGCTAAGGTAGGGTTCCTATGCCATCTACAAGCCTACAGCCAACAGTGACATCTCACTTCCACCCACACATCCCCAAAGAAGAAGAATCTTCGACGCAAGGAATTGCCGATGCTGGTGATGATGGAAGGACAATAAAAAGTCAAGAAACATTTATGGCAAAACAAATGTCGAGTAAGGGAATGGAGTATGTGGGCCAGCGTTAGATTCAATATTGCTTAATAAAGGCTTCTGAGATCAAAAGATCAAAATATATATATATATATATATATATAAAGGCCATGACAAATGGAAATATTTTTGTTGAGTTTCTGTTCTTCTGCAGTCCTCTAAGTAAGTCACAAGGTCAAAGGTTAAAAATCGGCTATAGTTAGAACAGGACACTCAGCTTAACTTGATATAAATATGAGGATTTGGCGGCTGTGCCCATAGCAACTTAAGTTTGAGAGAAAAGCAAAGCCATTCATTCAAACAAAAATAGATTTTGCACAGTTAACTGTATGAGTGGCACTTTCGAAGACAGCTGACAGTTATTCAAGTTATTCATGACTAATTGATAGTTCAAACCAGAGGGTAGGGTCGGTTACAGCATTCAAAGATAGTTCATGGAGTTAGAGAGGCTACCAAGAAAAAAATACTGCGTATAACTATCCAACTGCAAAATAGCTTAGCAGTAAGATTACAACCATTTTAATTTCATTCAAGAGCTGGTTAGCATGTATCTACTTCCAAATACATACATGTATGTTATTACTATGTGTTCATTAGTTTACATATTGTTCAATAAATTTGCTACAATACCAGGTCCAGTAGGATGCTCTGCTGCTTTTTACAGATGGGATTAAGGTCCTATGGAACATTGCAGTGATCTAACAGCTAAAGCAATTTACATAAATCATGTTATTATGTGCTCTAATGGGCTCACTACTTGATTAGTAATCAGGACCACTGAAGACACTTGAGACCTTTGGAAGCTAAGGCTCATGCACGATAGTAATCTAAAACACAGAAACTGAAGTATGTAAAAGAAGAAAGACAGCAAAGACCCAAAAACATAACAATTGTATTAGGCAACCGTATTGTACATGTATTAATAAGACAATTGGTGTATTTGTCAGCTCAGGCACTTAGGTGAAGGTTTCGCATGTAAGGGCCTGGCTGGGGTATGATTTTTCATCACTTTCAAGATTTTTTTTAGCAGGGATATCTTCTGGGTTATTGCTAGGGTCTCATCCTAACCTTGATGGTGGGCTTCCTCCTCCATGGTTAGGCCTCTGGGTCCCAAAGATTGTGCAGAATGTTACAAGTAATAACAATCTTCAAGACTTTGGTTGGTCTTTATGGCAACATGACTCAAATCTATCTAAGTTTTCAACCGTTCCTCTGCGAAGGCAAGGAAGCCAATAGGGACAATTTTACAGGTTTGCATTACTCATCTTCCAGGAAATTTGAGTGTACACTGCCACAATTCTGTCCATAACAGAAGCAAAATTATAGGCAGTGCATGCCTAAGCTTCCGATATGCACTCCCCAAGGGTGAAGCTCCACTCTGGTCGCACAAACTTGGAAAATAACATCCTCCCTCTCATTAGCAGACCTGATGCTGACTTTGGTCAGGGATATTAAAATGTTATTAAACAAAATAACTAGTTTCTTTGTTAAAATGTTATTGGTTCTAATGAAAAAAAATTAGAAACCATAAACTCTTCAGTAACATGCAAGGTTACAATAGTCTTTTATACACTATGTAATGTCATGAATCCATGAATTCTATAATTCTAAGTATGGTTTTCTAGATGTACTGTAATGGTTTATTCATAGTCTGGAGTTCAGTACTGAAATGGAAAAGAGGTGGTTTAAAGATGATTATTAAAAGAAACAGATGAATATTAGACTTTAATATAGTTTAAAACTATATCTTGTTTTTCTCATGGTGCTTAACTTGCTCTGCTGTTGGTAAAACACCAACTGTGAAATCACAAATAGATCAGGGAATATCAAAAGTGGTTATAATAACAGGATGCACATTAGAATGAATTACTTCACTTTATGACTGATCCATAGTGCTCTGGCTGTGTTGGCTCCTGCTCATTTTATTGTACTTGCTGATTATTCAGCTCTAACCACTTTAGACCGCTGTACTTGCCACTGTACCCCAACTGTTGTCTCACCCTGTAACCAAAAGAACCAACCCCAGTCACAGCACTGCCAATTGGCAATCACAGCATTACAAGCATGAGGTGAGCGATGACTGGAAACTGAACCTATTCACAGCATGACAAGCAACGGCATAGGGCATGATTTATCAGTATTATAACCATGCCTTCCCTATGATAATTTTTGTTACATTCATAAAGAAGTTGGCACTTGGCAGCTTAAACATAATTTCTTCCACAAGATCACTTCACTAGCAGCTTTTTCTTTTGTATCCACTTTGAATAATATGCTTATAATACCAGGCAAATAGGTTGGGCATACATCAGAACACGCACTAGAGTTGGCAAAGCTGTAGCACTGTTCCATGGCGCTTTCGTCAATAGTTTATCACTTATTTTTGTTTGTCTGGAACATTTCTCAGTCCTTATGTAAGCTGCTCTGCTTGGCCCCCCATTCACCACCTGAAACATTGACTCCCTCCACCACTGGAGTGGCAGCAGTGTATACCATCTACAAGGTGCACAGCAGCAAAGTTCCAAGGCTTCTTTGACAGCATCTTCCAAATTCCTGACCCCTGCCACCTAGAAGGGCAGATGTATGGGAACACCACCACTAGCAAGTTCCCCTCCCAGACACAAACCATCCTAACCTGGAACTATATTGCACCATCCTTCGCTGTCGCTGGGTCAAAATTCTGGAACTCCTTCCCAACAGCACTGTGGGTGTAGATACACCCCATGGAAAGCAGCGGTTCATGAAGGTGGCTCACCACCACCAAGGGCAATTAGGGATGGGCAATAAAAGCTGGCTTGGTTGGGATGCTCAATTCCCAAGAATGAATATAAACAAAAAAAAACTGCCCTGGCTCTCTCTGGCTGTTGCCAGCTGTTCCAGTGTCTCTATTACAATTTTCTACTGTGAATAGCAGGACTCAAACAATCTAAGACCTCTGTGATAAACAGCAACAATAGATAGTAGCTCTAACAATAATCAATCTGACAACCAATATCCTAGACTCTCACAGACAGAAATGTAAACTCTCTCTGTGACTAATTATTATTTGAGGAAACAGCACTCAGTAGCTGATATCCTCCATCTAGATATTAACTACTGCACCAATATTTTTGCAACAAACCATTACATTAACTACTTGAATGAAAAGTCTAAAATGTTCAGGGCCCTTCAAATTCTTACAACAGTATCATAAAATGATACAGCACAGGTGTCGGACATTCGGCCCACCTTGCCTGTGCTAGCTTGTCTGTAGAGCTATCCAATTATGCCCATACAACTTTTTTTTTCTTTTCAAGTGCTTATTCAAATCCCTTTTGAAAGTTACAATTGAATCTGATTCTATCACTCTTTCAGGAGTGAATTCTGGATCACAGTATCTCACGCTGCGTAAAACTGTTTCATGTTGCTTCTGATTATTTCAGCATTAACTTTTAAACTCTGGTTATCCATCCTTCTATTACTGGAAACAGTCTTTCCTTTTTTACTCTATCAAAACCAGTCATGATTTTGAACACCTCTGTCAAATCTCCTATTAGTCTTTTCTTTTCTAAGGAGAACAACCCCAGCTTATTCAGTCACATCATATAACCGAAGTCCCTCTTTCCTGTTATCATTATGGTAAATCTCTTCTACACCATCTCCAAGGCTTTGACACCCTTCCTAAAGTGTGGTACCCAAAATTAAACACAATACTCCAGCTGAGGTCTGACCAATGTTTTATAAAGGTTTATCATAACTTTCTTACTTTTGTATTCTATTCCACTAACAATAAAGCCAAGGATCCCATATGCTTTTTCAACAGCCTTCTCAAGTTGTTCTATCGCAAAGGTTTGTGGATGTACGTCTTGCAGCGCCCCACCCCTTTAAAATTTTATCACCTCGCTCATATTTCCTCTTCATTCTTCCTACCAAAGTATAGTACTTCACATTACTGTGTTAAATATCATCTGCCTAGTGTCTGCACATTTCACAAGTTTGTCACTAACTTCCTTGTTGTTTACAACATTTCTGCATTTCAAGTCAGCTGCAGACTTTGAGCCTATGCCCCATATACCCTCGACCAGTTCATTAACATGTATCAAAAACAGCAGTGGCCTTAATACTGACCCTGGGAAACACCATGATATTTTCCCTCCAGTCTGAAAAACAACCATTCACCACTACTGTCAGCTTTCTGTCCCTTAGCCAATTTTGTATCCATGCTGCCATTGACCTTCTAAACCCATGGGTTTTAGTTTTGCTAACAAATCTATTGTTTAGTACCATGTCAAGTCCCTTTTGAGAGTCCATATACACATCAACTCCATTATTCTCATCAATGTTGTCCATTACTTCATCAAAGAACTTGATCAAGTTAGTCAAACATTATTTGCCTCCGACAAATCAGTGATTTCATTTATTAGCCTGTATTTTTCCAAATATCAATTAATTTTGGTCTGGATTATTGTTTCAAAGCTGACATCTCTGGCAGTGTAACTATACTTCATTACTGCACTGGAGTGTCAGCGTGGATTATGTGCCCAAGTCTCCAGGGTGGGACTTAAAACCACGACCTTCTGATTCAAGAAGTGAAACCTCTACCCACTGATCTACAACTGACACCAACAGGAAGGATTTCCAATTATTTAAGGGGGGGTTGGGGGGTGGGGGGAGGGAAATGGATCCTGTACTAAATTTAAATAACTGCCATCTCAGCTCAGTCTTTGAATAAAAGACTACATAACATACTTCATTTGAAACCAAATATTACTTTCTAAAGCAAACAATTAATAAAGCTATTACACTGAACATAGGCTGTACTCTGCCACTGACTGGACATCAACACCATAATTATGTCCCTGCAAAGAACAGGATATAAGAAGTGTGTTCTTATTGAGTGTCAAACTTGGCAAAGTCACTGGTGTTAGTGACCTAGGCTGACAGTGAAGCGTAGGACTGAAGGAGTATTCCAAAGTCAGAGCTATTTTTTCAACTGGATGTACAAGATCCAATGGCACTATCCAAAGAATGGTACATGAGCTCTCCTGCTTTCCTGGCCAAGATCATTAAACAATAATTATCCCACAGCTGATCGAGGGATTTTGCTGTCTGCAAATTGGCTGCTATGATTCCCTACATTACAATAGTGGCTACACATCAGAAGAACTTCATTCTGGGGCATATGTTGGGAAGCCATCAGGCAAGTGGGATTTTTTTCACTGCATATTTGGCTGCCAAAGTGTCAGTCAGAAACAGTTATGTGCATCAAGTCCCACAGTGCATTATTTATGATTGTGGTCAATGGTGACTAGTTTTATCAGCTCCAGGATATTGCTGTAAGAGGTCCTCAGGGCATCATCCCAAGCCTAGTTATCTTCACCTACTTCGCCAATAACCTTCCCTCAATCTTGAAGTCAAAACTTGTGCTGGTCACTGATGATCACAGTGTCCAGCTCCATTCATAACTTATCAGACCCCTAGATGAGCTTCCAGCCACATCTGCTCTAATATCTCGTAATGTGGCCTGGTGTCAATTTGATAACACTCATGTTAAGTGCCTTGGAATGTCTGAACTATGTTAAAGGTGCTATGTAAATGCCAAGTTACCGTTGTTCAGTTAAGAGGTAGCCAATGCCCATCAGTAGGACTTGGGCAAGATCCAGAATTAGGTTAATACAGGTAAGTAACATTCATACCACACAAGTGGAAGGGAATGACCATTTCCAAGAAAGTGCATAACCAGCTCCCCATGGCATTACCATCACCAAGTCCATGACCACCAACATCATGGGTGCAATCAGTGACCAGAAACTGTCCTAGGTAAGCTACATAAATGGCTTTTAGAGCAGATTAGAGGCTGGGTATTTGATGACAAGTGACTCATCTCCTGACTTCCCAAACCCAATTACCAACCAGGTACAAGTAGCAAGTGCAATGGAATATTCTTACCTGCCTGGGTGGGCATTATTCCAGCAAATCGAGAAGCTTGATACTATCCAGAGTCAAGCAGCCCCCTGATCAGCATCCACTGGCTTAAACATCTACTTGCTCCACTATGTCAGTGTTGTGCACTATCATTAGAAACTTACCAAGGCTTCTTTGGCAGCACCTCCTAAAACCCCAACCTCCACTATCTGGAAGGATATGGGCTGCAGTAAGTGCATGGAAACGCTATCTTATCCAAGTCACTCCTTATCTTGACATGGACATATGTCATTGTTCCTTCATTAGACTGAGTCAAACAACATCAAACAACATTGAGGGAGCACCTTCACCACATTGATGCAGGTTCAAGAAGGTCCAACACCACCACAAGAGCAATAATGGATGGGCAATCAACGTACATCTTCCTAGAGATGCCTTCAGCTGGAGAACAATTTTTAAAAAGAAATTATTTACATTTGAGAAGCAGGGTAGTGCTTTTCAGAGCACAAAGTGCTTTTCTGAACATAAAGTACTTTTCTGGGACACAGGCCGAGAAGCTGAGTTGCAAAGCTCAGGAACTACAGTGCTCCTTCTGGCAGAATGGTGCAATTACAATAGGACAAGATTACATACACTGCTTCCTCATTAAATATTTATCTGGAAATTTCTAATGGAAAAGGCTGACAAAAGGCTTATGTAGTGTCAGGGTCAACAAAATGGATATGCTAATATATGACATAGATGATGATGTCTCACTGACATCAGTCAGTCAAGGTGTTTGACTTGACAGAGACACAGGTTGGAACACACCATGCTCAGGAGCAACATGTCTGCTGCATAACCTGTTTAGACGTAGTATTAATAAACCTGTTTTAAGCAAGTGCCAGAGTATGACTACAGTCTGTCTAAGGGAAAACAGGTCACACATGCCAATAAGCAAAAACCACGCCAAGAGTCCAAAGATCAGAGAGACCATACAAAACAGTTTTATAGATAGAAAATGCTTGCATACTCAAGATTTTTTAATAGATTATATAAGTATAGGCATTTAAAGTTATCTTCTTGAAAGTAGAAACTAGGTGTAATCGATACATTCAAATGTTCTTTTATAAGTCATTGAAACCTATAGAACAGGAGGAAGGCATTCAGCCCATCATATTTGTGCCGGCTCTTTGAAAGCGCAGTCGTGCTTAGTTCCATGTCCCTGCTTTGTCTGTACTCCTGTAAGTTCCTCATCCTTAAGTACATGTCCAGTTAATCTTTAAAATGGTTTATGAAATCAGCTCCCACCACCTTTTCAGGTAGAGTAGTCCTGACCCCAATAATTCTGAGTGAAAAAAAATCTCATCTTCCCCCTAGATCTTATGCCAATGATTTTGAATCCATGACCTCTAGTTTTTGACCCACTGGTCAGAGGGAAATTTTCCTCTACCTTCAACATCATCTTCAGGTGCCAGGTTTTAAAACGTCTGTGATCATGGCTCTCCAACTTTCACAGGCTTTGATAGCAGCCAACAAATTGGTGTTATTCTCAAATCTTATACCTATTCGCCTTCATCTCCCTCTTGAGCTGCTACCCTCAACTTTAGCAATCACTGCCAAATGTTTCTCTCTAGGTTCGAGTCGAAATAATTGTAGCTGGCTCTGGGTAATCATTTGCAAGAGTTCTTCTTGTGTGCCTGCTGTCCTCAAAACTTCCTAATCAGTTTTGTGTGTTGTCCAACTAATCCTCATAATCTGTCTCAGAAACCACATTGTCTTGCTTATATTCCAACTTTCACATCCACGTAGTAACATTGACCAGATGTAGCATTTTAGTAATCTCAGTCTACTTTCCATAGAGATGTTCCTATTTCTAAAGAGGTCTGCCATTTTTCTGAAGTTTTGTTTTGTAAATGGTATACATTTCCTGATCACTTTCCCATCAGATGTTATGAGGCTACCCAAATAAGAAAATAATTCTACCTCTACTTACTCCATTAAGATCTCTTAACACCTTGAAAATCCTCTTTCCTTGAAAGCAGTGGAGGCAGGGTCATTGAATATTCTTAAGGCTGAGTTAAATAGATTCTTGATTGACAAATGATATAGGCAGAAGACAGGAAAGCAAAGTTGACGCCACAATTAGATCAGATTATATATAATTTTAATGCTTGGAAGTCACACTGCTGTACACATTTACTAGATACATAGCCATATGCATATGGTCTACCTGGTGCCTGCACTGGCTGAAGCTGAGCCATTTCCAGTGCGACAATTAGCCTTGTCCACTGCAAATGCAAGAGTTGCTGATATCCTCTGCTTTCTTCATTTCAGCAGTATGCTTTTTTGGAGCAAAGACATTAGAATGAAGGGCAACTCCAGGTACAAAATGTTAACTGTTCAATTTGCACTTTCCCAGGGAGTCCAATTAATTTTGCGCAGAATGACCATCTTTGCAACAAACTTTGGACGAACTTCATATTGTATATAGGCATTTAAAGCAACTTTGTCATGAACGCTGAACTTTTAGGTTAGGTTTTAGAATGCCCTCTTTAACAGGAGGTGAAACAGCGCACGCTGAAAAGGGGATGCTCAACTCATGATAAAAACCTGCTCGGAGACATGCCCATGCGACCCAGTTGCCATGGGGAGAGGAACTTAGAGAAGCCCATTGAAGTGTCAGCTGCCAGTTTTAACACCTTTTCACAGTATCTCAGAAAAAGCACAGCTGCTGGAGATGGGAAAACAAAGAGCCTACTGCCGTGGGGAAGCAGGTGAACTACTTCTGTTAACAACCAAACAGGATGCTTGTGAGAGTTCAGTTTCTGTTAAAAAGGAAGGAAAAAAAAGTCGGGGCTCTTGGTGATTTAACGAACGGAGAGTTGCCGAGGTATGCCTTGATGATAATTGGATCCAGAAAACTCAGGCTGAGTGAAACAACTGCTGCAGAACGGTGGAAGTTTCGAACTCACGTGGCAGGGAGAAGTAAGCCTGCTGGAGAGCAGGCATGGACGGGGATATTGTTCCTATAACGCTACATGTCTGCCAGAAGCAAGACTTTGCTTAAAAGTATATCGTAAGACACATTTCGGTGGCATTATGTAATTTATGCAGAGGTACCTTTTCTTTAGTCCGATGTATTAGTTGCCTATTAAGTGATGCTTGATCTATGTTGATTTTGGCATGTTTGTTTCAGTAAAAGTCTTAAAACGTGAAATCTTGGCATTTGGTTTTCTGGGTTCTGTGGGTTGCTGAGAAATTCATTTATTTTTAGAAAGTTATCAGTCTCTAAAGAGATTGTAACAACTTTCAAATCAAATTCATTATTGCATTGCTGATACTGACAATAGTTGCATAGCATGAACATGACTTCTTTATATAGTCTTTGGTATAAGATGCATTGCATTAATTTTCACAGCACATATGTAATACAGAATTAGTTCTTTTTACCAACAAACAACAGTTGGTTAATAATACTGGCAAAAGGAAAAAGAGCAACAATCCAAATGATTTTGATGTATTAACTTTGGAAATAACCCCATTATTACTTGTCTCACTTCATTGTTTTCTTGATTAAAATTCAAAGATGTATTAACAAGGTACAAACTTCTTGCTACTTTCATGTACCTACTCCATGACACCATAATTAACCCTCTGTAACAAATTGGAAAATTTCCATCTTCAAATAGTTACAGAGCAACTAGGGTTAAAAGGTCTTCTCAAAACTCACCAGAGGGCCACAAACACTGCATCTATGGGAAAACTGCCAATCCCTTCGTTCAGGAAACAGTTAAGTGGTTGGAACTGCTTATTTGAAAAGTTAATATTATCAGATACACAATGGAACAGATGATTCTAATTTCTCCGAACGCTGATTCAATTTCAAACGCCCAGACTTTCAAAAACAAGCCATTAAATGACCAACACATTTCAATCATCACCTACATAAGTATTAAAAGCAATTTATGTAATGGCCTGACCATGCAGAAGAAATAATTTTTTCAAAGGGCCCTGTTTCTACATTAAAGGAGGGAGACTTCAGAAGGGAAAATTGACTGATTGGGTAGCTGCTACTCGAAGTGAACTTGGATGAGAGATGGGGCTACAACACAGACTTCTTGTGAAGCCTTCTCCTTCCCCCAGGAATACAAGATTGGTGAATTTACCCATGCTTTTTAGTTCTGAGTTTGATTATGCCGCTGCATGCGCAAAGGCTGAGGGAAACTCCTTGTGGGTTATGCATCATAGCATCCATCAGAAACTTATTTAAAAATTATAACAAAAATGAGGGATTCAAACTGTTTCTTTTAGTGTCAGCCTAAACATTGTGGGCTTCAGGTGTGGTACTTTCTATCTTGTGGAAGTGATGTGAAACATATGTGTGCATCCAGTGATCAATGCATTAAAGGCTAATTAATGTACTCTGGCACTTTAGCCTATACACTGCACAGTAAGAGTGCAGAAGCTGCAGCAGCATGCTTTCATAAGCATTGTTAATGTAGAAAAACCTTCCAAAGAACTTCACACAAGTATAAATCAGTCAAAAATCGACATCAAGCCAAAGAAGATTATTAGAGGGAGCAACGAAAAGCTTGGTCAAACAGCTGGGTTTTAAGAGCGGTTTTAGAGAGATAGGTAGATAGGCAGAGGTTAAAGGAAGGATTCCGTGATCATATGGCCTACATTTATTTCGTAATTTTATTCTGTAAAAAAATGACCTGCATATTTTAATAAATAAGCTGGGTTTTCAGAGCTCAATGACTTAATATTGTTGTGGCCAATTGTTTTTTTCACAGGAGAATAAGAGTCCAAACAGCTATATCTTATAACAATGAAAAATGATTTCCTAACAGGGTTAATAAATGAATGGGTCTTAAGATGTAGGGAGGGGGAAAAGTATTTTTCTTCTGTTTTGTTTTTGAAGCAGGCTGAATTCTGCAGACATATGTTATTTTTGTGGTAAACTGCACAGATGCAGAATTCAAAAAAGGACTGAACATAATTTTTAACAGAAGCGCTATGAAGAAAAAAATCAACATGGCCAGAACCTGGCCAACTTCTTTATTTCTAATGAAACACCACAGTGGAAACTCTCATAGCCCTTGGCTACTAATTCGCAAAGCTTCAATGCTTTCCCAACTCTCCCCTCCCCAGCAGTCAGGACTCAGCAGCACTGAAATCAATCCAACATGAGGCACATTGGGCAGCTCCCCAAATGGCACAGCTGAGATAAGACGATACTGTCATATTTAAATCTCAAGTATAACACAGTTTGAGTAAGAGGTATAAACAGAAATACATTAATGTGCTAGTGCTCTTTTGGGAACAGTCACTGTTGACCTGAAAAATCCTGATGATGCCTGAATCATGATGCCTCAATCAGGAAAAATCCTTATGTCATAATAATACCTCAGCAGTTGTGGGCTATACATAGAGTCTTTAGATTTAAAAAAAACTATAAATGACAACTGCCAGAGGGGCAAACCAATTAAACAGTGAAGTTGCAAAAATAAAAAAACGTATGATCAGACATGTTTAATAAAAACAGCAAAATTGTGGCAAACATTTGTTAACAAAATCAACCAAGAATGATGACAGGTTATGTATGATTCCCATGGAGACCAACAAACCAAAGAAACCCAATTTGCCGAACAACCCCAATGGGAAAATCAATGGACAAGATTTCACTTTTATAACTTTTACTTTAACAACCAAACCCAAAATCAACATAACTTAAACATGAATTAATAGGCAAATTGTGGTCAATATAAACTAAATTAAATCTTAACTAGGAGATACAGCAAAGACAAATCTCATGGATTTATTGAACAGTCCACTCAACATTTATGGCACGAATTTTAGCCACAAAGCCCTTCAAAGCTCTCAAACTTCCTCAGGTAGAATTCCAGCTCCTTTCCTTCAAGGATGTAGCCACCGATCTTCAGCAGGCAGCAATTCCCAAACAACTCCAGTTCCATGGGCACAGTCTTCACCAAAATAGCTCACTTTTGGATAACATCCTCAGCTTTGCTTACGACAGTCTTGATGATGTAGATTCACCAGAATCAACTTCATCCAAACCCTCAACAACACCCCTGTGCACCATATAGTTGGTTCTGATCAAACAGTTCCTCTAAAATAAATGAAACAGTGAAAGTAACCTTATTTTCTCTTATCTCGGCTCCCAGGTCCAGCCTTCGTGTACACATTTTTCAACTGCACCACAACTTCTTCTCCCACCTGCAAGGAGCCACTGCCTCTCTTTTTTAAATATTGTCCATTAAAGTTTGCTGGTATGGCTAATTCTTGCTCTTTTTATAGCGGTGATGGGTTTTTACAGGGTGGGGTGCTACCCCCACACCCAACCACCTCCTTTATCGACCAGGCTTGGGGTGGAAGACATTGGGGCCAGCCAAAGAAGACCTGGTGAAGTACATTGGGGGGGGGGGGGACCTTCAAGAGCGGGACACCATCTGGGCCAGAGCGATAGACCAGTGCTGGTGGCAGAGTCTTGCTGCCCATTATCCCACATAGGGCTGGAGGAACTAAGTCTAAGTAAGTAATATTAATGTATCAGATGTTCCTGGTGTCACAGCTTTTCATCACAAGTTCACATATCTTAACACAGATATAATGAATCTAATATACACAAGACAATTAATATCAGAACAATAATTTTAAAGGGAAGTCTGGTTTTCTAGTCCAGAATTAGAATATACACACAATTGCCAGTCATTCACTGATCCATATACTGCAGCCCTTTGGTTTTCCAGAATAAGTTGTATTTCCCATTTTCCTTAGCTTTTCTTCTTGAACCATTACATTGTTGTTATTTTACTTGCATCTACTTCATCTTTAGCAATTTTTTAAAAAACATTTTTTTTTTTTTACACACAGCAGTGCTAGTTGATCTTGGCGACAAATCTATAACCCAATCCACAGCTGGTAGCAGGTAGTGCTACTTTTGATGACAGTATTGCTTTTTGTATTATGCCCATATTCTCAGTACTGGTGGTAGGAAATAACTAGGAAGTCTGAGGGAAGGGACAAAATACTAACCCATTATCCATTCTTCTAATGTTTTGGGTTACTCCAACAGAGATAATATGGGATAGGAACTGCCTTTTTTCTGGTTAACCAAAAACCTCTTTGCCCTGCATCTCTCCAAACATCACAACTGCCTGGACTGCTATCCATAGCTTAACGCAACTTGCATTTTCAGTTTTTGCTTCTATGTAGAACTATAGCTCAAAACTTGCAGAATATGTCTACTGAAGTGCAGAATGTAAACTTAGTGGAAATTAGTAGCCCTTAGTCAACCGTGCACAGGAGAGAGAAAAAGTGAGAAGCACATTTGTTATTTATAAAACAATCTGGTACCAATCATTGATGAGTAACCACATGTTATCTACATAATGGCTATAACTGCCCATACACCATCAAGGTATAATGCAAAGCATCATGGCAAAGCTTAGCAGCAAATATTAAGGAGGCATTAAAAGAAAAAACAACTCAAATAGAAACAAGACCAATACGGAAGCTGTATTTCACTTTGTAAACAAAGTTGGAAGATTGATGCAGGTTTTCATCTCAGTGTTACAATGTCTACAAACCACTCAAGTTTTGCCCTTATTTTGGATATAACTACGTTGACTACTTGTATTTTTGACACACACATAACTAAATAAGGATAGCCATGGTGTAGTAGCCATAGATGTAGTAATGCAAGTATGGTCAGGAAAGTATTTTGAATTAAAATTTCACTAATCTTACTCCCATGATGGTTCAGTTGGTTCACAGTGAGAAACGGAGAGGCCTCAAGTTAGATTCCCATTCTGATCAAAGCTGAGATAATGATGAAAGCATTATAGTTGCTGTCAGGCCCCAATATCAGGGTGCTGGGAAAGAAAGAGGCAAGTATCCTGATTCTGAGTGTTCTTGCTCAATTCCTGCAGGAAGTGCAAGTGATCAGATGTTAGGCATGGACAGTGTGCCCCACAATTAAAATGTCTACCAAGACTGCCTAATCTCACATGTGGAGGGTGGCCAATTCTGGGAGGTGGTAGAGGTAAGAGGGTAAAGAATTGACTGCTTTAGGAGAAAATAGGAAGAGTGAAAATAAAATACAAGTGAGCCTTATTATCTCAAAACCTTTATTGTGAAAATGCCCACACTTTGAAACAATCCATTCAACAATACAGAAAACAAAATAAAACAGAAACAATGTTATCAAAGACCTTGACAGAATAAAGCATTAAGCATTCTTGGAATTCCATATCTTCACATTTAGTGGAATTACTATGATATAATTCACCATCCTTTTGGCATTATGTTACTCTGTTTTGTAACGGCTCGCACATTTTCCAGCACATGCATAAGAATCATTCTTCATTTATATCAAATGGTTCATGAGCGTAATAACACCTGTAGCTGATTGCTACAAAGGAGAAATGTAGAGGGGAGGAGATCTGAGCAATGTTTTAGAACAGATCTATCAGAAATATGTGCATGTGTTATGAATTCTAACGCTTAAAATTAATATTGTTCAATTTACACTGAAAGTAGACATCCTAGCTTTGGGCAGTTGGATGGTACCAAGTGCACCTATTTCCTGCCAAAGTGACGATACTGAATATTCTGACGCATAGGCCAGAAATCTCCCCCCGTCGGGAGGGCTGTGCAGGGGGCGGGCGCGAACCCGATGGACGCCCCTGATCAGGGACGCGCCGCCATTTTACGTGGACAGGCCAATTAATGCCGGCCCAGGGTGACGCTCGCCCGGAAGCACTGAGCGCTCCCTGTGCAGGCGAGGGGTGGGGAGGGATTCCCTGCACTCTTTCGTGCGCAGAGATCTCCCCAAGGCACGGAGGTGTCTCAGGGAGATTTGTTTCAGTGCTAAAATTTTAAATAAAGGTTTTTAACACTTTTAAAACATGTCCCCTCATGTGACACTATCACATGAGCTGGGACATATCAAAGAATAAAAGTATAAACTTTTATTAGATTTTAAAACACTTCATGGAACCTCATCCCACCCATGGATGAGGTTTCATGAAAAACACAAAGGCCGCCTAGGCTCTTCGCCTGCCCGCCAGCCTTAAGGTTGGGTGGGCAGCTCATTGAATTGAATTAATTAGGTTTTAAATGGCCTTAATAGGCCTTTGACAGTTTGGCAGGCACGCAGCCGAGTTGGCTGCACGCCTGCCAAACTGAAAATCTAAATGAGGCGTGGTGGCGTCCGCCCAACCTCACCGTGCGTCATTTTACGCGTCGGCGAACGGGCCCTGCCCCCGCTCGCCAACGGGAAAATTCTTCCCATAATGCTTTAAAGATACTTATGTCACAAAATTAATGTTACTAACTCAATAAGGCAAACATGCATAAAGGCAAGAAAATTACAGTCTCCACAGTAATCATCTTCTTCATCAACAGATGCTCTCAGATTTTTAAGGTTTATTTACAATTAAGATCTAAAGATGGATTTGAAATTGAAGCACATTTATCATAGCTGTGTACAGCATCTGAATTCCTAGTGAGTAAATGATATTGAAGAGACAGAGAAAAACAGAAAGTAGATATAACATAATAAATACGACAAAGCAGCGAAGCTGCAGGAGACGACCATGTTTTTTTTTGGAGTCTCAGGAGTTTGGTATGCATGTGTGCAATACAGTTTAAAGTTATTAAAAACAACTTTCTCAGGTTATCTGGAACTATCAATAACAGTACCTTGAAAGCATTTTTTAAACAATTATCCACAGGAAGAGAGTCATGCATCCATATTCCTCAACAGTACTTAAAGTAAATAATATACGCATCTGTCCTTTCTCCCCTACAGTTATGTCTCAATGTGCACCAAAAAAAAAAATACCCTTTTAGGTGTCCATAAACAACTTGTCTTCAAGTATTTCCACCATCCCTGTTAAGACCATGACCATTTCAAAAGGAGGACAGTGGCCAAGCACAAGGGAGTGTCCTCTGGCAAGGGAGAACCAAACATTGGTCACATGCCCTCCACAGTGCCACTGTGCAGCTGAGCAGTGGGAAGACCTTGCACCCATCATTGTGTCTTCCACAGGGTATTCTTTAAAAACACACCTTTCAAGTCAGAGGATTTGAAGACTTGGTGACAAGTTAACCTCGAGCAACAGGCGCTGACTGTGCCACATTCTCATTGCTGTCCCAGAGCCTCCTGGATGAGGATGTGGGCTGACCTATCAGGGCACTAGTAATATTCATGCCAATGTACAGTTTGGCAACATCCAGATACACATCAATATAACTCATTGCATAATATAATTGGGATGGACACCGCTGATAGAGCAAATTGCCTCTCCAGTGAACCTGTTCATCACAGTTACAGAAGGCCATGACATCCTTCTATGATTCTGCTGCAGATTACCATTCTGAGCTCGAGAATGCTTTTCTGCAGGAATTAAGAAGTCTGCATCCAGTTTTTTGTGGCTGAGATGATACACAATGCTATCTTTTGCAGGATCTTTCCAGTCGATAATCCTCCCAAGCATGTCTGCCAATAATTCTGCAAGTCTGTGAACAAAACAAAGGAATGCATTTTAATGCAAAAATCAATACTAACAATCTCATTCACAAATACAACTTTCTATTCTTGGCACATTCTGCTGCAACAATAAATAGAATTATTGCAACACTGCATAAATATGCTTCTATTTTTAAAGTATATTATCAATTCCTTCAAATTTATCTATTTCAGATCACGATGATGACAGCTGCAGTTTTATATAGAATGGTTTCGCTATAGAGAATTTACCAGTTGCTGCAGAATTAATTTTCTTGCTTCTGTTTACAGTGTCTTCTTTCATCCTCAGAACATTCTCTCTAATTAGAAAAGTAAAATACATTTATTTTTCTTACTTACTTCTCTATTCAGCATCTTCTGCTCCCCTTCAGGCATTTCTAGTCTTCCAAACTGAATTTACATGCAGAATGGCTCTTGAAAATGGTGGCAGCTCACCCCCCTGGGTGAAGTAGCAAGTTTCTGGACTATTCAATCACAGGTAGTGTCCCTTACACTGCGATTAATACTTTCATTTAGGATGTGTCTTCACTTGTGTCAGTTCAACACAAAGGCTTCCTCCATGTAATGTTGCATCTGTACCCATGTGCAATGTTTGCATTCTGAAAAATGTACTAACGTAAGATACAGTGGCAAGCTTATTGTATCTACTGCAGTATACAGCAATATATGCACATCTGTATCTCTCCCCCTTACACCCAATGGATGGTCATTACTCTTATTGCAATTAACACATTTTAAAAACAATTTTTTTTTTAAATCACTGCATCAGCTTTTAGTATGGTGATTAAGGCCTTGTCTGACTGTGACTGATGCTCCAGCATAGTACACCAGTAACAATAGCCTACTCCTGTTAATCCACAGCAGTTTCTTACTTCAACAAAATCAAGTTAGCCAATAGTTCAAATTAAGCAATTAAAATAAATGAAGGAATGAAATAACACTGGGCCAAAGCTTAGTGGAGCAGCGCACTTGTTGAACACTTCAGCTCTAAAGCAACTTGTGTTGCAAATTGCTAGAAATGTGAACTTGATAATAGGGCATCTGGGACCTTAGTGAACTGCAGCACCAATAGTCTATCTCCTGAATTAGTAAGATTTAAAGTTTGCAAAAAGGAGCAGAGGTATGACAGATAAATTGGGGAGTTAAGAGTCAAATAAGGTACAGAAATAGAAAAAGAGAGGGAAAGAAAGATTGGATTGAGAGAGAGAAAAAAAAAAGACAGAAAAGAAATGCAAGAAAAAAATTAAAACCTAAAACATTTGAAATCTCGAAGAAGAATTTACAAACCGCAGGAATGAAACAAAAGTTTAAATTGTTCTCTTTCTGGACTTGTGAGGCTGATTAGCAATGCATTAACAATTATCACACCATTATAAAGGTACTTGTACTTAACTTACAACACTAATTATCTGTGGCGAGTTCAATGGGTAATTAAAGTGGAAATCCAGCAAGTTCTTAAAAATGGTGGGGAGGTTAAGGGCAAGATTCCTTTTGTACAAAGCAAACAGTGGAATGAGGTAAATAAATAAACAAGTTGTGGAGATCACAACTCACCCGCATCCCTTAATTCCTGAATTTTCTAACCAATCTGTGCATCAATAACAAAGGTGTGAACATGCCATTATTTTTCCAGCAAGATTAGGCCTTAAGTAAATTTCATCATATTACGTAGTGTCTACAACCATTCGACCCAACTGGTTTATGCCAGCATTTATGCTGTAAATGAGCCTTCTCCCAATCCCCTTCATCTGTCCCTATTGGGATATCCTTTGTCCCTCGTACTTATCCAGCTTCCACTTAAATAAATCTGTGCTATTTGCCTCAACTACTCCTTGCTGTTGCGTGCTCCTTAATGCATTTTTACCACTCAGTGAAAAAGTTTCCCCTGAATTCCCCACTGGGTTTATGAACCCCTAGTATTCTCACTCCCACAAGTGGAAACATTTTTTCGTCTATCCTATTAAATGCTTTCATTATCTTAAAGATCTCTTTCAGTTCATCCTCAGCCTTCTCGGTCCCAAAGAAAAGAGCCCCAGTCTGTTCAGCCTTTCCTGATAAGCATATCTTTCTCAGTTCTGGCGTCATCCTTGTGAATCTTTTTTCAGCTTCACCAATAACCTAATCGAGCAACAATGAATTAAGATTAGGCTCTATTCAGAGTTACAAAATGGTTAAAGGCTTGTAACAATTCCTTCCATGCCCCTTAAGTAATTGGATTTTTGGTTGATCAATGTCAAAGATTTATCATATTTGCAAACCAGAGGTCCATTCACTCAAGTACAACTTAAAGCATATATTCTATTACTGCAAAGTTATTTCTGATCAAGAAATCATAGGCAATAGGACAGGCCCAAACACTGGCCGGGGGTGGGGGAAAGAGTCAATTGTTTCACCCATATTGAGAACTCATGGTTCCCTCAACTCTTCATATGCAATTGTACTTCTGCTCAATAAAAATTTGGCCACACATGTATGTGTACACTCCAAAAGAAAGGTTCTTCTGGGAAAAGTCTGGCATCTTAAGGGCAACAGGAATAAACACCATCAATTTGCATGTACTACACACATCATTTCTTTGCTCCATAAAACTAAATAGACAACAATTTAGTCATAGTATTTTCACAGAACAGGGAGAAAATACTTTCTTCCAATTTCAGGTATCAAAATCGATGCAGGTATCAAAAACGATGAAGGAATAACTTGTTTAAAACACATTCATAAACAATTCTTTAAATCATGGAAAAGAACAAAAATCGAAGATTAGAAATGAAAATTTCAACTTTTTAAACAAAAAAGCTTTACGTGATTTTAGAGTAGGCACAGTATTAAGTTAATGCCATGATTTTAAGATAACAAGTGAGGAACACAAAATTGAAATAATTCCCACTTTCTGGTTTTTCAGTTACACATAACTATTTGTGACTACATTTATGAATGAAACCCTTGAAAACCTGCCAAAACTCTTCAATTACAAATTATATAGCTGTTCCTTTGTTCGACATTGCATATGTTCACCACTACATTTAAAAATCAAACAATGCTAAGTGCATTTAGTGTCATGAAAGAATTTGATAAAATAATGCACTATTTCACTGTTCAGTCAGTTAACTCAATCAGTATCATGAAATGGACAGCATTTCTCTTACTAAGAGAATATGCACATAACTTCAAAAATCAGGCCCATGGTCAGAATTTTATGACCCGATCAGACGCGAAATCACGCGACATGACGCCGGGCGAGCATCCCGATGTCATGCAATATTCTGGTCGGGGGGAGGGAGGCACACAGAAGTTGGAAGCACACCCGCCAACAATTAAGAGGCCAATTAAGGATATTAAAGTGCATCGGTGTCTGATTTTTCGTGGTCCGTCCAACCTCACGGTTGGCGGATGGGCGAATCGGCAGGCAAACTTTGCATTTTTCATGAAACCTCATCCAAGGGCGGGATGAGGTTTCTATTATTAAATGAAAGAAAAAGAAAAATCTATGGACAGCATTTTTATCACGCAGATGCTCAGGTGACTGATTGTGATGTTTGGACATTTTTCTCCTGATTTGAAAAGCTCTATTTAATGCTTTTCAAGTCTTCAGCTCCCTGAGGAAGCTCTCTGCCTTCAGGACACTTTCTGTCAGCGCTCACCTGTGCCCACGCTGATGTCAGCGCCTGCCCTCCTCCCGTCCCCACCCCAGCAGCGCTGAGCTTCGGTCGGGGGCTGATCGCGGTTGGCAGTCCATTCCCTGGCTGATCCCGAAGCCGCCGACCTAAAAATTATGCCCCATATCTTTTTTCAAAGATCAGGCACATTTCATTTTCATCTGCAAGAAATAGATTCATGGACTGTTTTGACAGTCAGATGGGCTTCACTTTGAACACTATAGCCTCCTATCACCTATATTGAATTATGGTGATGCTTAGCACTTCTTAGGAGGGTTGTTTTGGTGTACTGCGTTATAAAATCAGAACGTACAAACAAGAGTAGCAGCAGATGAACAAATATGGTTAGAATAGTGGAAGCAAACTGGATCAGCATGCGTCAACACTGATGCTGCCTCTGGTGACTTAGCCCATTCCACACTTCCTACACTGTGGATGAATCCTCATGTAGTCTAGTTTGGATAGAAAAGAAATATAATTTAAAATATTTTCAGTACTGTGAAGCCCACTATCTAATGAGCAAGAGTTTGCAATACTAAATTGTCAATCTCAATTGACAGGTTATAGAATGGCCAATGCCAGCAATGGAAAATTTTATATTGCTTCAATCAAGGAAGCTCTTCTTAATTTGGGGTCAGAGTACAGAGACAACAGGCCTGGGAATGTTTGATGCTGAAAAAAAAAGTCTTGTACATAAGCAGATCGGTTGTATTTGACTTAACGCAGAAAATGATAGGCTTAAATCTCAGCTTCAACTGTTACTTGAACTTTTTGTTGTCGCTGGGGGAATTCTAGATCGAGTAATTAGTGTAAGGCAGCACAGTGCAGCATCTCGAAGAAAGGAAGTGCTGTCTGGACCAGTTCCCTCAGCACCAACTTACATTTATGTTTTGCTTCCTCACTTTGGAAAATATTTCAGAGCACATTATGATGGGGAGAGGTCGAGACCAAACAGGAAATTAAGGAATTGATGGGGGAGGGGAGTGGGGAAAGAGAGGAAATAACACAGAAGCCACAATCTGAGATATAGGTTTTTCAGATACTTTTGAAGGCTGGGAGAGGGAGCAAGGGAAAATGGCTTTGAAAGAAAATTCCAGAGGGTAGAGACACAAGAAAGATTGGCTTCTAGCTATCAGCTTAGCTCAGTGGCAATTTGCTCTTTTGAGTCACAAGATGGTGGGTTGAAGCCCCCTCTATATCTTAAGCACTTGACATAATATACAGCGCAATACCAAGGAGTCATTCCATTATCAGAGATTTTGGATAAGACAAGTAATTGCGGTCCCTCCAGGCTGATATTATTTGAAGAGAAGCTGAGGTTATTTACCAGTGTCTTGACTTACAATTATCCTTTAATAAACACCATCAAGACAGATATATATACACATACATACTGTATTATTGAGCATATTCAAAACTCAGATGGATAGATTTTTGGTCTCTCAAGGAATCAAGGGATATGGGGAGCGCGCAGGAAAGCAAATTTGAGGAAGGTCATCAGCCATAACCAAACTGGAAAAATGCAGAGCAGGCTCAAAGGGCCATATGGTCTATTCCTGCTACTATTTCTTGTGTTCTTATATCATTTTCTGTTTGTGGGACCTTGCTGTGTGCAAATTGCCTGTGTGCTTGCCTATATAACAACAATGAATACACTTCAAAAACAACTCATCGGCAGTGAAGCTTCAGGTGTTCCAAGGACATGAATGGTGTTATGTAAATGAATATTCTTTATTCTTCATATGTTGAAGTGAAAAAACATGGGAAACAGACAAACAGTCGGGGGTATGGAGGTTTTGGGCTGGCAAAATCTGCCAGGTAGAATAGAGAAAGGCCATGAGGGGCGGGGTTTGAAGACAGAAGATAAAGTTCCTGAAATTAATTCACTTGAGCACAGGAAGCTTGGCAAGGACAGAGGTAATGGCCATTTATAATTGTGTGTGGGGGAGGACCAGATCATCGGGGTCAAGAATAGCTGATGTTTATGGAGGCATGAATCAGGGCTTCAAGCAGCTGTGGAGATGAAGTAAACAGACAATTTTTAAGGAGGCCTTAATAACAGACCAGATATGGACTTGAAAGCTAAGCTCAGAAATGAACAGAACGGCATGGTTTAGTGTGAACAGACAGCCTGGAAGATTGAAGAAGTCAAAGCCAAAAGCGCAAATCAAAACCCAGAAAAACTTGTTTCAGTCCTGTTAACATGAAGTTTTAGGACCCAGTACTTGATTTTAAATAACTAGTTGCATAGAGAAGGCATTGGAGAGAGTGCAGAAAAGATTCATGAGAATGGTTCCAGGGATGAGAAACTTCAGTTATGAAGATAGACCGGAGAAGTTAGGACTCTTTTCCTTAGGGAAAAGAAGGTTGAGAGGAGTTTTGATAGAGGTATTCAAAATAATGAGGGTCTGGACAGAGGAAATAAGGAGAAACTGTTCCCACTCATGAGAGGGCACAGGTTTAATACAATTGGTAAAAGAAGCAAAAGTAACATGAGGAAAAACTTTTTCTCACAGTGAATGGTTAAGGTCTGGAATGCACTGAAGCATTCAAAAGGGAATTAGACCGTTTTCTGAAAAGGAAGAATGCAAAGAGCTATGGGAAGAATGGCACTAAGTGAATTGCTTATTTGGAAAGCCGGTACAAACAGGCCAAATGGCCTCCTTCTGTGCTGTAACAAATCTGTGATTATGTAGTACAGCAGCAGGCCTAGAATCAATAGTGGTGCACAGGAGGTAGAATCAAGTACCACTGGCATACCTGTGCAAACAGAAGTTGCTACCATACTTGCAGATTATGGTACTGATGGGGCAATGCATAGATAATAAATAGGAATAAAGGAATTTTGTGGCACGTCTGTCCTAACTGTGAAGACATAAAGGACAAACTCTTGAGGAGATATAGTGACTGTATTTGAAACAGTGCGAGTGCAAACATGAGATACTGTAACTTCAGAAACCACAGAGGAGAGGCTGGAGAGATGAAAGGAATTATCTACACAACATAAAAAGTAGCAGGACAAGAGGGCAGAGGACTACAGGGCTCAGTGCTGTAAGTACGTCGGAACTCAAACAGAGAAAACTGGGCGTATGGATGTCAATGACTAGCTCTAGGACCTTGGAGAGAAAATAAAGTAGGTTAAGATAGTGAAATCAAAACTGCCCCTTTTCAGAAGAGTGCTATGAGTGGTTCTGACAGGTAGACCTAGTGTCAGCTCATCATGGATTACACAATAAAGAAGACTGAAGAAAGGCAGTTTGGGAGAAGGAAGAAATGGTGAAAGAACAAAGCTACAAATATTAATAACCAACTAAGCTTAGCAGTTTACAACCATTCTCAAACTGGTCGATAAAAAGTCTAGGAACAGTATAATTTGAGTTCTTATACAGTCTAATCTTTAGACTAATGATGAGGTATGGATTACAGATGTGTGTGGTCTCAAATTGGATGTGAGCCAATAATTGCAAAAGCCCAAAAATCAGGGAGGCTTCCCATACTTTCCACTCTCAGCATCTGTTACTACTTCACATGAAATATGGCAATACATCAGGATCAACTGATGACAAAGGCCATTGCTAATGAAGAACAGTTGGTTTTTAAAATCATACAAAAAGGATACAATAGATGTCTAACATTAAAAATAAATAAAGCATAATAATATGCATATTATTCCAATTATATGGAACTAAATTATCAAGGCTTCCTAAATTAAATATTGCACAAAACACATTTCAAATCTAAGGCTACCATCTTAGTACAATTAGTACAATAAGTGCCTTCTCATCAGAAAGTTCTAGGTTCAAATTCTAGGTTAGCCTGCCACATGCTGCTTCAAATGTCCAACATTATATTCTTTGTTCATTATGTCTCCTTTTATGGAAAATCACAGAATCATGCAGATAACTGTTACGTAGTATTACAGTTTAATCCATGTCAGTCCCCAAGATCAAAGTAATCAGTCCACAGGTGGAGCAACAAATAAGCAGAGCAAATGCAAGACTAATTCTCTTTTTCTTGTAAGTTCTCTCAGTGGCTTTGCTATCCAAATATTTATCTTTACAAATGTTAATCTGCTATAATGCACTGCCTTACACTCCGGTAAATGTTATGTAGTCAACAGAAATTGCATTTGGAACAAATCTCCTGGTCATTATTTTCTGTCCTGAAATATGAATGAAAGTTGTCGTCGTCCCAGAGGACCATAAGCTGCTCGCTCATTAGAGAGAGCATTAGAGAGAGATGACTGGTGGTGAGTTTAACCTAAGAGTCACCACACCTCAGGCAAGGGGAGAAGTTGAGAAGGCGGTACCTTCATGGATGACCTCAGCTGGTACAGGAATTGAACCCACGCTGCTGGCTTCACTTTGCATCACAAACCAGCTGTCCAGCCAACTGAGCTAACCAACCCAGTGTCCTGAAACAGAGCTCTAATGAACTGACCAATACCCCGTCCATCAAGGATTGCCAAGTTTGGATTTCAGCCAAAGTCAGGATTTGAATTCAAACCTTAATAGTGAAGCCAAAGGATATTTAAGCATTCTCAGATGCTGACTGTATATAAATTCATCATACTTGGCATGCTCGTCTCAAGTGAGTTTTACACAAGTTAATGAAAATATAACTGGATTGGACAGAGTATAGTCTCAGGAGATTGGCTTTAAGATTTCATATTTAATAAAATGCTATACAAGACTTTGTGTCCCATTTCTACAGGATATCTGGCCTTGCAATGTACACCAACTGATGAGATAAAAATTACGCTGAGCAACATTACCATTCTTCACCCAAAGATTGCCTGCTATAACAATGCCTTTAACAAACAAAACTTCCTAATGCACTTCATTGAGGTGCATTCGGACAAAAAACTGGATGCTAAGCCAAAAGAGATTTCAAGAGTGTCCAAATATTTCATTTCCTAATTTTTCTTTTTTCATTGAAACCCTCTGTGTATGAAAAGATGAACATAAGTCAAGCAGAAATACCCTTAAAGAATGCAACATACCACACAGGAATGTTACGCATCGAAATGAATAGGCTGTGGCAGCCTACACGGGCAAGTTATGTTAGTTAAGTCGGTCACATAATTGCTAAGCAGTGCCTTAAACTATCAATTTACAGGATTTTCTTTATTAACATTTGAAAAAATTGCATATACTATTTCAATTTAGGAGAGAAACTCTTCTGAATTTTTAAAATAAAATATACTACAATGCAAAGGCAAATGGGCTTCCACTAAAATGTACAAATAAATTAAAAACTTAAAGGATGCAGAATGCAAACACTATAATAAAATTAGTCTTCAAAAAAAAGTACTTAATATTGTACAATGTTAGTATGCAGTATGGAGGGCGCACTGAGTTTAATAACATAACCAAGATTTTTGTCTTTAACATGTTCATAATTTTTTTTTACTTTAGTTGAAACTTTCAGAAGCTATTAGTCCTTTCGATACCTTCAACATGTAGATCTTTTGGTACTGCTTGTTTGACAGATGACCTACGATACACCACATGAACACGACCTTTTTCCTCCAGTGCCTGTTGCCCTTTTTCCAACGGCTCAATGAAAAACTCGCCAGTGTCTGCCCGAATCAATCCAGCCTATTAAATATAAAAAGGGAATTATACATAATTTAGTCACCACAATGGGTAATGTTTCTGTATAAATTAAGAGGAGGAGGTCTTTGCATACAGTTTTCCAATGTGTATAGAAAATATCAACATAGTCCTCTGTCTTGCCATTAACAGTCAGCAGCTGAGGAAATTTTCACTGACTTCTCCCCCAATCATTGCAAACTATTTCTTGCAGCAGACTGGTTAGTAGGTCAAATAACAGTGAGATTGTAATAGTGGAAAATTGATTATATTTAATAATTTAATCTTCAAATGTTTATTCTAATATTACCTTTAGTATGTGTTTGAATAAGTATGTATAAAATACATACGAGGAACAGAAAATCAAAGTTTACCACAGATTTTACTTCCATTGCTTTTTGTTTACTATAAGCCATTCCTGTCAGCCATGTTGAAAGATCAGTGTTAGAAAACAATGAGTAGTTTTTCTACAGTTTGTGCTTTGCTGGAGAAACAATTTAGTAGCTTGCTTTGGTTAGGCAGCACTGACACTCCATTTAGAAGCTGACTGTCACAGCTCTTCAAAACAATCTAGTAGATAAAGCTGTCAAATTGAGGCATTTTTGAGGCATACATAAAGTTCCAGGTTAGAAATTGCTGCTCTCAGGTGCTGCAACAGCATTAGGGGTAGTATAATTGGCATCAACGCCCTGGGATAGGACAAGAAACATCAACAAGTGGTCCAGCTATCCAGTGGTCCATATTAGATGGTCAGGTAAGGGCAGGATCAAACAAAGTTGGGTTACTTGCTGCAGCTGAATAGACTGTCAACATCCATCAGCTAGATGAAAAACAGCCACCTGGAGGCAATAGTGGAGGGTTTCAGTATCTGTGAAACCGTGCCAAATGAATTGGAACTCCTTCAAGAAAAAGGCGAAGCAAATATGGGAGGCTGGGGGCATGCTGAGAGCATTTGTCAAGCATTCCGAATAGAAAGACTGGCACTTTAGGCAGCAAAAAAGGAATGAAACCGGATGGACCACCCGGCATCAACCTAGTCACTGAAAACGACAACGGCAAACCCAGCCCTGTCGACCCTGCAAAGTCCTCCTTGCTAACATCTCGGGGCTAATGCACAATTGGGAGGGCTGTCTCACAGGCTAGCCAAGCAACTGTCTGACATAGTCATCCTCATGGAATCATATCTTACAGGTAATGTCCCAGACACTACCACCACCATCCCTGGGTATGTTCTGTCCCACCGGCAGGACAGGCCCAGCAGAGGTGGCGGTATAGTGGTATACAATCGGGAGGGAGTTGCCTTGGGAGTCCTCAACATCGACTCCAGACCCCATGAAGTCTCATGGCATCAGGTCAAACAATGGCAAGGAAACCTCCTGCTGATTATCAAGCACCACCCTCCCTCAGCTGATGAATCAGTGCTCCTCCATGTTGAACACCAACTGGAGGAAACATTGAGGGTAGCAAGGACACAGAATGTACTCTGGGTGGGGGACTTCAATGTCCATCATCAAGAGTGGCTCGGTAGCACCACTATTGACCGAGCTGGCTGAGTCCTAAAAGACATAGCTGCTAGACTAGGTCTGTGGCAAGTGGTGAGGGAACCAACAAAAGGGAAAAACATACTTGACCTCATCCTCACCAACCTGCCTGCCGCAGATGTATCTGTCCATGACAGTATTGGTAGAGTCACAACTCACTGGGGATAGTGCACTGCAATATCAAGCCCCACTGCTCCCAAGCAGTGACAAATGTGAAAAAGTTTGATCAATCCACCGAATTGTTTAATTTAGGTTAACTGAATACAAGCACTAGGTTTGTAAACTTAATAAGTAAAGAACTGTTTATTGAACAAGTTGTCTTTAGCCATTGGCAAAAGAAAGAAGTATGAACTGCTAATTTCTAACTCTATGACCTAAACTCTACCCCTTCTTAAATCCCTATACACACACATACAAGACACACAAAAACATGGATTTTAAGGGTGGGATAAAACAGTTCAATAGCACCAATTCCGGAGTACGGAATTCAATGGGTTGATTTTGATCAATGTCTTCCAAATTCCTTTCAGTTCTTTGTTGATGACACAAGGTGGTCTTCCAGCACTTTCAGCCTTTATTGATGACATGAGGTGGTCTTCCAGCACTGTCAGTCTTTAGCTCACTGGTTGAGCACTTGCCTTTCAATGTCTAACAGTGCTTTTCCCCTTTGCCTCTTGACAGGGGTTTTCAGAGAGAGAGCAGGTTATAAAGAAATGAGGAGAAAAAGCCAGCTAGCTATTATTGTAGGAGTACTGGAATCTTACACACACACAGGAGAGAGGTGTTTTAGATCTTTTTCCTTTCAGGCTAGGAGCTATTCTGCAGCACTGCTCACACCAAACCCTGGTCACCTGGCCAGACACTAATTAAAATGTTGTTGCCAGGCAGTTCCCCATTAGACCAGACTTCTCCTCAGCGCCATCCTGTCATCATGGCACACTCTGTTCCAGGACAGCAACATTGTATATATCCCTCACACTGTTCCAGTAGACATGTCTTTCAAATTGCAGCCATTGTAACTTTAACAATCCAACAAAAATAAAAATATATGTTCTTTACAGTAGGAGTGACCAACACAGAGTCATTGTGGAGACAAAATCCCACCTACACATTGAGGATACCCTCCATTGTGTTGTGTGGCACTAGCACCATGCTAAATAGGATAAATTTTGAACAGATCTAGCAACTCAAGACTGGGCATCCAAGAGGCGCTTTGGGCTAACAGCAGCAGCAGAATTATACTCGAACACAAATTGTAACCACATGGCCCGGCATATTCCCCATTCTGCCATTCCCATCAAGCCAGGGTATCAACCCTAGTTAAAAGGAGAGTGCAGGAGAGCATGCCAGGAGCAGCACTAGGCACACCTAAAAATAAGGTGTCAACCTGGTGAAGCTATAACACAGGAGTACTTGCGTGCAAAAGTATAAACAGCAAGTGACAGAGAGAGCTAAGCGATCCCACACCCAAGGATCAGGTGCAAGTCTACAGTCCTGCCACATCTAATTGTGAATGGTGGTGGACAATTAAACAACTCACTGGAGGAGGAGGAGGCTCCACAAATATCCCCATTATCAATGATGGAGGAGCCCAGCTCATCAGTGCAAAAGATAAGGCTGAAGCATTTGCTACAATCTTCAGCCAAAAGTGCCGAGTGGATGATCCATCTCAGCCTCCTCCGGATATCCCCAGCATCACAGATACCAGTCTTCAGCCAATTCAATTCACTCCATGTGATATCAAGAAATGGTTGAAGGCACTGGATAGTGCAAAGACTATGGCCCCCTATGACAATATTCCAGCAATAGTACTGAAGACTTGTGTTCTAGAACCTGCGTGCTCCCTAGCCAACTTGTTCCAGTACAGCTATAACACTGGCATTTACCCGGCTATGTGGAAAATTGCCCAGGTTATGTCCCTTAAACAAAAAGCAGGACAAATCCAACCAGGCCAATTACCGTCCCATCAGTCTACTCTCAATAATTAGTAAAGTGATGGAAGGAGTCATCAACAGTGCTATCAAGCAGCACTTGCTTAGCAATAACCTGCTCACTGAAGCTCAGTTTGGGTTCCGCCAGGGCCATTCAACTCCTGGCCTCATTACAGCCTTGGTTCAAACATGGACAAAAGAGCTGAACTCACGAGATGAGGTGAGAGTGACTGCACTTGACATCAAGGCCACATTTGACCGAGTGTGGCATCAAGGAGCCCTAGCAAAACTGGAGTCAATGGGAATCAGGGGGAAACCTCTCCACTGGTTGGAGTCATACCTAGCAGAAAGGAAGATGGTTGCAGTTGTTAGAGGTCAGTCATCTCAGCTCCAGGATATCACTGCAGGAGTTCCTCATCTCCAGCTGCTTCATCAATGACTTTCCTTCCATCATAAAGTCAGAAGTGGGGATGCTTGCTGATGTTTGCACAATGTTCAGCACCATTTGCAACTCCTCAGATACTGAAGCAGTCCATGTCCAAATGCAGCAAGATCTGGACAATGTCCAGGCTTGGGCTGACAAGTGGCAAGTAACATTTGTGCCACACAATGCCAGGCAATGATCATCTCCAACAAGAGAGAATCTAACCATCGCCCCTTGACGTTCAATGGCATTACCATCAATAAATCCCCCACTACTAACATCCTGGGGGTTACCATTGACCAGAAACTGAACTGAACTAGCCATATAAATACTGCGGCTACAAGAGCAGATCGGAGGCTAAGAATCCTGTGACGAGTAGCTCACCTCCTGACTCCCTGAAGCCTGTCCTCCAACTACAAGGCAGGAGTGTGATGGAACTCCCTTCCTAACAGCACTGTGGGTGTACCTACACCACATGGTCTGCAGCGGTTCAAGAAGGCAGTTCACCACCACCTTCTCAAGGGCAACTAGGGATGGGCAATAAATGCTGGCCCAGCCAGTGAAGTCCACATCCCGTGAATGAATATTTTTTAAAAATTATGACTAAGCATTATTTACCAGCAAATATCATCCACTCTGGCAAATAGCATGGGAGGCCAGAATGAAATATGTAATATTTATACTAGCAAAGAATGGGTTGCAGTGACATAGAGAAAATTCAATTTAATCTGTCAGCATCAAGCACTCCCAGTTGAGATCAGATCGATCTAGATACAAAGTAAAGCTCCCCCAACACTACCAATAATTTGCTTCAAACACAATCTGAGAAGAATACACCAACTACATAAGTCACATTTTAATTCCCACACCACCCATCCCTTGGGCCTCCTTGAGTGACATTCCTAATTAGCAATGAACTATGGGCAGCTTTGTGCTGTGGACTCATGCCCACTGGAGACGGAATTGAAACTTATAACTGTCAGAGAAGAGACTTTCATCCGATGATTCTTGGCTGCATTTGATCCCAGAGTTTCGAGGTGAAAGGACAATGTTCCAATGTACAGCACCACTCAGTCTCCTTTCTCCCACATTCTAATTAGAAATATCATTTTACTTAAGTTAGAGAATACCAATAACATTTCAAGGCCAACCAACCAGCAGCTTTTGTCCCAATAATGCATACATTTCTTCATATCTGTTCAGCTCTGCACCAGTTACCCAGACTAAATTATGTTATTATTGTACTGAATATTAATCCAATGAGAGCAAATTATTCACACCATTACACCGTGCTTATCCACCTAATCCTAATGAAAAGTTGTACATGGCTATTTTTCAGGTTTGGTAAAACCTTAATGCAATCAGTCAAATTTTAAAAACTTGATTAGATCTCATTATTTACATTCCTACATCGTTCATTTCTGGTTCTGAATTTTTAGTGACCAATTTAACTCCCTGCCCCTGTCACTAGTGCCACACAGATATCTACTATTCTGTCAATCTGCTCTACAACCATATTGCCTCTACCTTTGCTACCCTCACCAGGTCATAACTGATGTCCTACGCCACTATTTTATCCCTCCGAACACTACCAGCTACAACTGCCAGATCTGGCTTGATCATCTCTAGCAGTACCATCGCTTTCTCTCGACAGACAGACCTTCTTATCCTGGGATCACAGACCAGTAGAAGAAAATTTTCCTGACTGACCTCATCAAAACACTCCAGAATTTTGAATACCTCTATTGAAGCTCCTCTTAGCTCTTCATTTTCACAGAAATAATGCCAATTTCTTTAGTCTCTCATCAGAGCTAAAAATCACTCATCCACAATATATATTTTATTAAATCTCTTTGCACCCTCCCAGAAACCTTGATATTCTTCCTAAAGTCCTCAGACTTTATTGAATGGTGATCAGAAAACACACACACACACACACACACACACACACACACACAGATGCCCAGTCTATACTGCTGCTCTAGCCATTACATTTTTTGATGGTTCCAGTGAGAAAAAGATTAAATTCAAATATGCAGAAATTGATGATTATTTTAAAGCTGCATTCAAGAAGTTTGTTACGCTAATGGAGGCAATGATATCAAAAGCCTCAGGCTGTACTGGTTTTCAACATTTTATCTGTTAACTTTTATCCAAGTGAGGTTGGTAATTTGAAGGGCTTCAACTGCCATAACATATAGCGGAATGCAATGTAACCCAATAATATGAGTGAAAGTAAAACCTGAAAAATTGTAACAATGCAGACCATCTGCACATTTGCAAAGAATACCACAAAATCAGTAGGTTTCAGCATTCTCCAGTTATTTGTTTGCTTATAAAACCTTAAACTATGACTTTAACTTCCAGATTTTTGTAAGGGGTCACATATTCATCTGTTTAGCCTCAGCCTGAAAATTGCAGCAGTAAAGCAGCTGCATCTTTGGGTTGAATAAATACAACTTGGTTTATCGTGTGCTTTCTATTTCAGAAATGACGTTATCCAGTCTCTATGGTTTGTTTTTGTTTCAGAATGATGGAACTGATTTTAAATTCTCCCGACCTTCTCACCCAAGATAGCTGCTTATAGCTTCTAGGGTGGGACATAGCCATTCCTAAGAGCATAACTGTTGACACCCATCATTAGCTAATATTTTTAAAGGCGTGTTTAGTGAGTGCAGGAAAGCACTCCACCCACCCCCTGTCCAGTTTTCCCTCACTCCTCCAAACAACTTGGTTAAAACTAACAGAATTCTTTTAAGGAAATTTGAATTTTGTTTAGAATTAATTTATTTAACATTGTCTTTGGCAATTTTATGGTTACACATCTTACTCAATGTTACTGCTCTCACTATGAAAACCTTCAAACAACTTACAATGTATGCTCCGAGTCCATATGACTCTTCTTCAGAGCTCTGAAGGAGTGTCAAACGGACTTGAAACGTTAACTCTGTTCCTCTTTCCACAGATGCTGCCAGACCTGTTGAGTTTTTCCAGCATTTTCTGTTTTTATTTCAGATTTCCAACATTCGCAATATTTTGCTTTTATTTTAAAATATGTTAATTGGCTTATTGTCTTTTTGAGAAAAGGACATTGGGTTAAATTTTCAGTACTTTTAAGTATGAGTATCCTTTAAAGAATTTAAAATATCAAATTTTTTGCTGGACCTTTTGTTTATTCTTTCACAAGATGTGGGCATCGCTGGTTGGGCCAGCATTTACTGCCCACCCCTAATTACCCTCGAGAAGGTGGTGGGGTACCAACTTCTTGAACCACTGCAGTCCATGTGGCAATGCTAAGATTACATAATTTTCTGCAGTCTAGTATAATTTTCATGTATTACAGCCAGCTTGGCCAATGAGGCAGTGAAGCTTATTTAATGCAGTGCTTTGGTTTTTCAGAATCAGCTGTATCTGTATCTCTTGCAGGAATTTGTCAGGAAACCAGCTTCTTAAAGCCCTTCTTTCTCACATACTGAGCAGAACTCGTCAAGCTTTGCCAAGGCTCCCTAATGAGACAATTTGCTTATCGGTAAATTCCTGACAGGAATTGCAGAAATTAAAAATTGGGAAAAGGTTATTGCATCATGATGAATGTTATCAAAATCAAGTGACTTAAATTTAAAAACATATGTAAAACATCTGCATGATTTGCAGCAAAAAATCGTGTCACATGTTTATAAGGCAACAGCTTGTTAACAAAGTGAGTTCATTTGTGCACTGATCATAAGATTTTCAATGACCAGCAGTCTTAAAATTCACTTTATTAACAGCTACAACAAACACTTATGTAGTATCTCTCGAGCATAAGGACATCAATGTGATGAAAGCATGTCAAGCAGGAGACTGGAATTAAAAGTGAAATAAAAGCATAACTGAAGAGAAATGTTTTGGAAGAAAGATTGCTACAATTTTTTTTAACATAGGAGAAAACAGTGGATAATCGAACTTGTTCTTTTAAAAAGGGAAGAGAATATTTGAAGAAGAAATCAAATGTTATGAGGCAAGGGGATATGTAGATAGCTCTATCAGAGACACAGTACGGGTTTTTCTTGCACTGTAAAAATAAATGGCGGGTAAATCAACTGGGAGCCATTTTCAGATGGGCAGAGGGATAATGTCAGACACACCTGACATCATCAGTTTGAGGCCTGGTAATTTTAACTCCCAAATTCTTGTCAGGAATGAACAACTCACCCACTTTCTGGGAAGAATCTTCAGTGGGCCCCCAGATTGCCACTTAAAGCGCGAATGCACCTCTTACAGGGAGGTTGAATACACATATGTGAGACTGCCCGGTCAGATTTCTGGAAGGATCTTATTGTGAGAAATGAGCCGCAAGGCTGCCCCAAGTTCTCTGATGCCTTCCTGGAGGTGCTGCTGAGAGAGTTTAGAGATGCTCTTTCCCATGAGTGGAAAAAGGACTACCAAGGTCTACACAGACCAGGCCTAATGAGAGGTGGCAGAGATGGTCAGTTCCTAGAGCATGATCCCCAGGTCCTGGATTCAATATAAAAAACACTTCAATGCCCTGAAATAGTAACAGTTCTATATTTCAGTATGATGTTGACAAAAGTCCCCCCATACTTTCTGTGCAGCACATCCTTCATCAAAAATCACAAGGGCACACTACACCACCTCTCATTCCAAACACACACCTCTTGCTTGTTGCTTTCAGCATTCTTTTCCAGCAACTGCAGGGCTAACGTCTCCTCTGATGACTAATTCCTCATTTCACACTCCAACCATTTGCTTTCCATTCAATACCTTCCATCTTGCTTCTTATCCCTCTCAGCATATGCAGAAGCCCCACAAATGTGACCTGTCCTTTTCAGTAGACACTCACTAATTCTTGTACGCTCTTGCTGCAGGAGAAAGCAGCTTACAACACGAGGGAAAGGAGTAAAACCCGGGGAGGATCACCTCACATGTGACTTCCATTTAGAGCTGCAAAGGGTGGGAGGCTTACCAGGAAGCCCCTGCTTATTACTTGTATCATTTCATGTACTAAACACATTTTTATTAAATTGTGCAACAGAATGAAAGTTCAAGCTGCATCGTAAGCCTATCATTTGTGAAGTGTTTTGTCACTTCATAACGATTGAACACGCACACGCTTCTGAACCCCAGCTTCTTGTGTATTCCTTATTCTACACCAGAGAGCAATACATCCGGGACTTAGCATACCCTGCTATCAGGTTTTTTATATACCACTTATAGGGGGCCGGGGGGGGGATGTGAGGGCAGCGGTGTGGGAAATGGGTCGGACACAGTTGAGGGCCCTGTCACCCACAATGGGTGGAAAACCTCGGTTAAGGAAGACCTATCAGAAGCGCCATTTTGGAAAGTGGCATCAGCGGAACAGAGGCAACGGAGGCGAAGGAACTGAGAGAATGGGATGGAGTCCTTACAGGAAGCAGAATGTGAGGAGCTGCAGTCGAGGTGGCTGTGCGAGTCAATGGGCTTGTAATGAATTGATACAGAGGTCAAGGAAGAGAAGTGAAGTGTCGGGGATGGGCCACGTGAAGGTGATAGAGGGCTGGAAATTAGAAGCAAAACTGATAAATTTTTCCAGATCCAGGCGAGAGTATGAAGCGGCACTGAAACAGTCATCGATGTACCGAAGATAGAGTTGTGGGAGGGGGCCTGAGTAGGGACTGGAACAAAGAATGTTCCACATACCCCATAAAGAGACAGGCATAACTGGGGCCCATAAGAACATAAGAACTAGGAGCAGGCAATTCAACCCCTCGAGCCTGCCCCGCCATTCAATACAATCATGGCTGATCTCATTTCGGCCTCAACTCCAATTTCCAGCCCTCTCCCTATAACTTTTCAACCCGTTTCTAATTAAAAATCTGTCTATCTCCTCCTCAAATTTATTCAGCATCCCAGCATCCACTGCACTCTGAGGTAGCGAATCCCACAGATTCACGGCCCTTTGAGAAAAGTAACTCCTTCTCATCTCTGATTTAAATCTACCACCCCTTAGCCTAAAACTATAGCCTCTCATTCTAAAATGCCCCACAAAGGGAAATATCCGCTCCACATCTACTTTGTCTATCCCCTTTAGCATCTTATATATCTCAATTAGATCTCCTCTCATCCTTTTAAACTCTAGCGAGTATAGGCCTAAACTGCTCAATCTCTCCTCATAAGACAAGCCCCACATCTCTGGAATCAATCTAGTGAACCTCCTCTGAACTGTCTTCAATGCAACTACATCCTTCCTCAAGTGAGGGGGCCAAAACTGTGCACAATACTCCAGGCGCGGTCTCACCAATGCCTTGCACAGTTGCAACAACACTTCCCTATTTTTATACTCTATTCCTTTAGCAATAAATGCCAAAATTCCATTTGCCTTCCTCATTACCTGCTGTAACTGCATACTAGCTTACGGCAATTCATGCACGAGGACACCCAGATGCCTCTGCACTGAAGCATTCTGAAGTTTCTGTCCATTTAAATAATAAGTCACCTTTTCATTCTTCTGACCAAAATGGATAACCTCACACTTATCCACGTTAAACTCCATCTGCCAAATTTTGGCCCATTCACCTCACCTGTCCATATCTATTTGTAATTTTTTTTTTCATTGCAACTTACTTTCCTACCCATTTTAGTGTCATCTGCAAATTTAGCTATTGTACCTTCTATCCCTGGATCCAAGTCATTAGTATAGATTGTTAATAGTTGGGGCCCCAAGGACCAAACCCTGTGGCACCCCACTAGTTACAGCTTGCCATCCAGAAAAAGACCCATTTGTCCTGACTCTCTGCTTTCTGTTGGTTAGCCAATCCTCTATCCAAGCTAAATATATTACCCCCTAACTCTGTGTGATCTTATCTTGTGTATTAATCTTTTGTATAGCACCTTATCAAAGGCCTTCTGGAAGTCCAGATGTACTATATCTACAAGATCCCCATTATCCACTTTGCTTGTCACATCTTCAAAGAACTCTAGCAAATTAGTCAAACACGATTTACTCTTCATAAAACCATGCTGACTCTGATGGATTCCATTTTGACTTTCCAAATGCCCCATTGCTACTTCCTTAATAATGGATTCCAACAATTTCCCAAAGACAGACGTTAAACTAACTGGTCTATAGTTTCCTACTTTCTGCCTCCCCCCCTTTTTGAATAAGGGCGTTATATTAGCACTTTTCCAATCCACTGGAACCTATCCAGAATCCAGGGAATTTTGAAATATTATATGCATCCACGATCTCCGTTGCCACTTCCTTCAAGACCCTGGGATATAGGCCATCAGGTCCTGGGGACTTGTCACCCTTTAATCCCAATAGTTTGCTAAGTACTTTTTCTCTAGTAATGGTAACTGTTCTAAGTTCCTCCTTCTCTATACCCTCTGCACTACCTGTTACTATTGGGGTGGTACTAGTGTCCTCCACCGTGAAAACTGAGGCAAAATATTGATTAAGCGTCTCTGCCATTTCTGCATTCCCTACTATTAACTCCCCAGCCTCATCCTCCAAGGGACCAACATTCACTTTAGCTACTTCCTTTTACATACTTGTAGAAGCTTTTGCTATCAGTTTTTACATTTTGCGCTAGTTTTCTTTCATAATTTACCTTTGCTCTTTTTATTATTTTTTTAGTAACCCTTTGTTGATCTTTAAAAGTTTCCCAATCTTCCAGCCTGCCACTGACCTTTGCAATTTGGTATGTCTTAGTTTTTGCCTTTATGTTATCTTTAACTTCCTTGCTTAGCCATGGATGCTTTTCGCCCCCCCTTACCATCTTTCTTCCTCTTTGGAATATATTTTACTTGGGAGGAATTGAATACTTCCTTAAATATCTGCCACTGTTCATCAACTGTCCTACCTTGTAGTCTTCCTGCCCAGCCCACTAGGGCCAAGTCTATGTAGTTACCTTTGTTTAACTCCAGAACACTAGTGTGGGACTCAAGTTTCTCACTCTCAAACTGAACTTGAAATTCTAGAATGCTATGATCACTCTTCCCTAGAGGATCCTTTATTATGAGATCATCAATTAATCTCATCTCATTACACAAAACCAAATCCAGAATAGCCTGCTCCCAGGTTGGTTCCACAACATATTGCTCCAAGAAACACTCTCTAATACACTCTATGAATTCTCCCTCCAGGCTACCCTTGCCAATTTGATTAGTCCAGTCAATATGCATATTAAAATCACCCATGATTATTGCCGTGCCTTTCTTACATACTCCCAGTATTTCATGGGTTATACTGTGCCCTATTGCTGACTACTGTTTGGGGGCCAATAGATTAATCCCACCGGGGACTTCCTTCCCTTGCTATTTCTTATTTCTACCCAGACTGACTGTACATCTTGCTCTCCAGTGCCTATACCATTCCTCACTATAGCACTGATCTCTTCCTTTACTAAAAGAGCTACACCACCTCCTTTTCCTTCCTGCCTATCCTTCTGAAACACTGAGTACCCTTAGACATTCAACTCCCAAACCTGTTCTCCCTGTAATCACGTCTCAGTAATGGCCACCAAATCGTACCTATTTATTCCTATTTGCGCTGTTAACTCATTAGTATTATTCCGAATGCTACGCGCATTCAGGTACAAAGCCTTTAAAAGTTTGCTCGTGTCAATTTTCCCTACTCTTATATGATTCTTTGGTGCAATATGGCGTTCACGCACACTGTCCCTTCCTTTCACTTTTTGATAACAATCAGCCTCATCACGAACCTGCACTCTTACCCTCTCCTTAAACTTTGATTTTTTATATTTCCATGCAACTGAACCCTCCCCCCACTATTTAGTTTAAAGCCCTATCTACAACCCTAGTTATGCGATTTGCCAGAACACTGGTCCCAGCATGATTCAAGTGGAGCCCGTCCAAACGGAATAGCTCCCTCTTTCCCCAGTACTGGTGCCAATGTCCCATGCATTCGAACCCATTTCTCCCACACCAATCTTTGAGCCACGCATTTACCTCTTTAATCTTATTGACCCTGTGCCAATTAGCTCGAGGCTCAGGTAGTAATCTGGAGATAATTACCTTTTTGGTTCTGCTTTTTAATTTATCCCCTAGCTGCTCGTATTCCCTCAGCAGAACCTCTTTCTTCATTCTACCTATATCGTTGGTACCTATGTGGGCCACGACAACTGGATCTTTCCCCTCCCACTCCAAGTTCCTCCGCAGCCCAGATGAGATATCCTTAATCCTGGCACCAGGTAGGCAACACAGCCTTCGAGACTCTCGATCCTGGTTACAGAGAACAGTATCTATTCCCCTAACTATACTATCCGCGATTACAACTACCTTTCTCTTTTCTCCCCCAACTTGAATGGCTCCCTGTACCACAGTGCTATGGTCAGTTTGCTCATCCTCCCTACAGCCCCCGCTCTCGTCCACACAGGGGGAAAGAATCTCAAACTTGTTGGATAAGGGCAAGGGCTGAGGCTCCTGCAGTGCTACCTCCTGGATCCCTCTACCTGCCTTACTCATAGTCACACCCTCCTGTCCCTGACCACTGGCCGAATTTAAGGTAGTTAATCTAAGGGGTGTGACTGTCTCCTGAAACACAGTGTCCAGGTAACTCTCCCCCTCCCTGATGTGTCGCAGTGTCCGAAGCTCAGACTCCAGCTCATCAACTCTGAGCCGGAGTTCCTCAAGCAACCAACATTTGCTACAGATGTGGTCACTAGGAACCACAATGGGGTCCACCAGCTCCCACATCATGCAGCTACAGCACATTGCCTGGCCCTGCGCCTCTATTTTATTTAATTAGTTTTTCAATTTGTTTTTAAATTTCCCACTGGTCTTTACTTTATCAATCTGTAAAATATTTCTCCTAATTACCTCTAATTTGAAAGCAAGTTAGAATAGAGATTCAAAATACACTTTTTAAAATCAACTGGAACTCTGCTGAGTTGAAGCTGAATTGTTAGGCCTCTGATCCTGGGCCCCAGTAGTCACCCTTAATCTGAAATCAACTTAGAATAGGTAGTTCAAACTAGCAGTTACTTACCAACCAATGCACTTACGGTTTTCCTGTGATGTCACTCTTTTTTTTATGGATACCATGCAGGTATCCATAGCCACACATTTTATTTGGAGGGCATGAGACAAGTTTAAGGAGAAATTGTTCAAGGAGAGAAGATGTTCAGCCAGATGGAGGAGAGTGGCGGTGGTGGATGGGATTGTTCGGGCCTCTGTTCAAGGAAGAAGCTGAGAGCCCGCAGACCATCCAGGTGGGGGATGGAGATGTAGAGAGATTGAACGACCATGGTGAAGAGGCAGTGGTTAGGGCCAGGGAACTGGAAATTGTTGATATGACGTAGGGCGCATCAGAGGAATCACGGATGTAGGTGGGAAGAGACTGGACAAGGGGAGAGAGAAATGCAGTCAAGATAGGAAGAAATGAGTTCCGTGGGGCAGGAACAGGCTAACACGATGGGTCTACCAGGACAGTCCAGTTTGTGGATTTTGGGAAGGAGGTAGAAGCGGGCTGTCCGGTTGGAAGCTGTGGAGGGGAGATCTCCAGAGGAAATGAGGTCCTGGAAACAATGACTTGATGTTCAGTGGTGGGGTCATGGTCCAGGGGGGTATAGGAAGAAGAGAGTTGGCGCTCAGCCTCTGCAAGGTAGAGGTCAGTACGTCAGACAACAACAGCATCACCTTTGTTGGCAGGTTTGATAAAGTCAGAGTTGGATCTGAGAGAATGGAGTGCAGCATGTTCAAAAGGAGACAGGTTAGAGTGGGCGAGAGGAGCAGAAAAATTGAGACGGCCGATGTCACGTCAACAGTTCTCACTGAAAAAATCAAGAGCAGGTAAGAGGCCAGAGGGAGGGGTCGAAGTGGAGGGAGAATGCTGGAGGCGGATGAAAGGATCTGTTGAACTGGGGGAGGGGGAACTCCAACCCAAAGAAGTGAGCATGGAGACGAAGGTGGCCGAAGAAATGCTCAGCATCGTGTCTGACCCTTTTTTAGAATTTATTTTCATTTTTATTCACTGTTTTATCCCCTTTTTATCCCTTTTCTTCCCAACCACTGCCCCCTCCTCCAATCCCACCCCCAAAAAGGCCATCTGTTACTTGTTCCATGTTGTTGTTTCACAGGGTGCTGCACTTTGTTCTGCTATTAACACATTCTGCTTTCGTACCTTTATGCCACTAGCAGCATCTTTCTTACCACTACCTTTGTCTTTTTGTCCATGACATCTTTGTCAATCTCTCCTTAGCCCCCACCTATCGCTAGCCTTCTATCCAGCTTCACCTGCTCCACCCCACTTACACAGTATAAATTACATCCTATTTCTCCTCTTTAGCCATGAAGAAGGGGCATACAGACTCGAAACATTAACTCTGTTTCTTTCTCTGCAGATGTTGTCAGACCTGCTCAGGTTTTCCAGAATTTTTTGTTTTTTTTATCTCTAAGAATTTTAGATGTTTCTATAAGATCATATCTCCAACAACTCCTAAGCTCCAGAGAATAGTGGCCTATTCTATTCAGTCTTTCCTCATAGAATAACCCCTTCATTCCAGGGGATCAATCTAGTGAATCTTTATTGCGCTCCTTCTAAGGCAAATAAATCCTTCCTTAGCTGAGGAAACCAAAATTGTAGTCCAGGTGTGATCTCACCAAAGCCCTGTTTGTGAGAGAGTCTGTGTTTTGAAGTTGGGGCTCTGGCATAGGCACAGAGCTTGGCAGTGAGGCACAGGCTGAGCATGCTCAATCAGGCTGCGCGCACGAGTAGCAATGTGCCACAAAAAGGGTGACCACGGGACCAGGTTTTTGGCAGGCAAGGAAGCCCATAGGATAAAATGAGTCTAGAGCCATTGGTAGTTCCGTGCTGCTATAAATTGTGACTCAGGGAAGCCCAGGAGTAAGCCCAGGAGCAGTATTTGCTTGGTGCTGCTAAAAGCTGAGGCTCAGAAAACTCAGGAGCAATAATTGCACACCAAGCTCAGAGGGGCCCAGGGGCAATATCAGCTCAGTGAAGCTGGCAGCTGGGGCAAAGGAAAGCCCCATGAGCAGAGGAGTCCTATTCAGAGGAGCTAGAGATCCAGAATTGTGACTGTAATTGGATGCTGGGGTGCAGTTTTATGAATCCAGTGGGATGCAGATTGAGCAACTTGGAGGCAAGCAGTCATTGGGACAGTCTGAGTTGGAGTGGCTTTTGAGGGAAATCAGAGGCTAGATCTTAGGAAAGAGAGGAGCTGACATCTGGGTGGGTTGCTAAGAAATTCGGGATCTGTCTTGGTTGTGTCTACCACTCAATGTGCAGTTTGTGGTGTGTTTGACCACGGTCTGCCAGTTAATTTATGTTCACCTCATGTTAATTCTGGATCTTAGAGTACAAGATAGATAACATTAACCGTTTGCTTTGTTGACTCTTGTACAGTAAAATTAATTGTTTGTTTGAAACCGTGGAATCTTTATTCCCTTAGTAAGTAACTGGGATTTCAAATTTAATCTATTTTACACTAGAAGTTACTAGTCTCTAACTGGATCCTAACAAAGTTGGGAGTCTGGTCTGGAATCGTAACACTGTATAATAGCAGCAAGGCTTCTTACTCTTAGTTTCTAGCTCTTACAATAAAGGCTAACATTCCATTTGGCTTCCTAATTGCTTGTTGTGTATATATGGTAACTTTCTGTGATTTGTGTACAACACCCCCCAAATCCCTCTGAATACCAATATTTAATGGTCTTTCACCTCTTAAGATATATTCTGGTTTCCAATTCTTATCAAAGTGGATAATTTCACATTTACCCACATTATACTCCATCTGCCGCCTTCTTGCCCCATTGCTTAACCAACCTATATTCCTTTGCAGCTTGAGTCCTCCTCACAGCTTACTTACATTCCCATCTATCTTTATATCATCAGTAAACTTAGAAATATTACACTTGATCCTCTCATCCAAGTAATTGATAAAGATACTATAAGTAAATAGCCAAGGCGCAAGCACTGACCCTTGTAGCACTCCACTAGTTACAACAAGCTAACTGGAAAATGGCTGGTTTATTCTGACCCTCTGTTTTCTGTCTGTAAACTAATCCTCAAACCATACTAATATATTACCCCAATTCAATTTGGGAGTTAAACCTCTTGTTCTGGCTCTTTTGGAATGCCTCATCAGCCATAACTGTTGATGGCACCAATCTCGAGGCAGTTGAAAACTTCTCATACCTTGATAGTGTGCTCCCTAGGGATGCCACTATTGATGAAGATAGCTGCGCACTCATCCAGAAAGCAAGTTCTGTCCACGATTGTATCTGGAAGCAGCATGGCATTAAGCTGAAGACTAAAATCAAACTCCGCCAGGCAATGTCCTTACCACCCCGCTGAATAGGTGCCACATCAAAGTTCTCGAACGCTTCCACCACAAGACACCCAAGGTCCATCATGAGAATTCAACAGCAGGACAAAATCACCAACAATGAGATCCTCATGCTGGACTCATGAAAATTCAACTTAGATAGGCATGCCATGTTCCTTGCATAGATGATTGCAGAATCCCCAAGCAGATCTTCTATGGGGAACTGTGTCAGGGGAAACAGCATCAAGATGTTCAGTACAAATGATATAAAGATACCCTAAAAAAGAACCTTACACTTCTGTGTTGCAGACCACCTTTCACTGCTGCCGACCAGCCCACATAGAGACAAGCAGTGAAATTTATTTTAGTATGTTTCAAGGGCCAAACTCGCAACATTGAACTTGCCCAAAGAAAGGCTAGAGGTAGCACAGTGGTAAATGTTCCCTCAAGAACCAACAATGACAATATGAACTGCCAGCTCTGTGGCTGTCAACACTGATCTCACATCGGACTCTTCAGTCACAGAAGACAATGAAATCATTTACAGCTTGGACATACTCGAACAACGAAGTGTCTATCATGACACAGAATGTCTTCTGCAAATCCAAATATATTACATTCACTGGTTCCCCTTTATCTGCATTATCATTTATACCCTCAAAAAAAATGGCAATAGATGTGACCCTTTCAAAAAAAACTGTGTTGGCCCTACCTACTCACATAATTGTTTTCTACATCCTCTGTTACAACATCCTTCAGATTTGAGCATTTTCCCTTTTACTGATGTCAGGCTACCTGGCCTATAAGTTTGTTTTCTTTCTCCCTCTTTTCTTGAACTGCACGGTTAAATTTTGTACCTTCCAATCCCTGAGGACCATTCTAGAATCTAGGAAATTATGGAAGATAAAAGCCAATGCATTCATGATCTCTGCAGCCACCTTTTTTGAATCCTCTAAGGTAGGCCATTAGGTCCAGGGCAATTGTAGATTTCAGTCCCAATAATATCTTATTCCACTTGGTTAATATTAATTACTTCAATTTCTTCAATCTTATTAGTCCTTTAGTTCCCCCCACCCCTATTTTCTGGTACATTCTTTGTGCCTTCTACTGTGAAGGCAGATAGAAAGGGCAGAGTTTAATCCAGCCTGTTGCAATGGGGAACATGGCGACTGAGCAAGCTGAATCAGGGGAAGAGGCCTCGCATCAGCCTCCTAGCAGCAGGGAAACATTCCTGATTAAGTAGGATGCAGGAAAGGGCCCATGTGGGAAACTCACCCTTCCACAGTAGGATGTCAATTAAGCTCATTAATGAGCCTGGCATCAATTATGCCCAAGCCCACCAGAACTTGGTGGTGGCTGAGGTATCAAATGGAGTTGCACAGTTTTCTGTCCCTGAAGTCCACCACTCCCATTGGCGCTGCTGACAACAGAGAGCTGCCAGCCCATCCCAGTGGCAGGATTTCTGCCACCAGGCTTAAACTGTGGGAAAGGTCCAACGCTGGTCCTGAGAAGCACTTAATTCGTTCAGAACTCTGCCACAGAAACAACGCAGGATTTCCACCGGTTATCCAAATGGTGGGTCAGACCCACATTGGGAACATTGGATTCTGCCCAAAATATTTGTTTAATGGTCTCTGCCATTTTCTTATTCCCAATTATAATTTCTCCTGTCACTGCCTATAAGAGAGGCAGTTTATTTTTGCTAATCTTTTCCTTTTTGCATACTTGTAGAAGCCCTTACAATCTGTTTTCATGTCTTGCCAGTTTACTCTCATTTTCTATTTTCTTCTTCTATCAATTTCTTGGCTCAGCCTTTGCTGATTTTTTAAAATACTTTCCAAATCCTCAGGCTTACAACTCCTTCTGGCAAAACTGAAAGCTTCTTTTTTTAATCTAATAGTGTTCTCAAACTCTCTACTTCGCAACAGTTCAATCGCTTTTCCAGTTGAATTTTTATTCCTCAACAGAATGCATACTTGTTAAAATTTATGAACAATTTCTTTACATGTTTGCCATTGTTTATGTTTAATTTTATTTTCTAATCCACCATAGCCAGCCTTCTCCTCACACCTATGTAACCGGTTTTGTTTAAATTTATGATGCTAATTTTAGATTTAAACACATCATTCAAACATAATATGAAATTCCATCAGATTATGATCACTATACCCCAGAGGATTCATTATATAATAAATTACTAATTAACAATATTAACTCTGTCTCATTACGCAGTGACCATTGCCTTTGCCATGTCTTCGCCCTTGTTTCTTAGTCTGTTTATAAACACTATACCTCAAAATCTAGTGGACAGATTTCAACAGAACATGGTACACAGAATATGACCCAAGGAAAAATTGGTTAGCCCTTGGTGAAGATGCGGATCCTGGATTTTTTTTTAAATTACTATTGGGGAGTTAGGGTTGGTTTTTCTTTTGGAATGTTGGGGGTTGTTTGTTTTAGGATATTGTGGATTGTCTCAGCTGCTGTGTTGCAATTTGTCAGAGCTATCAAAATAATGGATGGGGATTGGCCTGAAACCTCCACAGTGAGATGGAAGCTCTTAATAAAAATATTTTTCATCTTTGTAGGCACAAAGCATCAACTATAGAAAAGTCTCAAGGAACAGCTGCAGAATTGTAATAACATTGAGTTAACAGTATGGCAGAGGTAAGCGCTCCAATGAGTGCCCTCTTCACTTGTTACGCGATGTTCTCAAAATTAAGCCCAGTATCACTTTGGTAGATCTGCATGTACCCTTCTGCAATGCCTGCACATATTTCCTGAAGTGCTGTGCCTAGACTGAATGCCACATTAACTCTTATCCTTTTTCTTCTTCCTCAACATTCTCTGATGAAGGCATCACAGAAGAATATTAAGTCTGTTGATACATGGTTGAGTATACTGCAATGCGCAGAGTGCATGCATGTCCAACAATTTGTTGAATTTAAAAACAAAAAACTACTGCGGATGCTGGAAATCCAAAACAAAAACAAAAACAGAATTACCTGGAAAAACTCAGCAGGTCTGGCAGCATCGGTGGAGAAGAAAAGAGTTGACGTTTCGAGTCCAATGACCCTTCAACAGAACGTTCTGTTGAAGTGTCATTGGACTCGAAACGTCAACTCTTTTCTTCTCTACCGATGCTGCCAGACCTGCTGAGTTTTTCCAGGTAATTCTGTTTTTGTTTTTGAATTTGTTGAACTTACCCAACAGAAGATACTTAATTCAATATCTGTGCAAGGAAATGTCCAATTATTTCATGACTTTTCAATAAATTTTCTATTTTACCTGCCAGTGCTGACAAAGCTAGTCAAATTTGCAATCCACTGTATACTTTTGAACTTGAACTACAGAAAACCATGGTAACACTTTGGTCTGCAAGCTACATGCTAGGGAGTGAATCCCCCTTTTGCAGCTCCATTTTAATGCATTAATATCACCAGCATCAATCTCCGGGCATTCCAGTTATTGGTGACCTTCTGTAATGTGCTTATATAATTTACAGTTAAGTAAGAATGAGAAAAAAAATCAACACCCCTGACATAACTCTCACTCACGACAGCTAATAACACTATTGCAGAAATTTGTGTATATTCTAGGATAAAAGCAAAATACTGTGTATGCTGGAAATATGAAATAAAAATAGAGGGCAGAAATTTTCCCTCAGCAGTAGGCGCACACCCAACCTGCTCGAGTGTGAAATGACACGCGTTGACATCGGTCAAGTGTTCCCACGTCAATATGCAGTCGCGTGATAGCTCGGTTGGCGGGCGCACATCAGAGCCGGCAGCTTTGTCTCATCTAAACAAAACGTTATTGGACCATAACTGAATCTTCACAAAAACCCATTTTTTTTTTTGTTCATTCACAGGATATGGGCTTCAATGGTTGGGCCAGCATTTATTACCCATCCCTACTTGCCCTTGAAGAAGTGGTGAGCTGCCTTCTTGAATCACTGCAGTCCATGTGGTGTAGGCACACCCACATGCTGTTAGAAAGTGAGTTCCAGGGTTTTGATTCAGCGACAGTGAAGGAACAGCGATATATTTCCAAGTTAGGACTTGGAGGACTTCCAGGTGGTGATGTTCCCATCTAACTGCTGCTCTTGTCCTTCCAGATGGTAGTGGTTGTGGGTTTGGACGGTCAGTCTAAGGAACCTTGGTAAGTTCCTGCAGTGCATCTTGTAGATGGTACGCACTGCTGCTACTGTGCGTCAGTGGTGGAGAGAGTGAATGTTTGTGGATGTGGTGCCAATCAAGCAGGCTACTTTGTCCTGGATGGCGTCAAGCTTCTTGAGTGTTGTGGGAGCTGCACTCATCCAGCTAAGTGGGGAGTATTCCATCACACTCCTGATTTGTGCATTGTAATGGTGGACAGGCTTTGGGGAGTCAGGAGGTTAGTTATTTGTCACAGGATTCCTAGCCTCTGACCTGCACTTGTAGCAACAGTATTTTTATGTCTAGTCCAGTTCAGTTTCTGGTCAATGGTAACCCCCCAGGATGTTGATAGTGGGGGATTCAGTGATGATAGTGCCATTGAATGTCATGGGGCGATGGTTAGATTCTCTCTTGCTGGAGATGGTCATTGCCTGACACTTGTGTGGCACAAACTTTGCTTGCCATTCGTCAGCCCAAGCCTGGATATTGACCGGATCTTGCTGCATTTGGACATGGACTGTTTCAGTATCTGAGGAGTCGCAAGTGGTGCTGAACATCGTGCGATCATCAGTAAACAACCCCTTCCTAGCCTTATGATGGAAGGAAGGACATCGATGAAGCAGCTGAAGATGGCTGGGCCTAGGACACTACCTTGAGGAACTCCTGCAATGATGTCCTGGAGCTGAGACGACTGACCAACAACCACAACCATCTTAGTGCTAGGTATGACTCCAACCAGCGGAGTTTTCTCCACCTGATTCCCACTGACTCCAGTTTTGCCAGGACTCCTGGGTGCCACAGTCAGTCAAATGCGGCCCTGATGTCAAGGGCAGTCACTCTCACCTCACCTTGGGAGTTCAGCTCTTTTGTCCACGTTTGAATCAAGGCTTTAATGAAGTCAGAAGCTGAGTGGCCCCAGCGGAACCCAACTGGGTGTCAGTAAGCAGGTTATTGCTAAGCAAGTGCCGCTTGGTAGCACTGTTAATGGCCCCTTCCTTTGCCTACTGATGGTCAAAAGTAGACTGATGGGGCGGTAATTGGCCAGGTTATTTGTCCTGCTTTTTGTGGACAGGACATACCTGGGCAATTTTGCAGAATGCCGCGTAGATGCCAGTGTTGTAGCTGTAGTGGAACAGCAACAAGGTATGGAACACAAGTCTTCAGTACTATTGCTGGAATATTGTCAGGGCCCATAGCCTTTGCAGGATCCAGTGCCTTCAGCCGTTTCTTGATATCACGTGGAGTGAATCGAATTGGCTGGAGACTGGCATCCGTGATGCTGGTGCCGAGATGCATCATCCACTCGGCATCCTGGCTGAAGATTGTAGCAAATGCTTCAGCCTTATCTTTTGCGCTGATGTGCTGGGCTCCCCCATTAGTGAGCATGGGGATATTTGTGGAGCCTACTCCTCCAGTGAGTTGTTTAATCATCCACTACCATTCACAACTGGCGTGGAGGACTGCAGAGCTTACATCTAATCTGTTGGTTGTGGAATTGTTTAGATCTGTCTATATACGGCTTATACCGTTTGGCATGCAAGCAGTCCTGTGTTATAGCTTCACCAGGTTGATACCTCGTTTTTAGGTATGCCTGGCGCTGCTCCTGGCATGCCCTCTTGCACTCTTCAGTGAACTAGGGTTGATCCCCTGGCTTGATGGTAATGGTGGAGTGGGGGATATGCCAAGCCATGAAGTTACAGATTGTGTTTGAGTACAATTCGCTGCTGCTGATGGCCCACAGCGCCTCATGGATGCCCAGTCTTGAGTTGCTAGATCTGTTCAAAATCTATCCCATTTGGCAGTGGTAGTGTCACACAACATGATGAAGGGTATCCTCAATGTGAAGGCGGGACTTCATCTCCACAACGACTGTACAGTGGTCACTCCTGTCGATACTGTCATGGACAGATGCATCTGCAGAAGGCAGGTTAGTGAGGATGAGGTCAAGTATGTTTTTCCCTCTTGTTGGTTCCCTCACCACCTGTTGCAGACCTAGTCTGGCAGCTATGTCCTTTAGGACTCAGCCAGCTCGGTCAGTAGTGGTACTACCGAGCCACTCTTGATGATGGACATTGAAGTCCTCCACCCAGAGTATTTTCGGCGCCCTTGCCACCCTCAGTGCTTCCTCCAAGTGGTGTTCAACATGGAGGAGCACTGATTTATCAGCTGAGGGAGGGTGGTATGTGGTAATCAGCAGGAGGTTTTCTTGCCAGCGTTTGACCTGATGCAACGAGACTTTACGGGGTCCTGAGTCATGTTGAGGACTCCCAGGGCAACTCCCTCCTGACTGTATACCACTGTGCCGCCAACCTCTGCTGCGTCTATCCTGCCGGGGGGACAGGACATACCCAGAGATGATGATGGTGTTTTGGACATTATCCGTAAGGTATGATTCCATGAGGATGACTATGTCAGGCTGTTGCTTGACTAGTCTGTGAGACAACTCTCCCAATTTTGGCACTAGCCAAAAGGAGGACTTTGCAGAGTCAACAGGGTGGGTTTGCCACTGTCATTTCCAGTGCCTAGGTCGATGCCGGTTGGTCCATCCGGTCTGGTCTAGGATCATAACAGCCAATATTCATCCTTCAATCAACACAAAACAAAAACAGATTAGCTGGTCATTATCATGTTGCTGCTTGTGGGAACTCACTGTGCACAAATTGGCTGCTGCGGTTTCCACATTACGAGAGTGACTACACTTCATTGTTTGTAAAGTGCTTTGGGATGTCCTGAGGTCATGAGTAGATGGAACATAAATGCAAGTCCTTTTATTAATTAACAATAATCAATCAATACAAGAACTAGGGGACATCGTTACAGAATAAGGGGACACGCATTTAAAACTGAGGTGCGAAGGAATTTCTTCACTCACAGGGTAGTGAATGTCTGGAATTCTCTACCCCAGAGAGTTGTGGGGGCTAGGTCACTGAAAGTATTTAAAGAGGAGGTGGATAGATTTTTGAAATATTGGGGAGTTGTGGGCTATGAGGAGTTGGCACGAAAGAGAAGCTGAGGCCTGGGGCAGATTAGCCATGATCTTGTTGAATGGCAGGGCAGGCTTGAGGGGCCGAATGGCCTATTCCTGCTCTTATTTCTTATGTTCTAATGCGAATATCATACAAATATTTTGCATTAAAAATTATTAAAATCTGAGTATTTACATCATTGAAGGTTTTTGCCACAGTAAATTCTCAACCTCTATTCGAGATGAAAGAGGAGGGAGACTATTGTCGTCTTTGAGGCATGGTGAGAGGTATGATTATTTGTCTCAAATGGACTACGAATATTCATTAATCAAATGTAAACAAGTGTACAATTCCCTCCACCACTGCAATCACCTAATTATTTATGAAACTGTATTTGCGATGCCTCTAGCTTTCAAATTCCAATGATAATTTTCAAGTAGAGCTCAAGAGTGGGTCCCTCTGCTCATTTCTCCACACCTTGCAGTCTTGCGCTTTGCTCTTCAGCTGCTCATAGGAACCTGCCTTTTTAATTCCAAGTTGTCTAACATCATCATTCTATCTCCCTCTTGGTCTACATCCTTCTAATCTTCCTTCAATCACTACCTTCAGTAAGTTCTCATGCCTTAAAAAATGGCCAATCCAATCTTGTTGCCTTTTCTTGACGATATTCACTGACAATCTTTCCTCTTCCACCATCCTGAGAACTACTTCCTTGCCCATGTTCTTTCCAGCTGACCTATCTTTCTCCAGAACCGAATTTCACAACTTTCAATTATTCAGATGTCCACTTTTCTCAAGGTCTACATTTCAGCCCCAGGAAACAACTCTAAATAGCAGTCTTGATGATTCTTAAATCTCTACTTATTCTTATGGTGAGCAATTCTTTACTTGGAGAGTGCATTCTTCACTATTTCTATTCTAGCTCACATTTCTTTATGGCAATAGCCACCTTCTGACAAGATGTTTCCCAGGTATTTACATTGTAAACCTGTTCCAGCTGTTGACCATTTATCTTGACCTCTACTCTTCCATTATTTCTTCAATCTTCATAACTTTCATCTTTTTTTTTACATTTGTTTTCATTTTGTAAGCTTTCACCACTTCATTCATTCTATCCATTATTATTTGTAGATGTTCTGCTGTGCTAGGCACTAGGGCCTGGTCATCTTCAAACCTCACTACCTTCACCAACTGACTGCCTACTTTGACAACTTCCTGTACGTCACCTAGAGTTTCCTTTATCATGGATTCCACACAGATGTTAAAGAGCAATGGTGATAGTAGACAGCCTTGTCTCACCCTGTACCCAAATACGCCAGGTTCACCAAATACTGTTCTGATTGTAACAATTCCATGAAGAGCAACAATCATTCATTTATCTCTCCAATCAGCTCTGATCACCTGAGTAACAGCTTTACCAGTTCACCAAGTTGAAAACTTTTCATAATTCACAAAGCAGGCAAACTTCTTGCTAGTATTCTATGCTTCTTTCACTTAATACTCGACACTGCTATAGCCTCTCTAGCTCCACAACCCTTCATAAAACCAAATTAATCACAGCCAATGTAATGGCTTGCTTTGGCTTCCAGCCTATTTGCTAGGATCTTTAACATTATCCTGGATGCAGGTGTAATCAAAGTTATGGTGTGATGCTCTTCATATTTTGTGGTATTTGCCACATTCTCCAACAGAACTACTGTGCTCCTCAAAAAATCTTCCAGCCATTCTGGTGTTCATCTCTTTACACAAATGAATCAATTCTCTTGTTGCTTTCTCTCAAAATCCTTTTATCATTCCTGCAGGGATTCCATCATGTCCTTCTGCTTTTCCTGGCTTTAGTTCTTTTCTAACTCTAAATAATTCACACTCCAGAAGCTCGGTCCTAAATCATCCTGAGAAATGTCTTCTACTTTCCCTGGTTCTCATTCTACCTTTGCTTGCTATCTGTGTCACTCAAGTATTCAACGTACTCTTTCCATCTATTCTCTACTGGCTTAGGTTCTATAAGCAGTGTGCCATCTCGACTATCAATTCCTCTTGGCACCTGCTCACATCTTCCTCCAGTCAATTTTTTTACTTTCTCTTTTTTTTGTAGTTCTTCTAATTCTCTACACAGTTTCTCCCCACCATCTCTCTCCTGCCTGGTCAATCTTTCTTCTTAGCTCATTGTTTAGTTTCCTATACATTCATTTACCTTAATTTGTATATTTTTCTCCCACTTTCTTCTCTCATCCATTTTCTTCAGCATTTCTTCTGAGAACCAGACTTTCTAACTCTTTTCTAGAAATGGGAAGATGCAGCCTGAACAATCTCTGTCTGACAGGAGTAAGATGGAGAGATTATGGTGATTTTGAAAGCTACAATACAAGAGTCATTTATGCAGGTGGCGAACAGAACCAAAGAGGTATTGCCATAACATTGGATAATGAAATGTCAAAGTGTGCAATATGAATTGATCAACATAGTGACAGGCTGCTGAAGGTGGTGCTCCATGCTGATCCAGTGGACGTTGTTATTATAGTAGTGCACATGCACACATTAGAGCACCCAGAAGGAGTGGAGACAGAGTGCCAGATGCTGCAAGAACTGATAGAAAAGGAAACAGCTTCTTAGTGATCATGGGAAACTGGAATGCTTTACTCAGTGAAAGCAGAGATAAAAGCCAAAATAGAAGCCATGGATTGGGTGTCAGAAACAATAGAGGAGATGTAGATCGAGTTCTGTATCACAGCACCTGGTTTAAGCATAATCAGAGGAAACGATACACTTGGAGATCATCTGGGGATCTGAAGAGGGACCGAATTGATTACATCCTTCTCAAGCAGAGATACTGAAACAGCATAAATAATTCTTGTGGGAGACACAGACTCAGATCATAATCTGGTTGTGGTGAAAGTAAAAAATCAGCTGAAGAGAATCAAGAGAATTCAAAAGCCTAGGTGGGACAGAGATGGTGCAGGGATCTGAGGAGGGTCAAATTTCATGAAGCAGTTGAGAAAAAAAATCAGAGGTCAACAACAGTTCAGAAGCCAATTACCAAGGTCAGTAGGATAGAATCTAAAGTGACATATTAGAAAGTGCTAAAGAAAATGTTGGTATGGTTAAACCTTGAGGTATTAAGTTAGTATGTATTTTGGATGAGATATCAGCTGAAACATTGTTCAGTTGATGGAACACATACTTTATTTCCATGAGGAACTTGGCCACTATTTCATTCATGTTAATTCTGGCATTGATTCTACCCAACAAGTTGATCACAAACCAAATCTCACACCTACATCCCTATTCAAGAAAACACTTGTCCCGTACTAAATATGGAATATTAAAATAACGAAGTGCAACTTACACGAGACAGAATGAACAGATCTTGATGGCTTGCAATTTTCAGTGATTTATGATACTTACATAAGTAAATCCAACCTAATTACCAAATGAAGCACAAAGTTGCAAACTATCCGTAGTAATTACTAATGGAGTATAAAACTGATACAGCGTTGCATTTACATCATCCCCAAAATCTTTGTTTATACGGTTGCAAGTACACTAACATGTGCTTCACACATGACAAGGGTGGATTGGCCAGTGGCTCCGTTTTCTCTAGCCCTCCGCTTCGCCCCCGTTGTCATAATTTACTGCCTCTGGTGTAGTCCTAGCTAAAAACAGTCAAATCTAATTTTAATTGAATTTCTAAATTTAAAACACTCAAATGAAAACAATAACGTGCGAAATTACATCAACATCAGGGCCATCATCTTGATTTTCAAGTGTTTCCTATCCTCGTTAGTTCATGAGAATAAACAGCCCCGAAGGTGATTCAGCAGGGCAGACGTTCATCTCGATGTTGCTATTTGCGCTTCAAGTACTAAACTGGAGTTCCTGGTGAGTCAATTTGCCTCCGGCCTTGGAGGGGGTTCTCGCCCTACCTTGAAATGGTTACAATACAGTTACTGACCCAGCACACGACAGCTTAATCATTACACGGTATTAACACATCGGCTACGAACAAGATGAGGAATTAGCCGAATGCAACCAACATGATTCAACAACGCACTATCTAATGCACCAAATCCCCTATTCCTCCTGATTAGACTGTTTACGGCACTACACATACTGGGTCCAATGAACTCAGGCGAAATTAAGCCCTACCTTTAATCAGTTCCACAAACAAACTTCGTGCCAGAAGTTGATTTCCTGACGAGATCTATTCGAACGATCCCCGCCTTGCTCTCCCCTCACGCAGATGTAGTAAACTCCAATCCGGAAAGGAGGTGAAGGTCAACATCCAAATCACCCGAACATCTCACCAATCAGATCAACACAAGGAAAGGCGGAAAAACTCAAACCCTGTATCTAAAGCAACACTCGTATGTGTACTGTATGGGGCTTCTGTTTCACAAAAAACTCGCTATTTATACCCAATAATACAAAATCAAATTGTGCGCATGAATAAACAACACTTTCTACTTTGAAGAAATACGGTGGAATATTGAAGCCAATTTATTGTCATTGTGCAAATAATCTATTGTATGCAGAATGACCAAACTTCTAGTGCTCATACAGCAGATAATCTAATATACATCAATAACTATAGCCAAGCGCATACGAGACCTGGTCTGTAAACTTTATCCATGTAATTTAAACAACTGACTGAGAGCAGTCTTCGTCGATTTGCTGGAAAAATGTTTCGTAAAGGGTACTTTTTAAATACTTATTCCTGTCGCTGCAATTTTCGCCGGAACCAACTCGTAGAGATTTTACATCACAGCACTGCATTGCTAAATGCACCGGTGCAAACTGCAGGTTAGCAACCGAGAATGTGAGAGAAGCTAGTTTCTCCGCACTCACCAAACCATCGCAATTGCTGATCGCCACAGTGGCTCCTGGCATGTCGGTAATATCCCCGGAAAAAACGCAGTCTCCGTGGAGGGGCTCGGTGGAGAGCTCCTGGAAATCCTCCTGCCACTCCACCGCTGCATCGGGAGCAACGAGCCTGGCGTTGTGCTTCAGGCGTAAGTGCAATTCCTTCCCAAAAACGGTGACATTGAAGTACAGGTCGGCTTCTCCTCTGCTCTGACGGGGGGTGCTCCGTGGAAATCGCCGACCAAACCGCAGCTCACCGTCTCCAGTCGATACAATGTGCGATATGTAGCGACCCTGGTCGTCGGTACTGAGCGGTATTATCAGACCATAATCGATAAACCTCCTGGAAAGCACATCTGCAGGAAAATAAACAGATGCTACTTGTGCATATGGTCGAGTCCTGCCCATTTTTTGCTGCAAAATTAGATCTTTGCATCGATATTTTAAATCATACAGGGACCAATCAAAAATTAGCATCGCCATGCGAATAAAAGTGCATCGTTTATCTATTTAAACTATGCAGATTACAACTGTCCCATATTTTACTGGCAACTGGGGAGCTTTGTATACAGATGAAAAATAAGCCCAATACGTTTTAATCGCAGAGGACAAAGAATGTTTAAAAGTTTGCAAATGCCTACCTTCATGAAGCTTGCATTCTAGCAGGAGCGGGATAGAAGAAAACAATAAATAAAAATAGTTCATGTCGTTTGTTGAGGGAGCAAAACAAACTCTTGTGACTGAAAGGAAGCAAATCTTGCCAAAGCAGCCGAGCAGACTTTCTGCTTCCAATTCTTGCACGGTGGGGATTGCAATGCAAAGTTTGGGGGGGGGGGGGAGGTTTCCTCCCCCCACACACACACACACACACCCCTGATCCGACTGACAGAATGCAAAAGAGAGAGGAGGAAGAGGAGGAGGGGGGAAAGGTGATCCACTATTTTTTGGTGGGGGGTGGTGGTGGTGGTGGTGGGAGGGAGGGAGGGAGGGAAGGGGGGGGTGGGGGTTTCCGGCGAGCTCGTTGGCCAAGAACGGCCGATCGACCTTTTTTTTTAATCAATTAAGCTCTGGGAGGCAGGAGCACTTTAAGCTCCTGGATAGACCGTGACGCCGAATGATTGACACTTCCAGGGATTTGCCTGGGCTGCTGCTTCAGCCCGAGCTGGAATCCAGACCCTATTGGGGGGGGGGGGACAAAGCAAAACCCACCTGAACTCAACCAGCAGCCTCCACAATCCCCCCACCAACCCCCCATCCACTCTTCACAAAAATCCAACACAATCTGTCCTAAAATGTTCAATCATAATTTTTTTGGGGGGGGGTTTGTTTGTGTGTTTAAAATTGCACCATTAGCCCGCCTTTTAACTCGTGGAGGAAAAGGGGGGGGGGAGGAGGGAAGAGAAGAGAAAAAAGGGGGTATTAAAAAGTTTGCTGAACTTTGAAACATAAAACTGTTTTTGTTTAAACATCCTGCCCGAGAAGAGGAGCACGCCTTCCTCCCTCTCCCTTAGCCTTTGGCACCATTGATTTCGGGTTTTCTCTCTCTTCCCCCCCCCCACCCCCATCCCATCCCATAAAACCTTTTGCCAAATATCCCAAGCTGGTCGTCTGGGGCGGTCAAAACCAACAATAACAACAACAACATTACTCTTGCCTCTCATGTTATTTTCTCTTGGGCTCATGTTTACAATCGGCGAGGAGGAGGACAAGCCGAGGGGAGAAATCCTGCGGCTGACAGGAAGGCTTTGGTGTGGGGGCGGGGAAAGGGGGGGCGCCACATAAGAGAAGTACAAGGCGAAAAGACTGAAACTTTCTCTCGTCTCCCGCTACCTAACACGTTTAATCTCTCATTTTTATATATATATATATATATAAGGAAAAGACAGAAGGAGTTATTGCCCCTCAGCCCCTTTTCCAAGTCAGCCGCCCGCTCCGGCATACCGTTCCTCCTGGGCGACCGTTTCAACCGCTTTGGCGCATGCGTGTTACAGCTGCTCGACGCCTGGCGGTTACGATCACGCGCAGGCGTACAACTGCCGCCGTTCATCCCACCCACCCCAGTGCTGCAGTCGCACGCAGGCGTACAACTGCCGCCGTTCATCCCGCACCCCCCCCCCGCAGTGCTGCAGTCGCTCGCACGCAGGCGTACAACTGCCGCCGCTTTCTCGCCTCTCGCTCTCCCCTCCCTCCCTCCCTCTGCTGAAATCGGCGCAGGCGTCCAGGTTGCCCCTGCCGTTTTCCCCGCCCACCTCAGTGCCGGAGTCGGCGCAAGCGGACAGCCCGGCCCCGCCCTGCAGCGCGCACGAGCCGGGCGGGTTTTCGTTAAGGTTTGAATCCTTCCCGCGCGAACCTGCGGTTTCAAATTGTCAGGCGCGCGGGTGGTGACCTCAGTCAATGAGTTGAGTTGAGTTGAGTTGGGACTTGAAGGTTCTTTCTCAGCTCTTGTATAAAGTAACCTAGCCCAGCAACAGGCCATTCGGCCCAACTAGTCTGTGCTAGTGTTTATATTCTACACCAATCTCCTCCCATTCTATCTTAAGCCTTTCACCGTACATACAATAGGATCACACCTTAAAGGAACAGAAAGTGGTCATTTAGACCCTAGAGTCTCTTCCAGCACAATGAGATTCACCACAACCTGATTTTATGTTTCTTTTATTCATTCATGGGATGAGGGCTTCGCTGGCTGGGCCAGAATTTATTGCCCATCCCTAGTTGTCCTTGAGGTGGTGGTGAGCTGCCTTCTTGAACCGCTGCAGTCCATGTGGTGTAGGTACACCCACAGTGCTGTTAGGGAGGGAGTTCCAGGGTTTTGACCCAGCGACGGTGAAGGAACGGCCGATATATTTCCAAGTCAGGATGGTGAGTGGCTTGGAGGGGAACTTCCAGGTGGCGGTGTTCCCATGTGTCTGCTGCCCTTGTCCTTCTAGATGGTAGTGGCCGTGGGTTTGGAAGATGCTGTCGGAGGAGCTTTGGTGACTTTCTGCAGTGCATCTGGTGTTTGGTGCAAACTGCTGCTACTGTGTGTCGGTGGTGGTGGGAGTGAATGTGGTGCCAATCAAGCGGGCTGCTTTGTCCTGGATGGTGTCGAGCTCCTTGAGTGTTTTATGGAGCTGCACTCATCCAGGCAAGTGTAGAATATTCCACCACACTCCTGACTTGTGCCTTGTAGATGGTGGACAGGCTTTGGGTAGTCAGGAGGTGAGTTACTCGCTGCAGGATTCTTAACCTCTGACCTGCTCTTTTGGCTCAGTATTTATATGGCTAGTCCAGTTCAGTTTCTGGTCAATGGTAGCCCTCAGGATGTTGATACTGGGGGAATCAGTGTTGGTGATGCCATTGAACATCAAGGGGCAACAGTTGGATTCTCTCTTGTTGGAGGTGGTCGTTGTCTGACACTTGTGTGGCATGAATGTTACTTGCCACTTGTCAGCCCAAGCCTGGATATTGTCCAGGTCTTGCTGCATTTGGACATGGACTGCTTCAGTATCTAAGGAGTCACGAATGGTGCTGAACATTGTGCAAACATCAGCAAACATCCCTATTTCCGACCTTATGAAGGAAAAAAGGTCATTGATGAAGCAGCTGAAGGTGTTTGGGCTTAGGACACTACTCTGAGGAACTCCTGTGGTGAAGCCCTGGAGCTGAGATGACTGACCTCCAACAACCACAACCATCTTCCTTTGTGTTAGCTTTGACTCCAACCAGCGGAGAGTTCCCCCCGATTCCCATTGACTCCAGTTTTGCCAGGGCTCCTTGATGCCACGTTCTGTCAAATGCAGACTTGATGTCAAGGGCAGTCACTCTCATCTCACCTCGGGAGTTCAGCTCTTTTGCCCATGTTTGAACCAAGGCTGTAATGAGGTCAAAAGTTGAGTGGCCCTGGTGGAAACCAAACTGGGCATCAGTGAGCAGTTTATTGCTAAGCAAGTGCTGCTTGATAGCACTGTTGATGATCCCAACCATTACTGATAATGGAATGTAGACTGATGAGGCTTTAATTGGCCGGGTTGGATTTATTCTGCTTTTTGTGTACAGGACATACCTGGGCAATTTTCCACATAGCCGGATAGATGCCAGTGTCGTAGCTGTACTGGAACAGCTTGGCTAGGGGCGTGGCAAGTTCTGGAGCACAAGTCTTCAGTACAATTGCCGGAATATTGTCAGGGCCCAAAGCCTTTACAGTGACCAGTGCCTTCAGCCGCTTCTTGATGTCACATGGAATGAATCGAAATGGCCAGAGACTGGCACCTGTGATGCTGGGGACCTATAGAGGAGGCTGAGATGGATCATCCACTTGGCACTTCTGGCTGAAGATAGTAGCAAATGCTTCAGCCATATCTATTGCACTGATGTGCTGGGCTCCTCCATCATTGAGGATGGGGATATTTGTGGAGCTTCCTCCTCCAGTGAGTTGTTTAATTGTCCACCACAATTCACGACTGGATGTGGCAGGACTGCAGAGCTTAGATCTGATCAGTTGGTTGTGGGATCGCTTAGCTCTGCCTATCACTTGCTGCTTATGCTGTTTGGCATGCAAGTAGTCCTTTGTTATAGCTTCAACAGATTAATAACATATTTTTAGGTATGCCTAGTGCTGCTCCTGGCCTGCCCTCCTGCAATCTTCATTGAACCATGGTAGAGTGGGAAATATGCCGGGCCATGAGGTTACAGATTGTGTTCGAGTACAATTCTGCTGCTGCTGATGGCCCACAGCGCCTCATGGATGCCCAGCCTTGAGTTGCTAGATCTCTTCGAAATCTATCCCATTTGGCACGGTGGCAGTACCACACAACACAATGGAGGGTATCCTCAATGTGAAGGCGGGACTTCATCCCCACAACGACTGTGCAGTGGTCACTCCTACCAATACTGTCATGGACAGATGCATCTGTGACAGGCAGGTTGGTGAGGGTGAGCTCAAGTATGTTTTTCCCTCTTGTTGGTTCCCTCACCACCTGCCGCGGACTCAGTCTAGCAGCTATGTCATTTAGGACTCAGCCAGCCCGGTCAATAGTGGTGCTACTGAGCCACTCTTGGTGATGGATATTGAAGTCCCCCACCCAGAGTACATTCTGCGCCCTTGCCATCCTCAGTGCTTCCTCCAGGTGGTGTTCAGCATGCAGGAGCACTGATTCATCTGCTGAGGGAGGGTGGTACATGGTAATCAGCAGGAGGTTTCCCTGATGCAATGAGTCAATGAAGAAAATGCCCCCTCATCCTAGTCATCCCAAGCAGCAGAAATAGTTTATTTCTATCTACCTTATCTGCTCTAATTAGTATTGCAAAAACATCGATCAAATCACCCCTTATCTTTCTAAATTCCAGAGAGTACGACCCTCGTTTGTGTAATTTTGTGGTGCAGGTAAAATTCTAGTAAATCTACATTGCACACCTTCCAAAGCCAATATATCCTCCCTGAAGAAGTCTTCTGAAGAAGAGTCATACTGACTCAAAACATTAACTCTGTTTCTCTTTCCACAGATGCTGCCAGTCCTGCTGCGTTTTTCAAGCATTTACTGTTTTTATATCCTTTCTTGGGTATGGTGCCCAGAAGTACTCAGTATTCCAGTTGTGGTCTAACTGGGGCTTTGTATAGTTATTGCATAACTGCTGCACAATGGTATTCTAGTCCTCTAAATATGGAGCATTCCATTAGCCTCCTTGATTATTTTCTGTACCTGTTCATGGCATTTTAATGATTTATGTACCTGGACCCCAAAATCTCTTTGTATGTTCACTGCTTCTAGCCTTTCACAGATCTCACCCAGCCTGAGTCGGAAGGTTGGGCAAGATAAGATCGCCTGGATTTCCAGATAAGTAATTTCGAGCAGAGTGCCAATCTGATTCAATTACCACTGCATCGGAAGTTCCGACCCATTTTCTCACATCTAGCCTGTCCAATCACTTCATAGTTTTAAAGACCTCTATTGGCTACCCTCCAAGTCTTTTCCTTTCTAAGAGAAAAAGCACCAACCTGTTCAATCTTTCCTGATAGCTGTAATCCCTAAAATATTGCTGACAAGTAGCACCATGAGTGGTATTTGCCACTAACAGGATGCTGCCGTGAAGCCAAAAAATGTTCTGCCTATCACACAAATGAGTAATGTGGTATATGAATTTCAGTGTCAGTGTGATGTTAGGTATGTAGGCCATATGTCCCAAAGACTGGAGGATCATATCAAACAGCATGTCCCAACCACTGTTCACAACGGGCAAACTACAGACCGGACCTAACCAGCCCATGCATGCAAAATTCAAAACACGGTGTCCAACATTAGGTGCGATTCTGCGATTGGACAACATTTGCTAAATAGTTCTCAGTGTGCTAAGAATTAGGCTGACAACCAATTTAAGATTGTCAGTCAGGGTCACAGTATGGCACATTTGTGTGTGCTGAAAGCTACATATATTAATACACAGGGCCCTGTTCTTTGGAGATAGAGCATGTACACACATTGCTCCTGTTTCAGCTAAACAAAATAAGCGACAGCCATTTGCTCAAATTCCCCAGGGCTATGCCTTGACCAATCAGGGTCAAGCTGCCTAGTTTAAATTTCAAACAATGTTTGGCAGCTAACTGTCAATCACCATCAATTGGTGCATTCTCCATGACAACACCTCTACCAATCAGAATCCACTTGCCAACCAATCAGCATTCTCTTCTTATACAGTATAAATTGTTGTTTTCCTCTTATATTGGTATTGTTGTGAAGTGTCCTGATGAGTGCAAGCCAAAAAGCTTTGACATGTCTCTTTTTTCACCAATACACAAGTTCTGTACTACCGATTTCTAGAATCCTGGTTCCATCCTTTGCTTTTGTAAACAGCAGCCTGCAGAACTAAACACACACCATCACATGAAACTAACCCAGGTTCCAATATTTTACATCAATATCTGTTCTAAATACAGTGACATTCTATTCCCTTTAATTTAAATTGTCTACTAATTCATTTCTAAACACTAAATTTCTTTGTTGTAATATTGATGTTGCTAGATTCAGGATATTAAACATCTTAATTTTTAGAGTAAAAAGGACTTTGAATTATCATGAGTGGACTGCATTAAGGTAAATTTGCTTGTGCCAAGTTTCCATTCTAATCACCGGACACTTTTATTTATGGATGGCTATGCGGCAGTTTGTTAATTGGCACCATTAATCTGCACAGCACAGTGGTATGTGCTGAAGAGAGTCAATTCTGGCACAGACCCTTTTGAATGAAACCATTTGCCAACTGGCTAATCAGCTGTGCTACAACCACTGTTGACAGGTGATGAGGAATTCCAAAGATTAAATTCTCTCTCCCTTCTAATATTAAGTCATACTGAAACAAAATCCAGTTGCATTTCCGATGAAGAGTGCCACTCTAACATTTGAACCTCTGGTTGATCAGCTGCTTTTTTCCAAGTTTTGTTTTAGAGTTACAAGTGTAATCTTGTTATCTTTGTGTACACATCTATTCACGTTAATAGCATCACTTTTCATTAAATATCCTCTTTATCATTTCATCGCATGGGCTACAATGGTTCAAGAAAAAGGAAGGCCCATCACAAGCCTACATAACTATGGGTGAGTGATAAAAATCCGGTCTTGCCAACATTACCCGCATCCTTCAAAGACTTTTTTTATAAGTTCTCTAATTTGATAATGTGCTTGCCTGCTCATAATTTCAGTCTTAATTCAAAGCCGTTGAATTCAAATCATCTGCCCTCAAATTGTGAGATTCATTGAAGTTGTGGAAACTTCTTCAATCTTCATAAACCTCAGCTCATCCAAAAGTCTGCTGCTTGTATTCTATCCTGCACCAAGTCCTGCTCACCCACCACTCCTGTCCTGGATGACCTACAATGGCTTCTGATCCTCTAATGCCTCCAATTTAAATTTCATTTTCTTGTATTTAAAGTCCTTTATGACCTTGTCCCTTCCTATTTCCGTTACTATGCAGGTACAATCCGCATAGGTCTCATCCTATCACTTCCTGAGATCTGTATATTTTATCTTGCATTACTTAGGCTCATAATTACAGTAGGGATTTTAGAGCACCAGAGAAAAATAGTGTGTAGCCATTCCAACCCTACAAGTAGAAATAGATTATAGACAGCATCTGTAAGATTCTGTAGAGTTTACTTGAAGGAAAACAATTATCAAGTTCAATATAACAGGATGGAAAAAAAATCAGTTCTTAACCTAGGAAAAAATGGGCACCTGGGACAGAATCTAATTAGGGCATAATTTTGTAATAAAGAACTATGAAAAATATGTATGTACGAATTCATTGAAAATCATGAAGCTAACCTTGGCTCTTAGAAATGTAATTCAGTCATTAGCAAATATTCACAATGGAGATTTTCCTCCAATGAACTCAAATTTAGGTTTTAAATACACTCTATGCGATGAACGGTGAAAGTGCTGCACCCCACCGCCGAATATCTGTACAATGAAAATGCGCATCAAGAAAGCGAAATAGCAGTGGAGAGTCATTGCATATTGAAAGACATTCAGTAGCTTTCAATTTAGCCTGACATATATCAGTAGATTTGCAGTCTACAAATATCAGCGCATCATTTATAATGCCAATATTGTTCATCTTTAGAAATTTTAATTTTCAAGATGGAGGCTACAAAGAGCTGGAAATTCCCATTGACAATATGAGTGGAATATTATTTTTTTGTATCACATCCCCCTGTCCATTATTTTAATGGAAGTATTGCTTCTTTAAACTGTTAAACACTTATCTATTAATATCACCAATAGTGATTTGTAGACTTCCATCTTTTATCTAAAGATCAGAATGGTGCCTTGCCTGCTGTTCATGCTTATAGATTTGCACTTTTACTTGACTGCAACAACAGTGCTAGTCTGAGCATAATTATTTCTGAGCTAGCAATAATGCTTCCAAAGCATTTTAAAAAGTAGCTTACTAGCTTCATAAAACTCATGCTGCTTCTGCTGTAATCAGAACAAACTTTCAAATCTCCATTGATACTTAATTATAGTTATAAAATAGTACATTTCCATCCACTAATGCAAATGTTTTTAACATACTTAAATGACTAATAACCCAGAGGCTCAGACAAATGTTCTGGTGTTATGGGTTCAAATCCCATCATGGTAGCTGGTGGAATTTAAATTCAATCAATAAAACCTGGAATTGAAAGGTAGTCTCAGTACTGGTGACCATGAAACTATCATTTTTGTCATAAAAACCCATCTGGTTCACTAATGTCTTTTAGGGAAGAAAATCTGCCATCCTTACCTGGTCTGACCTACCTGTGACTCCAGACCCATAGCAGTGTGGCTGACTCTTAAATGCCCTCTGAAATGGCTTATCAAGCCTTTCAATTCAAGGGCAATTAGGGATGGGCAACAAATGCAGGCCTTGCCAGCAATGCCCACATTCCAGGAAAGAACAATAAAAAAAAACACAATATATTTCAGCTGAGTTGTAACTGCACTAAGCTTAACAATGGCAGAAAAAAGTGTCCAACATTGATGGACTGTTCACACCCTATCTGTTCCACATGACATAAAACAACATTGCTGTACTTGTATAATCAAGGCACAGGGAGCCAGTTCACATGTACAAGCACACAACCCAGAAATCACTATGAAGATGTGTGGATGTAAACCAGTAAGAAAGTGGATTAGATAATATTGCTTCAAGACATCAGATATGTATTTATAGAGTTTAAGTGAGCAATCACAGCTTTTTGCATTCATTGTAGTTGGTTTGATTCAGGTGAACTTTGATGATGTTGGATTTAAACAGCAGTATGGCCATTTATTGAAATATTGCTGAAAAAAGAGACATGTCAAAGCTTTTCACCTTGCATTCATCAGGAAACTTCACAAGAATACCAATATAAGGGGAAAACAACAATTTATAATGGCTTGGCAGTTAACAGTCAGTCACCATCACTGGTGCATTCTCCATGCCAGCGCCTCCACCAATCAGAGTCCACTTGCCAACCAATCAGCACTCTTTACATACAGTAGAAATAGTTGTTTTCCCCTTATATTGTTATTCTTGCGAAGTGTCCTGATGAGTGCAAGCCAAAAAGCTTCAAAATGTCTCTTTTTTCAGCATTACTCAAGGTCTGAACTATCAAAAGACCATTTATTGGAATATCATACATTATTTGTTAGAGATAAATCCTTCCATACTCTCATTCAGCATTAACCGCTAAGTGACCATGATTATGAAGGTGGAACAACTAACCTCTACATCTAGATTTGCATTGTTTCGACCTTGGGTCATATAATGCCTCTTATTCACATTTCCAACATATCCTCAACCAATGGAGGCTCCACATCCTCAATGGGGGTGATTAGGAAACAAAAAACAGCCTTTTCTTGCTTTTTCAGTGTAATAGTTATTTGAATGGGCATCTGCCATAAGCTGCACAGCAAAGCACGCTAAGAGGATTGAAAACTATAAGAACATATTTAGACACAGACTATTACCAGTGAATTTCTTTATGGGACATGCCGTTTCCTCTGCGACCAGCAGCATAGAAATACTATCAATGGATTGCAGCTAGTCAGAACTGAATAATGTAGGTTGTAATGATAAGTTGATACCCCTCTGAATATAAAAGTCATCAACCATAACTGTAGCACTTTTCCCAACTCTTCATTTTCTTTATTTCTTTTACCCGTGATTATTCTCAATCTTAAGGAGGTTAAATAAGATGGGCAGCGTCAAAGAAAGTGCAGATTTTCTACAATCATTTAGTGGAAGCTGTGGAATGCATTGGAAGTCCTTATCTTGTTCCATACTTTCCTTAATGGTCTCAAAATCCAACTTCAATAGTTAGAGGGGCATCTTCATCAATTAAGTTATTCTTAGAGCAACCAATTTAGCATCAATTATATAATCACACAATGAATTGTAATATACGAGTTAGGAGCAGGAGTAGGTCATTCAGCCCCTTGAGCCTGCCCCGCCATTTGATAAGATCATGGCTGATCAGATTGTGGCCTCAACTCCACTTTCCTGCCTACCCGCTATAACCTTTGACTCCCTTCTCAATCAAGAATCTATCTAACTCAGCCTTAAAAATATTCAATGACCCTGCCTCCACTGTTGTCTGGGGAAGAGGATTCCACAAACTAATGACCCTCTGAGAGAAATAAAGTTTCCTTATCCTATTCTTAAATGGGAGACCCCTTATTTTTAAATTGTGTCCCCTAGTTCTAACATCCTTTTAGCAACCACCCTGTCCCCTCAGAATTTTATATGTTTCATAAGATAAGTTCCAATGGGTACAGACCCAACCGGTCCAACCTTTCCTCATAAGATAACACCTTCATCCCCTGAATTAGTCAAGTGAACTTTCTCTGAACTGCTTCCAACACATTTATATCCCTTCTTAAGTAAGAAAACCAAAACTGTGCACAGTACTCCAGATGTGGTCTCACCAAGACCCTGCACAACTGCAGCAAAACTTCCCTACTTTTATATTCCATTCCCCTTGCAATAAACAACAACATTCTATTTCCTTTCCGAATCACTTGTTATACCTGCATATCAACTTTTTGTGATTCATATACCGGGACGCCCAAATCCCTCTGTACCGCAGAGTTCTGTAATCTCTCTCCATTTAAATAACATACTGCTTTTTTATTCTCTCTGCCAAAGTGTACAAGTTCATATTTTCCCACATTATACCATATATATTTCTATATAACATATTTATATATATATTTAAATAAAATGTATAAATATTTAACCTAGCATCAAGAACATAATGCACATCTCCAAAGTTTATAGTGCAATGGTTTTTGTGCCTTGCATCATATTTCCCATGCTGCGATGTTTGAACAAACTATGTTGTTCCTGGCTTTGGTGGGTCTTTGCAAAATCTTGCCCTTGAGCAATCATGCTTTTTTAAACTACAACAGTTTATTTCAGAAGTTGTACATATTGCATCATACCTACTGAAGTGTGCAGCAAATAGAGTAAAGTGCTAAAAGGATAACGAATTATACTTTCATCGCATCCTTAAAGTAATAAAACATCACAAGACGCTATACATGATCTTCACAAGAGCATTATAAAGCAATATATGACACTGAGCTAAGGATATATTAGATTAGATGATCAAAAAGAGGAAGGTTTTAAGGAGTGTCCTAAAGGAGAAAAGAGAGATTGAGAGGCGTAGGGAGGAATTCCAGAGCTGAAAGCGTAGCCACCAATAATTAAGCAATTAAAATCAGGAATGCTCAAGAGGCCAGAATTAGATCATCGTAGATTTCATGAAGGGTTGTGAAATTGGAGGAGATTACAGAGATAGAGAGGGGTGAGACAATGGAGGGATTTGAAAACGAGGGCGAGAATTTTAAAATCAAGATGTTACTTGACTGGGAACCAATGTAGATCAACGAGCACAGAAGTCATTGGTAAATGGGACCTGGTGCAAAGTAAGACACGAGCAGCAGAGTTTAGGATGACAACAAGTTTATGGAGGGGTAGAATGTGGGAGACCATCCATGAGTGTATTGGAATAGTCGAGTCTAGAGGTTGCAAAGACTTGCAGGGGAGGTTTCAGGAGTAGATGAGCTGAGACAGGGGCAAAGTCGGAGATGGGAATAGGCGGTCATAGTGATGTCATGAATATGTGGTCAGATGCTCATCTTGGGGTCAAATATGACACCAAGACTATGAACAGACTGGTTTAATCTCAGACTGCTGCCTGAGAGAGGGTTGGAATCAGAAGCTAGAGAACAGAGTTTGGAGTAGGGATTAAAAATAAAGGACTTCAGTCCTTCCAATATTTGGAGGAGTTTCCTCTGCTCATTATGTACTGGATGTCAAATATGCAACCTAATAATTTAGCAACATTGGAGAAGTTGAGAGAGGTGGTGGTGAGGTAGACCTGGGTGTCATCAGCGTACATGAAAAAACTAATATTGTGCTTTCAGATTATATTGCCAAGGGACAGCATATGGAAGGTGGTGGGGGAGTGCACAAACAGATACTTAGGGGACTCCAGCAGTAACAGTGTAGCACTGGGAAGAGAACCATTGTAATTAAACTCCAGCTACGATGACATTGATAATAATCGAACCAGGTGAGAGCAGCCCCACCCTGGACGACAGTGGAGAGATGTTTGAGGAGGATGGTGTGGTCAATTGTGTTAAAGGTCAAGAAGGATGAGGAGGGATAGTTTATCTTTGTCACAGTTACATAGGATGCCATGTCCTATTAAGTGCAGCTAATTTATGTTGTAAAGGATATAATGATTTGTGATCCTGAATAAATTTATTGTGAAATATTCTGACAAAAGTTTGTCTGTTAAAATCTTTGTTCATAACATATAGTTTTAAACTGAAGTAGGTATTAGTCCTTACAAATGAGTATATACAATATTTTTTTAAATGAAAAATATTCTTTATTCTGTTGGAAGCCGGTTAGGTGAGGTCTCCTCCTTACTGCGCTCTCAGCCAAGCCTCATTATGCATTCTTGGTTGACAGCCCAGAAATCCATTAGATCATTGAAACACCTGAGGGCCCAGGGAAAACATTGCTTGATTGACAGCTCTGGCTCTCTGATGTCTTCCGTCGATTTCATAATGTTTATTTACACAAGATTAAGAGGCTTCAAGTTCTTGCAGTTTTGGCTGTTGATACTTTAAATGGTCTGGACAATTGACACTTTTATTGACCTGTAGTAAAAATGAGTTTTGTTTTAAGAAAGTAGAAAGGTATCATTGAATGACTGTACATGTCCTATTGTGACCATAGGGTTCATTGGTTTTATACAGTGTATAGTGGGTGAATGGGCATGGAAGTTCCATAGCTTGGCATGTGGAGCATAAGAGGCTATAGGAGGCGGGTGGAAGCATACCTTGGCATGGAAGCATAAGGGGTCTTTGGGGTGGGTGGGGGCATGAGATGGCATGGATGGAGCATGGGGAGTTTGTGGGGAGGAGAGGGGTTTGAGGGGTGAAAGCTAGAGGACCTTAATATTTTCATTGTAACAAAGTCCAACAACACTGAGGCAAGTCTTTTAAACAGCCCACCTCAACACCCGGCAGCCCCTGTGACTGCCTCCAAACTCTTTCCCGGGTCAGCTGGCCCAACTATGGCCTGCACCTGCATCAGAGAGCTGCCTCAGGGAGCTGAAGAATTTTAGATACAAAAATAAACAGCATGAAATCCCGAAAAAATGTTCACACATAAAATCACTCATTTAAACATTCAATACTAAAAATTCTGACCAAACATTTGTTTTTTAAATTAATCTCGGAAACCTCATTTTGCCCTTGGATGAGGTTTCCTCAAAAATGCAAAGGCCGCCTGGTCGATTCACTCACCTGCCAACCGTAACGTTGGATGGGCAGCAAAAAAAATCAACGTCAATTGGCGTTTTACTGGGCCTCTTAATTGTCAGCGGGTGCGCTGCCGACTGTCTCGCGCGCGCACCAACCGAAATATCACATGAGTGCACGATGACGTCGGGACACTCACCTGACGTTATCACGTGCTATTTTACACCCATTTGGGTGGGGCACGTGCCTGCCGGACATAAAGTTCTGCCCAGTATTTCAACAGTGGCATAGCAAACATTTTTTTTTATTCATGGGGTGTGGGCATCACTGGCTTGACCAGCATTTCTTGCCCTTGTTCAGAAGGCATTTAAGAGTCATTGCTGTGGGTTTGGAGTTACATGTAGGCTAGACCAACAGCAGATTTCCTTCCAATTCCAGTGAACCAGAAAGGTTTTTACAACAATCAGCAACGGTTTCATGGTCATTAATTCCAAATTTTTATTGAATTTAAATTTTACCATCTGCTATGGTGGGATTTGAACCCAAGTCCCCAGAGCATTACCCTATGTCTCTGGAATACTAGTCCAGCAACAATACCACTGTCTCCTCATTAAAATTTAACAGCAAATAGTTGTTTTTAATATTCATTCATTTACTTATGCTACATTCATCTTTGAGCATGATCCATTTAAGTATGGATTTATTGGCTTCCTTCTTAATGTATTGTCCATACATGAAAGCCTGTTATTGCGGTTTTATCTTGAGATTTGTTAGCTTCTTACTATAGAAGAGGCATTGCTGGAGGCAATGGCCTTTTGTTGAAAACATATTTATTTACACACTATTGACAAGAGGGTAAGTAAGACCAAGACCTAGCTGGAGCTATTCAAAGATGCTTCTCAGTCACCTTCTCTCTGTAAGTGACATAGCTCCTTACGCACATGCTCAGTAGCTATCATTAGAGTTAACCCCTTGCCTTACAGAAAGCACTATGTATTAATGAACAGCTGGAATGCATTCATAATAACCATTTTGCAATCATGGAGGAACATTTGGATTTGTAAGTTATCAGCTTTTGACATCGATTAATGTATATGATGTATATTTAAAAGAACTGAATCAATGATTACATAGACGGAAATGATTCTTTATCCTATTCGATTGTTAAGTTGATTCTTTACTCTTTTGATTTTATCGAGCACAAAGCAAACCAAGGATCTGTAAAATAAATGAGGATCCACATACTTTGGAAGCAGGCCCGAGGCAGGGACGGAGGCAGGCGAATGACAAGGTGGGCAGGTAAGAAGACCTGCCTCCATTCACTGCGACATTGGCCTGCTTCTGTATGTAAATGTTAGGCACTCAAGCCCTCATCCTTCAAACCCCCACCCAGCCCCCACCTCCCCTTGCCCTCTCCATGCCCAGTCACCCTGTATCTACTATGGACAGAACTCACGAACCCTATAATAACATTAGGAGGTCTCTGAGATGCTTATGATACTGCTAAAATAAACAAACAGCCATTCAAAACCCTATTCAAAAACTTTAATTCTCTTAGGAGCTCATAAAACTGTCAATCAAACACACAGCCATTCAAACTCCACTTAACAAAAGTTAATCCCTTAACTGCTCATAAAACTGTTGAAATAAACAAACAACCATCTGAAAACCCCTGCAATAAGCTTTAATCCTATTATCTGTTCATTAAAATGTGAATCAAAACAAATCTCATTGTCCTCTTAACAGTTGTATCAACATCCCCTGCTGAGCTAAATCCATTAATGGGGCTAAGAGCTCAGCCAAGCCAGGATATTCCAAAAAACAACTGTGTCAACAAAGCCCCTAGATCTGAATACATTAAAGCCTTTTGAAGCAGTGGAACAGGTGCCCACCTGCTTCACTGCTACAAAATGATGAACAAATGACTGGATTGTTAATCAAAGAAATGATTAAATCACATCGGGAAATTGGCACATTGAAATCTTAGTCTCAATAATGCAGAACAGACTTTATCCACTTGATAAAATACTCTAATGCATCTGAATACTTTCACAATGCAGGTCAATTTAATCATCGCCTATGTTTTAAGAATAAAGCCCTATTATTAATCATCACATTAAAATGTATTTAATATCATAAAACATTACATTATGGCATGGAAACTATAAACACCTTTTGAATTTATCTGCCAAAAAATTACCAACATCAGACTATGGCTCCCCCATGGTTTACAACTCCTCTAAGGTGACATGAACAACAGCTCCTTACAAAATGGGCCCAACTCCATAGAAATAGTGGAGTGACTAAAATCTGGAGTTGGGAAGGGTGGAATTGCTACGTGTGGGCTTGCTATCCACAGCCTTATCCTGGGGCAATTGAAACCCCATTGAAAAGCAGGAATGGGAGCGGGAATCTTGGAATCAGGCCCCATCCGCCATTTTTAAATCCCCCCCGCCCCCATCCCAACATGGACAGAACCATTAAAATCTTATCCTAAAGATGCACTGCATTTGCAGTATTTTTTTTAACCAGCATTATACACCTACATTTATGCTCTGTAATATGTTTTTGTATACATATAGAATCACACTGATACTTCAATATGCTATTGATGGTAAAATATAAAATATACTAGATCCAAAGCACTGTCTGGATGCATTCTCTACTTTACTCATATGGAGACATTAGTAATGGCACTTAAATTTTCTCTGTTTCTGTGAAAATAAAATTTGACTCATTAGCATACATGGGGGGAGATAGCGGCGCATTGGTAATGTCACTGGACTAGTAATCCAGAGGCCCAGGCTAATGCTGTGGGGACATGGGTTCAAATCCTACCATGGCAGTAGCTGGAATTTAAATTCAATTAATAAAATATGAAATTGAAAGCTAGCCTTAGTTATGGTGACCATGAAGCAATTATCGATTGTTGTGAAACCACATGTTATTTACGAATGCCTTTTAGAGAAGGCATTCTGCCATCCTCGCCCAGTCTGGCTTACATGTGACTCCAGACCCACAACATAATGGTTGACTCTTAACTGCCCTCTGAAATGGCCTAGCAAGCCTTTCAGTTCAAGGGCAATTAAGGATAGGTAACAAATGCTGGCCTTGCCAGTGACGTCCACATCCCATGAAAGAATAAATGAAAAAAAGCAAGGTTTGATGATTTATTTCCTGCTGTTAAGCTGACTAAGGTAAACATACATTGAACATAACTTACCATTCGTAATACATCCGCTGATAGAATGAACTAAATTATGAGACCAACACCTCATTCCTGTTTTCCCAGCAAGTTTTCCCAGCATGCAATCTGCACTCTGAGATTCAATAGTTTGGAGAATTATATATGCCTCAGCAATGCATTGATGCAGAATAATGTGTTGCCTCCTCCTGTAAGGTTTGGAGAGTTCTGTGATTTTTCCAAAATAATTTGAAATGAAGTGGATGTTGAATCCACTTTTGTGAATACATGTGAAATGTATTTAAATGTATTGATGGTTTCTATAATTTTTTTCTATCTGTTTTCACAGATAGAGCATCTCTGTAATTAGTGTAAAAGTGTTTTCTTTGTTGACAGTGTCACAAGGCTATTATACCCCTTTATTTTTGAAAATATATTTTTTCAACTTTCAACTGACTGGAAATTTTGCAATTTGAACAGAGATTGAGCAACCTGCTTAAAAATGCAAGGCCACAATCCAAGGTGTAGGTGAGAAACAAACAAATCACCCTCAGGGGAGTGTGAAGAGGGAGACGTTTCCAAGACATCCATCGACACTTATTACTGTCTAAGGAAGAGATATTAAAAATGCGAAACACTGGATCTTGAAACAATGACTACCACAGTCAGGCACCCCAAAACCTCTTGGAAATACACAATGGGTGAAGAATTTCAAGGCAAGGCTGTCCAACCACTTGAGAGAGATTGCAAATGACTCACTCATTTTCCCTCTTTCTCTTTTGGAATAAGAGTGCGTGTGTCCCCAAATGAGGGCCGAACATTTGACATTGCATTTTTATTTCTCTTCTCGGGTTTAGTGGTTAATAAACTTGCTCTTTCTTTGACTCAGGAAAGCCTTATTTGATTGGCTCCTTATTGCTCACAGCATTCCGATTTGGAAAAGGCATATCCTCGTGAAAGAGAAACTTAAACCTTTGTTGTGGCCACCCCAGGAGGTTGAATAGAGGGGAACCAGTTCATTCCTTCTCACCTAGTCGTAACAATTGAAAAGAAACAAAAAGAATGTTTATCGAGATGTTTTCAGTTACCTTCCATTCCATTTTATTTGGAAATTCAGTTTAAAAACTCTGCTCTGAACCATTTTTGTAACTTAAAGACATTTTTTAAATATGAAAACGTGGAAATTGCACATATGAACTTCTGATCATTTTATGAGGTTGTTTTCATGTCTTCACTCGGTTCCTCCTTTGGAAGAGCGGTGGAAGAACTTGCAGGCCAATTAACAATCTGACCTTGTAATACAAGTCTATAGGGTGTTCGTCTCATATGACAGGAGGGTTTTATAGTTGCTGAAACCGTACGAGAGATGTCAGTCACACCCACCCTTCCTATGAATCCCACTGCATATCAACTCAAAATTCTGAGCCGCAGCTATGGTTTTCCCTTGCCAGGATTCTCTGGAGTTGGGTTTGAACTCTGCACTTACTCAGAGGTGGGAAAGCCAAAGGCTGACTGCATTTTTCAAGGTAATTTTTATTCATTTATGGTAAGTTGTGTTTACTAAAGGTTACATTAATTGGCAAACTCACTAATAATGCGTTGCTGGAGTGCAGGAGCAACATTGTTGTCGTGAAATGTTTTCAGAAAAGTACATTCTTGTAACGGGAAAAGACATCTGCTTGTTGTGGTATTGTTACAGGCCTCTTGCCAAGTGAGGTACTTTTTGATTTTATTAATTTGCCCAATATATCTCAAATATTTAAAATTACATCAAACTTCACTTCTCTTTTTCTCGCCTTCCAATAGCAATTGCTGCGATTTTTGTCATTTTTATTTCATTTTTGTATTTACTTAATTAATCTTCTCTTAAAATAATCTCTGTCTCTGTTACCAGTGAAAATCATGGCTTCCGTCGAATTTTATTTTCTCTTTACAGGCTAAGCAAGAACCATGATGTGTAATTCTTGGCCTGGTATTATTTATTTCAGTCTCTGGTGCTTAGGCCTTCAAAATGTCCAGCCAGTTCTGTAATTATTTGTTTAATTCCTAGCCATGATATTATTTATTTCATTCTGTGACATCGATATTTATTTAATTCTGTACCTGGCATTATTTAATTCCTGGCCCTGCTACTTATTTAACCTATGGACTCCAGAGATGCCTACTTACAGGCCAGCAAGTTCTGTAATTATTTATCATTTTTCAGGCCCCAATATTACTTATTTAATTCCTGATTTCTAATTTTATTCCTTTAATTACAGACCAACAGTATTCATTTAATTCTTTGGCTCAAATGTCTTTCATTGGTTCACTTATTGTTCATTTGATTTGATTAATTAATTGATTCTGTTATTACTTGTATTCAGGGACTCCAGGAATGCCTTCCATACTAACAACTCAGCTCTGATATTATTTATTAAATTAACTAACCATTCTAAAATGTTACTAGACTAGTAATCCAGAAACCCAACCAATGATCCAGGGACAAGGGTTCAAATCCCACCATGACAATTGGAATTTAAATTCAATTAACACATCTGGAATTGAAAGCTAGTCTCAGTAATGATGACCATGACAACTATCATCGATTGTTGTTAAAAACCCAACTGGTTCACTAATGTCCTTTAGGGAAGGAAATCTGCCGCCCTTACCTGGTCTGGCCTAAATGTGACTCCAGACCCACAGCAATGTGGCTGACTCTTAACTGCCCTCTGAAATGGTCGAGCAAGCCACTTAGTTCAAGGGAAATTAAGGATAGGCAACAAATGCTGGCCTTGCCAGTGATGCCCACACCCCAAGAAAGAATTTTTAAAAAACACCCTCCTGGTCATCTTGGTAACACCATGTGAAATCTCCTACAGACAAAATGAGAGGTCTTTCATGTAACATGCATTTTCTATATGTCTCATTCTTTCATCCTCCAACGTTTATGACATTGCACCTTAGGACTTGCCCCAACAATGCATTGGTCAATCACATATTATTGCTGTGTACTAAATGCCTTGTGTATGGTGCGGGCTTCCTATTCACAGTGTCCTTGCATCCTGTGGCATAATTTTTCAGTAGCGTTTTTATGTCGACATTTCCAGTGTCAATAAGTAAGCATAAGATTAGATAGGATACATGGCCATTCAGCCCATCAAGCCTGTGCCAGTGTTTATGCTCCACGAGCCTCCTCCCATTTTTCCTCATCTAAATCCACCATTGTAACCATCTTCTCCTTCAAAGGTTAGTCTAACTTCCACTTAAATGCATTAATAATATTTGCTTCAACCACTCCTTGTAGTAGCAAGCCCCACATTCTCACCACTCCTTGGGTGAGGAAGTTTCTCCTGAACTCACACAATCACAGAATTGCTACAACCCAGAAGAAGGCCATTTGGCCCATCATGTCCGCACCAGCTTTCCAAATGAGCAGCTCACCTAGTGCCATTCCCCTGCCTTCTCCCTGGAAACCTGCACATTCTTTCTTTTCAGATAACAGTCTAATTCCCTTTTGAATGCTTCAACTGAACCTACCTTCACCACACTCTCGGGATACATTCCAGACCCCAAACACTCACTGCGTGAAAAAGTTTTTCCTCATGTTACCATTGCTTCTTTTGCCAATTATTTTAAAACTGTGCCCTCATGTTCTTGATCCATTCATGATCGAGAACAGTTTCTCCCTATCTACTCTGTCCAGATCCCTCATGATTTTGAATACCTCTATCAAATCTCCTCTCAGCCTTCCCTTCTCCAAGGAAAACAGTCCCAACTTCTCAAATCTATCTTCATAACTGAAGTTCTTCATCCCTGGAATCATTCTCGTGAATCTTTTCTGCAGTCTCTCCAATGCCTTCACATCTTTCCCAAAGTGTGGTGTCCAGAACTGGACACAATACTGTAGCTGAGGCTAAACTAGTGTCCCATACAAGTTCAACATAACCTCCTGGCTCGTGTGCTCTATTCCCCTGTTAATAAAGCCTAGAATGCCTGTATGCTTTATTAACTGCTCTCTCAACCTGCGCACCCCCACCCACCCCCCCCACCCCCTTCAATGGTCTATGGACATAGACACACAGGTCCCTCTGCCACTCCACCCCTATTCTGTGTTGTACTTTTTATTTTATATTGTCCCTTCATGTTCTTTCTACCAAAGTGAATCATTTCACATTTCTCCACATCAAACTTCATCTGCCACCTGTCAGCCCATTCCACCGACTTGTCTATGTCCTTTTGAAGTTTTACACTATCCTTGTCACAGTTCACAATGCTCCCAAGCTTCATATCATCCACAAATTTTGAAATTGTGCCCTGTACACCAAGGCCGAGGTCATTAATATATATCAGGACGAGCAAGGGACCCAACACTGACCCCTGGGAAACTCTGCTACAAACCTTTCTCCAGGCTGAAAAACATCCATTAACCACTATTGTCTGTTTCTTGTCATTCAGCCAATTTTGTATCCATGTTGCCATTGTCCATTTTATTCCGTGAGCTATAACTTTGTTCACAAGTCTGTTATGTGGCACTGTTTCAGGTGCCTTTTGGAAGTCCACGTATGCCACGTCAATAACATAGCCCTCATCAACCCTCTCTGTTACCTCTTCAAAGAATTCCAGCAAGTTAGTTAAACCTGATTTTCCCTTAACAAATCCATGCTGGCTTTCCCTAATTAACCCACACTTGTCTTTGTGAATATTAATTTTTTGCCCAAACTATTGTTTCTTGAAGTATTCCTACCAGTGAAATTAAACTGACAGAGCTGTAGTTAGTGAGCTAATCTTTACACCCTTTTTTGAACAATGTAACATTTGCAATTCTCCAGTCCTCTGGCACCACCCCCATGTCTAAGGAAGACTGGAAAATTAGGGCCAGTGCCTGGGCAATCTCCACTCTCAGTTCCCTCAGTATCCTTGCATACCTTTCATCCGGTCCTGGTGCTTTATCAATTTCAATTAAAGACAACCTATCCAATACCTCCTCCTTATCAATTTTAAATCCTTCTAGTGTATTAATTACCCTACGTTTCACTGTAGCCTGGGTAGCATCAATTGGCGGTGGGGCAGGAAGGCTGTCCATAGGTCTTCCCACCACGGGCATAATCAGGGCAAAGGCAGGAAGATGGCAGGATCCCATATGCCAACTGCTGCCTGATTAAATTGCCCTCTGCCAACAAACTCGGCACGGGAGGGGGGAGGGAGGCCATTAAATTTCGATCGTTATCACAAGACAGAAAGTGAAAGATGCGGATTTCAGATCATGATGTGTGATTATGGAAATTGTCATCAGTCCATTTGCACGAGAAATGAAGACTAATTCTGCACTACCTGCACTCCAGGTGGGAGAGCCATGTTCAGATAAAGCATGGGCCAAAGAATCAGTGCTCCACTACTATAGGGTGTTGACTATTTCACTAATTTTAAGCATAGCTTCCTCCCTATGCAGATCATGGAAGTAACTCCTATTGCGTTTTAAAAACCCAAGGTACGTAAATTTACCAAGTAATTAATTCTGTGCGATTAAGTTTGGTAAAGTTATGTTAGCTTTACACACTGGAGAAGAATAAATTCAGTATTCTACAATGTATCTTTATGAGAATATACTCTAGATTTCCCCATTGACACCCAGACCTCAGGCTATATAATTCAACATGGATCTAGGATCAGACCAGAGACTTTCTGGTCAGTACTGCTCAATTGTATATCACATAGTGCAATTAACAGCTGAACGACTGGGAACTCAATTAATGAAGAATAAATATTCTTACAGGTTTATTTTCTGTCTGTATATCATATGAAAAAATAGCTTGGTGCCTTGCCTCTAACCTCAGTCTTTATAACTAGCCAGAAGGGGATGTTTGAGATTGCGTCATTGTGAATGGCCCTCTGCTTTTCGTTCCCAGTCAATGAATGTATGTCAGGCTGTTGACTGGCAAACCAGCATGACACACTGTCTGCGATGGCAAAATGCCACCTTTATATAATCACAAGCATGAATCCACATCCCTCCACTTCAAGACACAGTGTATTGGGGTTTCAACCAAGGGTATCCTTTTGTTGATACCACTATTATGCACTGGGGTTTCAACCAAGGGTATCCTTTTGTTGATACCACTATTATGCACAGTTTTGCTTACTTTGATATAAAAATAATACAAGCCTTAAAAGTTGACATATAAATCCAACAGACAGTTATTCAGAATATTTGCAGCGGGATAGGTTCAGTAAATAGAGACCAGTTCAAATATTTTCTTTAGTTTCAAAGGGTAACTTCGCAAAATTCTCATGGAAGTACCTACTGGGTTTCTTTTTAAATGGATCCCAGTTTCACTGAAGTGTAGACAGCCGCTGAGCAATTAAAGGACTTGACCTGATGTGCAGTTTTATTCTATTCTTTTGGAGCCACTGCCAGACATTTTTTGAAGGGCCATAAAACTCTGTCTGTAGTGTCCTGCTGGTGTGTACTCATGTCTGCAATACAGTTTACAGTACATTTAAAAAGTCACAATTAATATTTCTTTTCTAACACTGGTATAGGACAGTATCTGTCACAATTAATATTTCTTTTCTAACACTGGTATAGGACAGTATATAATCTGGGTTCCATGTTTGTGGAGCATAAAAGATGCTAAAAGGCACATTTACTAAAAAAAAAACGATTGTAGATTTTTGTTGTTTGCTCCCATCTATTTTTGGGACAATGCTCCTGTTATAACATACAAGTGAAAAGTCTGAATTGCGATATATAACTTTTGACTGACTACTGGAGGGGTAACTAAAAGCTCAAATGACCGATCCTTTGTATTCCAAGTTGCTGTCAGTGAATTACCAGAGGGAAAAATGCATTTCTTGTCAACTTTTTCCATTAAAAATTCCTACATACACAATTGCAATGGTGATACTTTAGCTTAAACTTGACAGGTTGTAATTAAATCCTCCCCCCAGTGGAGGCACTGCAGGAACCACATCCCAGACACTAGACTGCTGATAAGTGAGTTACTATCATAAAGTAATTTGTTTGAAATATTTTCAGCAGCCCTTCACAGGAAATATGTATCAAGTTGCAGCATTGTGACTAAGATTCTACAGTTACTTAAACATAAAACCTAGGAACAAATCAATTGGATTCCAAATCTGATAGCATAAAATCTATTATAGGTTGCTATTTTAAAGGTTGATATTGATGCTTGATTCTGAAGGAGTTTTGAGAATCACTTGTCAGACTGGATTCTTGCCTGATAGAAGTCCAATGCATCATTGTTGTGAATAATTTATATGGTTGCTTTAAATCTAGTAATAAAATTCCTGAGTTAAAACCAGAATTGTGCAGGAAAAAATGCTTTCTGTGTGTTAGTGCCAGATTGATGGAATCTCAGACCAGGGATTGTCTGTATTTCAACCCCAATTGACGAAATAGTCAGAAGTGTTTTGGACTTGTCTTACCCTTAATGTCTTTTAAAGATGGTTACCTCTGCTTTAGTCATGTCAACATCACAGACTAATATCCATAGTCCGCCAGCATTTATAGGGGCGGCACTAGCTAAACCAGGCAAGACCTGCTGAGATGATCATCATGATAATGAAAGCTTTTAAATGGAAGCAATCTAAAGATAGGGTTTGAGGATTTCCAGTGATGGGGCTGTGACAACCTTCTTTGGCAGCTTGATCCATTGTGGGATTGTACTTGGGAAGAAAGATTGTTGATACACAGGCTGGAATTTCCCAGCCCCTCACGCCGGTAAGATCTTCCGGTCCTGCTGATGTGAACAGCCACCGTCTTGGAAACAAATGATTTAAGTAGTTTGTGTGGATGGCTACCTCTTGTTTGTCATTGCTGGAGGGCACCAGGTACTTCTTTCTGTCAATTCCAAACAGTCCATTCTGTATTTTATAGAACATGGTCAGTCAATTTCTTTTCCTCATTCGCTGTCCCCATTCCAAATCTTTGCTCCAGGATGTGACACTGGTGGACTTCCCTGACTGATCTGTGCAGAATCGTCTTTGGATTGCTTCAATCGTTCTTATATCTCTCGCCAAATAAGGATCCCACACAAAACTTGGGTTGGACGAACAAACACTTGGTAAACTATAACACTGATATTTTTGATACTTTAAAGCAGATGGCAAACAAATTGACAGTCTTATCATAATGACGTTATAGCTATGGAAGTTTGCTGCAGTTGTTTTTTTTGCTCCAATTGTTGACTTGCTCGATATTTAACATTAGTGAGGTTAATGAATTATTGCAAGGAAATGAATCCCCAACTAATCTCATATGGAATAATATTCCTTTGGCACTAGACGAGAAAGAATACCGAAGCAGCAAAGAGAAGATACCAGAGTGCGTTGGTGCTAACACACATTCCTGCCTGACACCACTGTAATTTCAAAACTGAGTAATTACTCTTACATTGGACCTTTGCTGTAGCACAGATGGATTGAATCAGACTAAGGAAGACTGGGGAAGAGGTGGACGTGATGGGGAACCAACTGTACTAGCAATTGGAACAGACCCCTTCTGCTGATTAGGTCAAATCAAATGCATTCGTAAGCTCTAAAGGCCATGTAAAGAGGCTTTCCCTGCTCCTGACACATTTCTTGCAGTTGCCTTAGTGCAAAGACCATGTTGATTGTTGATTTAATGGCACGAGAGCTGCACTGACTCTCTGGATCAACATGAACATGCAAACAAGTACTTGCAATTTTTTAAGAATAGCCCTTGCGAATGCCTTGGCAGCAACACCAAGGAGAGAAATTCCCCCATAGTTGTAGCAATCACTCGCTCTCCAAGTGAAAAGTGAAATCAAACATCTGTCAACAATGGAACTTTGGGGCTGAATTGCTTGGCCTCTCTATAAAGGATGTGGAAATCACATTGCAGGCAGCATGCTAACCTTGTGTTGTCTGCTCGTTTCCTTGATCTTTGTCCAGCTAGCACTAATTGTACTGTTCATTGGCTTGATGTATCATCAGGGGACTGATATTGTGACTGGCGAGCACTGCTAAAAGCTAGCCTGCACATCTTAAAAGTGAGGTGAGCTGTGGCTGGAGCAGGTGCTGGGAGTAGTGATTGAAGATAATCTGACCTGGGGATGAGTGAAGAATGGCAAAACAGAGGGGAGAACAGGCCGAAGGGTTGTTGGGAACCGCACTGGAGGTCTTAGTGGAGGAGGTGGATAGGAGGATAGATGTCCTGTACCCTCAGGGAGGAAGGAGGTCCTGCAGACAAATGGTCAAAAGGGACTGAGAGCAGGAAGCCATGGAGTTCAATTCCAGGAGTCAAGCCGCAAAGATCTGGTGCAGTGCTGCATGAATGATCTTACATGAGTGATTCACCACATTAGTGTGCATGCACACTGAAGATGCCATTTTGGAACATGGGTTTGTCATTTAGCCATTTAAGTCTGTTTGCGCCATTCGATGAAATCATGGTTTATCTGTGATCGAACTCCATGGCCCTTTATAGCCCCTGCGCTAACTTAATGCCAACTCATACCAACCCATGACCACCCACCCACCACACTTTGTCCTTACACCTTCCAATGCCAACTCATCCAGTATGTGAACAGACCTTAGGATCCATGTTGAGATGAGATAAAATAAAGATCTATAGTGAAGGCTGTAATAGGTATTTAATGAAAAAAAACACTCCTATTCATGAAAGTCCATTCAGAACTTTTTAAAAATCCTCAAGTACTTAATCCCTTATCAAAAGAAAGAGATTTGCATGCATAATTCCACATCAAAGATAGCTAATCCTTTAATAACCTCTTTGAGCTGTCCACTTACAACCTCCACTCCCCTACCCTTGCTGGGATAATTGTAGGTTGTGTAAAACAGCTAAGTATTAATAGTGATGTAATAATGGCCCTTGGGGTAATGTCAACAAACCACTGTTGTAACTGCTAGAACAGGTTTTTTCAATTCTCACTAACACAGGCAGTCTGTTTTGTTTGTTAGGAACTAGAGATAGCTTCAGTAAGTTATATTTGTATTTGTGGGCATTAGGAATAAGCTTTTAGCTTGAATGTTTAAGTTTGATTTGTATTTCTCTATTTGTGGGCTAAAAAGGTGAGACCTGGGATCTAGTTTTATTTTAGAGTGGAGATAGCAAGTCTAAGCTCTGTTTGTATACCTGCACTTTTAATTAGTTTTATGACCCATGAAGTGGAGAGCTGTGTTATCAAAGGGGGGCAGGGGGTGGGGTAGTGGTTTAGGGCAGTTAAAAACAATGTAGAAAAAAACTGCTGTGCCTAGCATCAGGGGCCCAGAGAGAGGGACCCACAGAAACAGAGGAAAACAGAATAGTTTCAGTTCAGTTGAAAGGAGTTACCTACAGAAACAGCATAGGAGAGGGACAGATAGCAACTACCAAAGTTGGAAGCCTGCTGCCAGGAGAAGCAGGAGACAGGAGAGGGAACTGCAGGAAGCAGGTTCCAAAAACTAAAGAAGAAGGCTGCCAAAACCAGGGAGTGGAACGGGAGAAAGTCCCAGGAAGACCTTCTAGTCAAAGGGGAAGAACAGGAATCTGGAAAAGGTCCTGTTAGGTGAAGTTAAGAGTGAATAGCAGAGATAGGCTTAAAGGGAGAAAGCTGCAAGATGCAGACTTAAAGCAAAATAGGCTTGCGAGAAGCCAGAAGACCCAAGGAGACAGCCGAAGGTCTGTATCTCTTTACTATTGGCATGTGAAGCAGTGGTGTTCTGTTGGCATCGCTGAGTCTGAGAGAGAGTGCATGGAAGAAAGCTTGAATGCATTTGGTGATCCAGGGGAGAGAAATGTCAGAAGGAGAGTTCGAAACCCTGGATGTGGACCCTTGTGGAAGGTGTCTGAGAGAAAGCATTGTTTGGGAGAAGATCCCAAAGCGAGTTATCAGGGAGTGGAGATTGGAAACCCTCATGTGAAAGACAGAGTTCAGTGAGACCGGTTGGCTCACGGTATGACAAATGTCTGGGGGGAGTTGATGAGAGATCCACAGCATCTGTTTGGGGTGGCATCTGTCGGTTGGTTTCAGAGTGTGGCGTACCTGGCCAGAGGTTGCTTATTGTTTTACGTGGACTGTGTACTTACATGGGAACATTAGATAGAAGATAGAATTTGTAACTTCTGTTATCCTTATGAATCTTTATATATCTGCAAAGGTATAGTTGTGGGTGAAGGAGTATTGTACTAAAGTTCATCTTTTCTTGTTTAATAAATATTTTATTCTTTTGTTAAAAGTTCATCAGCTGACTCCTGTGATTGTTCAGTAGCTACTCTCCACGTTTCTAAATCAAAAATAAAAGTTAGGGTCTATCAAGCCAGGCTCCACCCTGAGATCTGACTTGCCCAGTGGTAACATCAGCTAGGATCATAACATGTTTTTCAAAATGTTAATGGGCTGGGGATTTAAGTAACTCGACAGGTTGAGTTTTTTTTTAGCTTTCGCTGTTTTTAATTTTTAAAGGCTTGGAGATTTAAATAACTTGACAGTTTGACAGTTTTTTTACATACCTTATCCGCCCTCCATAAATTCATGACTCCAACAGTTTAGGATAAGGCCTTCGCTACAGTGGTGTCTGTTTGAACTCGACACTGAGTTCGAATGGCCCCGCTGAGTTCAGGTTTCCCTCAGGTGCGAGTCACGTCCCGCCTCTTTTTTCCCTACTGGTGAAAATGGAATCTGTCGGAAATGTGGGCAGGACTTCCGGATCCAGGTCTCACCCACCATTTTCAAAGGTCCGCAGATTCTCCACCAATCCATGAAAATCCAGCCCCAGGTACTCTTCTTTACCACATATTGCTTAATACCTAATACCTTTGGTTAACAAAAATCTATCAATCTCAGGTTTAAAATTAATAGTTGATCTAGCATCTGTTGCCATTTACAGAAGAGAGTTCCAAACTTCTACCACCTTTTGCAGGTAGAAGTGTTTCCTATTTCACTCCTTTAATATGAATAACTTGTATGTGCTTCAAGGCTGTCGGACTGACGTGGGCTCTGGTTTAAAGATGTTTGCTAGAGGATTTGAAATGACATTGATACTGCGATCTGGGAATACATGGCTAACAGCAGCTCACCATTGAAGGGTTAACACTGGATTGGGAAACCAAAGAGACTAAAGAGAGGTGGCTGAGAGAGAGGAAAGGGAAGTGAGCAAAGGACTCAGAGATATGTTGCTGCACCATTTTCATCATTGGCTCTGATTTACACATGCACCATCTGTGGCAAGGACTATTGCTTGAGAATTGGACTCTTCAATAACTCATGCTGTTATACCATGACAAAACAACTCTACTGCTTTGGCACCCACATCTTTCTTTTTCAAAATGGTTGGTTGTCAGATGACAACAACAGTGTCAAGCAGCTGCAACTCCGTACTTATTTGTTACAAATTGAATAAATATCATGCTACTCGGTTGTGAATCCCGATTGTTCCTGCCCGCACAGGGTAGTATATGCAGTTGTTCATTGTATCTTTACCCAGGAGCAGCCATTCCATTTGTGCAAGTATTATTTGCCGTGGTTCTCTCACAGAGAAAAAAAACTGCACTGTTTAACTTTCTTTTACCAGTTAGCATTAATTTAACATTTATGTTTGACTTTTATGCATGCTTACTTGTGGCAAATGTTTGCTATACATAACAATAATGTTGGCTTATCTTCAGATTTCATATTTTCCAGGTTCTGGACATAGCATTAACCTTTTTTCTCCCTCTATCCATGTTAGCTGCATCAGGTAACTCTGAGAGAGGAACCTCCATTTCATGAATTCTGTCTCTCCAAACTTGATACTTTCTAATAGTGCTTCCAGCACTCTGAAAGATTTCATTGTTGGGTAAACAGTTGCATGTTCCTGATTACTATCCAGTGGCTCCAGTGGAAAGGGTGAGTCCGTGCACATCATTTGAGGACAAAGTTGAGGTCAGCTTTTCCCTGTCATCGGATAGACGGCCACCATTCACTGTCTAGTCTCACAGATGAGACAGAGGGCCATAATTCTTGAGCAACTTTACCCCAGCATGAGTCAGCGTCTTCAGTAGAGGGGGGAGGGAAAATTAAAAAAGGGTTTTTAAAATAAAGTTTTTCGTAATTTTTATTTCACTATCAGATTTATTATGGTTATCGTGAAAGTATTTGGAAGAGTCCTTTTACACATCAATGAAAGATTTGGGAAGTTTTATTCCATTATGGTAAAAATGAAATAGAAGTGAAGTTTATATAACATTAAGTCGCATATTGTTATGCACAATTTTATACTGGCAACTGGTCCTGGCTGTGCTTTGTATACTTTATGCATATTAGGGTTTGCATATTTTTATAGCTGAAATATAATTCACCTAATGATATCCAGATTTGCAGTCCTTATTAATGAAAGATCGAATGTTGTATGTATTTCAACCCTGCAAACGTTTTCAAAATAACCGATTAGTATAAAAAAAACTTAACTGAAGTAAAATATTAGATTTTTAATGTCTTTTCTTTAATTTTATCATTTTAATGCAACATATACATGTCTTTTACCAGAAGACACTGGTGCAATGACCAAATAAATTTTATAACACCACATGAAACGAGATGAGGTTATTCATCTTTAATTTATACCATCCTATTGGAAATTTTTTGAGTGCAGTCATCAAATGGAAGAAGCTCCAGGGTATCCATTAGACCACAGTTTGTGTAAGAACACAAAGATTTTGACTCTGGAGATATGAAATAATGTCTGCTTTTTCTTCATACCACTAATTACTAACAACACTGTGAAAATCTAATGGTCCCTCATTCCTTTTTCCTGGTGATGCTGTAGATTGGTAATCTATATTAAGGCTTGGAAGATTGACTTTGTTAAGTACTTCTGCAGTTTTCAATTTGTTTTATTTTATGTGACGTGCCACTGTAACTTTGCTATGTCCTCCTTGATATTTGTTCAATTTGTAAAGTTTGCCTCTTGCACTACTTAAGCATCCTCAATAAATTAACCTAATTGGGGCCATGATTTCTAATTATTCTTTTTATTCACGTACGAGCCATAACTCCTGAGTGTTTGATTGGGGGCAGAATTTTCACCTCAGGGGGCAAGCGTGTGCCCGACCAGCTCGAGTGTGAAATGACGCACGATGATGTCAGGTGAGCGTCCCAACGTCAACGCGCAGTCACGCTATAGTTCAGTCGGCAGGCGCACACAGGAATTGGCAGCGTGCCCGCCGACAACTAGAAGGCCTATTAAAGCCATTAAAGTATTAACTAACTTACATTTTTCACTGCCTGCCCAACCTTACGGTTGACGAGCAGACGAAAAGTCACATGAGGGGACATGTTTTATAACATTTTAAAAATCTTTATTTATAATTTCTAAAACTCTTCATCTCCCTGAGGTAGCTCTGTACCTCAGAGAGATTTTCAAGCGCTCACTCGTGCGCATGCATGAAGTTCCACACTTGCCCCGCTCACCCTTCTCCCCCCCCTCGACACACGCAGCGCTGAGCGCTGCCGCTCACATTTCATGCTTGCATGAAATTGTGGCCTGGCCCCGAACCCGACCACCCCCGCCCCAAACCACTGAGCCCACCCGACAAGGACAATATTCTGCCCCATATCACACAATTACCCTTATCCTCTATTCCTACGTCTTTAGTTGGCAAATTGGATAATGGTAAAAAGAGATTCCCACACATTTGATATGCTTCTTGAGACTCCCACACATTTTAAATGCTTCTTGTTGCTCTTACTGAAGCCTCAGCAAGAATCATCTTCTGGCTACACTGGTCATTTCATTATTCTATCAACTGCAAATAACCAAAATCCATGTAAAAGCTGTGGGCTAGCAAATGAATGAGAGTATTCCATACTGTACTTTTGATATGATGTTGAGTATACTTGCTCGTCACCTAGGGGACCAGGGTTAATTCCCCGACAGTGAGATGACACCTTTTATGTGTCAGCCTTAGCACAGCACCAGCAATCTTACCTCTGAGTCAGGAGGTCATGAGCTCAAGTAGCACTAATCATGTGAATCACTCTCGTCTACACGTTGATGGTTTTGCGCAGTCTCTGGGAGTCTTTGAGAGCATTCCATTTATGCACCAGGGATGGGTTTTGTAAGATCATAAGAATTAGGAGCAGGAGTAGACCATTCACCCATCGAGCCTGCTCCGCCATTCAATAAGATCATGTCTAATCTGATTGTGGCCTTAACTCAATTTTCCTACCTACCACCCCCCCCCCCCCCCCCCCCCCCCCCTCTCCATAACCCTTGACTCTCTTGGCAATCGAAAATCGGTCTAACTCAGCCTTGAATATATTCAATGACCCAGCATCTGTGGAAGAGAATTCCAAAGACTAATGACTGTCTGAGAGAGGGAGAATTCCTCCTCACCTTTGTCTTAAAAGAAAGAAGCCTTAATTTGGAACTGTGCCCCCAGTTCTCGATCCCCTCCCAAGAGGAAACACCCTTTCAGCATCTGCCCTGTCAATCCCCCTCAGGGTCTGATATATTTGAATAAGATCACCTCTCATTCATGAGGGAATGAAACTTGCAGTGGGTACCAAAGACAATGGCTACAGTCTCCCCAATATTTTGCTCATCCAACACTGGATGCCAGAAAAGCAGTCTGACAATTTTGACACAGTTTGATGGGGTCAAGAGAGGTAGTGGTGAGATCGAGCCGGGTGTTGTCAGTGTCCATATGGAACCTGTTTTCGGATTATGTTCCTGAGGGGCAGCAGGTAGATGAGAAATAGGAAAGGGCCAAGGATAGATCCTTGGGAGATGCTGGACATAATCGTGCGGGAGCAGGAAGAGAAGCCATTGCAGTTGATACACAACGGACCAATGGGAGCTGAAATGGGTCTTGGGAGAGGGAGAACCCTGGGCACTTGGCCCTTCCAGGGCTGGGACTTGCTGAACTTTTTGGCAGTAGGTGTACATAATGACAGTGGCCCAATGCGTATGAAGTGCCCCTATGTTCACCCCACTGCTGGTCACAGAAGTATAGAACTCTGCCCTGCTTGCAAGAATCTTTTCTCATGGATTATCAGGGCTATACTTACTGCTTCTTTTGGATATGATGTTAAACTGAGGATTCGTCTGCTTTCCCAGGTGGATGTAAAAGATCCCATAGCACTTTCGAAGAGGAGCGGTGGTGTTCTGCCAGGTGTGTTGGCCAATATTTCTCATACTCGTGGGTGTTCACTTGTCTGAGGTGCTGCCAGGGGTTGCCCAGATGGTTGCTCATTGAGGAAATGCTCATGAAAATGGTCAAGTTCACCTGAGGCACATGCAAGTCAACATGTATCCAGTCAATGGCACCCCACCCCACCCCACAGGAAACACTGTAACCCATGCAAACCCCTGTGCTTGCTTTGCCTACAACAAGAGGGAATGAAATTAAACCGCCTCTCTGATATAGAGAGCCCACTTATGCATGAGCCCACTGAGAATTGTGAGATGTTACTTAGATCTCCAGCAGCAGCAGCAGCCTAGAAGGGGTCAAGACACATAAAAATTAAGAGCCACGGTCACCTTGGCAGCTGCATGCATTGTTGTCCTAGTCCTGTTTGGGGGGTTTCACTTATGGCTGTAGTGTAGATTTAAGTCACAATTTTTTTGTGGGATGTGAAAATATCTTGAGATTGGCTTTCGTTGAAATTGAGATAAGAGATTTGCTCCCTAAAGACCCTCGATGGATATGTGCTCCTAGTGGGAGACCTTTCTCCCCTCCTCATACTCCCTCTTCTAGTAGCTTGTCGTGCTCTGCATGGCCAGTCTTCATTCCCCCAGTTGTGCTCAGTACCCAGAGAAAGCCCTAACAGGTCACCCTTGAACAGGGAAGTACTTCAGGAACAGCCAGGCCACTGCCTGTAGACTATTCAAACAGCAGCCAAGCACAGGAAAGCACAAAACCACACACACTTGCACCAGCGGCAGCAAGAAATAATCCAGCAATTAAAGCTGCAAGTAGTGTAAGATTCCTTTAGGGAGGTTGGGGGATCTTTCGTGCCGTTTTACATCGTATTCAGTTGTGTGAGGTTAAGACTGGAGTATGGAGTTTGAAAGTGGAAGCGCTGGTATCACATCAATGTTGCACATGATTGACATTATTATTTGTCTTCTCTGCATGCTGTCAACTGTCATTATTGAAGAGATATGTGCACACACACCTGAGATGGTGCCCAGCACATTTCCTGTCGGATGTATGCAGGTACATTTCAGACCCCATTTTCACAGCTATAGAGAATTAATTTCCATTTTAAATAAATGGCTTTTAATAAATATATTTGTACTGTAATCACAACAAGCTTGTTTAACACCCATGGATAGTGAAACACTTTTGCTTAACCAATTCAGCATGAGGTAATTATTGTTAAACTGTTGGTAGTATAACTTGTTATTTTCTGTGGCTCTGATACTGATTTGGATTCTTATTAATTCGGTAAACGTAAAGCAAATTAACAGGATGATAAAGCCTTTTTTACATTAATTTTTAAACTTGAAGGTTACAATTTTTTCAGTGATTTGTTAGATTTTTGGTGATTCTATTTTTTGGTGCTGAGAAATTAAACATGTTTAATTTTTTTAACCAGTGTCTCTCCAAATAAAAAAAAAGCACATGCTATGTCTGAAAATTATGTGCAAATTCTCCCCAAGAAGAGGGACATCACACACTGGGGTGGCAGGAGGTGAGCCACTTTAATAATTAGCCTCTGGGAGAGATGTACCTTGTGATGAATTCTTACATAGTGTCTAACATTGAGCCTGGAAGATCAGAATGGTGGGGCCCTGATAGAAGAAAGCCTGGAGACCCAGAAGGACTCAGAATTGCTGTATCTGGGAATAGCCATGACCATCCTCCTCCTCCCCCCTTCTTCAGGTACCATGTCCTAAGAGGGCGTTGGCAACCATGGACTTCCATTGGTTTGGTCCATGATTATGCTTGGCAAATTGGATAAGACATATTGGAAGGATTTACAGGCTGATAATCAACCTGTTTAGCCACATTCCACACCCTCCACATTAAGTCCTGGAGTGGGACTTGAACCCCGAGGCAGGGGTACCACCACTGCGCCACAAGACCTCCACAGCCATGACCATAGATTGTCAACATGAGACCTGGTGTGGCAGCTTTTGAGGAATTCAGTGCTAGAGCTTGATCAATTCCTGGCTGATGTGTCAGCATCACTGAGCTCAGCTCTCACATGGAAGGGGCAAGTCAGCAATTACAAAAAAAGGCACAGGCACTTCTTTCTACTAATGAAAAATTAATCAGTCAGTCAGGAGAAACAATGTATTCTGTGTGCACTTTCTTATATCCATTACTCAAGTAAATTAGTTGTGCCAAGCCAGGAAATATCAGAGGAGGGTATGCCGAAATTCAGCATAAAGCCTGATGAGGTTTGTCAGGTTGTGCAGGTAAAATACTATTCTGTAAGTATAGTGCCCATTTTTCAATTTGTCCCCTTCTTCATTGGTTTGGGGTGGTTATTTTCTACCTTCATGATCACATCAACCATCTGGCACTAAAACCTTGTACTCGGTTTAGAAAAATCTTCCCAATCACATAGCAAGAAATAAAAATTTTGCTTGATCATATTACAGCAAAGAGAACTGCTGAGATTCAGCCACCATGGCTTCTCATCATCCACCCCACTGCGGACCCATAAAAATGTATTCAACATAATAAAAATGAAACAGTTCAGAAAAAGTCACAACCATTACCAATCTTTCAGTCACTTCAGCAACACACAACTCCACATGGACCAATGCCAGCAAGAACTGTGGGTGTCGCAGGCTAGGCTAGAAGTTATTGCACATTTCCAATTGCCCTTGAGAAGGTGGTGGTGAGCCGCCTTCTTGAACTGCCGCAGTAGGTACACCCACAGTGCTGTTAGGAAGGGAGTGCCAGGATTTTGATGACTCCTGCAGCAGGCAGGACTGGAAAAATCCCAGCCAGAGTTAATGTTTTGAGTCCAGTATGACACTTCTTCAGAATGCAACCTTCCTGTCCTGGTTACATCTTTCATTCAACCATAGTTCCAAATCAATTCATTTCTTTTGCTTAGGTGACAAATAGCAGTTACCAATTATTAGTTTCCTAATTCTGCATTTATTAATGTACCATAACAGCTTATTTATATTAATTTAAAGGGTCACCGATATAAATAAATACATCAACTATTGTAAGTAAACAGCAATTGATCTGCTGACATGTTCAAGAGTTCATTTGTCAATGTTGTATAAGTTTTCTTATTATGGAGGGGATTCCTGACTGAATTGACTTGCCTGGCTTATTTCTGTTACAGATCATGGTGTGTCTTATACTAAACATTGTGAACTACAATACAAACTACCATAACATATTTTATCAGTGTTCGTGCTTGTTTGTTACCTGTTTGTTAGGATTTCCCACATAGGATAACTATCAGGGTTTCAGTAGCACTGCAAAAGCTATAACCAATGCCCTTCACTACCATAGAACATTAATATAAGGCTGTAAGGCTAACATGTCACAATATCTAATGCAGCCTCTTCATCTGTAATACAGAAATAATGGAAATGCCTCAGCATGTTTTCCTCGCTGAAGAGTGTGTTTCAGTTGTCTGTCCAAACTACCCTTTGAGAGGATGTTAACATAATTGTGACCAATGTTTTCTCTAAGCCACGAGGCTGCACAGCGACTGAAAAGTCCCTGTGTGAGCTGTGCACAAGCCAGCACCCCCTTTATGTTACTGTGTGTGTGTACACCCATGTAAAAAAATTTAAAGGCCCAGATCTTCCAGTCACTGTTGACGCTGCGCACTTTGCTGCTCATGAAGATGTCTGCAACCCAACCATTTTGCAATTTTTCAGCTGGGACCATTACCATCAAGCCAGAGGATCAACCCTGGTTCAATGAAGAGTGCAGGAGGGCATGCCAGGAGCAGCACCAGGCATACCTAAAAATGAGGTGTCAACCTGGTGAAGCTACAACACAGGACTACTTGCATGCCGAACAGTATAAGCAACAAGAGATAGACAGAGCTAAGCAATTCCTCAACCAATGGATCAGATGTAAGCTCTGCAGTCCTGACACATCCAGTCATGAATGGTGGCGGACAATTAAACAATTCACTGGAGGAGGAGTCTCCCCAAATATCCCCATCCTCAATGAAGGAGAGTTCCGGCACGTCAATGCAAAAGATAAGGTTGAAGCATTCGCAACAATCTTCACCTGGAAGTGCCGAGTGGATGATCCATCTCGGCCATGTCCAGAGGTCCCTGGCATCACAGATGTCAGTCTTCAGCCAATTCGATTCACTCCATGTGATATCAAGAAATGGCTGAAGACAGTGGATACTGTAAAGACTATGGACCCTGACAATATTCCGGCAATAGTACCGAAGACTTGTGCTCCAGAACTTGCTGCACCTCTAGCCAAGCTGTTCCAGTACAGCTGTGGAAAATTGCCCAGGTATGTCCTGTACACAAAAAGCAGGACAAATCTAATCCGGCCAATTGCCACCCCATCAGTCTACTCTCAACCATCAATAAAGTAATGGAAGGGATCATCAACTGTGCTATCAAGCAGCACTTACTTAGCAATAACCTACTCACTGAAGCTCAGTTTGGGTTCTACTAGGGTCATTCAGTTTCTGACCTCATTACAGCCTTGGTTCAAATGTGGATCAAAGAGTTGAACTCCAGAGGTGAGTTGAGAGTTACTGCCCTTGACATCAAGGCAGCATTTGACCAAGTGTGGTATCAAGGAGCCCTAGCAAAACTGGAGTCAATGGGAATCAGGGAAAACTCTCTGCTGGTTGGAGTCATACCTAGCACAAAGGAAAATGGTTGTGGTTGTTGGAGGTCAGTCATCTCAGTTCCAGGTCATCACTGCAGGAGTTCCTCAGGGTAGTGTCCTTGGCCCAACCATCATCAGCTGTTTCATCAATGACCTTCTTTCCATCATAAGGTCAGAAGTGGGGATGTTGGCTGATGATTGCATAATGTTCAGAGCCATTTGCAACTCCTCAGGTACTGAAGCAGTCCATGTCCAAATGCAGCAAGACGGGACAATATCCAGGCTTGGGTTGACAAGTGGCAAGTAACATTCATGCTACACAAGTGCCAGGCAATGACCATCTCCAACAAGAGAAAATCTAACCGTCACCCCTTGACATTCAATGGCATTACCATCACTGAATCCCACACTATCAACATCCTGGGGGTTACCATTGACCAGAAATTGAATTGGATTAGCTATATAAATACTGTGGCTACAAGAGCAGGTCAGAGGCCAGGAATCCTGCAGCGAGTAACTCACCTCCTGACTCCCCAATGTCTGTCCACCATCTACATGGCACAAGTCAGGAGTGTGATGAAATACTCTCCACTTGCCTGGATGAGTGCAGCTCCAACAACATTCAAGAAGCTTGACACCATCCAGAACAAAGCAGCCCGTTTGATTGGCACCCCTTCCACAAACATTCACTCCCTCCACCACCGATGCACAGTAGCAGCAGAGTGTACCATCTACAAGCTGCACTACAGAAACTCACCAATGCTCCTTAAGCAGCACCTTCCAAACCCATGACCACTACCATCTAGAAGGACAAGGGCAGCAGAGACATAGGAACACCGCCACCTGGAGTTTCCTCTCCAACCCACTCACCATCCTGACTTGGAAATATATCGCCGTTTCTTCACTGTCATTGGGTCAAAATCCTGGCACTCCCTCCCTAACCACACTGAGGTGTACCTACACCACAGGGACTTCAACAGTTCAAGAAGGCAGCTCACCACCACCACCTGAAGTGCAATTAGGAATGGGCAAGAAAATTAAGGCTGGCCTAGCTAGCAACGCCCACGTCCCGTAAATGAATAAAAAAAAGGATCAGTGCATCCGTCCTGGAGAAGATCGTCGGGCCCAAGAAAAGATGAATGAGGACAGGACACGGCCCTTTTTAAGACTGTAGCTTCCATTTTCAGGTACGTTTTTAAAGACCTAAGGGCAGAATCGTTCATTCCCGTTGACAGTGGGCATGATGGCGGGCATGAGCGGACAATTTGGCGAGAAGGCCAAAAATCGGTTTTACACTACCCTGAAACCAGTTAGCGATCACCATCTCTGTCCAACGATGGCAGACCGTGTTTCCCACCACTGTGCATTGGGAACCTATTTTCAATACTTTAGCGTCTCATTATAAGCCTTGCTGACCGGAATCATCGCCCCCCCCACACTGGATCACCTGGGCTGTGTCTCACAGTTGCACACAGTGACCCGTACCTGGCGAGCTGCTCTTTGCTCAGGGCCTTGTTTCGGGCAGCACTCGCAGTCATCAGCGCCAGGCTCCACAGGCAGCACCACATCACTTTTCGGGGGGATCGCAGGCAGGTCTCGACCTACCAGACCAGCCGTAAGGCTTTTCAATGGCTGCAGGGTGATGGCTTGCTTGGGAAGGCGGAGAAGTGGCTCAGGCAAGAGATGAGGCTGCAGGGCGAGGGCTGTACTGGGGAAGGGGGTTATCCCAGGGTGTGTGCACATTTTGATCTGTGCAAATGACCTCAAGATGGTGGGGACTGAGGAGGCAGCCTCCAGAGGAGATGAGGCCAGATGGAGATGTGAGGGTGTGTGTGTGAGAGTGAGTGGTGATGTCCCTTGAGTTGGCAGTGAGTGAGGTGCCAGTGAATGTGTGATGGGCTTGTGAGTGTGTGTGAGTTGAGAGTGATAAGATGGTTGCCTTACCCTGGCGACATGGATGAGATCATTCATCGTCTTTCTGCATTGGATGGCCAACTTCTTCTGTGCTGCATTGGCACTGACCACCACTGCCATCGCCTACCAAGCTGGAGTGGTGAGATTGCTGGACCCCCTGCGGCCAGAGCAGGGGCGGGGGACATCACGGTGGGCCTCCAAAAGGCATTCCAGTGACAGGTCACTGAACTCTTTTGGCTTTCAGGGCCATGTCTTCACCGGAGCAGTCCTGGGCTACAAGTATTGAAACTGTGTGCGCGCAGCTGCAGTTTAGATATGGAACCCGGAGTGAGGTAACAGTGAGGTAATGGCATGGCAGCCAAATTGGAGGCCACCCACCAGCAAGATGGCGTGTCTCCTGTAGCTGCATAATTAATGAGGCGGGAAGCGGACGATATGGTGTGAAAGCCCGCCATTGTGGCCGGCAGGTAAACCGTTGTTTTTCACGCCCGCTACCACATTTAGTGCAAATCTGAAACGATTCAGCCCCAAGTCCTTCAGTAACTCAGTGGTGCAATGTGTTGGTGAGGTGGGTAAGGTGGGCAGTCGGGTGGTCGAGGGTAGTCCAATGATCGGTGTGGGGCATAGTTGCAGTGGTTGCGTGGAGGGGGTAGCCAGGCGGTCAGGGTAGTCAGCTGGTCGGGGGAGTAGCTGGGTGGTCGGCCAGTAGTTGGCTTGACTCAGTGTGGGGAGATGGGGGTGCGGGGGTTCGGTTGTGGTGCTCAGTTCAGTTACGGGCTTAGGCCAGGTATTAACTAGTCTAATATTTCCAGGGTAAGTGTGCAGCTATGTCCCACATATCGGACAGAATTTTATGCCTCGCAGGCGCGCGCCTGACCCGATCGAGCGTAAATTAGCGCAACAAGACATTGGGCAAGCGTCCCGAGGTCATCCCACACGTGCGCATCCTTCAGGTCGGTGGGCACACACGGGTGTCGGAGCCACGCCCGCCATCAATTAAAAGGCAACTTAAGGCCATTAAAAACCCAATTGAACCCGGTTTCACATTGCCCGTGCGATTTCACGCTCGTCGCATGGGCAAAACGGGCAGACGGGCAGACGGGCAGCCCACATTTTGCGAAGCCTCATCCAAGGACGGGATAAAAAAGGTCAGCAGCGTTGCCAATGTGAGTAGTGAGGATTTTGGGAGATAGAATGCTGCTGGTTGCTTAGCTGAACTTGACAGCAGAGCTTCATCCTTGTTCTAAGGTTCATTCTTAGCGTTTCTAAGCTTCATTTCAGAACTCATTGGTGTCTCCAAGGCCCCTGGAGGATTTTGACTGTGTGGAGCCTTTCAGGTATCAGACAGCCTTCAGTTACCCTGGGAATGGGGATTGTGATGTCCGTGGAGGCACTTCCTCTGAGGAGGAAGAGGGGGGCAGAAGGGAGAGGAGACCAGGGGTCCCAATGCTGCTTTCAGGGGAGCGACCTGTGGGAGGAGAGGTGCAGGCACAAGGGGCACAGGGCCAGCAGGAAGTCCAAGGCAGAAGGGGCCGCAGAAGATGCCACTATCCTGCTGCCAGGGTTTACAGGCAGTGATGCAGCTACCTCAATATGTCTGAGGTGCCTCTCAAGGGAGACCATGACCTCCATTTGTCAGATGATTGGCCCTGAGATCAACTCCGACTGTGTGGGTGGACACCCCATGCCAGTGGCTCTGAAGGTCACAGCAGCCCTCAACCTTTATGCCTCTGGTTCTCTCCAGGGGTCAGTGGGGGATCTTAGTGGAGTCTCCCAATGAGCTGTCCACAGTTGCATCAAGCTGGTGACAGGAGCTCTGTTCAGACGGGTAATGACAGTTATTCATTACCGTACGGACGAGGCCAGCCAGGCTGAGCGAGCCAGAGGCTTTTCAGCAATTGCTGGAATCCCCCACATCCAGAGTACAATCGACTGCACATGTGTGGCCATCAAGGCTCCAGCGAGTCAGCCGGGTGCCTTTGTCAACAGGAAGGGATCCCACTCCATGAACATGCAGATAGTTTGTCACCACAAGACGCAGATTCTGCTAGTCTGTGCGCAGTACCCTGGCAACTCCCACGACGCTGAAACCCTGAGACACTCCCAGGTGCCGAGACTATTCAGTGCTTCAGCCCGACTGGATGGATGGCTGCTGGGTGACAAGAGCTATCTGTTGAGGAGGTGGCTTATGATGCCTCTCTGCCACCAAAAAACAGAGGCAGAGCAGCGTTACAATAGGAGTCTTCTGAAGATGTGCTTCCGATGTCTGGACTGTTCAGGGAGAGCACTGCAATACCCCCCAGAGTGTGTGTCACTGATAGTGGTTGCATGCTGCGCTTTCCACAATCTGGCACTGGCAAGGGGGGGCCCACTGGAGGAAGAGGATCTTGAGGCAGCTGCACAGGCCACAGAGGATGAATCCAGTAGCGAGACAGAAGAGGAGTGCGGTGAGGAGAATGCTGAGGGTGTGGAGGCAGACCTCTGTATCCTTCAGGGAGGCAGGGACACCTTGATCCAACGCTCCTTCAGCTAGACTGCCAAAGGTCAGCTTCCACCTCACACCAGGGCTGCTGCCTCCATCCTGATGTCTGAAATGACCCTTTCATTTCAACCCAAAGTCCACTCAGTGCCTGTGCAATAAAGTTTAATGGTATTCACATCCAGCATTACAGACTGGTGTACCCTGCACCAAAAAAATGAAAAAGTGAGGCATACTCAGGTCATTAGGACAAAAACAAAATTTATGTCATTTTCACAACCCAAATAAATTAACATAACCTTCTCTGGTCTTCATTCCCAGACCAGTAAACATAAACAAAACATTACAGAACAGAAGATCACCCATGAACAGTCCCACTTGTGCTCATGGTGCCTTAAACTTACGTTTGCAAGTGCTACGTCTTGGTGGCCTCCCGCCCCCTGCTGGCAGCGGCATTGGAGGCAGCCTGGTGATGCTGGTTGGCCTTGATGACCTTGGCAGTTGTCCTCTGGCCTGTGGAGCCTGTGCTGGCCCTGTCTGGGAGGGAGTGGCCAGTGCCACGGTTGGCATCTCCCCAGTCGCTGCAGCCTCATCAGATGCCACGGTCACTGGCAGAGGGGCGGAGGAGCTGCTGCTGTCATCCAGAGCGCCCTGAGAGGAGCCCACAGAGATAACAGGCAACTCATGCGCCAACGTGAGGTCGCTCTGGACCTCCCTGCTCGCCATTGATGGACTGACATCTAGCTGGAATACCGGGTGCCCCATCCATCTCCCACGCTGGCACCGACCACCTGAGACCATTGCCTGTGTGAGGGCTTGCAGGTCTGAATGCAACCCCAGGGACCCCTGATTCTGTCGCTGGAGCTGCCTCTCCACGAGAGTCGCCACTCTGTCAATGGAGGAGGCAGTGCACCCGGCATTGAGAGTCAGTGCTTATGCTCCGCATGGACTCCTCCACAACAGAGACCGTGGCATGCATACACTTATGGATCTCCGCCAGATCCTCCCACTCATCCCGCTGGACATCCAGCATCTGCCGCCTAATGGATAACTCCAGAGGCTCATCATCAGCCTTCGACTCAGCAACGTCCTGGTCTCCAGCAATCCTTCGACAGCTGGCACCCTGGGCACTCTCTGCCTCCACCTGCTTCTCAAGTGAAGTGCCCTCACCGCTGTGGACCAGCATTTTAGCTGAAGATCGAACGCCCAACTAGTGCTGGTATCTGCACTGGTGCCTGGTTCAGAGAGTGGGTGTGATGCAGGTGCAGCTGAAACCCGGTAGTCCTCTGGCATCAGGGGTGGCTCTTCGGGGTCTTGAGCATGAGTGTGTGCTGGCGAATCTAAGGGAGAACAACGACATACCATCATTAATTTAAGTCATCACGCTGTCACTGTGCAAGCCAGGCACCCTGGTGATACAATGGAGACCTGCATCATGGAGCCATCATCGATCAACGACCAATGGGGACTCCAGTTTCGAGGCTCCCATCAATGAGGAGACAAGAATGTTTGCACCATCCGAAACTCTCACCTCTGTGCACTGCAGCCTTACCTTCGTCAGACACCCCAGCCTCTCCGCAACTGGCTGATCGAGGTGCGTGGCACCTCTCCAGCTCCAAGGCAGGACGCTCAAATCTGGTTAGGATTAGGAAATTTGAGGTGGCTGAGTGCCCACCTGACCTGCCCTCCCGTCCGGCGTCTCGAGCCGCGTTTGAGGCCATGGCTTCGGTCTTCAGCACGAAGATATGTTCTTCCCTTCAGGGAGCTGCCTGTGCCCTTTTTAAACTGCCCGCCAGGTTGCCATGGGACCCAGTGGCCGACAGGGCCCCCCGCCCCCACCTGGCCTTTCCCGACCATTGGGAAGACGGGTTTCACGCAGGGCGGGCCTTAATTGGCCGGCCAGAGTGAAATTGCAGTCGGGACAGTGGAAATGAGCCCATCAGAAGTTTAAACTTCCCAGGCTATTTCAGGGCATGTGTGTGTGCATCAGGACTTGTGTGGGGCCCTGACACACATTTCCCAATTTACATCCCATCCCTGACAACCCTGAAACTAGAAGATTTGGGCTAAAGGAACTGCGCACTTAAATCAATCAGCCCCGGTAAAAAAAACTAAAATGAGTGTGAGGTGGTTGTGGCCATTGGTATATGACAGTGCGGTTGATTTATCAATCGGTGTTCAATCTATTATTCATCACGCCTCTGCTAAACTTCCAGATGTGTGACCTTCTGGAAATAATATCTTAGCAATTTCTACACCTCTGAGATCGTATCGTTCAATAACTATTTCCGACAAGTTCGACAGATAGAGACATGGGGCAGAAATTTGTCCTTGGCGGGCGGGCTTGGCGGGCAGGGGTGGTCGGGAAGCTGACCGCCACCCGTGATCGGCACCGGACCGCAATTACACGCTGACAGGCCAATCAAGGCCCACCCAGCCTGAAAGGTGAGTGGCAGTGCTCAGCGCTGCCTGTGCAGGGGGTTGCAGGGAGTGGGGAGGTGGGTGAGCAGACTCAGGGAGATGAAACGCTGTTTAAAAAAAGAAAATAAAAATGTAATAAAACATGTCCCCTCACGTGACCCCGTCACATGAGCAAGGACATGTTTTCAAATCAATTTTAAAACTCTTAATTCTATTTTTATTTGCTCTTGGAAACCTCATCCCGCCCGTGGATGAGGTTTCCAAAAAAATGCAAAGGCCGCTTGGCCTTCTCGCCTGCCCGTTAACTGTTAGGTTGGACGGGCAGTGAAAAATTTAAGTTAATTGATTACTTAATGGCCTTAACATGCCTTTTAATTGTCGGCGGGCGCTCTGCCAGCTCTGGTGCATGCCTGCTGACCGAACTGTCACACAACGGCACGTTAATGTCGGCACACTTGGCTTGGTGTATCTGTAATAAGCTTTACAGATATACTAAACCAATTGAGTCTCTCTAGTTGCTCCTGCTATTTAACTCAATCCTAGTTAAATATTTTTTTCAAAGTGTAGCAACAGTAAGGAAACATTAATGGCGCTACATTCATCTAATGCCGGAGTGTGAAACGGTTACTTCTGAATATTGTAAATACTGTCGTGTGGTTCGAGTCTCCCAGTAGTTTTCCCCATGTAGATTGTGCAGGGAATTAGCTGGAAGCTTAGACTGAAGTAGTGACCTCAGTTGTAACAACAACGCCGTTTCTAAGCCTTCCAGGTTCATTACGATAAGAAATGTTTCATAGTGTTTGATGGAGACCATTAGAAAGGATGAGGTCCAGCGGTGGTGTGACCAACATCGTCTTCACCAAATGTTACCTAACAGCTTGACCGTTGAAATTCAAGCTCCATTGGGCAGGCATTTTACCCACAAACCTTCAGCCACCATAAACTGCAAAGCTTCTTTAATCTCTGCCAATTGACTTTTTCTTCAACCCCACAATGCTTGTCAGCCGATAAAGTGCAAATAGCTTCCTCTCTGTTGATAACGTAATCAAACACATGCCTAGGATTGTCATTTGCAAACTAGTGAACCATATCAACTTCTTTCTGGTGTCTTCCTGATGTGAACCAAACAGAGGAAATTGGACAGTTTGCAATGATTAGGAGGCAGTAATCTCAAAGGATATAGATGGCATCACAAATTTCAAAGCAAACCTTGAATGACTTATGAACTTCATTTGAAATCGGAGCTGAGATTAGAACTGTGAAATGATTCCTGTACATCCTTATATCTTTTATCGTGGATACTAAACGGATCCTGCTGAGTCATTTTATTTTGTTTTATGTCCTTTTTTTTGTCAGCAGTGATATCCTATCGGATGCCAATGAATAGTTTATCCTGTAATACTGTTTTGTGCCTTTGAGCAGACGTAATTTTTCTTTTTTGCGTAGTTTTGAGTGATGCTCCGTTACTATGATTGCCTTTAATAAGACTTTCAAATAAAATGTATGCACACTGATTATGAAATCCATAGTTGGCAAATTTTGTCAAGGAACAGCAAATTTAGGATCCATTTTCAAAAATGCATCTTACAAAGCAGTTTGCTTTACCACTTTGGTACATTGATTTTATTTCTCTCTGCTGACCACGCAAATGATTCGGGTGACTTGCATTTGCGTTGTACCTGACACCATTCGGAAAATGAAGGATAGGTTTTGTGAATTCAGGAATGGATGTAAGATGCGTCCCAAAAGACTTTTTCCAAGACTTAAAATGAATGAACATATAATTATGTGAGGTCCAATCACTTCTGCCTGAATTCCTGACATATACTCCTGGTACACAAAGCCTCAAATCAGGTGCACTAATTGGCCAAGTCTACTCTAAATGTCATTGTTATCCTGCAACTTTGCATTTTCCTAAAGTTAAAATGCTGGACCATTGAATCATGAAGCATTTTAAAAAGATATTGGTCGTGTGCGCAAAATAGCACTCAGCGCACATTTTTCAAAAATGCATTTCGAAAGCTATCGTCACATCTTTCAAAATCGAGCCTATGATATGTTTCTGGAAGATTCAAAACTTGTTTTGGCCAAAATGCCTGATTTTAGCACTAAAATATTGAACAATTTTCTGGTTTTGAGCATTCAGTTTCAGCATCAGGATGGTATATATATAAATCGGGATGCTGTCCCCTGCAATTCAAGTCATGCCAAATTCATGAGGCGTTCATTTTCTGTGGCCTTCCAAAAATAATATGCACCCATACAGACCACAATGACTTGCACATAGAAATTTCAGACATAACAGTATAATCAGGGATCAAATTATGTTGTCTTTTTCAATTCAATTACTGCACTTATCATGGTGAGGGAAACTCTTCCCAGGTTAAGGAACAGTGCCAGCACTAATTATTCTCAGATCAGGTGCAGCACAACCAAATGCAGAGAAATGTTCTTTCTACTCAGCCTCAGCTCAACACTCTTACTACAGAGGTATGCCACTTTTTTCCCATTTCCCATTGCTAATTAGTGCCATGGGACAGTTCTTGCCCACCAGGAACTGAATTGAGACTGGCCAAACTCCAAATTCATTTCACATTACTCTGACCTTTATAGGCATAGATGTCTGACTGTGGACTGGGTGCCCTGTGCAGCACTTTTTATGAATGCTGACACATGCCATAGAGGCTCTGGCTGTCACCTTTTGACTGGCTTCAGCATACTTGGAAATTGGATACAGGCAACCTTGACTTAGGGATTCACTGGCCTGATAGCTTCCCAAGGTTCTGATCTCAGAAAGATCAATAGATATTGAACAGCACTGAAACCTAAAGCAGTTGGCTCCCAATTGAATATCACAAATTGAGAGCTTGGTGACTTGAGCCTCTGGCAGTGCCAAACAAATGGTTGGTTTGTATTCGGCGATCTCCGTTCAAGCAACATCATTGCTCTCATGGGTTGCATAGTCTTTGTTTGCTAAGTCACAATTCCCGCAATGACCTGATTGAGCAGTACATTTGATGGCATTGCCATTGCTGAATCTCCAACCATATTGTGGGGGTCACCACTGACCAAAGATTTAACTGCACCAGCCACATAAATCCTGTGGCTACAAGAGCAGGTCAGAGGCTGGGAACCCTGTGGTGAGTAACTCACCTCCTGACTCTCCAAAGCCTGTCCACCATGTATGAGGCACAAGTCAGGATTGTGATGGAATACTCTCCACTTGCCTGGATGAGTGCAGCTCCAACAATACTCAAGAAGCTCAACACAATCCCGGACAAAGCAAATATTTGATTGACACCCTTTTCACCTTAAACATTCACTCCCTCCACCATCGATGCACCATGGCTGCAGAATGTATCATCTACAAAATGCAACAATTCGCCAAGGCTTCTTCAACAGCACCTTCCAAACCTGTGGCTTCTACCACCTAGAAGAATAAGGACAGCAGGCATGTGGAAACATCACTACTTGAAAGCTCCCCTCCAAGCCACAAACCATTCTGACTTGGAAATATATCACCATTCCTTCATCATTGCTGAGTCAAAATACTTAAACATGCTCCTTAACAGCACCATGGTTGTAACTACACCACACGGACTGCAACAGTTCAAGGCAACACCTCGCCACCATCTTCCTAAGGACAATTAAGGATGGGCAATAAATGCTGGCCTAGCCAGCAACATCTGTATCCTGTGAATAAAAATAAAATTTGCACTGTAGACTGGCAGGATCTGACTGTGTACTCCTTGGATGCCACTGAACATCACAGGCAAGCCCTTTCTTGTTCCTGCTGGGCCTTTTCAGTCACTTTCAGTACTAGTGTAGCATCACACCCCTGTCCATTGTAGGTAAAATATATTTACGTAGCTGACACTTTGTCAGCATACCCAAGCATTTACTGCCTCTGCTCAAACATTGAACTGACAAAGCACTGCACATACAGTTTGAGTAACTTAGAAAATCAGTAAGCGCTCTTTAAACCAGCAATAATCCATCAAGAAGCCTAATCTTAAATGCTGGAGCACTGATAAACCATTTTTCCTCAAGATTAATATTTTCATCTTGCCCCCGCTCCATTGAGGTGGTGACTCATGCTTGAGGGACTGTGCCAGAAGTGGCAAAACCTTTCCACTCTGTCAGTGTTCCTGTGTGAGTCTGGCTAGTGAATATTAGTAAATGATTCAAATTCTCTTACAAAGATGCATTTATTTTAATTTTGGGAGAATTCTGAAAAATTGAGGAGAAAATGTAGTTGTTCAGCTTTAGTCTGAACTAATCTTTCTTCAAAATGGACACCTTCTAACAAACAAGTAGCAAAGTAGGATTAACTTCAATATTAAAGTTGTTTATGTACAAATTCTTCAATTGTGCACTTTTTCTGAATGTTATTGCAATAGCTGCACGCAGTTCTAGTCCTATTTCTTGAAGTTTGCAACATTATTTAAATTTAATCATCTCTAGAAGTATGATTGATAAGCCATAAAGGCCAGCATAAACCTGAGTGACATCCTACAATATCTTGACTTCATATATAGGGGAGAAATTAGGCTCGATAATGTAAGCTCCTAATAGTCAAAAAAGCATGGAAGAGGCACACACTTCCAAGGTTTCCTTGGTAACTGGCTTGAACGTGTGCACCTGATGAACATGAGGTTCTTTTTCGCACATACATAAGATAAAAGCAAAATACTGCGGATGCTGGAAATCTGAAACAAAAACAGAAAATGCTGTAAAAACTCAGCAGGTCTGGCAGCATCTGGCGGAGAGAGAAACTGAGTTCACGTTTCGAGTCTGTATGACCCTTCTTCAGACTGGGATTTTTTAAAAATTCATTTAAAGGATGTGGGTGTCACTAGCCAGCATTTATTGTCCATCCCTAGTTGCCCTTGAGAAGGTGGTGGTGAGCTGCCTTCTTGAATCGCTGCAGTCCATTGTTAGGGAGGGAGTTCCAGGATTTTGACCCAGTGACAGTGAGGGAACGGCCGATATATTTCCAAGTCAGGATAGGAAGTGGCTATATGCAGAGCAGGCGGAATGTGACGTCAACAGTGGTGCTGATTTGATGCTAATGCTGCCATTTTTGAACGCACAGCTGAACAAAATATTACATGGCATGAAGGGCGCCCCACCAGTAAAGGGGTCATGAACCAATTATTGGTTAGTTGTCAAATTAGTTTTTTTAATGGCTGGTGGTGCAACTCTCTGTTTCTTTGGAGCTTTCCTATACTTGTCGAAAGTTTCAGTTGTATGCAGCAAGCAGTCTGGTTGATGCCAAAGTACTCCTTTGCTGATTTAAAAGCATATTCTTTGAGACATGGGTGGCCTGGTAGAGCTTCCTCTTAGGATTGAAAAAACGGAGGCCACGCAGAGCAGGGCAAGCAGCAAGAAAAGGGAGGGTTAGGAGGTCTCTCAGAGGGAGGCAATATTCACCAAGAGAGCAATTCTCTTACCTCAACCTCAGCGGCTGCCAATGCCTATGACATCTTTGTCACAAGGGGCCGTGACCTCAAAGCCGGGCATTTATAGAATAATGCGTTAATAGTTCTAGTAATGAGTTAGTGATGTGTACCATGATGTAACAGTGACATCAATAGTCGTGTGCAAGAGGGTAAGAGAGGTGGAATAGTCTGTACAAGGGAGAGATGTACTTACCTCAAACCTTAGAACGTACTATGGTGTAAATAAAGGGGTTTTTGAAGAAACCTACTGGAGTTAGACCTAAGCCACTTATAAGTAGTGGGAAACCTTCCCAACCTAGAACAGGCCACAAGATACCCAAAGAGAGATCCAAATACTATTCAGTTAAAACCAAACCACAAACCAGCAGGCACCATATTACCTGTGGCTGTCAAGGTGACTGTAGCCCTCACCTTTTATGTATATGGTTTCCTCCAAGCTGCTGCTTACAGTTTGCAGTTCTGCAGGTCACTGAGCTTCTCTATGTACAGAAAGGCAGTTTCATCTCATTCCCACTTGCCAGAGACAAGCAGATGGAGATAACCTGATAGTTTGCATGGATTGCAGCTTTCCCCATGGTGCAATGTGTGCCATTGACTCCTTGCACAATGTCTTGCACGTTGTCTCATGTCAACTTGGCAATTTTCATGAACCGGGAAGGCTTCCACTCCCTCATGACAAGGCTTGTGACTCTGGTCAGGAACCCATGCACAAATGCATGGCAGGCCTAACATGAGAGATGTGCTGTCACAAGGAACATTCATTGGCTGTTCCTCAATTTGAGGACGATGTCTACAGAGGGTCACGAGTTCCTGTCATGGGTCTTCATGTGACTGAGCAGGTTAATTCTCAACCCGCAGATCCTTGGGCACATGGGACAGGACATCCCACACAGTAGTGGGATCCAGAGTGCAAGATTAGCTTCTTTTTCTTTCCTTCGCTGAGCCTGCTCTGTTTCATCATTGAGACGATGTGACTCAAAGCGTAATACAGCTTGATGGACAAGTTGTCACCATTCTGAATAATTGGTAGCAAACTCCCCCACTCCCCGATCATTAAAGTCAATGTTGCCACACTTTAAGAAGAGTTTCAGATTGTCTTTGAAATGTTTTCTTTGACCTCCCCTGGAAAGTTGGACACTTGACAGTGGAGGGTCTGGTGGGGAGGTGATTTCCAGTCCATTGAAGTTGATTTAGCAGGAGTTTTGCCTGAATGCTCATGGAGGTGACTTCAAGAAGGATAACCAGCCCACACTTGCAAAACCCAAAACAAAACATCCACTGTTCTGTGTGATTCTGCAATTGGCGGCACTTGCTGAACAATCCTGAGTGTGCTAATAGCTACACTCACAACTGATTTAGGATGATCAGTCGAGCTGGTAACATGGCTCATTTACACTCGCTAGGAGTGACATACATTCATACACGGGGATGCATTCTCTGTAAACAAAAGGAATATGTTCAAGCCTTGAGCCTTTTTTGAATTACCTGGAAGCTTGGGAAGCCTTTAGCGCCCCATTTCTATCTACATGGCAATGCCTCGGCCAATCGAAGTTGACTTGCCAACCAATCAGCACCTTTTCCCCCTGTAGTATAAATTCTTGTCATCGATTAAAATTTGGCATTCTTGCATTTGTCCTGAGGAGTGCAAGACGAAAAGCTTTGGCAACATGTCTCTCTTTTCAGAAATATTCAAGGACACTAGTGTTAGTTTGATGGTCCTCCCAAAGAATATGGAGGATGCGGAGGAAGAATGCTGATGGAATTTCTCCAGCGCTCTTACATGTCACTGATACACAGTCCAGGTCTCACTGCAGTACATGACAACTGTTCTGTTGTCTACAGAGGGTCACGAGTTCCTGTCATGGACCTTTGTTGACTTGCATAGGCCTTTGTTGTCAAACACTCACTGCCCTAGTTTGTAGAAAGCTAAACAGCGCAGCTGATCTGGTGTTGGATCTCCTTGTCAATGGTGGCCTTTTGAGAGAGGTGACTGCCAAGGTATGGAAAATGCTCAACATATTCCAGAGTGTCTTCTTCAACATGTATGGGAGATGAAATATTTGGCTGACTAGGTGTGGATTGATATATAAATTTTGTTTTGGCAACACACAAGTACAGGCTGAGTTTCTTGTATGCAGAATTGAAGGGATCGCGAGTATCTTGCAAATCTGGTGCAGAGTGGGCAATATTCTGCAGTCATCCACAAACTGTAGATCATGTATATCTACGGTGGTCAGTTTAGTTTTTGCACAGAGGCAACTGAGGTTTAAGAGTTTTCCATCTAGACGATATTTAATACCGACACCAGAGGGCAGTTGACCTTTGATGAGGTGAATAGTAACCATCAGGTAGGTTGTTAATAGTATGGGGGCTAGCACACAGCCTTGCTTGTACCCAGTCCAGATTCTGAAGGCATCTGTTTCAGTTCTCCCACTCAAGGCAGTTGCAGTCATATCATTATGAAGCAATTGCAGGATTGTGATGAAGTTTCTTGGACATCCAAATATTTGGAGCACAATCCACAGAGACTTGTGATTTACTGAGTCAAATGCTTTGGTCAGGTTGATGAATACAATGAAGAGCTCCCTAGTCTTGTTCTCAACATTTTTCTTGGATTTGTCTGGCAACAAAGACCATGTTGGAGATGCCTCTGGAAGGTCTAAAGCCGCACTGTGTCTCTGGGAGGGTTTCCTCAGCCACAGGAAGTAGGCGATTCAGGAGAACGCGTGTCAGGACTTCCCTTGCTATGGACAAGAGGGAAGTACCTTGATAGTTTCCACAGCGTGATTCATCCCCCTTCTTGAAGATAGTTACAATTGTCACATTCTGAAGTCGGTGGGGGGTGGGGGGTGCGGTAGAGTGGTGGTGGAGTTCTTTATCCTACCAAATCCAAAGAATGACAGCACTGAATCTGGAGGTGAGCAAAAATTCACCAGCTTTGAAGAACTCAGCTGAATACCACTGGGGCTGCAGGTTCACCCATGGATTCTACTGGGGGATAGCCTGGAGAGAATCAGCTGACAGTGTGGATTCACGGTTGAGGAGTTGTTGAAAATATTCTTTCCAGTGTTGACAGATGGCATTGTCATCCTTAAGAAGAGAAATACCATCCTGTGAGCAAAGGGGGTTTTATCCATTTGACCTTGGTCTATAGATTGCCCTGGTGGCTTCAATAAGCTTTGTATATCATGATGGTCAGTCAGTCACCTGTTATTTCATTTGTACATTGCACCACTCTGACCTCTCTGTCCTTAGCCTGCTGAAGCATTCCAATGAGGCTCAACATTCTGAGCAGGATCCAAGCCAAAACCAAGACACAGAGCTTTTCTTTATTGAGGGAGTTTATTGACTTGTTCAGTCTCACAGCTCTCCTCCCACTCACACCAAGTGTCTCAACTATCACCTAGTTATATGTGCTCAAAGACAATTAATACCCATCACTTGTTTCTCTTAACATTAACAATGTAATTGACAGGACATTAACAAATGTAAGCTCAAGGAACAGTATGTCACCTTTTGATTGGGCACTTTTACAGCATTCCAGACTAAATGTTCAGCTCAACAATTCCACTTTGTGACCTCTGCCCCCCCATGTTGGTTCCTTTCTCTTTTCTGGCTTTGCTTTTCTCCCTTGTTTTTCTTTTTGTTCTTTCTTTCTTGCTTTCCGATGACAGCTGCTCATGATTCTGCCTTTCACACCCCTTCTAGATCAGTAGTTCTCAAAATATGGCCCAAAATGTAAGCCACTGATATGCAACTCCACAGCCGAGGCCATGGGAGAGAACAGACCTGAGCCCTCAGCCCCACCTCTCGTGTGATGTCACATAACCAGACCGGCTCCCACATGTATGGCATGGGGCATCAAATGTCTGAGTGACAACAGTGTCATTTTATAATCAAGATTTATGTTCCTGTGTTTGTTAGTATGGATGTAAGATAAATAATTACCTTCTCCAAAGAAGCTCATTGGTGATTTTATATCACATATTAGAATGTTTCAAATAAATGTGTTCTCTTGTAGTATTAATGTTTATAATTTGAAAAAGTCTAACTTTTGTTTCTGGCATGAATTAAAAATCTACTTATACTTCATTAAAAGTGCACATACATTTAGTCTATTTTGTAGTGAAAAAGCAGTGAAATATTTATAGTTTCCATAAGTTCCCATTAATTCTGATGAGTTTGTTGTGGTGGTAAGTGAAAGTGAGTGGAGGGTAAAATCAGTAGTTCGTCCTTTGCCCCGCGTAAGTCATCCGTGGATGAAAACATTTGAAAACCACTGTCCTATTCACATCTTTTGTTTCCTTGCTGATCCCTTTACCACTCCCTTTGGCCTTGCAGCATCAACCTGCAGGTTCTCCTCCAAGCCACTCACACCATCCTGACTTGGAAATATATCGGCCGTTCCTTCACTGTCGCTAGGTCAAAATCCTGGAACTCCCTCCCTAACAGCACTGTGGGTGTACCTACACCACACGGACTGCAGCGGTTGAAGAAGGCAGCTCACCACCACCTTCTCAAGGGCAATTAGGGATGGACAATAAATACTGGCCCAGCCAGCGAAGCCCACATCCCGTGAACGAATTTAAAAAGAAACCCTTTTGCCATTTACTCTCTCCTGCTTTCCAACTTATCAGAGACCTTTCCCTTTGATCTTTTTCCCAACCTCCCCTGCTTTCATTTGCTTTAAACCTGTTCCATCTCCAACTTTTCCCAGTTCTGATTAAAAAGGCCATCGACCCGAAACATTAACCCTGTTTTTCTCTCTCCTCAGATGCTGCCCGACCTGCTTCTTCCGTTTCCACTACCCAAACTCAATCTCACACAATATATTTAAAATAGAAGAGAAATTATAATCTGTAATTTAACAATATAAAATAAGTCAAAACCATTCCTGACCAAATGCCTTCAGGTTCGCAAGATTGGAATTTTCACAATTATGGAGACGTTCAGTAAACTGACATGTAGGCCAGAAAGTTCCGGCCCCGTTGGCACTGGGCATCATGATGGGCAGGGCGGGGGGGAGAAACAATATGACGAGAAGGCCAAAAATCAGTTTTACGCCATTGTGAAACCAATTTGTGATCGGCCACTCCGCCCGTCAATTGTGGGTCACGTTTCCTGCTGCCGCTAGTCACGAACGTCATTTTAATACATTTGTATCTAATTATAAGCTCAGTTCACCAGTAGATGCCCGAGGGAGGAGTCACTAAATTTGGAGGCAGCATGTTCCCTCCATTTGGCAGCCATGACTTTGCAGCAGCTCTCGATGCCTTAGAGAGTGCTAGCTCTGCGCGGGGGGGCACCCTTTAAATATGGCGCCCGGATTACTGACAGCCTGAGTGTGACAGTGGGGCGGGAGAATCAGAGGCCACCCCACCAGCAATCTGGCGCGTTACCCAGGAATGCTTTATTAATAAGGTGGGACGCGCCAGGAATGGGACGATCCCACGCAAAAACCCGCCATTGCGGCCGGCGAATAAGTCATCCTTTTTCCCGCTCGCTACCATGCTTTGTGCGAATCCGGGATGATTCTGCCCTTAATATTTAATCCCAGATTGTAAAACGAGAAAACAAAATTACTACTGTTAAGCAATTTCAATTTTCAAAACCTATCTCAAAAGCTACTAAAATGCCAGAATAATATACCTCATTAGCACATTGACAATTCCACCTGATTCTTGGGCTCTTCTTTTTTGATCGTCTCCTCAATATTTTAATTGCAAAATTAAATCTCAAACATTTAGCAACTGCGTAGCTTTACCTTTTGATTCCTTTCTAGTAAGGGCTTGATCTGTATTTAATATACATATTTGTTCTTAGAAGGTAGATGGCAAACTCCCACGTATTGTTAATCCCTAGTTCCTGTGAGAAGGCAGTGAAACTTTCTAATGATTTTTCTTACAATGGACTTTGATCGGTCTCTCCAGGGACTGTGAAGAATCAGCCAAGTAGTGTGGATACTGGAGTCACATACAGGCCAGATCAGATGTGGCAGGTTCCCTTCCATGAAGGGCATTAGTGAACCAATAGGACTTTTAATGACCATCTACCAACTTCCATGATTCATATTTACAGCTCACAAATGACCAGATTTATTAAAGGCAATGGTAGTTACATACGAATTAGGAGCAGGAGTAGGCCATTCAGCCCCTCAAGCATTCTCCACCATTCAATAAGATCATGGCTGATCTGACTGTAGCCTCAACTCCATGTTCCACCTACCCCAATAACCTTTGGCTCCCTTGTTAGTCAAGAATCTATCTACCTCTGCCTTAAAAATATCCATTGACCCTGTCTCCACTGCTCTCTGGATTCCACGACTCTCTGAGAGAAAAAATTTCTTCTCATCTCCGTCTTAATTGCGAGACCCTTTATTTTTAAACTGTGTCCCCTAGTTCTGGTCTCTCCCACACAAGGAAACATCCTTTCAGCATCCACCCTGTTCAGACCCCTCAGGATCTTATATGTTTCAATAAAATCACCTCTCACTCTTCTAAACTCCAGTGGACACAGGCCCAACCTGTCCAGCCCTTCCTTGAAAGATAACCTCAGTGTCAGTCGAGTGAACCTTCTCTGAACTGCTTCCAACGCATTTATATCTTTCGTATTTTTAGCTAGGTTGCTAATTTAGTACCAAAACCGCTATGCCACTGTACCCTTTGTGTAATGAAACTTCGTTACTGAACTTCTAATAAGCCAGCTTGTCACAAGGCTTGTGGAGGTACAGAATATTTTGAGTGCAAGGAATTTGGGTATCATATGTGTCATTCAGAAATTAAACTGGTTCCTGAAGCCAAATAATTGGCATGAGGGATTTATCAAGTTTCCTCTCCCCTCCCCCTCCTCAACAGCCCTGACAAGTCTCATGGAATGTTCTAATGTGTCTGGATGAACTAAGCTTTCTCCACTGTGGGAGCCGCTAGGTACAGTTACTTCTGAAATATAAACAGGAATTTCAGATGTTTAGTCTGTTCTGTGAGCAGTCGTGTCCACAGGTCTTCCAGCCAATGACAATCTCTTGGTTACAAAAACATGAGCTGAAAATAATATTTTTTGGTCTACTTCCCAAGAAGAGATCATAATTAACGGTTTAATTCGGGTTCTTATAAGCTTTCATGTGAAAGTGTCTATTTCTGTATTCCGATATCAATTTTAAGGAAATTTTCACATTTCTTGAACTGCATGTGTTGCTCGCACTGAGTTCTGTTCTCAAGAAGGATCCAAATCCAAAACCTGTTTGTTGTCTCTATGGGCGCAATCTTCTGCTCTCACTGGTGATGAGCTTGGAGGCAGGAGGGGGATTTACTTTGTTTTTGTATTTGTTCATGGGATGTGGGCATTGCTGGCTATGCCAGCATTTAGTGCCCATCCCTAATTGCCCTTGTTTAGGGAGCATTATTTTTAAGAGTCAACCATATTGCTGTGGGTCTGGAATCACATGTAGGCCAGACCAGGTAAGGACGGCAGATTTCCTTCCCTAAAGGATGTTAGTGAACCAGATGGGTTATTACAACAATCGACATTGGTTTCATGGTCATCATCAGACTTTTAATTCCAGACTTTTGTTGAATTCAAATTTCACTATCTGCCGTGGTGGGATTTGAACCCAGATCCCCAGAGCATTATATGGGTCTCTGGAATTCTATTCCAGTGACAATACCACTATGCCACCGCCAGAAACTCATTGCCTATTGAGGCCCTTAAGTAGCCAATTAATGACCACTTAGGGGCTTCATCCCATTGCTGCTGGTATTAGTGGCAGGTGGGCCTGTCATGTGGCCTGCACTGCAGCTAAAACTGTACGGCCAGCTTGTCATGTCCTGGTGTGGGGAGGTCCCTCGATCAAAGGCACTCAGTGCCTGCACAAGGGACTGGACATCAGGAAGGGTGGGGGGTGGGGCTCTGAAAGCCAACACCCTGCCTTTGCTGCCGACCCGCCCTGCAGCCCTCTCCCCATGACCCCACCCCACGCTCCCACATGACTTACCTGTGGCCTGGATCACTCCTCTGATTCGCCGGCAGCTCTCGGTAGGAGACTTCCACCCCTGGGGTCTTGATTCCAGGGGAAGGCGCGCGGCTGGCTTCGCCACTGCCTGGTTGACTTATGGTTCGGTGGGCCTTCCCAAAAAGAAGCAGCGTGGGTCTCTCACCAGCTCTCCAGTCAGCAGGCAAGACTCCTGCAGATGCTGACTGACTGCCGTGTTTTTCCAGAATTTTCTATTTTTCTTTAGGATTTTTGTAGTTTTGTAATTTTACTGCAGTTAAAATTGACCTGAAGATGTTTTATTCCTTAAATAAACAGTATTCCCAGGTTGCGTAAATCATTGATAACCTTTCACAAAATGACAACAAGTGTATTTAAGCATAAATTAGCAGCAGGAAAACAACATTTTCGGACAGATTTTAACTGGATTCTAGTCTGCTAAAGTAACGAGTGAATCTCACTTTCATTCACTTTTACATCTTCTTTGTAAGTTTTACATCATACATCTATCTGGTTAAAGGTTTTTCACAAGTTATTTTCCTGACACTAGTTAAATTCTACCATCATTTCTTTTCCCGATTATTTTGATTATTTTGAGTTTTGCAGCATATATCACAACCTAATACTCTTGTCAATGAGTTAGCAAGATGAATCTCTTGAGGATTATTGTACCTTTTTGTTTTTGTTGCTGACCTCATCACTCATTAATGGATCCTAACCGCAAAGCAAAAGCCTCAAAACATCTTAATACTGGCAAACGATTCCTAAAAGATGAGAAGATAATGCAATCTTTGTTCAATGTGTGCGTTGCTATTCGAAGCACTTTCTACACAGTTGTCCAACAGTTTGGTTTGCTTTGTAAGAAAACCCTTATGTAATACTGAAGAACCAGGATAATGAATTTAATTAGCATGTTAAGCAGTTCTAAATAGTTCATGGTGCGATCTTTTTGATTTTAATCTATACAGAACAGAGAATACAAATAAACAAAAAATATTGGGTAGGAAAACACCTATGTCCATTCAGCCCATGCCACACTGTAACCATTGGGCAAGAAGTCAATGGACTTTGGCTGCTTTCCAAATATTCCTTTCCCATCCACGCTGATTCCCGCCATGGGCGAGTCCAGAAAATCCTAGCCGATGTCTTATACATCATAATATATGTGCTCCTCACCACACCTGGATCCATTTATAAATGGGCAGAACTGGCATTCTGGTACCAATCAAAACAAGTTATATTTGTATTTTTCATTGATTTGTATTGCTTCTTTTGAAAAAAATACTATGATAACCCAGATTAAAGGTTCTTTTCCCATATTTAAAATGGTAACCTGTCAACAGGAGGCCTTGTGATGCAGTGGGTTGCGTCCCTGCCTTTGAGCTAGAAGCTCCGGGTTCAAGTCCCACTCCAGGACTTGATGGCCATGGGAGGTGTGCTCATAACGTGGCCAAATAGGTTGAGTATCAACTTGTAAATCCTTTCAACATTATCATTCAATGTTACATAAGGGTTTTCTCAAAAAGCAAACCAAACCTTTAGACAACTGGTACAATAATCCTCAAGAAATCCATCTTGCTAACTCATTGACAGAGTATTAGGTTGTGATATATGCTGCAAAACTCAGGAGTGTTAGGAAAAGAAATGGTGGGGGAGATTCCTGGTCAGCAGTGTCTGGGAAAGAAAGATAGTCGCACCATTCGCGACTCCTCCGATACTGAAGCACTCTGTGCAGCAAAGCCTGGACAATATCCAGGCTTGGGCTGACAAGTGGCAAGTAGAATTCGTGCTACACAAGTGCAAGGCAATGACCATCTCCAACAAGAGAGAATCCAACCATCTCTCCTTGACATTCAATGGCATTACCATCGAGCCTCTACCACCAGCGCTATCCATAGCTCCAGGTTACAAGATGCATGTCTAAGTGTATGTTGCCACTGCAACTCAGACTCCTGGTGGGTGGGGGGGAGGGGGTTGGCAATTGGTTGGATGGTCAGCATGGATCAGATTGGTACTAACAGCATTGGGTTCAATCCTTGTTCAGGCTGGTGTGGATTTGGGACCTGCATCCTTGCCTTGCCCATGCTGGAAGTTGTGGTGCTGTGGGTCACACCTGGCTTTGGGCAGAGAATGCAAGAAAATCCATCTACAGACATGCAGAATTCTTTTGATCAGGAATTAAATCACATAGAGGTTTTCTTCGATCCACAGTTTATCCGGGATCTTCTGCCTGAATATCAAATTAAGATTGCAAATTGGCAGAACCTGAACAGACATTCCAGCAGTACAGTCAGGTACACCTCTGAACTGTATAGTGTATTTTTAGCCCCACTTTAGTCTTCACCACGTGGACAGTAACCTAGTGGGGCAGATTACCCACTCATTGTGGATGCCGCCTGCCCATTTTTAGACCATAAAACCATAGGAGGAGCAGAAGTAGGCCATTCAGCCCATCGAGTCTGCTCCACCATTCAATGAGATCACGGCTGATGTGATAATCCCTGTTTTTATTCCATGGATTTCACGGTAAAGATACTGATCCGCTCCACTGATCCGATCGTTGTCTTGGTAGTCACCCTGGGAATCTAGCCCATTGTATCTTCACACATCCACTTCATCCATCTGCAACAGTTAGTTCCTATAATAGTGCATTTTAAGGTATGCATTACTCTCATAGCAAAATTGTTACGTTGATATTTTATTCAAACAAATCTGACTGGCAGCGAAACTTCAAAAGAGGAAAGTGTCCCTAAAGTGAGACTGCATTTACAGATGTGACATTCATAGCCTAGAAATTCTGGAAGACCTGCTGTGTCACCACAAGTGTAGCCAGATGTGACCTTAGCCTGCCCATCTGTCCTCACCCCCAAATTTAAAGACAGGGTCTTTAAATAATAAGGGTAGATGTCCATGTCATTAATGTCATGACTGCTAAAGGAAGAAGAAGCTATTCTAATGAGGTCTAAGGGCCTCCACCTTTCCGACATTCCTGGCTGCTGTCAAACACAGTCATGGACCTCCCACGTCTACTCTCTCCCTGTCTTCCAGTAAATATTAGAACTGATGGGGAGAATATTAAGCCTCAGGTGGGTTTTGATTGGGTAGGAAGTACAAGTGTCAAACTAGAAACCAGACTGCCTGCTTCCAGTTTTGACGGAACTGGGCCTAATGAGGCCGCCTGCCTCAGATCTTTCTTTCTCTGTTCCAGCCTTAACGCTGAATCAATGTCCTGACCTTACCCTCCCCTCCAATCCTCAGCTGAGGACTGGTGCTGAAGGCCTGCCCTCCGATAGCCAGTCAGTCTCTCCACTTGGTTGACTGTGGCCAGGAAAGAGAGTCCCGTAATGATGGCCTGCAGTTAAATTCAGCTGGGCCTGGGGGAAACCTGGTCTACTGAGTTTCCTAACTTCAAACTCACCTCCCCTCAAACATCGGGGCCAAAATGTCTCTTGGCCTTCTGATTTTTTAGTTTCACTTTTCCTGAATTTAGTTCGAAATTCAGCTGAAAGCAGTTTTGGATAAATGAAAAGTAAATCACAATGTTCATAATCCAAAAACTTTGGGGGGGTTTAGTTAGAAAATCAATTCCAAAAGGAACCAGAGCTGACCTTTGTTTTATAGTTAATACTAAAAAAGTGTATCTCCTATTTGACTCCCCCCAAGCCATTCACCATCCTGACTTGGAAATATATCGGCTGTTCCTTCACTGTCGCTGGGTCAAAATCCTGGAACTCCCTCCCTGATAGAACTGTGGGTGTACCTGCACCCCTACACCACAGGGACTACAGCGGTTCAAGAAGGCAGCTCACCACCACCTTCTCAAGGGCAATTAGGGATGGGCAATAAATGCTGGCCCAGCCAGCGAAGCCCACATCCCGTGAATGAATTTTTAAAAATTCCATCTTTGATATAATAGATTATTCACTGATTAAGGGATTAATTGTGCAGTGATGTACCTTTTTCAGATTCTCATTCAGAATTTTGGGGGAATTGAAATTCCCTCCTCTCACTTAGTCCAATTGGACAAGTATTCTCAATTACAAAGTCATGTGTGTGTATCGGAATTTAGTCCCTCTGTTCACAGCAACAGTGGTGCATGTGACTGGTGACCTGCATTTCCATTGCAATCTTGAATAACATTTCACACTGGGGCTTTCTGTCAAGTTTGTCAGTTTTGTCCAGGTAATCGACACTACCCTTCTTTAGGACAAGATTCTCAGTCTTTTTATGTTACCTATGTCTTTTTGTATGCTTATGTAATGTGCGATTTAAGCACATGGAAGGTTAAAAAAAATTCCTTTATTCCACCGGCATTAAAACTGTATACACTATCAAGGGAAAGTATAACTCCAAGAAACAACTCTTTACAGAGGATATTCACCACCGATGCTCCAGATCTCTGTCCAGGTCAGGGCCTAGGCTCTTCAAGAGAGCACTCACCAGGCATCTTCAGGTTAATCCTGCTCCCCTCTTTCTCCGTGAGGCTTTGCAGACTCAGGAATGCTACCAGTCAGTCTGACAAGGTCCCAATTCCCCTTCATGGCTCTTTAGTCACCCTCATGGACTTCAAGCTGCCCTAGCCCCCTGCCTCACTACCACTCACAAGTCCTGGCTGCTTTCTCCCTCAACTCAGGGAATCTGGCTCTATCCCCTCAGCCTGTCAAAGACACTGCTCCCAGCAGGGAGGAGCCAAAATAAATCAGGGAACTACAGGCCAGTCAGTCTAACCTCAGTGGTGGGGAAACTATTGGAAGCAATTCTGAGGGACAGAATTAATCTACACTTGGGGAGACAGGGATTAATCAAGGACAGTCAGCATGGTTTTGTTAAAGGGAGGTCATGTGTGACCAATTTGATTGAATTTTTTGAAGAAATGACCAGGCTGAGTGGCAGGAAGCAGAGGGTGATGGTCGAGGGGTGTTTTTGTGACTGGATGCCTGTGTCCAGTGGGGTTCCACAGGGATCGGTGTTGGGTCCCTTGCTGTTTGTGGTATGTGTAAACGATTTAGACTTGAATGTAGGAGAGTTGATCAGTAAATTCGTGGATGACATGAAAATTGGTGGGGGTGGTAAATAGTGAGGAGGATAGCCTTAGATTACAGGAGGATACAGATGGGCTGGTCAGATAGGCTGAATAGTGGCAAAAGGAATTTAATCCAAATAAGTGTGAGGTGATGGATTTGGGCAGGACAAACAAGGCACGGGAATACATGATGAATGGTAGGACCCTGGGAAGTACAGAGTATCAGAGGAACCTTGGTGTGCATGTCCACCAGTCCCTTAAGGTAGCGGGGCAGGTAGACAAGGTGGCTAAGAAGGCATATGGGATATTTGCCTTTATTTGCTGAGGCATAGAATATAAGAGCAGAGAAGTTACGCTGGAACTGTATAAAATGCTGGTTAGGCCACAGCTAGAGTATTGCATACAGTTCTGGAATCCGCATTATAGGAAGGATGTGATTGCACTAGAGAGAGTGCAGAGGAGATTTACCAGGATGTTGCCTGGGCTGAAGAATTTTAGTTATGAGGAGAGATTGGATAGACTGGGATTATTTTCCCTGGAGCAGAGGAGATTGAGGGGGGACATGATTGAGGTGTATAAAATTATGAGGGGCATAGATAGGGTAGACAGGAAGAAACTTTTCCCCTTGATGGAAGGATCAATAACCAGTGGGGCATAGATAAGGTGAGGAGCAGAAGGTTTAGAGGGGATGTGAGGAAGAATTTTTTCACCCAGAGGGTGGTGGGAATCTGGAACTCACTGTCTGAAAGGGTGGTATAGGCAGAAACCCTCAGAACATTTAAGAAGTATTTGGATGTGCACTTACGATGCCATGGCATACAAGGCTATGGGCCTAGTGCTGGAAAATGGGATTAGAATAGTTAGGTCCTTGTTTGACCAGTGCAGACTCAATGGGCCGAAGGGCCTTTTTTCTGTGCTGTAGACCTCTAGTATTCTATGACATCATGTGGAGTGAATCAAATTGGCTGGTCTCTTTTTTTCTTCATTCCTTTCTTTATTCTTTCATGGGATGTAGGTGTCGCTGGCAAGGCCAGCATTTGTTGCCCATCCCTAATTGCCCTCGAACTGAGAAGCTTGCTAGGCCATTTCAGAGGGTAATTGAGAGTCAGCCACATTGCTGTGGTCTGGAGTCAGTTGTAGGCCAGACTGGGTAAGGATGGCACATTTCCTTCCCTAAAGGACAGTAGTGAATCAGATGAGTTTTAACAACAATCAATGATAGTTGTCATGGTTGCCATTACTGAGACTATCTTTATATTCTATATTTTTTTATTAATTGAATTTAAATTCCACCAGCTGCCATGTGCTGCTCGTGGAATGTGTTGCTTGTGCCTCTGCATTAATAGTCTAATGACAATGCCACTATGCCACCATCTCCCCAGAGAATCATGTGCAATGGCTTCACCTCCTGCTCCAGTACCTTTACCACTGGACTCCCCCAAGGATCAACCCTTATCTCCCTCCTATTTTGCACCTACATTCTGTTCCTCAGGGATGTCACCCCAAAGCACACTCTGTCAATTTTCACAGGTACATGGATGACACCCAGAACTACCTCACCGCAACCTCACTCAACTCCTGCGCTGTCTCTCAATTGTCAGACCACTTGACAGACATCCAGTAATGGATGAGCAGGATTTTACTCCAATTGTTCGGAAGGGCAAAGCCATTGGCTGGGATTTTCCATGCCTGCCGGCGGTGGGCATGTTCAGCGACATGATCTGACAATAGGGCGAGCAGGCCCAAAAATCATTTTCATGCAAACCAGTTTGCGATCGTCTGCTCTGCCTGCATCGGGAACCTCATTGTAATACATCAGTTTATCATTATAAGGTCAGCCCGCCAGACTCATCCCCCCCCCAGCGCCCATGTAGGCGGGAAAACACGCCAACGTGTTTCACAACAACATACATAAGGCGTGCACTTGGCGGGCTGCACTTCGCTTGGGAGTTCAGCGTTTGTTTGCCTACCTTGCTTCGGGCAGCACTCGCGATCAGCAGTGCCAGGCTTCACAGACACCACATCATCTTTAGAGAGGCTCACGGGCGGGTGTCTATCTGTCAGATCAGCTACAAGTGGGTGGCTTTTCAGAGGCTGCAGGGCTAAGGCTTGCTTGGGGAAGGGGGAAAAGTGGCCTCAGACAAGGGAAGAGGCTGCAGGGTGAGGGCTGTACTGGGGAAGGAGGGTATCCCAGGGTGTGTGTGGGGGCACATGTTGATCTGTGCAAGTGGCCTCGAGATGGTGAGGGCTGAGGAGGCAGCCTCCAGAGGAGATGAGGCCAGATGGAGATGTGAGGGTGTGTGTGAGAGAGTGAGTGGTGATGTTCCTTGAGCTGGCAGTGAGTGAGATGCCAGTGAATGTGTGATGGGCTTGTGAGTGTGAGAGTTTAGAGTGATGAGATGGTTGCACAGATGAGATTATTCATCCTCTATCTGCATTGGATGGCCAACCTGCTCTGTGCAGCATTGGCACTGATCACCAGTGCCATCAGCTACCAAGCCGGAGTGATAATATAACTGCCCTCCTGCGGCCAGAGCTGGGGTAGAGGACACCACAGCAGCCTCCACGACATCCAAAAGGTGCTCGAGGGCTGCAGTCTTCTTGCCTTTCAGGATCTTCCTTGCTGCAGTCCTGGACTGGAAGCGCTGTGCACGGCTGTGCTTTAACTGTGGTGCCTGGCGTGGTGAAGCGGCGAGGTGACGGTGTGGCAGGTGAATCGGAACCCACCCCCCATCGAAACGGTGTGTATCCTGGGAATGCATAATTAATGCGGTGGGTTTGGGACAATATGGCGTGAAAAGCCACCATCGCAGCCAGCGGATAAAACGCCGTTTTACTTGCCCGCTTGTCCGCACGTAGTGCAAATCTGGGATGATTTCGCCCATTGTCTTCAGTACCCACCAGCTCCATACCTCTCCCTGGGCTATGAGGGTGAACCAGATTACATAGGAATACAAGGATATACAGCCCAGAAACAGGCCCTTTGACCCAACCAGTCTGTGCCAGGGTTTATGCTCCACTTGAGCCTCCTCCCATCTTACCTCAACTAAATTTGCCATCTTAGCACTCTGTGCTCTTCTCCATTATATATTTGTCTGGCTTCTTCTCAAATGCATCTATACTACTTGCTTCAACCACTCTTTATGGTGGCAAGTTCCACATTCTAACAATGGGTTGAATGGCCTCTTTCTGCACCATAACTTTTCTATGGTTCTCTGGCTCTGTATAAATACAAGTTGTTGTTGCCCTTGGTTGTATTGGTTGTCCAGATCTTATTTTTAAGTTTTGGTAAAGTGTTACATGCAAATCATTAAGTTTCTCTGCTCTTGCAACATTTGCAAGATTGCTTGATTAGATTAGATTTAGGACACTTAAAAGAATTCTATCATAAGGCCATAAGACTGTAAGACCTAGGAGCAGAAGTAGTCCATTCGGCCCATCGAGTCTGCTCCGCTATTCAATGAGATCATGGCTGATCTGATAATCCTCAACTCCACTTTCCTGCCTTTTCCCCATAACCCTTGATTCCCTTACTGATTAAAAATCTATCTTAGCCTTGAATATATTAAATGACCCAGCCTCTATAGCCCTCTGAAGTAAAGAATTCCACAGATTGACTACTCCAGAGAAGAACTTCCTCCTCATCTGTTTTAAATGGGTGCCCACTTACTCTGAGGTTATGCCTTCTGGCCCTAGACTCTCCCACAAGGAGAAACAATCTCTCAGCATCTACCCTGTCAAGCCCCCTAAGAATCTTACATGTTTCAATAAGGTTGCCTCTTATTCTTCTAAATTCCAATGAGTACAGGCCCAACCCATTCATCCTCTCCTCATAAGAAAATCCCTCCATACCCGGGATCAACCTCGTGAACCTTCTCTGGACTGCCTCCAAAGCCAGTATATCTTTCCTTAGATAAGGGCACCGAAACTGTTCACAGTATTCTAGGTGTGGTCTAACTAGTGCCTTGTATAGTTTTAGCAAGACTTCCCTATTTTTATACTCCATCTCCTTTGAAATAAAGGCCTACATCCGATTTGCCTTCCCTATTACCTGCTGAACTTGTATGCTAGCTTTTTGGGATTCATGTACAAGGATTCCCAAATCCCTCTGTGCTTCAGCCTTCTGCAGTCTTTCTCCATTTAAATAATATTCAGCTCCTCTATTCTTCCTGCCTAAGTGCATAAGCTCACATTTTTCCACATTATGTCCCATCCGCCAAGTTTTTTTCCCCACTCACTTAGCCTGTCTATAAAGGTTCCTATTTATCTATCTTGCTTGTTAGCTCCTCAAAGAATTCTAATAAATTTGTTAGGCATGATTTCCCCTTCATGAAGCCTCTGCTTGATTAGATCATGTATTTCTAACTGCTCTGCTATTACATCCTTTATAATAGACTCCAACATTTTCCCAATGACAGAAAAGCTGAGCGTTTTTAGTGTTTGTTTTGTTTCAGATTTCCAGCAACTCTATTTCTTTTCCTTTTTTTTTTAACTTTAGCATGGCTCTTTCTGCTGAAGTGAATACTTTTGACCTCTTGAATCTTTGGGCTTGCAGTTGCCTTTTTAACCAAGTGCCACTTTCAGCCCTGCCGGGTCTTTGAGGCCATTTTGCCATTCCTGCAATTTTCCAAATCCCTTTTCGAGAATGTATTTAACTTTGAGTCGTCTTAGCTGAAAACCTGTTTTCTTTTCGAGCCAAGTGCTGCCACGTTTTTTTTTTAAAAGAACCTTTAACTAAAATATGAAAACTCATAATCGCTAAAGCATGTCTCAATGAATTTTCTTTCCTCCCAAGTCTGCATGATTAATGAAAAGTCAACTGGTTGATTTCCAGTTACGTTTAATTTGTATGATTGCATCCGGCAATTCTGTGGGCTGGTGGAAATTACTGCCAGGGATAAATTAAGATGCAAAACATTGCTCAGGGGGTAAATACCACTAATTACCCCTTTCAGTACTTGGACAGTTAATAGCAGTAATTACCCCAAGTTTACTTGTTTAAATAGTATTGCATTAAAACACAGCACAGAAAGCAGCCATTTGTTTCAACCAGTCTGCGTTGGTGTTTAAGCTCCATTCTAGCCTGTTCCCATCCTTTCTCATCTAACTTTATTCCGATGACTGTCATAGATTGAGTGCCTCCAGTTTTGCTCTTCCCCCAAAGTGTAGACACTCATTCTGTGTTTACACTACCATAACTTTCATAATTCTAAAGACCTCTATTAGGCCAGGCCTCAGCCCTCTCTTCCCAAGATAAAAGAGACCCAGCCTGGTTGCCCTTTCTTGAGAACCTCACTGTTCTGTATCTCCCCTCTAAAATCTTTCTGCGCCCTCTCCAGTGCCTCTATATCCTTTTTATAATATGGCAACCAGAACTGACCACAGTACTCCAACAGTGTGGTCTAACCAAAGTCGATGCGCATTTAGCTTAACCAGCTATTGAGCTGCACCCCAACTTTTAGTGATTTATTTGCTCGTATCAGAGATTCCTTTGCTCCTCTACCCCATTTAGATTTTTACTTTCCAAATAAATTCCCAATACTCTTAATTGGTTGCGAATTAATTAGAGCTATATGCAATAAATTTAAAATTGAAGACTTTCTTTCCAGAGGCTGTTTCCCCACACCCCAAACCTCAATTTACCAGGAAGCAGTGCCAAGCGCAAACCCAGGATGGTCTGAGGCGATGGCCTCTCCAGAAAATTGGTGCGGTTCTGCTTAATAATAGTACACATTTCTGCTTTTCAGTTGATGGATTATTAAATCATAGAGGCCAGGGTGTGGGGGGAGGTGCAGGAAGGGGAGTTAACCATCACTGGCAGGAGAGGGATTAAACCCAATTGCAAACCGCTACAAACATGCCTACATCCGTTTAGCTGCAGTGGATTTGGTGCTGTGCAAGTCATCTGCTCTTGAGACGTGGGCCGGTGACTACAGTAAGTCAATTCTCGAGGCTTCCAACACCAGGTAGCCAAAGGCAGCTGGCAGTAGCCAGATCCAGGAGGTAAGTCCAAAACAAAAACAGAATTACCTGGAAAAACTCAGCAGGTCTGGCAGCATCGGCGGAGAAGAAAAGAGTTGATGTTTCGAGTCCTCGTGACCCTTCAACAGAACTGAGTAATATTAGGAGAGGGGTGAAATATAAGCTGGTTTAAGGTGGGGGGGGGCGGGTTGGGGGAGAGAAGTTGAGGGTGGGGTGGTTGTGGGGACAAGCAAGCAGTGATAGGAGCAGATAATTAAAAGATGTCACAGACAAAAGGATCAAAGAGGTGTTGAAGGTGGTGATATTATCTAAACGAATGTGCTAATTAAGAATGGATGGCAGGACACTCAAGGTACAGCTCTAGTGGGGTGGGGTGGAAAGACTAACAGGGCATTAAAGGTATAGATTTAAAAATAATGGAAATAGGTGGGAAAAGAAAAATCTATATAAATTATTGGAAAAAACAAAAGGGAGGGGGAAGAAACGGAAAGGGAGTGGGGATGGAGGAGGGAGTTCAAGATCTAAAGTTGTTGAATTCAATATTCAGTCCGGAAGGCTGTAAAGTGCCTAGTCGGAAGATGAGGTGCTGTTCCTCCAGTTTGCGTTGGGCAGGTGTCTCCGTGCCTCAGGGAGATTTCTGCGTTCTTTGCGCACATGAGCGAAAGAGCACAGGCCCCAACTCTCCCTCCTGCCCCTGCCCGCACAGGTACCACTGAGCCCGACTGGGCGCATGTCACGCTGGGCAGGCCTTAATTGGCCCGCCCACGTAAAATGGCGGCACGCAGCTGATCGCGGGCGATGATCGGCTCCACACCCGCCCGCGCCCGGCCTGCCCGACAGGGAGAAATTTCTCCCCCATGATTCAGCAGATTCTCAGCTCCCATCGACTGCAAAATCTCTCCCACCCTCCATCCTGGTTTCCCTTCCTTCCCTATTGCCTGTTTTAATGAACTGTATCCCCTCCCCTCCAACCCACCTTCAATGATCCCCATTGCTGGCAGCTGTCCCCAATATTATAATGAGGTTTTGCCATTAAATTTAGCAGGACATCTGTCTTCCCAGATTTCCAGCCTGCAAATATGCACCCCTGGTGCTCCTCTCTTCTCCATAAATATTGGGGCCATTGAGTCATTTTAAAGAGGTTAAAGAAAGAACCCATATCTATATAGCACCTTTCACCTCCTAAGGATATCTGAAACTCTAGATTATCCCTCCTCATTCTTCTCGTCGTGTTGGCAACCTTTGACATGGTTGATCACAATGTCTCCAATGCCTCTCCACTGTCACCCAGCTCGGTGGGACTTAGCTGGTCTGGTTCCACTCTTAACCATCTGATGATAGTCAGAGAATGGCCATCGTTGGCTTCTCTTCCTGCTCCTGCACAATTTCTCTGGTGTCCCTGATGGCTCTATCCTTGGTCCAAAGATCACAGGATTATTACGGTGTAGGAGGCCATTCGGCCCATCGTGTCTGCACCGGCTCTCTGAGCATTTTAACTTAGTGCCAATCTCCTGCCTTTTCCCCAAAACCCTGCACTTTATTTCTGTTTAAATAACCATCCAATGCCCTCTCGAATGCCTCAATTGAACCTGCCTCCACCACACTGCCAGGCAGTACATTCCAAACCCTAACTACTCGCTGTGTGTATAAGTTTTTTTTCAATATTATATCCATGTTGCTACTGTCCCTTTTATTCTATGACCTATAACTTTCCTCACAAGTCTGTTGTGTGGCACTGTATCAAATGCCTTTTGGAAGTCCATATACACCACATCAATGGCCTTGCCCTCATCAACCATCTCTGTTACCTCTTCAAAAAACTCCAGCAAGTTAGTTAGACACGGTTTTCCTTTAACAAATCCATGCTGACTCTTCCGATTCAATCCACATTTTTCCGTGTGACTATTAATTCCATCCCGAACAATTGTTACTAGAAGTTTCCCCACCACCGAAGTTAAACTGACTGGTCTGTAATTGCTTGGCAGTTCTTTACTTTTTATCTTTTTTGAACAAGGGCATAATGTTTGCAATTCTCCAGTCCTCCGGCACCCCCCCACCCCGAATCCAGGGAACATTGAAAGATTATTGCCAGTGCCTCTGCAATTTCCACTCTCACTCCCATCAATATCCTTGGATGCATCTCATCCAGTCCCGGTGCCTTATCAACTTTAAGTACCGACAGCTTATCCAATACCTCCTCCTTATCAATTTTAAACCCTTCTAGTGGCTGAGTTTCCTTCTCTGTCACCATGGCCTGGGCAGCATCTGCCTCGTAGGTAAAGACAGATGCAAAGTATTCATTTTACACCTCTTTCCACTATGTGTAAATCCCCTTTTTGGTTCCTAATTGGCCCTAATCCTCCTTTTACCACCTTTTTACTATTGATGTGCTTATAGAATACTTTAGGATTTCCTTTTATGTTAGCTGCCAGTCTTTTTTCATAATCCCTTTTTGCTTCCCATATTTGCTTTTTCACATCCCTTCTGAACCTTCTATATTCAGCTTGGTTCTCAATTGCATTTGCTACCTGACATCTGTCGTCAGCACACTTTTTCTCCTTTAACTTAATTTCTATCTCCTTTGGCCCCCTTCTGTATCAGCCATGACTCAGCTGGTGGCACTCTCATCCCTGACTCACACGGTTCTGAGTTCAAGTCCCACTCCAGGACTTGAGCACAAAAGTGAAGGCTGACATTCCAGCGCAGTACCGAGGGAGTGCTGCACTCTCAGAGGTGCCGTCCTTTAAATGGGATGTTGAACTGCCTTCCTCGGTAGACGTAAAAGATCCCATGGCACTATTCTAAAGAAGACCAGGTTAGTTAATCTCGGTATCCTGACCAATACTTAATCAATCAACATTTTTAAAAAAGATTATCTGGTCATTATCAGTCTTCTGTGTGTGAGCATTACAGCATTACAACAGTTAGTGGATGTGAAAAACGCCCATATAAATAAATATAAATACGAGTTTTTCTTTCTATTCTTTCTTTCCTCCTGTTTCTCACCTGCCTGCTGCCCTTTGGACCAGGGGGCCCAGTTTAAAAATAAGGGGTCTCCCATTTAAGATGGACATGAGGAGAAATTTCTTCCCTCAGAGAGTTGTCAATCTTTGTCATTCCCCCAAAGAGCAGTGGAGGTTGGGTCACTGAATATATTCAAGGCTGAGTTAGATTTTTGATCAACAAGGGTCTCAAAGGTTATGGGGCACAGGCAAGAAATTGGAGATAAGGCCACAATCGGATCAGCCATTATCTTATTGAATGTTAGAGCAGACTCGAGGGGCTGAATGGCCCACTCCTGCTCTATGTCTCATGAACCTCATCTGAAAACACATCAGTTTCTACATATACTCTGATAATACCCAGCTCTACCTCCGTCACCTCTCCTGATTCCTCCACTGTCTCTAACTTGTCAAACTGCTTATCTGGCATCCGCTACTAGATAAGCTGATTATCTAATTAAGCTAATTAAATTTTGGGAAGACTGAGGCCATTATTTTCGGCCCCTGCTCCAAGCCCCTTCCCGAGCCACCAACTCCATCCCTCTCCCTAGTCTGAGGCTAAACCAAACTGTTTGCAACTTTGGTGTCATATTTGATGCAAAGTGAGTTTTAACTATATAGCTGCGCTGTCACTAAGACTCCTTATTTCCATGTCCATAACATCACCCAACTCTGCCTCTACCTCAGCTCATCTGCTGCTGAAACCCTCACCCATACCCTTGTTACCTCCAGATTTGACCAGTCTAATGCACTCCTGGCCAACCTCCCACCCTCCGTAAACTTACGGTCATTCAAAACTCTGCTGTCGTGTCCCAACTCACACCAAATCCTATTCACCCATCACCCAGTGCCCACGAACCAACACTGGCACCCAGTTAAGCAGCACCTCGATCCTAAAATCTACCCTGGCCCGTCCCCTGACTGCAACCCCCCTCTCTCATGGATTGACCTTGTGCTGGGTCCCACTGCGGCTGTCTAGGGAGCCTGTGGGTTTCTGGTGAGCTGCTCAACTTTAATGGCCATGTAGCTCCTTCCTGTTAACATCCATTTGATCATGTCAATGAGGTCCGCCATTGAAATTGATGAACCTCCCTGCTGGGGATGTTCCCAAATGGACACAGGACTCGCTTTACTGCATTCTTACCTCAGAGTAAAAGTCGATTCCCTCCGGTTGTAGGAGTAAGCGGTACTTTTATCAATGGACTGAAATGAACAATGACATACACTGTAGGCACAAGCTAAATTTATTACAAAGTTGACCAGGTTCCTGCAGAAGAGTAACACCTTGATGAAAGATTAGGAATTCAATCCTACTAATTTTGGATATCCTTACATTTGAATGACTAATGGATTAAAGACAATCTAATTAAGTTAATTATCTTCCAAGGTTATCTCCCAGCAATTATAAATAATTACCGCCAAATGAACGATTGAACTGAGAACCTAGTAAACAGCACTTCAATTAATAAAAGCTTCACAATGATAGGATTACATACAGGATCCAGAATTTGTTCCCTTTAAATTTTAAATCACCTTTACTGATCGCAAAAGATGCAAGATTTCTTAAAACCAAGAATCCCCATTTGACAAATTGGGAATTCAGGTCTGTCAGACTTCTGCTCCTCAAATATCAGCATCAGGAGTGAAATGTACGCATTTGCATGCACTGAAAATGCCCGATTACTTAATTGATTGCAACATGCATCTCAAAGATCACTGCGGCCATCCGTTAATTCGCTCCCTAAACTGCCGCACAGCTTTTTTTTATACAAAGAAAACCAAAGTCAGGAAGGTTTGGTGCAAAACATTTAATAATTTACTCTCCTGTTCTACAAAATTAAGCAGTGTGAAATGTGTTGCAGTTCACAGAAAGTACAGTACTTATTAAATCTTAAAACATTACAAACAAATTGCTCTCTGCAAGAAAAAAAATGTTGACAACAGTTAACAGTAAAGCTACCAAATAGTACCCCAGCAGCACTCTGCCATTTTGACTCAGCACTGAATTACTTTGGGATAATATTTAACACTTTGTGTGAAGATTTTCTTTTCCTTCTTCCTTTTGAAAAATAGTATTCACAGATTTGTTTCTAACTTAGCACAGCAACAGTTTGCATCCTTTTTAAAAAAAAAACACAATGTTGTTAAAGTAAAGCAAAACAAAATCTACACACTGAAATTGAACAGCCATTTACATTTCTTTTCTAAATCTGACTTGGGAAAATCGGCAGTCATTAGAAAACACTTTTTAGAATCAAATAAATCATGGTTTTAGCTCTCCTTTTCTGGTGTATTACGTTTATTTTCTGAATATTAAATGAGCGCACCATACTAATCTGCATAAGGCACAGTCTCATGTTTTGGCAGCACATTTGCCATAACCGTCAAGCAAGTGATAAACTACATGTGAAACTATATGAAACTTAGAAGTATTTCATTTTTACAGCATGCTTCCAAAATGGCAGGCCTGTAATTAAGCAGTATTGGACTTATACAAGTTTGAAACAGTTTCATTAAAAAACACCGAGGATGCATTCAATGAGATTGCCTTCTCGAGCAGCCTTACTGGGCACGAACAAAACAAAGAACTTCCACTTAAACATGCCTTTCATGATCTCAGAATGTCGCAAAGTGCTTCTCAGCCAATGAAGTACTTTTGAACGATAGTCACTATTCTACTGTAGGGAAATGTGTTAGCTAATTTGTGTGTGGTAAGGTCCCACATTACTACAACAGATAATCGCACTGCCAAGGGATAAATATTTATCAGGACATCAGGTTGAACTCCTGCTCTTCTTCAAATGGAAGCTTTTACATCACCATGAGAGAATATAAAAACAGAAAATGCTGGATAAACTCAGCAGGTCTGGCAGCATCTGTGTAGAGAGGAACAATTAACATTTCGAGTTCAAAAGACTCTCCTTCAGAACTCTGAGCTCTGAAGAAGAGTCATAGGGACTCGAAACGTTAACTCTGTTTCTCTCTCCACAGACACTGCCAGACCTGCTGAGCTTTTCCAGCATTTTCTGTTTTTATTTCAGATTTCCAGCATCCGCAGTATTTTGCTTTTATTACCGAGAGTAGGCAGACCTCAGTTTGATGTATCTCCCTTCGGCTGTACAGCACTCCCTCATTACTGCACATAGGATTCAGCCTACATGTGTACTCAAATCTCTCAAGTGGGACTTTGAATTAGGTTTATAGTGCTTTAGCCCGATGTCTGGCTAACTCACATGTCTGGGGAGGCTTTCTAACAGGATCAAAATATCACTGAATTTACCTTACAACTTAAAACAGGTTTCAGTGTAGCCAGCATTTCCAGGGAAATATTAACTGGAACAAATGGGATTGTAGTATTTTCTACGTGCTTTTAAAGATGTATCTTTCCCCATCACCAAATTATCTTCACAAACTCTTCCCACAGGCTTCGAGGCACATCCAGTATTACATTCCAGATGGTTATATTTGCTTTCTGTTGTTAAAGGATCTCACTTTCACTCCAATTCACATCTAATGAGGTGAACTTCTCAGCTAGTCTACATTATTCAGAGAAACACTGGCCTCCCAGTGTAAGGTGTTGCAACACTGGGCTGACCTGCCTATTCCTTTCGATATCTAACTAAAAGATGCATGGAAATAAACTAATTACTTAAGTGAATCAAATGGACTCTCTGTTGATTGGTTCTCCAATTTTTAGGATGGATAGGATTGAATTGTATGTTTGGGTAAAACAATGAATGTTGGATTTTAACTCATGCATCATTCTAACACATGGGAACGGCTGACAGTAGATGCAACATAACTCAGGCAGATTTTCTGCTATTATGGACATATGAGTTAACAGTTAAATAATTGCGATGTTGCTTTAGCCAATATGAACGTGCTACAAAATAAGAAGAGAAACTGTTGGAAAAACTCAGCAGGTCTGGCAGCATCTACGGAGAGAGAAACAGAGTTAATGTTTCAAGTCCGTATGACTTCTTCAGAGCCGTGAAGAAGTCATACAGACTCAAAACGTTAACTCTGTTTCTCTCTCCACAGATGCTGTCAGACCTGCTGAGTCTTTCCAACAGTTTCTCCTTTTTATTTCAGATTTCCAGCATCCACGGTATTTTGCTTTTATCTTAGTATATGAATGTGTCATATTTCTTTAAAACTATTTTACTCTAATTCTGATTGCAAATAATTAATCTCTACTCACAGAGCAAAATTGTAAAAACAAGAAACGTGTGCGTACATTTTGTAACACAGAATATTGCAACAGCCAAAAATAATCAGTTGCCTTGTTATTAATCTAGTTGTTCGGAGCTGATGTGAATGATTTAGTCTCTACCCCTCGGGTATATGAGTGTTGCGGTGATTGGGAAGCTCTCCAATAAAAATATTAAAAAATAAGCACATTTACGAAAGGTCACTGTGATGTTATTCCTGAACCTCGTTTAAGAAACAGTGATATATGGTCTACGGGCCACCAGGTGAAAATGAGGCCACCACTGCCTCTGGTGGAAATGACAAGCAGGCATAAAGAAAACAAAATGAAAATATAATTGAAGTACAAAGTTCCTTCTGCTAGATTTGGGGGCAGGTTGCACCTGAATATTCATTGGCCTGAGTGATGAATTTTCTCGCCTGCCAAAGCCTATCATCTATCCTGGCGTTAAGGGAGAGTTTTTGGGTTCTTTGACATCCAACATAAAAATGCAGCCCAGGCATTCCTTTCCTCCACCCCCCTCCCCGCCACAGTCCCTGATACCTGCTTCCTATTCTCCAATGGAGCCTCTGTGTCTCCACTTAATCCCTAACTGAACCATTTGCCTGTGGTGGGAGTCAGCGCCTTTCTCTCTCCAGCTGAAAAGCAAGGGGATCTTATTTGGCAGCAGTCAAACCTTGACATCCACTGAAAAATCTGCTTGAAAACCATGGCGCCACAGTAGTTAATGTCCTTTAAGTGCTGTTGAATAGCCCTTTTCTTGACTTCTTTTGCTGGGGACCATGCCTGAGTGGCACTCAGTCCAGGAAAGGCAACTGGTAACAACAGTTAAGTGGTAGAAAAGGATGAGCCAAACTCTTGCAGAGTCTGGGAACACTGTGGACTATAAAAACAGCCCTCGGATAAACTGTGTGCACCACTCTCGATGTCAGCTTTGGTACAGTTCACGTAAGTTGCTGTTTGAATGTTCATTTTCTGTAGATCAGGAAAACGACATCATCTACCGTTAGCTTGTTATAAAGTAGGTAAAAGAACAGTGAAGATAATTAAAAGTTAAACCAGCAGCAGGTAGATTCTACCTTTTGCAGGGGAACAAACACCAAATTCCCCCTCATTAAGGTTATTCGTGATACAAGGTTTTAAATACATAAATTCTCTAAAAGTAAAAAAAAAGACAAATATTCCCTTTATTTACAAAGACTTTTCAGCATCAACAAAACCTTCACTAACTGCCTGATTAAACGTGCTTTTGTCCTCAATAAGGACACTCAGATGGACAGTCCTTTCGTTTGAAATGGGCCACAGTATCTATCTCATGCAGTGTTTACAAAGTCCTATATTGTATTAATTACAAAAATATTTGCAATTGTCGAAAATACTTTGATTAAAATATACACTTAGCAAAAGCCCAAACGGAGACTGCTTTAACAGTCTTCCTCCACTTGAAAAGGCACAAAAGAGATAAGCTTTGCATTGTTTTTTTTGATAACACTCTTGCGTTTAATAGCAAAAACACAAAACCGTGTCAGATACACCAAAACAGCCTCAGAACTCAGCGGAGTTAATTGGAAAGGAAGATAGTGCACCTGGGATCTAAATAGAAAAATTTAACCAATCCATTTGACTTCAGTTATTTCTTGTGCCAAGCGAACCCAGGGTATTGCAACAGAAATTAATGGGAGCACATTTAATATACAGGGGAAGTGCTGTTGAGTTTGACATGACGTGCAAGATCCAAAAATGCCAAACGACCACATGAAATGGCATAATGCGTTTTGACTTATTGTAAATTTAACATATGCTCTACAGTATGTTCGCACAGCAATTCTATAAAGTAAAGGGACAGAGGATGTACAACAGGGGGCCGGCTGAAGAAATAATCAAAGTGAGTGAAAGGTTCTAATGGCACAATGGCTCTTTTCCTATTCGGTGGCTCACCATTATATACTATATATACCGCGAGCATGCTGTTGAATACCTGCACCCCATATTTCGTCTAGTTAACATTCTGTGGTAACGTTCATTTCTGTGAAGGCATTACAGTGCCTAATGCTGACATCTCATTACAGTTGAAATTGGCTATAAGGTAGATTATTGCAAGCTCTCAAATCACCGCAGGTCTCGGTAGGATGACTAAAGGCGGGATTTTTCAGCCCCGCCCGCCGCCGGGAATCGTCCAGTCCCGCCAATGGCCTTTTAGCTGGGCCGCCACATCCCCCGCGGGAGGTCCCCCCCACCACAGGGTCAGAAAATCCCAGCCTAAGTCTCGTTCATTTTTTTTTGATTGAAGGGGCCTTTCTGGTAACTTACATGGCACACGTATTCAAAAGTACTCAGCAACAACTTGGCCTTTTCACACAAAGCCATAGATGTATTTACAATACCGAAGGCCACTCGGCCCATTGCATCTATGCCAGCTCCTTGTTAGAGCAACCCAAAACTGATCCTACTGTCCTGCTGTCTCTCTACAGTCATCCCACTTGCTTTGATTCAAATGTTTGTCCATTTGCCACTACTTTTTTCCGTGTTCTATGTACATTCTAGCAGAATAACAAACTGTTCCAAAGACTTAGGAAAGTCAAAGCTGTACAACCGCTGGCTAACAGCAGTCATCCGGCAGCTAATATAACACATAAAAATTAAACAAACTCTCCTCGGAAGGGAAGTGTGTTCGTACTTTGCTGCAGCCAGCGGTAACATAGTCTAGAAAGTGGCAAGTCCTCTGGATCTTCAAATTCAAGGAACCCCAAATGATTCAGGATTTCGTAAATTCCAGCCCTGGCTGCAACCTGACAAAGGAAACACAAAGAGGACGGTTTAATCCAGATTCCGAAAGTTCCTCCTGACATCAATTTAATTTGACACCATTTTAAAATAAAGAACCATGCGCAAAATGTCAAAGGAAAACCTGCACTTTCACAATGAAGGGCGATTGCTGCACAGTGACATCCAGTGCTTTAAGGGGAGTTAATACTTCCAAAAAGCTGAACGTATATTTAAAACAAAGATATTTAACCTCCGATTATGACCCAGCATTAATGCAAACAGTCAGGGCACACATAAAACTTTACCCCACAAGTGACGAATGTGGGTACCAGGGTATAATTGGTATTACATTAGGCACATTGAAAACTACAACATTTACAAACTCTCTCTTCACTCATCATTCACCTTATTTAAAGCACTTTTAACCACTACATGAATTCATGTAGGTCCAACAATGCCTACAGTAATAAAAATAAGCCCACATTGTCTGCGAGAGTCATTAACTGAAGCTGACAATGGAGGCTTAACTTTGAAGCCTATAATTTCTATGACCTGACTGATGCAGTAGCAGGAGCCAGCGCTGATATGGCGATTGTTGTTTTGTGTAACTTCTGTTGAAGGGATAATTCTTAAAGGCATTTCCCCCTCATGAGAGTTCCTGAGACATTAAAAAAAAAATTACCAATGACGGAAGATGATTAGAAAGCAGGGATCAGAAAATGTGTCTAGATTCAAATGTTCTCCTTCTGGGGCAGTCCCTTACCATCCTCTGTCTACTTCAGCATGCAGGATTCCTAAGAAAGATTTACCTGACTGACACTTTCCATGCTTAGTAGCACAGTAAGTAACACATTAGTAACACAGTAAGATACAAGAGAATGTGGAAAAGTTAGGATTAGGCTTATTCCTGCTAGGACTCATCGACAGTGGCTATAGCCTGTTTCTGTCACAAATTTCAATTCACCAAGGGCAATGTTGATCAAAATTCCCACCATCAGCAAGAAAATCCACCTCGATGTATCTTAAATTAAAGTCAAAGATAAAACTCAGGGAATCATTTTACCACATGCACTGCCCACAGCGACATTTTTCTTTTATTTATTCTTTCATGGGATATGGACATCGCTGGCAAGGCCAGCATTTGTTGCCCAAACTCAATTGCCCTTGAACTGAGTGGCTTGCTAGGCCACTGCAGAGGGCAGCTAAGAGTCAACCACATTGCTATGGATCTGGAGTCACACGCAGGCCAGACCAGGTAAGGACGGCAGATTTCATTCCCTAAAGGACATTATGAACCAGATGGGTTTTTACGACAATCGATGATAGTTGCCATGGTCACCATTACTGAGACTAGGTCTATATTCCAGGTTTATTAATTGAGTTGGAAATTCCACCAGCTGCCATGGTGGGTTTGGAACTCGTGTCCCCAGAGCTTTAGCCAGGGCCTCTGGATTACTCGTCCAGTGACATTACCACGATAGCACAGTCTCCACTCCACCTTCACCCATGTTGCCCTCTATGTTCTATTTCTTCTCACAGTGGCATGTACCTGTCATTTGACAATAAGGGCAGCCCGCCAGTCCAGCACATTCATTATGTTCCTCTTTCATATACCAGCATGTTCATGTGTTCCATGTTAGCTATAGTAAGCACGAGGCATGGTTGCCCAAAATAATGGCAGATCATGAGATGTTTAACTTAAAGACACAACTGCCAGATAACAAAGGTTATATTCACTGTCCTCTCCTTCCCTACAACACTCAGTGAAAAGAATGGTTGGTTTGATGTAGATCTTTCACAGTGGTGTCAACTTCCTGTTTCTATTCCAACAGGCCCACATTTCTTCAGCCACAGTTACTTAAGCCTTATAGTGTCCAGGATAAATGCAAATGTAAAGCAAAATATGTACCAGAAACAACTTAGAAACAGTGGATTGATTGTTGGTTATAGCAACAATGTACCTTAATGTCACGAATGAAATTCTTCTATTCACTTATTAAAAATTTCCATACAATTTCAACCACTTATATTTTTCATCTTAAATCACAAGTGTGATTGAAGCAATTGCTAACACATGATTCTAATCAACTTTCATTACATGTATTTCTAAATATAGAAATTATGTTTCCGTAGTAACATTTAGAAAACCATCATCTATTCGTGAGAAAATAAATGATAAACATTGCTGAATAAGGTTATGGCTGTCATAGCTGCTCAAAGTTCTCTTACGATTTGTTGCAAGTTGTTCAGAAAGACTTTCCCTTGATACTATACAGGTACATTATTAAGAGGTAAAACAAGTAAGGCTTGAGTACATCTATTTAACATACCTTTTTTTTATTCGTTTATGGGATGTGGCTAGGCTGACATTTATTGCCCATCCCTAATTGCCCTTGAGAAGGTGGTGGTGAGCTACCTTCTTGAACCGCTGCAGTCCATGTGGTGTAGGTATACCCACAGTGCTGTTAGGGAGGGAGTTCCAGGATTTTGACCCAGCAACAGCGAAACAACAGCGAAATATTCCCAAATCAGGATTGTGAGTGGCTTGGAGGGGACTTGCAGGTGGTGGTGTTCCCATGTATCTGCTGCTCTTGTCCTTCTAGGTGGTGGTGGTAGTGGTAGTGGGTTTGGGTGGTGCTGCCTAAGGAGCCTTCGTGAGTTTCTGAAGTACATCTTGTAGATGGTACACACTGCTGCCATTGTGCATTGGTGGCAAAGGGAGTGAATATTTGTGGATGGTGTGCCAATCTATGGGCAGCTTTGTTCTGGATGGTGTTGAGCTTCTTGAGTGTTGTGGGAGCTGCACTCATCCAGGCAAGTGGAGAGTATTCCATCACACACCTGACTTGTGCCTTGTAGACAGGAATTGGGTAGTCAGGAGGTAAGTTACCCGCCATTGGATTCCTAGCCTCTGACCTGCTCTTGTAGCCACAGTGTTTATATGGTTAGTCCAATTCAGTTTCTGGTTAATGGTAACCCCCAGGATGTTGATAGCAGGGGGGTTCAGCAATGGTAATGCCATTGTTTGTCAAGGGGCGATGGTTAGATTCCCTCTTGTTGGAGGTGGTCATTGCCTGGCACTTGTGTAGCATGAATGTTACTTGCCACTTGTCAGCTCAAGCCTGGATATTGCCCAGGTCTTGCTGCATTTGGACATGCACTGCTTCAGTATCTGAGGAGTCGCAAATGGTGCTGAACATTTGTGCAATCATCAGCCAACATCCCCACTTCTAACCTTATGATGGAAGGAAGGTCATTGATGAAGCAGCTGAAGATGGTTGGGCCTAGGACACTACCCTGAGGAACTCCTGCAGTGATGTCCTGGAACTGAGATGATCTCCCCATTTGGTATCAGAAAAAATAGATTTGCCAAAACCTAAGTCCGGTTTGATCAGTCTATCTTATTCCAACTTAAAATGAGCAAGTATTTTGAATAAAAACTGCTTTTCTTAAACTTGCTTTCCTCTTAAATTATCTGCAGGTAAATCCAAGATGATGGGTTTGTTGGTTAAATATCTTGCTTTCTATTGGATCACCACTTGCAGTCGCATAATTATTTTGAATAAGTTGGAGAGGAACATTTACAATTCACAGGAGACATGAAAATATGCCAAAGTAGCACAAAAGATTTTACTACTTCCGTTTAAGTTATGTTAACCCTGTGAATATTGTTGTGCACTGGTACCCTATAAGAATTAATTGCCATCCTACAAAAAGTAGAACTCCTTCAGAATGCTGGTCTCACAACCTCACCAGCTGAAAGTTTCACAGTTTGGTAACTCTTGGTCTAGTCCACTGTCAAAGTCACAAGCCTCACGTTTCTGTTTTGCTGATCCAGTCCAGTTGCTCCCTAAGTCCCACGTTTCTGTTACACTGGCATAGCCTCCCTGTGCCCCTGCAAATCAATCTTGAGATCCACCTTCCCCTACAAATGCTCCCCCAGGATACTGGAGAAGGAAGGGCTGGCACACAGGGCTGGCACACAGGGCTGGCACACAAACGATAAGAGTGAACACAGCGAGACCCAACTGCCTTTTCTATTACTGGGCATATAAACATTAGCAAAATTTGAAACAGCTAACGTCTTTGCTAGGAAACAGTGAGGATTCACTAAGCAGCAAAATTGCTGGGGCATTTTTTTTTGGAGGAAAGAAACACTTGGATTCTGTAATTAAAATGCAATAACCACACATTGCATTTTTGATGCTTTGTCAAATATTTAATCCAACCGAACACATGTTCTGCACATTAACGCTACTTAACATGAAAGGAAATGTAGGATTCAAAACAACATTAAGAAAATTCCGAAATGTAGAACAAATATATTTGCTCTGTGACTGAAATAACTCAGTGAGTACCAGCAAACAGATCAATCAACTCGTTATCTGAAGATAACAGATGTCAGAATGCACGTTTTGCCAACATTTATTACATAAAACTCACTATGACATCAGAAGATAGTTCAGATGTTCCAAATTGTCACTGAGCGTGAACAATGTGGAAATAATAATATATTGGCATTTTTTGTGGTAAATTGGGGAACTGAGTTGATTAAAGTAGGGTGTAGGCAAATGCTTTATTCAACCCGAGGCCTCCAATTCTAACACAACACTAGTGCTACAGCTTCATTATTGCCTTTTACATACAAACATATGTATTAGGAGCAGGAGTAGGCTCAGGTAATTAAATATCAAACTAACTTTTTATTTACATTCTACTGAAAGTCGTAAACTGCATATTCTGATCACTATAATGTCTCATCCATGTGTCAGGTCCTGAAACCAGGCCCCAGCTCTGTGCAGTTGCAAGGAGATGCCTGTTCAGAGAGATCTGGGGGTCCTGCTACACAAATCGAAGAAAGTTAACATAGCCAGCAATTAGAAAGCCAGATGTAAGACGTTTGGAGTATACAGGGAAGAAAATCTTGCTACAATTGCACAAGGTTTTGGTAAGGCCACAACTGAACTACGATGCACAGGTTTGGTCTCCTAACCTATGGAAGGATATATTTGCCGGAGAGGGGGTACAACAAATGTTCACTGGATTCATCCATGGAATGAGAGGGCTGTCCTATGAGGAGAAATTGAGTAGAAAGGGCTATGTTAACTGGATTTTAGCTGCATGAGAGGTTAACTCATTGAAATGTATAAAATTCTTGGAGCTCTTGACAGGGTAGGTGCTGAGAGGCTGTTCCCCCTGGCTGGTGAATCTAGAACTAGGAGTCACAGTCTCAGGTTGATGGGTTTGTCATTTAGGATTGCGATTAAAATATTTTTTTTCACTCAGAGTATCTATGAATCCCTGGGATTCTCTACCCCAGTGGCCGGCGATACTCATTGGCCAGGATTTTTTGGCCCTGTCGGGGTGGGCCCCACTGCGCAGGATGCAGTGGACCAGCCAAAAGTCCATTGACTTGGGCAGGGCCAGAAAATCTCAGCCTCTCAGTATATTCAAGGCTGAGATTCAGTATCCTTTGGGCACTTATGAGAATTGAGGGATATAGGGATAGGGTGGGGAAGTGAAGTTAATGTAGAAGTCCATCCAGGATCTTACTGAATGGAAGAGAAAGCTTGAGGGGTCATATGGCCTACTCCTATTTCTCAGGTTCCTATGTTCTGGGGAAAAACAGCTTGGCATGCTAAACTGTTCCTTAGGGAATCTTGCGTCGTATATAGTACATAGGAAAAATGGTACAGGAATAGGCCAATCAGTCTAACTAATTCATACAGGCCTCTATTCCCTTCTCCCTCATTTGCTTGTTCAGCTTCCCCATAAAATCATCTATACTATTCGCTGCATCCCTTCCTTGTGGTAGTGAGTTGCACATTCTCACCACTCTTTGGATAAAGAAGTATCTTCAGAATTCCCTACTGGATTTCTTGGTGACTCTCTCAGCTGTTTCATCAATAAAGTTCAGCACCATTCATGACTCCTCAGATGCTGAAGCAGTTCATGTTCAAATGCAGCAAGACCTGGACAATGTTCAGGCTTGGGCTGATAAGTGGCAAGTAACATTCGCACCACACAAATGTCAGGCAATGACCACCTCCAACAAGAGAGAATCTATCTTCCCTTGACAAACAATGGCATTATCATTGCTGAATCCCCCACCATCAACATCCTGGAGTTACCATTGACCAGAAGCTGAATTGGACTAGCCATATAAACACTGTGGATACAAGAGCAGGTCAAAGCCTGGGAATTCTAGGGTGAGCAACTCACCTCCTGGCCTGCCAAAGCCTGTGCACCATCTACAAGGCACAAGTCAGGAGTGTGATGAAATTACTCTCCGCTTGTCTGGATGAGTGCAGCTCCAAAAACTCTCAGAAGTTCGACACCATCCAGAACAAAGCAGCCCGCTTGATTGGTACCCCATTCACCACCTTCAACATTCATTCCCTAGCAGTGTGTACCATCTACAAGATACACAGCAGGAACTCACCAAGGCTCCTTAGACAGCATCTTCCAAACCTGTGACCTTTACCACTTAGAAGGACAAGGGTAGTAGATGCATGGGAACACTACCACCTGCAAGTTCCCCTCCAAGCCCCAAGTCACACAACACCCTGACTTGGAACTACATCGCCCTTCCTTCTATGTCGCTGGGTCAAAATCCTGGAACTCCCTCCCCAACAGCACTGTGGGTGTACCTACACCACATGGACTGCAGCGGTTCAAGAAGGCAGCTCACCACCACCTTCTCAAAGGCAATTAGGGATGGACAATAAATGCTGGTCTAGGCAGCAATGGCCACATCCCATGAATGAATAAAAAACACCTATTATAATTTTAAGGGCCCCTAATATGTCACCCCTCTACTTTCTTTTTTCCAAGAGAAACGAGACACAGCCTGTTCATCGTTTCTGGTATTATCCTTGTCAGTCTTCTCTGCACATTGCTCAGTGCCTTTATATCCTCTAATGTTACTGAGAGGAAGCTTGCATTGTATATAAGGTATGTCGCATTGTGCACAGAAACCGGCCCTTTAGATCAACTGGCCCATGCTAAACACGAGCCTCCTCCCACACTTCTTCAACTAACCCCATGAACATATCCTTATATATTCCTTTCTCCCTCCTACGTTTATCTAGCTTCCCTAAGATGCATCTATGCTCGTCACTTCAATTACATCTTGTGGAAGGCAGTTCCACATTTTAACCACTCTCTGGGCAAAGAGGTTTCTCTATTGGATCCCCTATTGGATTTATTAGTGACTATCTTATATTTATGACACCTGGTTCTAGTTTCCTCCACACGTCTGCCCCTAAACCTGTTGTATACAGGTACCACAATTTGCTGTCGAGTAGCTGCACAAACCAATGCTGCCCTCACTTTGCCGGAACGTATCTAATTGACTCCCATTGAAAAGCATGTTCATCGTTCATGGTTTCGCCGCTTGCGAAGTTTTGTGGGAAACCATCCCCACTTTAATGAATTAAGACAGGCAGGGAAAGCATCAGGCAACCTGCCCTAAGGCCTATTGAGGCCCTTAAGTGGACAATTAATGGCCATCCCGGAGTGTCATTTCACCTCCGCTGCCACTTTACCCTCAGCAGGGGAAGGGGCAGAGGCCAGGAGGGCTGCCCTGGCAGCTTTCACAGTACAGGCTGCTGTCAGGCAGGAAGGGGGGGCATACTATACTGCCTTTGGGAGGAGGGAAGTCCCCTGTGCCCATCGGAGGCCTATCGGAAGGTCATACCCCAGCTTTTACCCTATGCCCGGCCTCTCAAACCCACCACCCCCCTCAACTGGAGTCTGCCAGCCAGGCCTGTCCAAAACGCTGGACTAAGCTTGAGGTCTGGGCTCCATTACTTCTTCTTCCTCTTGGGGACTGCGGTAGTCCCAGCACTGGCTATACTTCAAACCTGGCACCTCTGGGATTGGCCAGCAGCTCTCAAAGGTGGGGCAGAAGTCCTCACGAAACAATCGAGGCCGCCCCCAGTGTAAAATGGCTGCAGGGCAGCCGGCTTTGGGGTGGGGGATGGGGCTAAAGACTGACTTTTCAGTCAGGAGGGTGGGGAACACGGCACCCCCTAAAATCCAGCCCACACAATGCCCACTCTCCAAATGTTTCCTGTCCCACCTGCCAATGGTGGGACCAGGAAATGCTGCCCAAATGTTTGAGCTCATATGGCACAGCAACTTTACTGTGGTTAAACCAAACTCTGATAACATGTCGCATTGTGCACGTTAATAATTAACACTTTGGTCAGGAGGCAGTGGCGTTGTCACTGGACTAGCATTCCAGAAAGACCCAGGGCGATGCTCTGGGGACCCAGGTTCAAATCCCATCACAGCAGATGGTGAAATTTTGAAATCAATAAAAAAATATGGAATTAAAAGTCTGATGATCACCGTGAAACCATTGCCGATTGTCTGTAAAAACCCATCTGGTTCACCAATGCCTTTCAGGGAAGGAAATCTGCTGTCCTTACCTGGTCTGGCCGACATGTGACTCCAGACCCACAGCAATGTGAGCGACTGCTAAATGCTCTCTGAACGAGGGCGGTTAGGCGATGGGCAATAAATGCTGGCCTAGCCAGCGATGCCCATGTCCCATGAATGAGTTTTTTAAAAAATGTTTCCGGTCCCGAGACCAACCGCGGGAGATTCGAGGGCCCAGCCCTTTCGGATTGACCGGATGATCCCGGTGGGAGGGTGGGGCCGGAAATCCCGCCCTCCTGAGTTTTAAATAATTAGTGCTAACTTCATCAAGCTGCAATGTACAAGGTTGCAGATACAGAGCTACATCAGGGTTGGGGGCGGCGGGGTGAGTATTGGCAGTGGGGGATGGGGAGGGAGAGATACCAATCAGGAATGTGGTGCTTTCACACGGTAAAGAAAGGAGTAAGGATTTACAGGACAAAACATTAACTTGCTATTTCTGATTGTGCTGCGTCTGTTCAGTGCATTCCAAGGGTAATACATCATTCAAATCTTCCACTTCGTGGCTGATGCCTGAACGTATTTATGTTTTAAAAAGCAAAAGTACCAAATTTCCATAAAGATTCGTTCTTATGAACTGGGATAAAAGGTTCCTTGTGTGGGCCAGTGTTAGGATTTTCTGTGTGCCCAGGAGGTTAACTGCCTCCTAAATCACTAAAGACAGAGGAAAGAATGATATCACTGCATCCTTAAACAGTCACTTAAAGGAGCTATATTGTGTGCGCACTTCCTTATTCTGAAAGTATGGCATATATTAGAATACAAACACTGATTTTTTTAAAGGGCAAGTAAAAGTGATTGTGCGTCAAGGTAGATCTGAAAGCAGGTTCCTAGAACTGAAGATGTACTGAGAAGTAATGTATTCTGTGTTCATATCCATAAACTGGGTGAGTGGTTAGCTTCCACTATAATATCCATACTTAAAAACTGTTAAATTATTTCAATTAAGTTAAGCTTAATTAAATGATTAAACTTCTAGTTTCCTGTAATGCTTGTTAAATGTGTGACTTATAATAAAATGGAACCTCATTTACTTCCTTCTCAGGGTGAGGCTGATTGATAAATGCAAGACGTTGATTTTAAATAGTCAAAAAGAACTCGCTCTTAATTTTAAAACCATTGGTTTCATAATTATAAATATTGCTGAAAGAAGACACATATTGTCAAAGCTTTTTGCTTTGCACTCATTCGGACAATTCGCAAGAATGCCAAATGGAAAGGAACAACAATTTAAACAAAGGTTGGCAGTTCACTGACAAGTCATCTGTTAACTCGTGCATTCTCCGTGGCAACACCTCTACCAATCATAGTCCACTTGCCAGCCAATCAGAACTCTCTTCGTATGCAGTATGAATTGTTGTTCCGTTTACTAATGGTATTCTTGTGAATTGCCCCGATGAGTGCAAGACAAAAAGCTTCGACAACATCTTTTTTCAGCAATGCTCAAGCTCTGTACTACCAAACAACTCATTATTAACATCATTTTATTCCTATTTCTGAATCTCCTTTTTCCATCTTCCTGTCTTCAAAGCATATTCCTCGAGTTAGCAAGACAGCACACCCGCCCCCACACACACATCATTAGTCACCACCATTGCCGATCTCTATTAGACAGTGGTGAGGTCACCTTAAATCATTTCCCTCTCTCTTAGGGAAGCTCACAGATAAGGGCTTAAAAATTAGAATTAAAAACCCAACCTTGAAGTCGTGGAGCGTAAATATTTGTTCAGCTCTCCACTGTTACAGCTTCGAGGCTGCCCACTCTTAAACTGTTTTAATTTTCCTGGTGGTTCTCAAAGATCCTTTGGAACTTCTGAGAGAGGGGGAAAAAAATGTTTCCTTGGTATGATTACTGAGACACACAAGGGACATGTGCATACTCAATCGTTTCATATATAAACGCGCTGTGGATTACATACAAGAAAAAATAGTTTCACTGTGCTGTGACCAGTTACTGTGAATAAACCATTTATAGCACTAATGCAAATGCTTTCACAGATGGTTGCACTTCCATGAATTTAGGTAGCAGCTTTCGTATGGTACCTTTCAAATGATGACTCTCTTAGTCACCTTACATTGAATATGAGAGGTGCACTTTCCTGTCCTGATTGATTCATGATTGATAGAATGAAGTGAAGTATTAAAGTGGGCAAATAGACATATATTCATATCCCATTATCAATGCTGAACAAAAGATGCCAGGTATCTAGGCCGTACCTCCCAACAACTGATGGATTGTGTCAAACAGCACGTCCCTTCGGCTGTTTGCAATAGGCAGAGCACCGACTGTACTTAACCAGCCCATGCCTGCAAACCTCAGATCATAGTGTCTAACGTTAAATGTGATTCCATGATTGGACAGCACTTGCTGAACAATCCCGAGTGTGCTCAGACTTACACTAACAACCAATTTAAGATTATCAGTCAGGCTTGCAATGTGGCTCACTTACGGCTTGCTAGAGTTGGGATATGTCCTCTGCAAGCAGAAGTAACATGTCATACGAACATTAAGTGCAAGAGTAGGCCATTCGGCCCCTCGAGCCTGCTCTGCCATTCAGTAAGATCATGGCAGGTCTGATTGTGGCATCAATACCATTTTCCTGCCCATCCCCGATATCCTTTGACTCCAGTTTTGAATTTTAAAAAAGGCACGGGCGGCAATAGTTCCCTGGTGCATTCTCATGGCAACGCCTCGATGAAGCAGAGTCAACTTGCCAACCAATCAGCACCCTTTTCTCACGCAGTGTAACTTGTTGCTCCCTTTGAAATTTGGTATTCTTGTGTTTGTCTGGATGAGTGCAAGATGAAAAGCTTCGACAACATCTCTCTTCTTTTCTCAGCAAATACAAAAGATGTATTATTTTATATTCATTTAGGATGCTTGGAGCTAATAATCATTCGAATATTCTTTCATGAAGATCTGCCATAGATAACCATTACATGCGTCCCTACATGTTTCCTGTTTTTCTCTTCCAATCACTGCTTCTCCAAAATAGTTAATTTCACAATCAATACGGAGAGAAAACGCTGAAAAACATTAGTCAGACTGGTACAATTTGGGGGAATATAAAGTGAGAACATGCTATGCTAATCTCACCATGGATCGAGCCATGTCATTAGGGATTTAACAAAGTGCAGCAGTAGGAGCATGCCAGGTCCATAACACAGTAGTCGATAGATTAAAACCATTCTGCTGTTCAGGAAATTAAACAGGTACAAAAGGTTCCATGTTCGAGGAGTGGGAAAATAGGCTTGAGATGTTAAATGGCCATTTCTCATTACATGCTTAAATTCCCTCTCAATGCTCACGTATGAGAAAATACTTTCAGGTCTCGTGGAAATCTGGTAAGATACCTTAAATAGATTGTTTTTTTAACCCCACCCCCACCAAATCCCCCATCACCATTTACTGGAATAATGCCTGATCACTGCTGCCAGAGGAACAAATGGGATTATTTGGAAATATTACTTAGAAATAGCATGCAGAGGGTTTATGAGGGATTTTTCTGCCAGCTATTAACAGCACAGAGTATTACGGCAATATCAGGATGATGGTATAATATTCTGGAATCGCTCACTTGTCAAATTGGATAAGAGGAGGAATTTTTTTCTCTCTCAGAGGGTCGTTAGTCTGTGGAACTCTCTTCCCAGAGAGCGCTGGAGGCTGGGTCAGGGCTGAGTTGGACAGATTTTTGATAGACAAGGGAGTCAAGGGTTCTGGTGGGGCAGACAGGGGAGTGGAGTTGAGATCACAGCCAGATCAGCCATGAGCTTATCGAATGACGAAGCAGGCTCGAAGGGCCGAATGGCCCACTCCTGACCCTAAGCCCTATGTTCTTATGTCTTAGATGATCTAAGTACAAGATCGGGGTGAGATAGTACTGAAGTGCCTGGCTTTGTAAGATGTCTGCAAAAAGTAGAACCTGAGCAAACAAGCCACTCAGAATACAGTGTAATGTCAATTACACTGGACTAGTAACCCAGAGGCCCAGGCTAATGCTCTGGGGTCATGGGTTCAAATCCCACCACGATAGCTAGTGGAATTTAAATTCAACTAATACATCTGGAATTGAAAGCTAGTCTCTCAGTAATGGTAACCAGGAAATGGTTGTTGTAAAAACCCATCTGGTTCACTAATGCCCTTACCTGGTCTGGCCAAAATGTGCTTCCAGACCCACAGCAACTTGGCTGACTCTTAACTGCCCCTCTGAATTTTCTCTCTCACTGAGTCATGAAACTAACCCTGACACTTTCTGACCTTACATCTGCCACTAGTGGGTGATATCCTAGACAGCCAGGAGCCTAGCATTGAGATTTAATGAATTGAGGATACTCCCAAGTTTGAAGAAGCAGGAAGATGGTTTATGACCCTAAAAGAGAATAAAGAAAAGCATTTTTTGCAATGTTGTTTCTCATTCACAGTATTCTGAGTGGCATCTTTGCTCAGGTTCTACTTTATGCATACATCTTACAAAGCCGGACACTTCAGTACTATCTTGCTCTGATCTTGTCCTTGGATCATGTAGACCTAGGAACACAGGACTTAGGAGCAGGAGTAGGCCATTCGGCCCTTCAAGACTGCTCTGCCATTCAGTAATATCATGGCTGGTCCGGTTGTGGAGTTGGCCTCAACTCCACATTCCAATCTACTGCCCCAGCGCCCCCAACCCCAGAACCCTTGTCTATATTAAATATCTATACAACTAAGCCTTAAAACAAATTCAATGGCCCAACCTCCACTGCTCTCTGGGGAAGAGAATTTCACAGACTAACGGCCTAGCAAGGTCAGTTCAAGGGCACTTGGGGATGGGCAACAAATGCTGGTCTTGCCAGAGACGCCCACATCCCATTAAAGAATAAAGAAAGAAAAATTCCAGCACATTCCTGACTTGTGCCTTGTAGGTGGTGTTTTATAATGCAAACATTACCAAAACAAAACCAGGAAACATACACACAATGGTTATCTGTGGCACAGCTTCATGAAATAGTATAAATTTCATCACATTCCCACTTCTCCAGCTCTGAAGGAGAGCCATTCGGACTCGAAACGTTGACTCTGTTTCTCTCTCCACAGATGCTGCCAGACCTGCTGAGTTTTCCCAGCATTTCCTGTTTTTGTTTCAGATTTCCGCAGTATTTTGCTTTTATATTACCCACGTGTATATAGGGCGGAATTTTACAGCCCCTCCCGCTGGCGGGATTTTCCCTGCCCACCGAAGTCAACGGGGCTCTTGAACAGCTCGCCGCATTTCACTGCCCCACAGCCCACCCTGCCCTGCCATGGTGGGGCTGTAAAATTCCACCAATAGTCTCTTGAGAATTTGCGTAAATTAAAAGGGTGGCAGGCAGCCTCCTTAAAGGTTACATTCCCATCCTCCAATCCGCACGGATCATTCTAGAATCCAGGAATTTCTTGAAGATCTGTATCAACGCGTCCACTTTATCCGCAGGCCCCTCTTTTAAAACATCGGCAGGGAGGCGGTCAGACCGAGGGGATTTGTCAGCTTTTAGTCCAACTAATTTCACCAGGGCTTTACCTTTGCTGATATTTCTTACTTTAAGCCCCTCACCCTCATTAGATTATTGGTTCCTCGTTACTTCCGATGCCTTTTCATGTTCTTTTTCTGAGCCACTCACAGCTGGGCACCTAAACAATGCGCCTTAATTTGGATTTCACTTCCCCCACCCATCGGAAAATGCAGTCGTGGGCTAGTGTATGGCATTATAGGCAATATATTACGCCTCACATCAACTCACTGCATTATCAAAACAGCTAAGTCGCAGCCTGTTTCCCCGGTTACCAATCTCCCTGATTGAGACCCATGGATCTAAGAAGGAATTGTGATCGGACAACATTACTGGTATTTTTGCGGCCTTTCATGCACCTTATTTATCCTTGGAAAAAGTAAGCTGCATTTCTCAAAGGTATGGGGGGCAGACAAGTTGAAGAATCTGGCATCGTTTTCACGTCAGCCAAACTGACTGAACCAGTTATTTAATCCTCAGTAGAAAGCACCAGCTTTGGCTGGAAGCCCATAACCAATCAGCTCAAATGCAATGCCGCAAGGATATTTTTACAAAATCACATTCCTGGCGTGACACTTTGCCTGTGAGGAGCGCCGGTTGGGAATGCAGGGGAGTGTCAACCAGGATTTTCAGACCTTTAAAAATTAATGGATCCCACCACACTAACGAGTGGAAAATCGTGTGGGACATATCCAACATTTTCTCCCCACAGGCAGGAATTCAGAAAATTACCCCTCAATTCTTTTTCAAGCTCCTAAAATTGCCTTTCATTAAATGGGCAGATTTGTACAGTATTATTTAACTAGGAATTCTCTGACATGCCACCATACTATCTGTGTTTTATGCAGATACCTCTCCTATAAATAGTCATTTGGTAGTAAAGAACTTGAGTATTGCTACAAAAAAAAAGATGTTGTCGAAGCTTTTCATCTTGCCCTCATCAGGACAATTTACAAGAATACCAAATGTAAAGGGGACAACACTCTTATCTCATGAAGTATAAATTGTTGTTCTCTTTACATTTGGTATTCTTGCAAATTGTCCTGATGAGTTCAAAATGAAAAGCTTCAACAACATGTCTTTTTTCCTATAAATGTTATAGACATTGGAAATTTGGGTCTATTACGCAAAAGAAAGACTGAGTAAATATCCAGCATTCCAAAATAGTGTGTCACATCTTCCTATAGATTTTTGGTTTATGAAATCCATTTGTGCCTTTACCTATTGCTCACTGTTTTCAAAATTCATTTATGGGGCATGGATGTCGCTGGCTACATTTATTGTCCACCCCTAATTGCCCTTGAGAAGGTGGTGGTGAGCTGTCTTCTTGAATCACTGCAGTCCAAGTGGTGTAGGTACACCCACAGTGCTGTTAGGGAGGGAGTTCAGGACTTTGACCCAGCGACAGTGAAGGAACGGCGGTATATTTCCAAGTCAGGATGGTGAGTGGCTTGGAGGGGAATTTGCAGGTGGTGGTGTTCCCCATGTGTCTGCTCCCCTTGTTCATCTAGGTGGCTGAGGTCACAGATTTGGAAGGTGCTGCCTATGGAGCCTCGGAGAGTTGCTGCAATGGAGCTTGTAGATGGTACACACTGCTGCCACTGTGCATCAGTGGTGGGGAAAGTGAATGTTTGTGGATGGGGTGCCAATCAAGCAGCTACTTTGTCCTGGATGGTGTCAAGCTTCTTGAGTGTTGTGGGAGCTGCACTCATCCAGGGAAGTGGAGAGTATTCCATCATACTCCTGACTTGTGCCTTGTATATGGTGGACAGGCTTTGGGGAGTCAGGAGGTGAGTTACTCACTGCAGGATTCCTAGCCTCTGACCTGCTCTTGCAGCCACAGTATTTATATGTGTGGTCCTGTTCAGTTTCTGGTCAATGGTAACCCCCAGGATGTTGATAGCAGGGGAGTCAGTGATGGTAATGCCATTGGATGTCATGGGGTGATGGTTAGATTCTCTCTTTTTGGAGATGGCCATTGCCTGGCACTTGTGTGGCGCGAATATTACTTGCCATTTTTCAGCCCAACTCTGGATATTGTCCAGGTCTTGCTGCATTTGGACATGGACTGCTTCAGTATCTGAAGAGTCGCAAATGGTGCTAAACATTGCGCAGTCATCAGTGAACATCCCCACTTCTGACCTTATGATGGAAGGAAGGTCATTGATGAAGCAGCTGAAGATGGTTGGGCCTAGGACACTACCCTGAGGAACTCCTGCAGTGATGTCCTGGAACTGAGATGATTGATCTCCAACAACCACAACCATCTTCCTTTGTGATAGGTATGACTCCAACCAGCGCAGAGTTTTCCCCCTGATTCCCATTGACTCCAGTTTTGCCAGGGCTCCTTGATGCCACACTCAGTCAAATGCAGCCTTGATGTCAAGGGCAGTCACTCTCACCTCACCTCAGGAGTTCAGCCCTTTTGTCCATGTTTGAATCAAAGCTGTAATGAGGTCAGGAGCTGAGTAGCCGGCAGAACCCAAACTGGGCATCAGTGAGCAGGTTATTGCTAAGCAAGTGCCGCTTAAAAGCATTGGTGATGACTCTTCCATCACTTTACTGATGATTGGGAGTAGACTGATGGGATGGTAATTGGCCTGGTTGGATTTGTCCTGCTTTATGTGTACAAGACATACCTGGGCAATTTTCCACATAGCCGGGTAGATGCCAGTGTTGTAGCTGTACTGGAACAGCTTGATTAGGGGCGTGGCAAGTTCTGGAGCACAAGCCTTCAGTACTGTTGCTGGAATATTGTCAGGGCCCATAACCTTTGCAGTATCCAGTGCCTTCAGCCATTTATTGATATCACTTGGAGTGAATCAAATTGGCTGAAGACTGCTGGGGACCTCTAGAGGAGGCTAAGATGGATCTTCCACTCGGCACTTCTGGCTGGAGATTGTTGCAAATGCTTCAGCCTTATCTTGTGCACTGATGTGTTGGGCTCCCCCATCATAGAGGATGGGAATATTTATGGAGCCTCCTCCTCCAGTGATTTGCTTAATTGTCCACCACCATTCATGACTGGATGTGGCAGGACTGCAGAACTTAGATCTGATCTGTTGGTTGTGGGATCGCTTAGCTCTGCCTATCACTTGTTGCTTATGCCGTTTGGCACGCAAGTAGTCCTGTGTTGTAACTTCATCAGATTAACACCTCATTTTTAGGTATGCCTGGTGCTGCTCCTGGCATGCCCTCCTGCACTCTTCACTGAACCAGGGTTGATCCCCTGGCTTGGTGGTAATGGTAGAGTGGGGGATATGCTGGGTCATGAGGTTACAGATTGTGTTCGAGTACAATTCTGCTGCTGCTGATGGCCCACAGAGACTGGTTGCCCAGTCTTAAATTGCTAGATATGTTCGAAATCTATCCCATTTAGCACAGTGGTAGTACCACACAACATGATGGAGAGTATCCTCAATGTGAAGAAGGGACTTAATCTCCACAAGAGCTGTGCGATGGTCACTCCTACCGATACTGTCATGGACAGATGCAATAGCAACAAGTAGATTGGTGAGGATGAGGTCAAGTATGTTTTTCCCTCTTGTTGGTTCCCTCACCAACTGCCGCCCAGTCTAGCAACTATGTCCTTTAGGACTTGGCCAGCTCGGTCAGTAGTGGTGCTACCAAGCCACATTTGGTGATGGACATTGAAGTTCGCCACCCAGAGTACATTCTGTGCCCTTGCCACCCTCAGCGCTTCCTCCAAGTGGTGTTCACCATGGAGGAGCACTGATTCATCAGCTGAGGGTGGGTGGTACATGGTAATCAGCAGGAGGTTTCCTTTCCCGTGTTTGACCTGATGCCATGAGACTTCATGGAGTCCGGAGTCGATATTGAGGACTCCCAGGGCAACTCCCTCCCGACTGTATACCACCTCTGCTGGGTCTGTCCTGCCGCTGGGACAGAACATACCCAGGGATGGTGATTGTCGTGTCTGGGACACTGTCTGTAAGGTATGATTCTGTGAGTATGACTGTGTCAGGCTGTTGCTTGACTAGTCTGTGGGACACCTCTCCCAATTTTGGCACCAGCCCCCAGATGTTAGTCAGGAGGACTTTGGAGGGTCGACAGGGTTAGATGTGGCATTGTCGTTTCTGGTGCCTAGGTTGATGTTGGGTGGTCCATCTGGTTTTATTCCTTTTAGACTTTGCAGTGGTTTGATACAACTATTTCTCACATGCTCTTTAAAAACCATCAAAACAGTACAGCGCCATTTTTGTTTCTCTTGTTGTCAGTTTCAGGCTTTCATTCATTTTACTGACACAAACTATGGATGAGTTATTCAAGCTCAAAGGCAGAAATGGGCCAGAGATGTATGGGAATAACGCTCCAGATTTGACAATGCCAATGCTCTCCTGGCTGGCTTCCCACCTCCCACCCTCCATAAATTTCAATTCATCTAAAACTCTGTTGCCTGTGTCTGAACTGACTCCAGGTTTCATTTACCTATCACCCTTGTGCTCAAAGACCTAGATCGGTCCCTGATCAGCAAGGCTTTCGAATTTAAAGCTCTCATTCTTGCATTCAAACCCCTCCACGGCCTCGCCCCTCCCTATTTCTGGAATACCCTCCAGCCTTATGACCCTCCAAGATATCTAAATATGGTCTGTTGTGCACCTCCACTTCCTTTTGCTCCACCATTGGTGGCTGTGACTTCCAGCTGATTTGGCCCTACGCTCTAGGATTCACTCCCTAGACCTCTCCACTTCTCTGCCTTTCTCTCCTCCTTTAGGATGCTCGTTACAACCTATGGACTAGACTTTCTGGTTCCGCCTGCCATCAAAAGGTCCGTTGACTTCGGACGGGAATTTCAAAATCCCGCCCTATGTGAATACAATTCTTTGCTGCAAAAGTTGTTGGGGTAAAGTTATGTAGGTTAAATGACAGTGAGGGATTTCTGGTCTATTATCTTTTGTCTTGTTCATCCTTTGAGTCAAAGCACTCATCTGGGCTGTTTGGTAGGGTTCAGCTGGGTACATTGGTGACTGCTAATATCCTTTTAAAACTCAAAATCCAACCGGACATTTTGGGGCTGAGATTGCTCTCGATGAGAAGTGGAAGGAAATCTGGGTTGCGCTTGTGGTATTTGTGGTTTTATCTGACGTGTAATATACCTTTAAGAAGAATGTTATAAAGGAAGATCACATGATCTTAGGTATCCAATAGTAGAGTAGTGCGGGCGACCTCAGTAGTCAGTAGTGTAGAGACAGATTTTGAAGTGTAAGCACATGTTGATTTGCTGCTGACTATCTTTGTAAATAAACTAAGGGAAGAATTTTCCCGTTGGCGAGCGGGGGCGGGGCCCGCTATCCGATGCGTAAAATGACGCACGGTGATGTCGGGCGGGCATCCTGATGTCACCGCGTGTCATTTAGATTGTCAGTTTGCCAGGTATGCAGCTGCGTTGGCTACGCACCATTCGAGCTGTCAAAGGCCATTGACAAAGTAATTAAAGTTGTTAAGAATGCTGCCCGTCCAACCTTAAGGCTGGAGGGCAGGCGAAGAGCCCAGGCGGCCCTCGCATTTTTCACGCAACCTCATCCACGAGTGGGATGAGGTTTCACGAAGGGTTTATTATTTACATGAAATTTTTTGAAAAAATTAATGGACATGTCCCAGCTCATGTGACAGTTTCACATGAGGGGACATGTCCTCAAAAATTTTGTTTTTGCCTTAATTAAATATTCCAGAACTTAAACTGATCTCCCTGAGGCACGGAGGTGCCTCGGGGAGATTTCTGCACTCTATCACGCACGTGCATGAAAGAGCGCAGGCCCCGACTCAGGGAATCCCCCCCTTGCCCGCACAGGGAGTGCACGGCGCTTCTGGGATGCGTCACGCTATGTGGGCCTTAATTGGCCCGCCCACGTAAAATGGCGGTGCGCACCCGATGGGGGGTGCCGATCAGGTTTGCACTTGCTCCCGCACGCCCCCACACAACCCCCCCACCCCACCCCGACGGGGGGAATATTCAGCCCTAAGAGTTTCTATCTAAGAAATGTCTGCCAATCAACTCTATCAATAGTACCAACTCGGTCACCACTCACAACAAGGGTGCGAAGAGGATCCACAGGATTCAAGAACGCTGTAAATTAAACATTTCTGGGACGGCCTGCTTAAAAACTGAGCAACATCTGAATATCCAGTATCTTTGACAGTTCATTAATTACAAAGGAAGGCAGGCGTCGTCCTGTTTCTCGCAAGGATGAATGTCGACCATTCTATGTTTGTAACGAAGAGCACTTACAATTTTACAAGGACGCATTCTGAATCTAATGTTTACTCACAAACATTCTAAAAGTCATTCCAAGTATATCAGTAAAAAAAAGATTTGTTAAGATTCTGAGAAGAGGATTGTCACTTTGAAGTCAGTGGCCAAAAACATCTTTAATAAGTACTTTGCATCAGCCTTTACTAAAGGAAAGGATATCGGAGAGGAAGTGAATCCTGAAATAGTTGAGAGTAAGCTGGGAGACGTTTTGATGGCTAACAATAGAATGTAAGTTAGTTAAATGGGCAAAGTGCCAGTGCCTCAGGGATGAAATTGCCAAAACCCCAGGAATTAGGGGGGGTAATTTTCACCTATAATCTGCCCAGAAACTGACGACCAAATCAGCCGCCCATTTCACACCCTGCCCAACTTTACTTTCTGGTGAATGGTATGGTATTGGCAGTTTCTCCCTGAACAGGTTAAGTTAACATTAGTCCCTATATTTCAGGGCTGTATTGAGTGTGGCTGCATTTCAGAGGGCTGGAGTGTAACCAATGTAGTATCCATTTTTGAAAAAGACGCCAGCTAATTTGGGTAATTACAGGCCAGTTAGATTAACATCTGTTGTGGAGAAAATTTCGGAGATTTTATCTAGACATGTAGTAATTTCATTCTTAATTAAAGAGAAAATAGTTAGGAGTAGTCAACTGTACATCAGAAAGGATGATCGTACTTGACATCTTTGAGGAGACAACAGGTATGGTAGGTTGAAATTGCAATGGATGTAATGTACATGGACTTCAGGAAAAGCTTTGACAAGGTACCATGTGTGGAATTAGAGGAGAACACAGAGGAGAACAAACAGGATTAAAAATCAGTTAAAAAGAAGAGAACAGAGGGTAGCAGATGTGGGCAGTCTTTCCAGAGTGACTGCAAGTGGATGAGAGGTGTCCCACATCATTCAGTTCTAGCTCTGCTCTGTTTTCTGTGTGCATCAATAAATTCAGTTATTGGCCTAGAGGAGATAATATCAGAATTTATAGATGGTACCAAAATATTTGATACCAAAACATTTGGCAGATGGGAGTATAACGTGGGTAAATGTCACTTTGGCAGGAAGAATGGAAAAGTAGTGTATTATCTAAATGGAGAGAGATTACAGAACTCAGTGGTACAGAGGGATCTGGGTGTTCTGCTACATGAATCACATAACGCTAGTAAGCAGGTACAGCAAATGATTAGGAAGGCAATTGGAATGTTGGCATTTATTGCAAGAGGAATGGAATATAAATGTAGGGAAGTTTTGCTACAATTTACCAGGACCTCGGTGAGGCCACATCTGGAATAGTGTGTACAGTTTTGGTCTCCTTATTTAAAAAAAGATATAATTGCTTTAGAAGCAGTTCAGGGAAGGTTCACTGGACTTATTCCTGCGATGAAGGGGCTGTCGTATGAAGGAAGGTTGAACAAGTTGAGCCTATACCCATTGGAGTTTAGAAGAATGAGAGGTGATCTTATTGAAACATATAAGATCCTGAGGGGACTTGATAGGGTGGATAGGGTGGATACCCAGAGGATGTTTCCTCTTGTGGGGGAGACTGAAACTAGGGAACATAGTTTAAAAATAAGAGATCTCCCTTTCAAGATGGAGATGAGGGGAAACTTCTTCTCCCAAAAGGTTGTTGGTTTGAACAATTCTCTTTTCCAGAAAGTAGTGGAGGCTGGATCTTTGGATTTATTCAAGACAGAGTTAGACAAGAGAGTCAAGGCTTATGGGGGGGGGGGGGGGTGCAGACAGGAAAGTGGAGCTGAGACCACAACCAGGTCAGCCATGATCTTATCAAATGGCGGAGCAGGCTCGAAGGGCCAGATGGCCCATTCCTCCTTCTTTGTTCCAATTGACTACAAATAATTCTTTAAAAAGCTGCAAAGGGATATTGATAATACAGGGGAATGGCTTAAAGGTTGCAAATGGAATTCAATGTCATTAAGTGTGAAGTAGTTCACTTTGTTTAAAAAAAAGTAGCAATTATAATCTGAATGGAAACAGGGACAGTGCCTGTGGAAGAGTAATTGGTGGTTACAGGTTCACAACATTAAGGGGTTGATAAGACCATGATAAAAGCTGGTAGATAAAACATAGAAAAACAAGAAGTAATGATGTGCATATAGAAACCTTGAGTCTTCAGATAGAGCTGTGTGTGCTGTAATGGGCACCAAACTATAGGAAGGATATCGAGAGAGGATACAATGTAGGTGCACAAGGATGCTGACTAGTACGAGGAAATCCCATGACAAAGGAAGATTATAACATTGAAGCTTTTTTGGTTAAAACAACACAGATTACCGGTGATGAGCTAAAAGTTTAAAATTATGACTAAGGGACAAGTTAGGTAAACAGAGACTGTTTCCAATTGTTGGAGGGTGGAGAGTGAGGGGCCATAGGGGAAAAAAAAACTAAATGGAAGAGATTTAGAACAGAGGAGTAGAGAAACCTTTATACATACAGAGAGGTGGGATTGTGCAATTCACTTCTAGGTTTAGTCGTTCAGGCAGGAACTGTCAACATTCAATGTTAAATTGGATGGGCGGGTGAGGAACAAATGGATATGGGAACCGGGCAGGTAAATATGACTGGAATTATTTACTCGCCAGGAGTGTAAACTCTGTCACAGACTAGTTAGGCAGTAATGGTCTGTTTCAATATTGTCAGTCCTTTGTACTTACTTGTATGATCTTACAACTCAGCATGAAGCGCTCTCAGGGCAACTATCTGCAACAATACGCAGAGTAAAACTCCCTCCCCGACCAGTGGCTCAGTAAGTCATGTAACCACAACCTCATAAAAGTGCCCACTGCTACACGCCGATATGTGTTTCTCTGTTTCTTTCCAGGGTCTTTCCTATGACCTCTCTGGCTGAGATTACCACTCTGTGGTATTCAGGGTCCTGCTATAAAATGGGTTGAATCTGGCTAAACTTAATCCACTTAAGACTGGAAGAGGGAGCAAAGACTTCTGTCCCATCAGTTTGGATCGAGTGCAAACTTTTGCTGTCTCTCATCTGATTTTCACTGTCGTGCCAATTTTGTGCATATTAAGCATTACATTTAACTCACCCCGCCCCACACTGGCCACCATTGTTTCTTACTGTTACTTGTTGAATGATGGTTATAACTTCAATTCTCCCGTACTATGTGCAATCTTGCAGCAGCCAAGTGTTCAGTACAAGAGTGAGACACTTCATTTCTACAAGCGCTTTCACAATGAGATCCATCATCTCACACAATTCATGGCAGAAGGTGAAGTGTACAATGAGAACAAAGTGAAACAAATACAAGGGAAGCACGAATCAGCTTCAGTGCATGAATTACAGGGCTCGGATAGGTATTGACTCCAATGAACCTTTTAAGTGGACTTATTGCGCTCTGAATTCACCAGCACTGATTGTGACTTAACTTGGCAGTTGTCTCTTTCATGTGCCAGTAAGTAGATCAAACATGCCAATATGAATTATCAGGGCTAATGGAGATGCAGAAGGTGAATGTTTCCCACAGAACATTGTCGTGGGCTCTTCTGTGCTCTACAGATAGTGGGATTGGACCATGTACAATAACCAAATGCCAGGAAGTCCTTCGTAATCCCTTAGAGTTCCCCCTTGTTTTGCAGCGTGCTCTCTTTCCAAACTCTGGGACTGAAATTTCCAGTTGGATTTTGGGCAAAGAGCACCACCAGTTACAGGGGATTGGCAATAACATAGCTGATAGTTTTTAACACTTGCTTACTCTATGATTTCTTCTTCAAATACAATTTCTCATTATTTTGTCACAGAGGACAAATGACCACAGCAAAGAAACTGAGTATTAGAAAATATAGATTCAAAGCAAAACATAGGTTGTCGTGGGTGGGCGGGGGTGTGGGGTTGAGGTTACTATCAGATCAGCCATGATCCTATTGAATGGCGGAGCAGGCTCGAGGGGCCGAATGGCCTACTCCTGCTCCCAAATCGTACGTTCAGATGCTCATGTGCCATACTTTGGAACTGACTTTCTCTGTGTAGACATTGAAAGTGGAAATCTGATCGCTCATAAACCTGCATCTCACAATATTAATATCGTGTAACACATCCAAAAGGAAATTCCTGTGCCTCTGAGTCCTATCAGCATCAAAACCTGTTTCGCATTATCAACTAACATTTGTCCAGCGAAACACATGCATGGACGTTAGTTAGTATGCTGCAGTTAGATAATAAAGCTACCTGTGGGAAATAGCTGCTGGGTGTTTGTCAATAGCAAGGGACCATTTTGGTCGTGTGACAGGAGAACAGGTTGCATAATGGGTTAATAGAATAGATATGCTAATGAGTGATGTGGACATGATGTATCATTGATGTGCGAGACTCTCTCTCTCTCTCTCGGGAGAGGAAGAGGATGGAACACTCTGTACTCAGGAGAAACACACTTACTCTGCAACCTGTTTGTAAACGGGCCTGCATATTTTGGGTGGAAAGGCTTCCCTGCCCCCCCCCCATCTGAAGAGTCGGCAGGGAACACAGTCCTGCCAACTCTGCCTGCCCCACAGCCAATTCACACTGGAAAGGGCATCAATTAGCTGCAAGTGGCACTTCGCTCCCCACCCGGGAGGAAGTCCCGCCTTAGAGAGCTGCCGGCCAATTTGATTGGCTGGCAGCTCGCCAATTTCTGGAGCGACAGGAGCTGCAGTGGACAGAAGAGGACATTCCAGAAGATGCCTGGACGGCAAGGTAAGTTTTCGGGGTCCCAGGACGGGGAGCCTAGGGAAGGCCTTGGGGGCGGCGGGGGGGGGGGGTGGAAAATGGGTGATTGGGGTGTTCAGGGACAGGCCAGGAAGGTGGGGGGGTGGAGGGAGGAGAGGGAGGTCCAGAGGCCACCAGACCTTAAGGGGGTGGCGCCCTCAGTTAGAAGGGGGCTTCTGATGGAGGCACCCTCCCCACCCCTCCACACACCCTTCCAGGCCCAGGCCTAAGCCTATTTGTTTTCGGGCTTCCCTCACGTTAGGGAAATCCTCCCATCAGCCTAAACACTGAGGCTGGGCGGGAAACGGCCCTTAAGTGGCCAATAATTGAGCGCGGGTGGGTGGTCTGTCTGAGGCCTTGCCCGCCCCATCCTAAAATGGTTGTGAGGTTGGGGTGGGCAGGAACCCAGGGGGAAGCCCGTTCCTTCTATTTCATCCTTCCCCACCCCCCTCCACCCCCACCCCACCCTCATCTGTCCGCCTAAAAACCCGCCAGTGGAGGAGTGTGAAATTCAGGCCAGAGGAAGGTGAAATTCAGGCCATAGTGCTAATTAAGGCAAGTACCACAATACGACTACAGTCTGTCTAATGGAAGACACACACCAGTAACCAAGGACCTCATGGTGGCATCACAAAGCGTGGTAGCAGCGGTGGTGACACCAACCTGGCCAGAGATTGGTGCCATCAATGTAACCACAGTAACAGAGTGAAGGAAAGCCTAGTAGCAGCTCACAGAAGGAGGCGGCACACTGGAAAGAGGCAGCAATATCTATACCCAGTGAGCAGTCCCTGCCCCTACCGCCCGTTTGAATGTCACGAGGCCCCGCAGAGAGGTCAAAAGTGGGAGTTATGGAAGAGGCACTACCTCCGACAACGAGCAGCATTGGGCCTTCACACAATGTAGCAGAAGCACCAAGTCAGTTCGTTTCTTTATGCTGTGGGTCCAGCAGCAGACAAGATTCTCCTTAGGTAGGGGATGGAGGAGTCCACTGTGGACTCTGACACCATTCTCAAAGCCTTCGACACATATTTTAGGCCAAAGCAAAACTTAGTGATAGAGCAAGCACATTTTAACCAAAGGTCCCAACCAAAGGGGAATCGATTGAATTATTTCTCACCACCCTGTTTGCCTAGCTAGTTCTTCTGGATATGGGGCACTGAAGGACCAGCATATTCGTGATCGCATAGTTGTGGGCGTCTGCGATGAAAAGCTCTCTGACTTTCTACAGACCCAAGACGGCCTTACATTAGATGAAACGGTCCAGTGCGCGTGGCAGGCTGAAGGCCGAAATAAATTGGGCTATAATTCGGAGCGGCTCCGAGGCTCTAGGTGACTCTGGTTAACTGGGTGGGCCCACAGGCTGCGGCCTCACCCACACAAAAGCCCGCCGAAACAGGCAAAAGGGCAGGAAGCCCCACTGCAGCAGCCATTTTGAGATGTTTATATTGTGGCATGAAGAAACAACACAGGCACCAAGTCTGTCCATCAGGGGGTGCGGAATGCTTCCAATGTAGGAAGACTGGACATTTCAAATGCTTCTGTAAGTCCAACAACTTCAACTGATGAAGAAGACAAGAGAACAGCTGTGAAACACACTCAATCCAAGGAATTGGAAATCAAGACAGAGACAAGAGTTTCATGGGGAAGTAAATGCTTTTAACCAAGACTATTGGTCAGTTACCCTGCAAGTTAAAGGCTTCAATATCACCTTTAAAATTGATACTGGAGCTGCCGCCAGCAGATGATCTAGACTGGCTTCAGCCAACACACTTTCATCCATCAGATATTAAGTTGCAAGGTCCAAGTGGCAAACCCTTCCAATAAAGACAGGATAATTGCTCCTCTTAGTTACAAGTGGCGACAGATCATTGATTCTCTCGATGTTGTTCACAATCAACGCACATCCTTAGTAAGTGGAGATGTTGGTGTACTACTGCGAATCCTGGAAAAACCAGATGAAGACCAACATTTGAACAACTTGATGCCTTTCATGGAACAATCTTTGTGGTCTTATGTAGAAACAGTGGAATTTCAGCCTACAGCAACTGAGGAGGTTTTTTCAGTCAGCAGTGATTTCCTTTCCATCACAGAGATACCTTCCACTAGACCTTGGGTGGGTGGATATTGAGGTTGCGGGTCTCTCAGTTCTTTACGAAGCTAGGCCAAAGGAGGCGGAGACAGAAGGTACTGAGGCAGGCGGTGCCCATCCACATGAAGACCTTTTGGACCTGAGTTGGCTCTTTCCTGAAGAAAGTTGCAACATTGGTTGATCTGGTGGAGGATGAGGGCCTAGAGGTTGGTCCATCATTCCAATTGATAGACGCACCATATGAAGTCTCTAAAAACAAAAAACTACTGCGGATGCTGGAAATCCAAAACAAAAACAGAATTACCTGGAAAAACTCAGCAGGTCTGGCAGCATCGGCGGAGAAGAAAAGAGTTGACGTTTCGAGTCCTCATGACTCTTCAGCAGAACTGAGTAAAGTTAGGAGAGGGGTGAAATATAAGCTGGTTTAAGGTGGGGGGAGAGAAGTTGGGGGGTGGGTGGGTGGTAGTAGGGACAAGCAAGCAGTGATAGGAGCAGATAATCAAAAAAGTCTCTGATTTTTTTCTGAGGAGTCAGATGCGTTTCTAGCAGCTGAGTGCATTCAGATCTTTCTTCCACTGAATCTACCGATGCAATACTTAGTCTATCGCTGGTTAACCATGAAGAGTCTTCCAGGAAGAATGACTTGCTTCATTCCATGCTTCAGTCCGTAGGGGATCACACTGCCAAAGAGTTGGTAGCACCTATTTTCAGGGGTGAGTGTCAATTAATGCCTGTACTTCAGCCCCAGCTGAAAATCTTCTTCCCAATAGAGCTGTATTATAGCACAGAAACCGAGCCAGAATCTTCAGAGCTTCTACAGCTGCAAGATCCTGTATTTGTCTTCAGGACATTCGTCTACAGGAAATTCACCTTTATACCATCTTTGAGATTCATCCCATTGTAACAAATGGTATTGTCTTATCTTCTCCTCAAAAATTCTTCCCATTGCCCACTGTGGAACAGCCTCACACCATGAAAAGTGTGGTGATGTTACCACTGCCTCCAGAAAGCAGACATTCTTTCAGAAATCCAACCAGGAAATCATCTCTTCTTTGCTTCCTGTAATGCCTACAGGAACTTCTTGTTGTCTAGATTCGATAGAATTATAGATCGGCAATACCTCTTTTGTCTTTGTTGCAGCAGTCAATGATACGGCTCATTGGAGTTGAAGATCATTCATCTTCTCCGGTTTTTTTCCCTCCGTGTGCTTCAAGGGGGCAAAACATTCTTCAGAAAGTCCGAATTTCTCTAGTTCGAGAGAGTCCAAAGATTGATGTCCTTCAGTCTTCTCTCTTGCATTGGTCTTTCATTGACAAAGGCCATTGCCCTTACAGTTCAGCGGTCCTGGAGTCTACTCTCCGCTTACCAGCAATAATGCAAAGATGCTGTCCCATTTCGCCAATGGTGATGTCATCCATGGAAAAGAAGAATGTCTAAATGTCTCCAAGACATCTTCCCTAAGGGCTGAGAATACTCTGGGAGACTGGATCCCTAATAACAGTAACTTGGGGAGGGAGAGGAGTAGGAGTAGGAGTTGGGTAGAATCTGTAGCAGTAAAAGGGAGGTACAGAAATGCAATGTAAATAGTTAAAATATATATTTTCATATTGTTGTTAAGAAGTTGATTGAATACTTGGGGGGAGGTACATACAAATTAGGAGCAAGAGTAGGCCATTCAGCTCCTCAAGCCTGCTCCGCAATTCAATAGGATCATGGTTGATCTGATTGTGGCCTCAGCTCCACATTCCACCCACCCCCAATAACCTTTGACTCCCTTGTTAGTCGAGAATGTGTCCACCTCTGCCTTAAAAATATTCATTGACCCCCGCCTCCATCGCTTTCTGGGGGAGACAGTTCTGAGGATCCACAACCCTCTGAGAGAAAATAATTCTTCTTATCTCCATCTTATTTCTAAACTGTGTCCTCTAGTTCTAGCCTCTCCCACATGGGAAAACATCCTTTTAGCATCCACCCTGTCAAGTCCCCTCAGGATCTTATATGTTTCAATAAGGTAACCTCTCAATCTTCTAAACTCCAATAGATACAGGCCCAACCTATCCATGCAAGATAAACACCCCCCCCACCATCCCAGTTATCCCAGGTGTAGTGTAATGGGTTAATGGAATAGATATGCAAATGAGTGATGGAGATAATGATGTATCAATGACATCAGGCAGTCAGGTGCTAGACTCTCTCTCTCTTTAGAGAGAGAAGTTTGAAAGTGAGAGAGGTTGGAATACATTGTACTGAGGAGAAACATACCTACTCAGTAACCTCTTTATTTAGATCTATTGTTAATAAACCAGTTTAAAGCAAGTACAGAGTAAGACTACAGTCTATCAAGGGAAGATAGGTCACGCACATCATAAAGCGAGAACCACGCCAAGAGTCCACAGATCATGGTGGCAGTACAAAACTTTCAAATAACTAAATGATTATAAAGAAAGTAAATGTCTACCTCAGAGGAAACCTCTTCAACATCTTCCAGTAGCAGTAAGCCATAATGCTCTCGTTATGAGATTGTGATACCAAATAATAAAGAAGGGAAACCTACACTTGAAGGAACCTTCAATGATGCTGTCTGAAGCACACAGGCAACAGAAAAAACCAAGCTTTAGAATCATAAGATGACAGAGAACAGGAGGAAGTCATTTGATACTTTGCGCTTATGCTGGCTCGTTGACAGAGCTATTCAATTAGTCCCACTGTCCTGCTCTTCAAGGAATTATCCAATTCCCAGTTCCCTTCTGAATATTACTATTGCTTCCACCACCCTATCAAGTTATGCGCTCCAGATCACAGTAACTCGCTGTGTAAATATTTTTTTCCCTAATGCCTCCTCTGCTTCTTTTGCCAATCACCTTTAATCTTCTAGTTACCAATCCTTCTGCCACTGAAAATGGCTTCTCTCTCTTTACTTTGTCAAAACCGTTGATGGTTTTGAACACCTCCATGAACTCTTTTCTGCTCTAAGGAGAACATAATTCCATAATTTGGACAATTCCAAACAGTAATGACCCTCTGAGGGAAGAAATTCCTCCTCATTTCCGTCTTAAACTCTACCCCCTAGTTCTAGATGCACCCGCGAGAGGAAGCATCCCCTCAGCATCTACGCTGACAAGCCCCACCCACACCGCCACCACCCCACCCCCCCAGAATCTTATGTGTTTCAGTAAGATCATCTCTCATTCTTCTAAACTCCAGTGAGTATGTATAGGCCCAACGTGCACAACCTTTCCTCACAAAGCAAACCCCTCATAGACTGGACTGTGGTTTCTGATCCTTTTTCAATGTTTGTTTGTTAGGCTGTCGGGCTTCACTAAATGTCACTTGAGATAACTGTGTAAATTACACAAAAGTAGCAGGGATTTGCACATTCCAGACTGTGTATCCATCTCCCCGATGGGATGGCTAAGATCAGGCTTGTAGGGTGTGGGCAATTCCATGTACTGTACAACTAGGCTGTTTGTGCAAAGATTAAGGCAACCATAGAAGAGTTACAAACTTGGGTGTTGTAATTATAATAAGTCAAACAAAATTACACATTATCCATAATTCATGACATATATTACATAATATGCACACTTTCATTTCTGGTTGGGAAAACAAAGAGCTGCATTAATTTGTTTTTTGCTTCAGGTTGGACCTTTGCCAACTTTCTCTGCCATCTTCATCCCACCTTTGTAGCCGGTATCACACACAGGGCAGCGCTCAACGCAGGTGACAGGGTATTGCCCACCGACTGGAGGGCCTCCCAGAGCCCCACGTCACCTCCTTTGGGGTTGGTCTGCTGAATTTAGTGGGCAGCAGCTGGCCCTCCCCAGGATCAAGGACCCCGGATGGGGTGGGGGGAGCGAGTGTGGACATGCCACCCCCCCCACCACTCCCCCCCCCCCCCCCCCCCCCCCACCCCAAAGAGCTGCCGGCCAATCAGAAGCGGGTAGCTGTGCATTGCCGGCAACACCACTGAGATTGGTGGTAGCTGCTGGCACCAGAAGCCTAATATTGCCAAGGGATCCCAGGCCAAAGGTGAGTAAGGGTAGAAAGGTGGATGTGGGCTTAGGTTGGGGGAGGAGGATTGGCAGGAAGGGCAGACGGGTGGTTCTATTTTCTATATTTACCTATTTTGAAATATTCTTTTTATGACATGTGAAGACAGGCACTTACTCTGAAAATGCACTGGAACACAAGTTGCCATAAATAAACTGCAGTACACTCATCAATTTTAATGCAAGGGAAAAAAATCCTCATATACATAGAAACAGACATACATACAAACACAAAATCCTCATGTACATAAAAATACAGGTTCCAGCATTTGCAGTTTGTTCATTTCTCCTTTTGTATGAAGTAAACAATGACCATCTCCAACAATACAGAATCTAACCATCGCCCCTTGACATTCAATGGCATTATCATCACTGAATTCCCCCACTATCAACATCATGGGGGTTATCATTGACCAGAAGCTGAATTGGACTAGCCATATAAATACCGTGGTTACAAGAGCAGGTCAGAGGCTAGGAAATCTGTGGTGAGTAACTCACCTCCTCACTCCCCAAAGCCTGTCCACCATCGACAAGGCACAAGTCAGGAATGTGATGGAATACTCTCCACTTACCTGGATGAGTGCAGCTCCCACAACACTCAAGAAGCTTGACACAATCCAGGACAAAACAGCCTGCTTGTGGCACCCCATCCACAAACAGTCACTCCCTCCACCACCACCGACGCACAGTAACAGTAGTGTGTACCATCTACAAGATCCACTTCAGGAGCTCACCAAGGCTCCTTATATAGCCCCTTCCAAACCCATGACCACTACCATCTAGAAGGACAAGGGCAGCAGACACATGGGAACACCACCACCTGCAAGTTCCCCTCCAAACCCCTCACCATCCTGACTAGGGAATATATCACCGTTCCTTCACTGTCACTGGGTCAAAATCCTGGAACTCCCTCCCTAACAGCACTGTGGGTGTACCTACATCATATGGACTGCAGCGTTTCAAGAAGGCAGCTCACCACCACCTTCCCATGGGCCATTAGGGATGGGCAATAAATGCTGGCCCATATCCCATGAAAAAGTTACAACAAGACTATGGTTCTCAGAAAGCGTCAGCTCTTTTTAAAAATGTTTTACCCTCAAGTTCACGCGCAACCAAGGCCAGAATCTTCGGGTTGGCGTGAGGGGGCGGGCCCTGCTCGCTGACACGTAAAACGATGGCGGTGACGTCGGGCGTGCATCCCGATGTCACCGCACGTCATTACGATTTTCAGTTCGGCGAGTGCACACCGGGGTCGGCTGTGTGCCCGCCGAACTGTCAAAGGCCTATTAAGGCCATTTAAACACTCGTTAAAACTATCAACAGAGCTGCCCGTCCAACCTTAAGGTTGGCGGGGGGGGGGGGGCAGGCGAAAAGCCCAGGCGGCCTTCACATTTATCATGAAGCCTCATCCACGGGCGGGATGAGGTTTCATGAAGTATTTATAAATCCAATAAATCTTTAAATTCAAATACGTTGACACGTCCCAGCTCACGTGACACTGTCACATGAGGGGACATGTCTGAAAAATTTATTTTTTCTTTATTTAACTTTTGAAAAATGAGATTGAACTTCCTGAGGCAGCTCCGTGCCTCAGGGACATTTCTGTGCTCTTCCGCGCGCATGCGTGAAAGAGCGCAGGCCCCGACTCTCTCTCTCCCCCCCCACCACCCCCCGCCCGCACAGGGAGCGCTCAGCGCTTCCGGGTGCGCGTCACGCTGGGCGGACCTTAATTGGCCCACCCGCGTAAAATGGCGGCGCGCAGCCGATTGCAGACGGCGATCAGCTTTGAGCCCGCTCCCGCTCAGCACCCCCGACGGGGACAAAATTCTCCCCCAAGTGTGAGAAAGTAATGGTTCATTGATTAGTCCTAACAATTGGTTCCAAAAGTCACTAAACATGCCCTCTGACCTGTCTGAACAGTGAATACTGATGACTTTGGATTTCAGTGATAAAAGCTGATTTGTCTCTTGGAACAATTGACATAGACTAAAATAGTGTCTGTCAATTTAAAACATTGGCATTGGCTGTGGGCATCATTGATAGCATACAACTGAAAGAGAATTTACATCTTCATTTTTAATTGTTGTTCAACCAGCTCAAAATCATTAACATTTTCTGTTTTTATTTCACAACCATTAATGTGTGTGCAGCAGAATCTTTTCCACAACTTCAATTCTCCCCTTCGCATCTTGAAGGTGCTGTCTACTTACTAAGGCACAATTCTATGCGTCCTCTCTGGCACCACACTCAGTAACCAATAGGCCTTTTATGAGGCTTGCCAATGAGTGTCAGTACTGCAGCTGACTGCAGGACACATCGAGCAAGCCAATTAAGAGCATCATCCCGCTTCCCCCCGGTGTTTTACCAGCGTTGTGGCCAGGGGAGACCCACGTCATCTTCCCCCACACCTCCCCCTGCCAGTTCACCCCTCCCTAAAATCCTCCCCCCCCATAGCCTCTTGGAGCAGGCCCCCCACCACCTCCACAGCTTGAACCCCGACCCCAGGCTTACCCGGGCTTCTCGGCACGGTGGGGGCTGTCTGTAGCCCTGGCAGCGGCCAGTGCTCCCAGCTGAGGCTGCTGGGAGTGCAGGGTTACCGACCAATCCGATTGCCCAGCAGCTCTCTCTCTCTGAGGTAAGGGCCGGATGCCTCGCCTTAGAACACCAGTGTTAAATTCCTGCGGCTAGGCCCTTGGCATCGTGGGCAGGCCCGACTTTTTAGCCAGGCCGGGGTGGCGACTGAGGGGGTGGGGAACAGGGGACCTGGGAGGAGGGGGGTGGGATCTCGGTGCCCCATAAAATCCAGCCCCATGAATTTGTCCTCGAGATTTTTTTCCTGCAGTATAATTTTGGTTTAAAAAAAAAGTTGTTTTCCCACATAGACCTGATTGATCTAAATGTAGATTTTTTTTTTAAAAAGGAGAAATAAGGTTAAACTTGGGGGAGAAACAGCAGCACATTCAAAAAATAGTGGGAGGAGTGATCTGTAGACAGTCTGAGTCTGTGAAGATTGAAAGCTTTTGCAGACAATGAGAGAATAGCTGGTGCTGTGATGTGTACCAACCAACACGATTCTTTCATAACCCTTGTTAACTGATTGATTGTCATGCACCTCATTTCCTGAACATGACCTCATTCCCCCCCGAAGTGATGATGAACTTTGCCCTTCCTTGTTTCAAGGGAAGCATTGTTGGGTGACCCACGAGTCGGTGTCGGAAGATGCACAAACCCTCCGAGTTGTTAGGGATCAGCCGATCTGTTGGAACAGTGCTGTTGCATTGATTGTCTGCTGAAGGTTTGTTTTCCTGGCTGTCGAAAGAGGCAGTGCTGAAGAAAACAGGAGATCTGCAGTAACGAGGCACGGTTCACCGTAATGCAATCAAAACACCATTAATTCAACACCACTGCCTTATTATTTCGGGGGGAAGCAAGTCAATGCAGCATATATAGCACTGCCAAACAAGACCAGCTGCTCTGCTCTACAGTACAACAGCTGTTTCTGCACAAGTTGGAATTTCTACTTTTAATCCGATTGTATGTATTGAGTAAGCTGCAAACTGAGGCATTGGACAGTCTTCTCTGAGACCATAATGTTATTGTACTGATCCAACATTTGGTAAAACAGCCGGGAAACTGGCCTAGACTTCCGATCAGAGCACGGGCTGTAACCCGCTCATTGAGGGTTTTTCAACACTCATGGGGTCTGGGTGTTGCTGCCTTCTCGAGCTATTGCAGTATGTATACGATGGTGCTCTGACTGAATTCTTAGATAGGGAGCTCCGGGATTTTGACCCAGCGATACTGCAGGGGCCAGCTAAATACTCCCACGTCAGGATGTTGCGTGATTTGGAGGGGAACTTGCAGCTGGTGGTTTTCCCACATGTCTGCTGCCCCTGTCCTTCTAGGCGGTAGAGGTCGCAGGTTTGGGATGTGCTGTTGGAGGAGCCTCGGCGAGTGGTAGGTGGTGGATGGCATGCTGATCAAGCGGGCTGCTTTGTCCTGGATGATGTCGAGTGCCTTGAATATTATGGAGTCTATTCCATTTCCCTCCTGACTGGTGCCTTGCAGATGGTGGACAGGCTTTTGTGAGTCTTTTGCCCTCTGACCTGCTCTTTTGGCCATAGTATTTATGTAGCTGGTCCAATTAAGTTTCAGGTTATTCACAGAATACTGATGGTGGAGGATTCAATAATTACCAAGGAGCAGTGGTTAGACTCTCTCTTACTGGAGATGGTTATTGCCTGGCACTTGTATAATACAAATGTTACTTGCCATTTATCTGTCCAAGCCTTAATGCTGTTCAGATCTTGCTGCATGTGGGTACGGACTGTTTTATCATGTGCAGGTTTGTGAATGGAACTAATCACTATGCAATCATCAGTGAATATCCCGATCTCTGGCCTCCTGATGGAGGGAAGGTCATTGGAGAAGCAGCTGAAGATGGTTGGGCCTAGAATAATGCTACGAGGAACTCCCACAGTGATGGCCTAGGGCCGAGATGATTGCCCTCCAACAACCATAACCATCTTCCTTTATGCTAGGTATGACTCCAACCAGTGGAGAGTTTTCCCCCTAATTCCCATTGACTCCAGTTTTGCTGGGGCTCCTTGATGCCACACTTGATCAAATGTTGCCTAGGTGTCAAGGGCAGTCACTCTCACATCTCTGAATTCCTGCTCTTCTGTCCATGTCTGAAGAGAAATGTTCTGGCAAACCCAAACTGAGTTGTGCTGAGCAGATTATTGGCCACTTGATAGCACCATCGACAACCCCTTCCAGTATTTGGTCGGATTGGATTTGTCCTGCTTTTTGTGGGCAGGACAGATTTGGGCAATTTTCCATGTTGATGGGTAGAAGCCAGTGTTATAGTTGTAGTGGAACAACTTGGATAGAGGCATGGCTAGTTCTGGGACGCAAGTCTTCAGCACTATAGCCGGGATGTTGTTGGTGGCTATAGCCTTAGCTGTGTCCAATGTGCTCAGCTATTTCTTGATATCAGGTGGAGAGAATTGAGTTGACTGGAGACTGGCAGAGTCCAATGTTACCATCAGTATTGTGATTGGAATACATTGGCTATTATTTCAATTAATCCACTATTCTAAGATTGTGCACACTTTTTACCCTCATGTTGCGTATATCACAACAGTGGCTACTTCAACAGTGATTTATTGGTTGTGAAGTACTTTGTGGATGTCCAGCGAAGATGTTATCGATACTCACCTACTTTAACAACTCTTAGTAGTTCCAGTTTAGCAAAGATATCTTTCAAGTGGACTGGACGGGCCGAATGGCCCACTTCAGCTCCAATGTCATATGTCATATATAAATCCATGGGGCTGGTCTCTCACTGAGTCGGGGTGTCTCGGGAGCCCTTTAAAAATGGCAGCCGGAACCAAACTCTGGTATTACTGACCCCATTCCTGGGGTTGCCGATTTTCAGGCGTGCGTTTTAAGGGTATGGGTGGTTCTGGTCGCAGACCCAGCCTGGCCAGCTCCATTGCAAGTATAAGCATGCCCCAGTCCTCTGCAATTTTCATGGAGTCGGGCCAACTTTTCAGAGTCGTAGTTCATGTCACCTCAAGAGGTGTCGTGACCCATAGTCTGCATGAGGGGACCTTTTAAAGTAAGCTCAAAAGGTCATCCTCATGCCTCCCATGCATAGGTAAAGCACCCCATCCACCCCCTATGGCCCTCATGTCCCCCCCATGCCAAGGTATGCCCTCCCAAACAACCCCTTTGGCCTCACATGCTAGGCTATGGCTCTCCTATGTCCATTCACCCAATACAGACTGCATAGACCAATAGCGACAGGAGGATATGTTAAAAATAAAGCTTGAAAAAAATAATTGATAACTTTCCAATTTCTTCTTTTTACGAGAGCCCAATAAAAGTTTCAATCATCTAGACCCTTTAAAGTATCAATAGCAGAAATTACAATCACTTTGAAGCCTCTTGATGTAAATAAACATTGTGAAATTGACAGTATAGATCAAAGAGCCAGAGCTGTCACTCAAGCAATATTTCCTCTGGGGCTCAGGCAAAATTTGGGCCAATGTTACTACAGACTCACAAGGCCTTATAAAATAGTCTTGATTCAGGCTTCATCCTGTTAACATGTGAACTCTACTCCAGACTATTAGACTGCCTGGTAAACTAAAATCCAGCAAAAGTCTCACTAGGTGCCTACCTTTGTGAAAGCTATCATTCCTAAATTTCAAATGATTCAAAACAGATAATGGGGAATTAAGTTTCAGATGTGAGAAACGGGTCCAACTCATGAAAAATAAATTGGTAGGATGCATAATTACATTGATAGATACAATTTGAATGTCAAGCCAGAGTAATTGCAGTTGGTGGGGGACTTGACAGCTAGACAGTAATTTGTAAAGAATGCACATAAATTCCAGTCTTTACTGTATGACTAAAGCTGACCAAACCACAGAGAGTGATTAATGCAACAACGAAAACAAGAAACGCAGACTTCATTAAGTTCAACATGTGAAACAAGCAGTGACAAAAGAGGCAAAATAAGCTTGTAAATTCCAGAAAAAAAACCTTCTGAAACTTCAGTTATAGATCAAAGTGTAGAAAAACCCAGACAGTCAAACACATCTCATAAACAAACAAGCTACAACATCTACACTATTCATGAATTGGCTTCAGCTTTATGTAGCGTTAACTGCATTCACGTGGAACATATTAGTTGATCTATTTGAACTAAATGTACAAATGCTCACATTTTATATTAATAAAGTACCAAAATTGCGTACTATGTGTAGAGTATTGGTTGAAAGGCACTTTGCCATTGCCATGAGAATAAGGCTTTCAGAATCAATCTCTCTGTTTTCAACGCTTTTCTTATTAACGTTATTAAAATATATCTTCTTCGTGCACAAGATTAGGAAGTTGTCTTTCCAAATAAGGTCTAAATTCCAAGCAAATTGGAACATTAGATTCAGTGCTTAGATTTTGCAAAGCCAAACCAAAGTTGAATTTTGCAAAGGGATCACTGAGCGAAATGAAATCCTGGACAGAGTATCAAGGTAAAAACCCGGAATCATTTTATCAATCGGATAATGTAATGATAGAGCACAGTAACAGTACAGTAACAGTACTCTTCCCCCTCCAATATTGTTCTGTGACTGAAGCAGTCCAAATGCAGTAAGACCCGGACAATATCCAGGCTTGGGCTGACAAGTGGCAAGTAACGTTCACGCCAAAAAAGTGCCAGGCAATGACCATCTCCAACGAGAGAGACTCTAACCATTGCCCCATGACATTCAATGGTACTATCACCCCTGAATCCCCCACTATCAACATCCTGGGGGTTACCAATGACCAGAAACTGAGCTGGACTAGCCTTATAAATGCTGTGACTAAAAGAGCAGATCAGAGGCTAGGAATCCTGTAGTGAGTAACTCAGCTCCTGACTCCCCAAAGCCTGTCCAACGTCTACAAGGCACAAGTCAGGAGTGTGATGGAATACTCTCCCACTTGCTTGGATGAGTGCAGCTTCCACAACGTTCAAAAAACTCGACACCATCCAGGACAAAGCAGCCCAATTGATTGGCACCCCATCCACAACCTTTCACTCCCTCCACCATCGACACACAGCGACAACAGTGTGTACCTTCTACAAGATGCACTGCAGGAACTCACCAAGGCTCCTTAGGCAGCAGCTTCCAATCCCTTGAACACTACCACCTAGAAGGAAAGGGTAGCCAACACATGGGAACACCACCACCTGGAAGGTCCCCTCCAAGCCACACACCATCCTGACTTGGAAATATATCGCTGTTCCTTCACTGTCGCTGGGTCAAAAACCTGGGACTCCCTCCCTAACAGCACTGTGGGTGTTCCTACACCACATGGACTGCAGCGGTTCAAAAAGGCAGCTCACCACCACCTTCTCAAGGGCAACTAGGGGTGGGCAATAAATGCTGGCCTAGCCAGCGATGCCCACATCCCATGGATTAATAAAAAATAAAATAAAAAAAGGATTGAAGGAGAAGCATCTAAATATCATCAAAAAGATTGGAATTTGACTCATTGACAGCCACGAGCTTGTATGAAACATTCATGGACCAAAAACAAGATGCAGCTCCCTGCCATCCATTGCTCATCTATGAAACAGGTGACTGTCTGTCAAAGGGCCAGTGCACTGAACTGCTCGCCCGAATCATCTTTCAAGCAGGCTTCTAAATGGATTTCGAGCTCTATTATCCAAAACAGATGGGAACATGTTTAGCCATGTCAATCAGGAACCTACACCAGTTGGCAGGGACCAATTGCCACTTTTGAGGAGGTCTGGGCAGAGCAGGCCCAACTATGCCAACCACATATTCTCCAGATGTTGAAGCTTAAAAGGCCTCTTTGGGGGATTATTTTAACGTTTTTATACAGCTCCCGTGAGCAGAAATGTTCCTCTGGTACTCTCAAAAATATCCTGGCTTGTCACCGACCCATCCCTGTTCACTCCTACTTCCAGTTAGTCTTGCCTGCTGGAGGCTACATAACTCTGGCACACCAATTCTGCTTCTCACCAGCTTGGTAAGCTACAATGGGGCAGGCATTTGGCACCTGCAGCTTGCTAGAAAACTGCTAGTGGAAGTGGATCAGTCCTCCAATACCACAACCATTTGGTGGCCAGCTAGGGTTGCCAACCTTCCAGGATTGGCCTGGAGTCTCCAAGAATTGTAAGTCAATCTCCAGGACACTGCTGTGTGTGACCCAGGAGAACAATCATCAGGATATTAAAAAGATAGTTTTCCTTTGTCATTTTCTTTGAATATTTCTCTTTACCAGATATAATAATATTGAAAATGGGGAAAAAAGGCTGTTTGGCTGACAGTCAAGCATCATCCAATTGGGTAATGAGTCTTATTGCTTTCCAATTGGCGTAGGAAAGCAGTGTGTCACAAGGATGGATGTGTTGGCCGACTAATGGCTGGAGTGCGGGGGCAGGTCATGGGATGAAACCTCCAGAAATACATTTAATCACAGTTGGCAACCCTATAGCCAACCAGAAAATCTCTTCCATGGGTGCAAGGATAGGGTGAGAGAGTCACCAGCCAATTCAAAGATTTCATGATAAGCTGAACTAACATTTCTGATCACATAGTTTTCCTAGAATAAGGGAAATTTTGAAAGGGTCATGGTAATGTAGTGGTTTTATTACTGGATGAGTAATCTCGAGACTTGGACTTAATAATCCAAACAATGTAAGGTTAAATCCCATTGGAGCAGCTTGAGAATTCGAATTCAGTGCAAAATAGAAAGCTGACAATTAAAAAAAAAAAATCTGGCATCGGTAAAACGGACTGAACGAGAAAGGGCCGTTTTGTTTTAAAAGCCTAACGAGTTCACTAATATCCTTTAGAGAAGTAAAACTGACATCCTTACCCAGCCTGGTCTACATGTGACTCCAGTCCCACACCAATCTGATGGACTCTTGACTGCCCTCTGAAATAGCCTACCAAGTCGCTTAGTCTGGTTCAATGCTTACTTTCAATGAATAAAGTATTGGGAGATTGGTAGTATTTCATACAGGGGCAATAAATTGGGCATTTGGGAGCGTTCAGTATAAACATGGGAATTTGAGAGTAAGGGTTCAAAATAAGTGGCATCTGGATTTTTTTTTATGGTGCTGGCTGGCAACATGGTAGCATTAGCACAATTACCGAAACTGCCAACAGCCAATTCAATGGTGCCACCCAAAAAAAAACATGATTAACTTGCTGGTGGTGGGCATACTGGCAGTTTGTGTTCTGCATGCACATTTTCTTTTATTCTTTTCACAGCGTCGCTGTTAGACTAAGGCTGTGAGTAAACCTGGTGGAACCCAAACTGAGCATCAGTGAGCAGGTTATCGTTGAGTAAGTGCCGCCTGATAGCACTGTTGACAACCCCTTCCATCACTTTGCTGATGATCAAGAGTAGGCTGGTGGGGCACTAATTGACCAGGTTGGATTTGTCCTGTTTTTTTGTGTACAGGACATGCCTGCGCAGTTTTCCACATTGCTGGGTAGATGCCAGTGTTGTAGCTGTACTGGAACAGCTTGGCTAGGGGTGCATCTAGTTCTGGAGCATAAGTTTTCAGTACAATTGCTGGAATATTGTCAGGACCCATAGCCTTTGCACTATCCAATGCCTTCAGCTGTTTCTTGATAGCATGTGGAGTGAATCGAATTGGCTGAAGACTGGCACACGTGATGCTGGGGATCTCTGGAGGAGGCTGAGATGGATCATCCACTCGGCACTTCTGGCTGAAGATTGTTGCTAATGCTCCAGCCTTGTCTTTTGCACTGATGGGCTGGGCTCCCCCATCATTGAGGGTGGGGATATTTGTGGAGCCTCCTCGTCTGGTGAGTTGTTTAATTGTCCACCACCATTCACGACTGGATGTGACTCTGATCAATCAAGAGGGGGAATCTGTGAGCAGCATATAAGAGATAGACACTGGAAAGCTTCCAAATACAGTTGCAATGCCCAGTGTTAATCCAGTGATAAGTGCCACCAAATACCAGAAAATGCCCACCGAAATCACACAAGCAACATGAAAAGCACAGAAGAGGATCAGAGGGCATTAATGCCCACTCCCCTTGCCCGTATGGAACTATTTGGATCTCGGCAACAGTCAAAGCTCAGGGTGATTTAGGCTCAGTGGGACACTGCTGAATGAAATAAGTTACCCACAGCTGTGAGAATTTCTCATTAAAATTGGAAATTTTAGTTTAAGTAAACTGGTCTTGTAAAGATGGCAAAAGAACACGTGGCAGAACGAAGTGTCCTTAGTCTACAGCCGGGATTTTCCAGCCCCACTGTGGTGGGACCCGCCACTGGGAATGCGGTGGACCAGCCAAAAGTCCACCGACTTCTGGCGGGGACTGGATGATCCCAGTGGCGGACAGGGCCAAAATCCCGCCCTATGTCAGCCCAGGATATCAACTTTAGTACCATAGAAAAACCCGGCTTTCTTTTTAATTAAAAAAATATTAAGTCACCTTGGACTTACGCTGTTTGATATTTGTGGTGCTCCTGATGAGAAGCAGAGCTCCAGTCAGGAAATCATTATTTTTCCATCTATTTAAATACATTTCTTGCCGACTGGGGAATCGGCCTTTAAATTGCTGCTTCCAACTGATTATTCACATAAACGTCCTTAAGGGTACTGTCTCCAAAAACGGAGAACGCTGTCTGAGATATTAAAGGTTGCTAATTTACTGGGTTTCTTTGTGTAAATGGCTCAACTAGTAGATTGTAATTAAAGAGGTCATTCAAGACATATTTGGCTAGATAGAGCACAAGAGTGATTAATGAAGGCAATGCCTTGTCCTTTAAAGGGAGCATTTGAGATGTGAATTGGCAACTGGTTACACAATGGAAGCAAATGATATGTGGCATCTCGGGAAACTGGATCATGTGGAGGAGCTAATGGAATCTGTGCCTGTCCCTCAAATATTCACCAACTTCATTGACAATCAAGAGGGCCAAGAACATAAACAGCATCCATCTACTTCAACAGATCACCTCACGGTGAGGCGCAGCCAATAAAGAGGAGGTCTAATGGAGCTTTTGGTGTTCAGCGTATTTCAATATAGGTTGTATTTTCAGAGATTGTGGATCTTTTGTTTTGCATATCAGTTTATTCCCTGCCTGTACAATACCATATCTGGTATATTTACACTGGTCACAATTCTATCCACAAAAGCATAATGAGGATTAAAGTCTCTAGTTTGTCAGTTAAATATCACGTTAATCTGCAGTGAGGTAGATGCTAAATGAAAGCTGATTTTATATTTTACTGTATTGCAAATGTGGGTGGTTGGTTATGTAGGTGTACTGGACCTACAAAAAGAAAGATAGCTCCCAGAATTTACAAAGAATTTATCAATCTTTCTTTGAATACAAAGTGTTTTTGGAGATTTATAATCAAAGTGATTCTAGGTGATGTGAGTACTTGGATTTCATGCCCTGGTACCAAAGAAGCTGACCTGTTCTCTGTAGGTGGGCATAATGGGTTAAATGGATGTTCCTTGGTCCATATGGCCTCTACCTTACCGAGTATCTCAATGGCATCTTTCAGGTGTTTTTATGCTTTGACAGGATGTGGGCATCACTGGCAAGGTGGTGGTAAACCACCTTCTTCAACTGCTGCAGCCCATGCGGTATAGGTATACCCACAGTGCTGTTAAGAAGAGAGTTCCAAGATTTTGACCCAACGACAGTGAAGGAACGGTAATATAGTTCAAAGTCAGGATGGCGTGTGGCTTGGAGGGGAACTTTCATGTGGTGGTGTTCCCATGTATCTGCTGCCCTTGTCCTTCTAGGTAGTAGAGGTCATGGATTTAGAAGGCGCTGTTGAAGGATCCTTGGAGAGTTGCTGCAGTACTGCATCTTGTAGATGGTACACACTGCTGCCACTCTTAATTGGTGGTGAAGGGAATGAATGTTGAAGGTGTTGGAAGGGGTGCCAATCAAGTGGGCTGCTTTGTCCTGGATAGTGTCGAGCTTCTTGAGTGTTGTTGGAGCTGCACTCATCCAGGTGAGCAGAGAGTATTCCATCACACTCCTGACTTGTGTCTTGTAGATGGTGGACAGGCTTTGGGGAGTCAGGAGGTGAGTTACTCTCTGCAGAATTCCCAGCCTCTGACCTGTTCTTGTAGCCACAGTATTTGTATGGCTAGTCCAGTTCAGTTTCTGGTCAATGGTAACCCCAGGATATTGATAGTGGGGTATTCAGTGATGGCAATGCCATTGAATGTCAAGGGGCGATGGTTGGATTCTCTTTTGTTGGAGATGGTCATTGCCTGGCACTTGTGTGGCACGAATGTTACTTGCCACTTATCAGCCCAAGCCTGAATGTTGTCCAGGTCTTGTTATGTTGTGCATGGATTGCTTTATTCCTGGCAAAGAAACAACTGGCACTGATGGGCAAAGAACATGTCGAGTCACCATTGTTTTGTTCAAAAGGATGCTTTGCTGCATTTATTTCTCCGTATTCCTTAACACCAAAAAACAAGAGACACTCTGTAGTAATGTCGATCTGTAATGGTGTCATGCATCATATGATAACTAGTTAAATTCTGAACTGTTTACAACTACCATAAACTAGGCTGGAAATGTCCAAAATAATTCTACAGAACACCTCAGCAGAAATGAAAGTTTTTTTTAAAATCTGACTGACCACAGATTCAGGACTCCCAAGAGATGAAAGGCACAAACCAACAATACTACCCAATCCCTTAGCTTACTGATAATATTAAATTTATATATTTATATTTATATATTTAAAACCATCATGTTCTTTTCAAAATCATTCTAAACTGAAATCCCATTCCAAGTGTTTCACTTACAGCTGTTTTTTCTCATTTTGTAGTTTTCCCAGATGTTGCTATGTGACACCAACAATAGGAAGAGGTTACAACTTCTCTCTCGCACTTTCTCTCTCACTCTCTCTCTCTCTCTCTCTCACCCCCTCCCCCCGCTGCTGACTCAGTCAGATGTAACAATGAGGATAGACAGGACATTCTGCAGTGCAGGTTCAGTCAACAGTAGCAGTTCGTAAAGAAATCAAAGCAAATTCGTGGGCCATTAGATATAACAAAATTCACAAACTTATTTTATAAAGTCACATCACCTTAAATTTGGATTTCCTTTAAAATTATAAAAATGGGCAGTCCTCTTGTGTCAGGCCTATCATTGTAGATAGTAGAGGTCATCTAGTTGATGTTAACAATAAAAAGACATCATCAACGAAATCAACCAATGATTCATCTGCTAAGCGACCTGTAGATGGATACATTGTGTATTGGTATACTTTCACTGGGACAAATTCTGTGCCTAATCAAATGACAGCATGTCCGTACAGAAGGAGCACTGTGCAAATGTTGGGTTGGATTTAATGCAGCTCACCGTGGTAGCAAACATGGCAGCCGCCATTTCATTGCAGGAGGGGTCACACTTAGTCTCCTTGCAGTGGAAAATCCTCACTCAATTAAGTTGGAGGCAGGAATGGTTCCTTGGAGAAACTCTTTCGAGTTATCAACAGTCACAGATTGCAACTCTTTCGAGTACAATCACAGTTCTTGGTTTCCGGGAGTGGGACATGAACCCACAACCCTCTGATTCAAAGGCGAGGGTGCTATGAACTGAGCCACAGCTGACACCAACTCGCCCACACACGGTGGGTTGTCAATCAGGCTCATTATCAAGCCAATTGACACCAATTATCCTTGAGCCCACGTGCCTTTAGAAGGCTGGTGACCTTCCCAAGGGTTCCTCTTTCAAAGGCACAGTGCCCGATTGAGGGGCCGGGCATTGGGCTGAGGGTTGGCGAGTTGGCAGCCGAAAGCCATCTCCTTGACCTTGCCTCCAACCTCCCTGTCACCTTGCGAACGCCTCCTTGCAACCACCACCCTGCCCTCAATCACCTGTGGCCTGGGTCACTCAATGATCCTGAGCCTCTCCCTGAGTGCATTACCGGGATCAGCCACCGCTCCTGATGGCGCTGCCAGCAATGGCGAGCTGCCAGCAATGGAGAGATGACGGCCTCTGATTGGCCAGCAGCTCTCGGTGGGTGGGATTTACAGCCCCGGAGTCCTGAGTCCCCACGAGAGCCTGATGCTGGCCAAGAATTTGGCTGGGCCTCCCCCTCAGAAGTGACGCAGATTTCCATCGGTTCTCCAACTAGAGAGCTGAACCTACACCAGTTACATTAAATTCCGCCTGTTGTCTTCTGTATGTTATTATTTTTATTTATTAATTATCCCCGAATCATCAATTTATTAACTGATGGGTGTGAAATGAAAGGAAATGCCGTTTATGTCCTTAAACCTTCTGACTACCAACAAAAACTTGAACATTCTGTGGAAACTGAGCCAAATGTGCACAGATATTTCATAAACCAAACATTGTTGGAGGATGACTTACCCAGTTACAGCATGCACAGCCTTAAAAAAAACACTCTGGATTTGAACTTATTTCCCCCACCCCTCCCCCGAATCTCTACCTTTCTGCCAGAAAGTTTTTCAATGAAAAATGGTTTCCTTTACCACAACTCATAGTGAACAGCAGTTATTCAAATGATTATCCACCTGATATTAAAGGAATACTCATTTCAACCGTTCTTCCCTCTACAAGAGCAGCAACTATTCATGTCTCAGAAAGCAGACAAATCATGGTCACAATCTAGGATTCTTGCTCTCAGGTTCAACCTGCAACGGTGTTCCTAAGAGCAGAATATTTGCTTGCTGCTTCTGCCTTAATAGTGTCCTGGATATTATAGGAGTGGGTTCTAAAAACTATAACACACCGTAAATGAAGTAATGCAGGGGAAAATTTAGTATACTTCATAGATCTTGACAGGGATAGATCCCTGCACGAGCTCAGGTTCCGCTAGATGGAGATGAAAACTGATTTGTTGTGCATTACAGTGCCTCCTCTGCGGTCCTGAGCAACAGTTGCCTTAAAGAGCTGATTACAACTGCAGACAAAGCCCACACCCAAGAGGGCACCACATCGACTCTCTCCACACGGCTGACTGAGCGGCTGCATATTTCCAGTGCATTCTTTTTTTGGTTTTGATGCCAAATTTAGCAATGTGCTCAGAGGTAGCAGATGACATTGCTGCCCTGGACAGATATGACATGGTGGCAGCGACGGAAGGCGCCTGCCTTGTTCACTGCAGTCCCCGGGAAGAGGGAGGCAGCTTAGGTTCAAGGTGTTGCCGTGATACTAAAGCGTGTTAACTGAAGTCAAATGGCTTATGTAAATAGCAACAGGGGTTGGCCATTTAGCCCCTGAAGCTGATCCTGCCATTCAGTGAAGTAACGGCTAATCTGCAACCTAACTCCATATACATACCTTTGCCCCATATCCCTCAATAACTGTGGCTCACAGAAATTTATCAATCGTCAATTTAAAATTAACAACTGATCTTAGCATTAATTGCCACTGTGGAAGAGAATTCTGAACTTTTACCTTGTGTATGTCAAAGTGTTTCCTGATTTCACTCCTGAAAGGTCTGGTTCTAATTTCTAGACTCTGCCCCCTGGTCCTCAACTCCCCAGCCAGCGGAAACAGTTTCTCTCCAGCTACCCTATGTCTTTACCTTAAAAATCTTGAAAACTTTGATCAAAATCATCCTTCAAAACTCCGGGGAATACAATCCTAGTTTGTGTGACCTCTCCTCAGAATTTAACCCTTGAACTTTAGCTGTCGTCCTGGCAAACCCAGGCTGCTCCAAGTGGTGTCCAACATTTTTAATGTCGAAATGACAATAAATTTTTACATGGTTCCTGAAGAACTAACATTTTATTTAGTAAAGCTTTAGTAGCCTGGCTTTAATAGGTTAAAATATTTCAAAGCCTGAATTCTTCCCCGTGTCAGGCGTGCTCGGGGGGGGAGTGAGCGGGGGTGGTTGTGGAGTGGACCACGGCGATCAGCTCTGCGACACCATTTTACACGGGCGGGCCAATTAAGGCCCGCCCAACGTAATACGCGAGCGGTAGCAGCGCTACCTGTGCGGGCGGGGGGGGGGATGATGGGAGAGCTGGGTCCAGCGCTCTTTCACACATGCGCGCAAAAGAGCACTTCAGTCTCCCCGAGGCACACAGCGGTCTCAGGGGGATTGAAGCACCTTTGAGAAAAAATAATGAAAAGCAATAAAAAATTTAAATGAAACAGGTCCCCATCGTGTGACTGTGTCACATGAGATGGGGGCACGTTTTTATTTTCCGAAAAGTTTTCATTCTAGTTGTAAAAGCTTTAGGAAGCCTCATCCCGCCCGTGGATGCGGTTTTCCTGAAAAATGTCAAGGCCGCTTGGCCTTTTCGCCCGCCCGCCAACCATTAGGTTGGACGGCCAGTGGTAGATTTGAAATGAATTAGCTCCTTAATGGCCTCAATGGGCCTTTTAATTATCGGCGGGCGCGCAGCCGACTCCTGCGCGCCCGCCGAACGAAACATCGCGAGACAGCGCGATGACATCGGAACGCACGCCCGACATCACCGCGCGTCATTTTACATGTCGGCGTGTCGGGACCCACCCCCGCAGGCCGACTGTAAAATCCTGGCCTGCCAGGGGCTGCCTCAGGGAGACGAATTTAATAATTAAGTATTGCGAAAGAGAAAGAAAAAATGACTTAGACCATGTCTCCTCATGTGACAGTGTCACATGAACTGGGACATGTTTATGCATTTCAATAAAAATTTTTATTTAACTTATAAAGCCTTCATGAAACCTCATCCCGCCCGTGGACGAGGTTTTGTGCAAAACGTGAAGGCCACTTGGGCTCTCCGCCTGCCCCCACTGCCAACCTTAAGGTTGGACGGGCAGCCCTGTCAATCTGTTTAATTGGTTTATTAAAGGCCTTAATAGGCTTTTGACAGTTCGGCGGGCGCGCAGCCAACTCCATTGCATGTCCGCCGAACTGAAGATCAGATTGACGCGCGGAGACATCAGGACGCAGGCCCAATGTCACCGCGTGTAATTTCACGCGTCGGCCTGTGGGGCTCACCCCCGCACTCTGACCAGAAGTTTCAGGCCAGATCATATAATGAAAAATCCCACCTTGTTATATGCCAACATTTTTCCACCAAGGTCCATCCCGTGGAGCCGCTGAGAAACATGTAAAATTCTGAGAGGTGCACAAAACATAATCGGCACATACAGGCCTCGAAAAAATCACAATAATACACATCCCATTGCCTCTCCTGAAACTCGATACAGGCTTGTCCAGCCTCCTCGCCACACACGTATGCATGTGCATTTGTGGAATCCATGCATAATGTCTGTTCGCCACCTAGAAACATGATTCACAAAAACTTCAAAAAGACATTGCTTTGTACAAATACAAAGCAAAGGGCTGCATAAATACTGAGTTAGCGATTGCTTTTGGGGTTGTTGAAAATGCCTTAATTGATGTTTTGTGGATGTGGGGAATATCATAGGATTCCTGTGCAGAATCACCATCCAGTGATCTCTGCTGGAAAGTGTACATATATTGGTGTAAGTGAATTTAGTCTCTCTCTCCGCGGATGTTGTCTCCCCTACTGAACATTTCTGGCATTTTCTGTTTTGTTGCGTTGTTTTGTGCTGTAAGTTTAATCATTTAGTTGTTACATGTAAGAATCAATCTGAACCGTTAGTGAAAATCAGGAAGGCTTGAAACCACGTTTAATAGACGGTGAACGCTCTGACAATACTCTCCTAGACAGGAGCTTATTGTTTATGGTTTTAAAGTACATTGAGCCACTGCCATCGTATGGTTAAGGTTTTAATGCACAGTTATAAAGGAATGAATGGCCCCCTCGTGTGGTATGAACCTTTATGGTTCTACAGACGTACTGTGTAGACAGGAGGACATTGGGATTAGTTTTGAATTGCACTAACAAGGAGCTAGCATGGGCAAGGTGGGCTGAAGAGCCTCCTTCTGTGCTTTAAGTATCTACAGTTCCATAACAGGCCAAAGCAGGTGACCAAAAGAACGATGGCGCCTGCATGTGTCAAGAGTCCAGTTACAGATTTGCTTCCTAAGGAATAAATCTTTTTGTTGACTTGATGTACAGGTTCTGGACCCCTTATCTGGGGTCCCAAAATCCAGAAGGACCCATAAACTGGCTACATTCGAAGTTTGCGCCCTGGGCAGCAATTTGTACAAAACCCTTTCATTCTTTATTTTTCATACTTTATTTAGTGTACTTTTGAGTAGATGTTAGGCCTAGGACCCAAAATCCATAAAATCGCCAAATCCCGGCACACGCCTGGTCCCAAGCTTCCCAGGTTCGAAGTCCGGTACCTATGTTTATATGCTGGAGTTAAGATGTCAAACTTGGCTCTGTGGTAACACTCTCACCTCTGAAAAAGGTCATGGATTCAAGCCCTACACCACCAAGAGGCACTTAGTTATTGAATCTGATAAATGTGTAGCTACTTGTTTAATTGTGTCCTTTTCCTTTAATTGGATTCTTATTACTTGGATGCCATTTGCAAAGGAAAGCTATTGACCTGTGTAACAATTTTTCTGAACTTAGATTCCTGGCAGTGTATCTCATCTCAGGTGTCAGGTCTGATAGCAGAAAATACACCTTCCTGAGCCCACTGCAGTTCTCCACATTGTGAACTATAACCCTTCCACTACACCATTCTTCATAGCTAGCATCGTGCTGAGGCAGCCAATGGTGATGTCTATTATCCCAGCTGCAATGTCATTCACTGGTTACATGTTCCCAAAGACCTGAGGGCAAATTGTGGAAAAACATGCAATTCAAATGATGGTGGGTGGGGCGGGGGGGACCAAAATATTCCGATATATGCCATCTACAGAGCAGGTTGGCCACCAGGAACAAACACCCACAAAAATACCTCACTGGTACAAACTTTGACATTAACTCTGGCCACCACGGGCACTGTGATCATTTCTAAAAAACACAGCGATTTTGCTTCCAAACAGAAATACTTTGAGCAGGCCCAATACTGTAATTGAGAAACAGCTAACATTTTCGGTTTGTCCATCTTCAAAGGTACTGTCATCAGGAGCTCATTGATGATCTGAAAGACATCACCTCCCAATTCTTGAAAGATAATCTACCCCCGCCCCACCCCACCCACAAATCCAATACTTTGATCCTCTGCATAAGCTTCGCTTCTAGGTGATGAGACAGCTTTATAACTCAGGTTCCCATCTGGTGTATATATAGTGCGAGAGTCATCACATGTCACACTGGAACTCCAGGGAGTTCACTGAGAGGCCAGCTACCAAGAACACATTGCTGACCTATTTGAGACTTTAGATTCTCTCTCTCTAAGGAAGGAGAATAGGTTAAAAGTGTATCGTCGCTGTAAAGGGCTTTTCTTTTACCTCATACATCCAAACACTGAAGGGTCTTTGCCAGGAATCTTTCTTTTCCAAATGCAAGTAGGTATTGAAGAGGATGAGGTAAATGTATCGTTCCAGGTACTGCAGACTCCGCAACTGCAACAGCTGCATTTCCTTCTTTGATTTCGCTGTTTTTATCTGCAACAGGCCAAAACAAAATTGCTGCATTTCAGCAAAAGAATACAGAATTGCAAAAAAAAATATTTAAAAAAAACAAACACTGCATTTACGACACTGACAAACTGTCTCCCAGGATAATGTTGAGGAAACAGTTCACATTCTCTTTCAAGGGATGTGGGCATTGTTGGCAAGGCCAGCATTTGTTGCCCATCCCTAATTGCCCTTGAACTGCAGGGCTTGCCGGGGCATTGCAGTAGGTCTGGAGTCACATAGAGGCCAGGCCAAATAACAAAGGCAGAAGGACATTAATTTTTTTTACAACACTCAATAGCCTTCACGGTCACACCATTACTGAGGCTAGCTTTAGATTCCAGATTTATCAATTGAATTTAAATTCCACCAGTTGCCGTGGTGGGATTTGAACCCATGTCCTCAGGGCATTAGTCTGGGCCTCTGGATTACTAGTTCAGTGACATTACCGCCACACCACCATCTCCTCTTAACAAATAGACTAAGAGACGTTCTCTCAGTGACCCCAATATCGACCAATGTCTGACCACCCTGCCCCCTCAACTCTCCCACTGCTCAAGTCATATTCCCTGAGTCACACATTCCAACATTTGCCCTGGGAACCTTGATGCACTGAAATTGGGGAAAAAAAATGACTACACAGCAAGCTTTGAGCCTCAACCACTTCTCACAATAAAAATCTTTTGACTGACCTGGCCACAGTTGCAGAGAAGCAGTGCCTCGGCCTGCTGAGGCATTCACTGAGGGCCTACATACATTAATAAAACTCAGGGCTTAGTCCTACTGGCAATTTCACTGCTCCTTTTCTCCACTTAGTCCTTTGACCTTCTTGGGCACAACAGCACGGTCCTGCCTTACCTCCTCTTGACAGGCAACACGAACTGGGGATGATATGTGTGGAAACTCAAATGGTACTGGCTCCCGGTGAAAGCTAGTGAAAGGTAGAACAGCTCCTTTTACAAGAATATGGCAGCATTTAAGAGGCACAACAAACGTTTACAATTGGGGCAGTGATTTTTACGCAGCGCAGGACTATATAACATTTCTTCAATGGGGCTAAAGTATTAAGGATCCTGATATGCTCTTTGATTGCACGATTCAATTCCGTTTGTACATTTCTTCAACAGTCTAATTCGTTTCAACTGTATTTGATTTGAAATTAATTCTGTTCATTCACAGAATCTTTTACAGTGCAGAAGGAGGCCATTCAGCCCATCGAGTCTGCCCTGGCTCTCTGAAAGAGCGTTCTACCGAGTCTCACTCCCCTGCCTTATCCCCGTAACCTTGCACATTCTCTCTTTTCAGGTAGCAATCCAATTCCCTTTGGAATATCTTGATTGAAGCTGCCTCCACCACCCTCTCAGGGTGAAAATGTTTTTCCTCACATCACTTTTACCCCTTTTGCCAATTATTTTGAACCAATCATTCAACGACAAAGGCACAAGCACGACATTCGTTAAAGAGATGTACCCCACATCAACTCGAGTTATCTCGCTCAGAGGCACGGCTAATTCAGGGTGATTCCAGCTCTGGGAGAGCAGATTGTGATTTTTTTTCATTCATTCGTGGGATGTGGGCTTCGCTGGCTGGGCCAGCAGTTATTGCCCACCCCTAATTGCCCTTGAGAAGGTGGTGGTGAGCTCACTTCTTGAACCGCTGCAGTCCATGTGGTGTAGGTACACCCACAGTGCTGTTAGGGAGGGAGTTCCAGGATTTTGACCCAGTGACAGTGAAGGAACGGTGATATATTTCCAAGTCAGGATGGTGAGTGTCTTGGAGGGGAACTTGCAGGTGCTGCTGTTTCCATGTGTCTGCTGCCCTTGTCCTTCTAGATGGTAGTGGTTGTGGTTTAAGGTGCTGTCTAAGGAGCCTTGGTGAAATCCTGCAGTGCATCTTGTAGATGGTACACACTGCTGCCACTGTGCGTCGGTGGTGGAGGGAGTGAATGTTTGTGGATGGGGTGCCAATCAAGTGAGATGCTTTGTCCTGGATGGTGTCAAGCTTCTTGAGTGTTGTGGGAGCTGCACTCATCCAGGCAAGTGGAGAGTTTTCCATCACACTCCTGACTTGTGTCTTACAGATAGAATTTTCTCCCTTCTGCTTTGTTCCTCTTAATCCCTAAGAGATGATGGATGCCAGGGTACAGTTCCTCTTGGATCTGGTGCAACCGATCACTGTTCATGCGGGCCTAAACAATGAATCTGTCCAGGCTACTAAATTTTGGGAAGGGCGTCACCAGCAATCCTGTCCTCACCCCATGTCCTCACCTTCACTCTTTCCAGGAGGAGTCATTGGATAATGAGGAGTTGGGAGCTAGGCTGACCTCCCCACGTTCATCTCCGAGCCCAGCGTAGGAACTGTTCTACTGCCCCGGCAGAGAACAAATTGGGGTTCAAAGTTTTAACCTTCCTAGTCTGCACAGTGCCTCAAAATGAGGGTTGGGAGAAGTAGTTCTTGCCAATTAAAAAAATATTATATATTATTAGAGAAACAGCTCACCAACGTAACAATTGAAATCCAATGAAAACAATAAAAATGTTCAAACATTAAAGAAAATGTCAAAATTTGATCAGAACTACAAAAGATTCATTTTCAATCAAATCATTTTAATGCCTTTCTTCATCCTGGTGGTAATTTTTCCAAAGGTGGCTCCATAGTTTGCAGCTGCAACTTGAGCCATTAAATTTGGGTTCCAAAGTAGAGAAGTACTGGACTCGAAACGTTAACTCTTGTTTCTCTCTCTACACACGCCGCCAGACCCGCTGAGCTTTTCCCAACATCCTCTGTTTTTATTTCAGGTTTCCAGCATCCACAGTAGAATTGCTTTTAAGGCCTGAATTTTACCTACGGTGTGCGGGCTCGGGCCCAACATGGCGGAATGTAATACGATGCGCGATGACCTCGGGCGTGTGTCCTGACGTCATTGCGCACTCGCGCGATATTTCGTTCGACGGGCACGCGCCGGAGTTGGCTGCGGGTCCGCCAATAATTGAAAGGCCTACTAAGGCCATTAAGGACCTAATTAGCTTTAAATTTATGCTGCCCGTCCAACCTAACGGTTGGCGGGGCAGGCGAAAAGGCCAAGCGGCCTTTACATTTTTCAGGAAACCTCATCCATGAGCGGGATGAGGTTTCCTAAAGCTGATTCACATTAAGTAAAAACTTTATTTTGAAAATAAAAACATGTCCCATCTCGTGTGACACAGTCACATGAGGGGACATGTTTCATCCAATTTTGAATGTCTTTATTTATTTTTTTAAAAAGTGCTTCAATCGCCCTGAGGCGACTCTGTGCCTCAGGGAGATTGAAGCGCTCTTTCTGCGCGCTAGACCCGACTCTCCCTCTTCCCCGCACTTCCCCCACCCGCACAGTTAGCGCTCAGCGCTACCGCTCGCAATCTACGCAGGGCGGGCCTTAATTGGCCCACCCGCGTGAAATCGCGGTGCGGAGCTGATTGCGGGCAGTGGTCTGCTCCCCGACTGCCCCCACTGAGCCCACCTGACACGGGACAAATTCAGGCCTAGGAGCCGTTAAATTGTCTGGTTGGCAGCGTTTGCAGCCCACGACATATCACTGAGAGAATGCCTGCCGTCCACCTGCGTCAGCCAGAAATCCAAATTCCTAATCTAGTTTGAAACAGAGCCACGAGCGAAATGGATAGCATTGACACTAGTGAATGAATCAGCTACAGCAACACTGAATTGTGACTTGCACGGCCATTTTGACTCTGTTCGGTTGACACTTTCAACAGCGAGTGTCATCACAATGACTCACCGTTTGTCAAAACAAAACAAAATTACAGCATCATTATAATACTGAAGGAGGCCATTTGGCCCATCAGCTTGCATTCACAGCAGCTCACAAACAGTCAAAACACTTGAAAATAGAAATGACTTGTGTCACCCATTGTTTCGGCTAGATAGATTATGGATATTAGGATAGATTAGCGATATACATGGGGGAGGTGGTGTCATACTGGTAAGGTCACTGAGCCAGTAATCTAGGGACCCAGGCGAAAGCCCTGGGCCCATGGGTTCAAATCCCACTATAGCAGCTGGTGGAATTTAAATTAAATTAATAAATCTGGAATATAAAAACTAGTCTCAGTAATGGTGACCACAAAACTGTGACCAATTGTTTTATAAAAACCCATCTGCTTCACTAATGCCCTTAGGGAAGGAAATCTGCCTTTCTTACCTGGTCTGACCTACATGTGACTCCAGACCCACACAGTTAACTCTTAACTGTGCCCTGAAATAGCCTAGAAAGGGCTGTTAAGGATCAGCAACAAATGCTGGCCTTACTAGCAATGTCCACTTCCCGTGGAAGAGTGAAGAAATACATATACAATGTGTTTATGCTACACTCCTCTATTATATAGTCATTAACTAGCTTAAAATAAATGGTTCAATGGTTGCAGAATATTTTAAGAATCTGTCAGCCATTTGTACATGAATGTCCCAGGGAAAGCAACCCATAGTTTAAACAAAGACTAAACCTGGGTAAGTATCGGGACCCCCTTTTCTGAAGCTAACATAAACCACCTCTCTCAAACTGCATAAAATATCACTGCTGATGGAGGCAACAGCTTAATGCCAGGCAGACAATGAGCAACCATGTACTGCATATTGCTGGTACCCACCTCCATCCTTCTGACAACATGCACCCAATATCCTGCAGCATTAGGAGGTTCCATGGGGAGACAGGAGGGGTGGGGTGATGTAGTGGTGGGGGGTAGTTGAGTGTCCCGATGGGAGGGGGTGGGGGGGTTGGGGGAGGTCAGTACAATAGTTACCCAGAAGCTAGAAGTGGTTTTAACTCTTTTAACTGTTTCTGGGTAACTGTTGCTGTAAAGACAGCTGGGACTATCCAAAATTTGCGATTTAAATAGCAATTCTGGATGGTTCTCAGTCAGGACAATTGCCCATCAGAAGTTTGAACTTCCCGGGCAATTGTCATGCAGTCCTTACTGGAAACTTCCGGGGGGTGGGGTTCCCCAATGCTTCTTTGGGGGTACCCCCAGATACGACGCCCCGGAGCTCGGAAGTTACAGGCCAATAAGGGGCAGGCAATCAAAATGTGCTGTGGGATTCACAGCCCGAAATACCATTGTGTAAAGAGTGTGCAAAGGGAAGTTTGATCTTGCCTGGCTGTATAGCGTTTTTGATTCTTTGGAACAACGAGGCTGCAGGCGATGCCAAAGACAATCTTAAATCCAGAGAAAGAGCTTGAGTTTCTGTCTGCAAAGTGCAGGTAGCGGAGGCTGACCTCTGGCGAAACTCTGAAGCAAAGCTGGCAAGAAGGCGCTCAGCAGCCTCTTCTCGACACGCCGCTCTCTTTCCTATTCACCTCGCCAAAACCTATTCATCCCGACGGGGGCATTCGTACAGTTTCACTTCATTTCATCAGCCTCTTTCAGCAAGTCACAAGGTCCGCGCTTATTTTGAGTCGGAATCTGTCGGCCTCTCTTCGTTCTGGTCCCATTTGCCGCAAAGAGGAACAGAAATTGGGCGACTGTTCAAAACCAGAAGCACTGGGAAACTCAGCTCTCGGACTGGAGATCTCATGAAACGATGGGGAGATGCAAAGCAACGTTCCTGCTGGGGATGCCTGTGCATCCACAAAACATGTGGCCCAAATGTATGCAGAGCGCTGGATTACTGAGGACAATTGTGCCAAATGTCTTGGGTGAAATCGTTCCCCCGGACCAGGTGCTTCACATTCCACCGAAAATTATCCAGGATAATTGGTGGAGCTGATTTCCTGCCCGTCTCAGAATCCACCAGATCTTCACTTGACCGATTTCAGCAGAACAAGAATCGGGCAGGTTCTACAACAGGTAATCCTTTCTGTCCATACAGTCCGGAGAGCAACATTGAAAATGGCCCTGACTGTTTCTGTATCTCACCTATTTATCCCTTACTATGTTCACTCTCGATAGACCCCTTTATGCTATTCTAACGCTGAAACATGGGGAGGCAGTGGTATTGTCACTGGACTGGTAATCCAGAGACCCAGGGTAATGCTCTGGGGACCTGAGCTTGAATCTCACCACAGCAATGGTGGAATCTGAATTCAATAAACAAACTAATGATGACCATGAAACTACTGTCGATTGTCATAAAAACCCATCTGGTTCACTGCTGTCCTTACCTGGTCTGGTCTACATGTGATTCCAGACCTCTGAACAAGGGCAATTAGGGATGGGCAATAAATGCTGGCCTAGCCGGCGATAGCCACATCCCATGAATGAAATTACATTGCTGTGTAATATTAGGCTTCTCTGAACGGCAATGATATTTAAATTCTTCTGGTAAAATATTCAATATCTGCAACTAATGGTGACATACTTGCACATATCGAAGAACACATAGTTAGCCTTCCTCCCACAGTTCCTCTAAAGATTGTGGACAGTTAAATCTTCAAATGTGCATGACCTGCAACATCTGAGCCAGGAAGACTCGCCCCCAGTGCACTGACTGTGCCCAGATTTCTGGGAATACTGCATTTTAGGCAATTAGCACAGCTGGGAAGTACACCTTGTAGATAGATAATGCACAGTGTAAAGGTAAAGGGTTGTGCGTGCTGTGATATGCCTTTAAGGAATAGGAGCATGCCATCACTTTAAGGGAAGTGTGTCATGTGCACCAGGCAGAAGTGAAACTGAGGCTGGATCAAGTGTGCACTTAAAGGTATGCAACGTTTTATTTGTGTGGGGCGGGAGCCTTTATATAAACATTGGCAAATGTAAATGGGCGCTGCATGGGGTGTAAGGGCAGGAAAGTGGAATCGAGACCACAACCAGGTCAGCCATGATCTTATCGAATGGTGGAACAGGCTTGAAGGACCTCCTGCTCCTATGCTCTTATGCTTGTAAGCGGGATTGCCTCCCCCAAAAACAGCATTTACACAATGCAAACCAGAACAGCGTGCAGGCTGCATTATTTGTGCGGTAGACGAGCTACCTATCACACACATTACTCCCACAAACACTCGCACTGCATCCAAATCTCTGCTGCTCATTCCGTAACTCGTGCCAAGTTGTGTTCGCCTCTCCCTGACTATACTCACAGGCCGACCTGCATTTGGCGTCGATACAGCAGCATTTTCATTATAACATTCCCAGCTAGTGTTCGAATCTCTCCATGGCCTTGCTAGTCCCCAGCTCCGTCATTCCTCCAGCCCTACAAGATCTCTGTGATCCTCCAATTCTGGCCTCATGCCCATCCCCGATTCATATTTCCCCTCCCACTGGTGACCACGCCTTCAGTTACCGAGGCCTTAGGTTCTGGAATTCTCTATAATATTCTCTTCACCTTAAAATTTGCCTCTTCTACCCAGCTTTTGGCTGCCTGTCCTAATATTTCCAAATGTAGCTCAATGCCAGGATTTTTGTTTGGTAATATTCCTATGAAGAACTTTTGGATATTTTAATACAGTAAAAGTTACCACATAAATGCAAGTTGCATATAAGTTACATTAATGGGCACCTGAGGTGAAACATTTGTAACTTCTCTGTCAGATGCTCAGTAGTCTGCAGGTTATTTCCAGCATTTTCTTTTTTGCCAGAAGTTACTGGAATCCAAGGAGTTGTTTTTGAAATAGTTACGTGACTTCTGATGAAATAGGACTCGCCGTTGAACATCTTAGTTTCCAACGAGCACTCCTTTTGTCAGAAGCAATGTCAGCAGCCAGTGATACAGCTGGATATCAGCATACTGTCATCACGCCAGGCAGGGGTCTTCATGTGTCAAAACAGCGGGGTCTTCCCAAATGGGCAAATTCTGAATGAAGGAACAAATAAAGCCAGGATTCTGGAGTCCCATAAAGCCTCATTGTTCCCAGGCACACGGGGCCGGGATTTTGGGGTGGGAGCGGAGGTGTGCAGGAGTGGGATCTCCCAACACTGGCTGAAATGCTGGTTCCCTGCCACCCATCCCGACTCCCAACCATTTTCCTGGAGGATAGATCGGCAACAACGACTACCTGCCCGCAACTGGCAAGGGGCTTAATAAAGTAATTAAAAGGCCATTGATCAGAGGAAGGTCAGGAGGCCACAGCCACCATACTTATCTGGCCATAGCTGCCCAGAAGGAACAAACAGTTCGGACAAGTACTCTTATTTCCCAGTTTCAGTGGTGTTCCATTTTAAAGTATACAAGACCAGTTCGGACAAGTACTCTTATTTCCCAGTTTCAGTGGTGTTCCATTTTAAAGTATACAAGACCAGTTTGGACAAGTACTCTTATTTCCCAGTTTTTACTAGTTTTTCATTCTGGGTGGGGCTGCAGGTTGCCCTGTGGATGGATTTCCCTTCCACAATGGGGGTCCATCAGCTGTAGCCATTTTTAGTTTCAAATATTTTAGAAGTGCTGTTGGGGTCTCGAAATGGAGGTGCCCCTCTTTCTCACTGACCTGAACTGCAGGCCGCAGCTCCTTCAGGGCTGGAGGGCTTCCTATTGGCCTTCCAGCTTCAAGAGCAGGCCTGCCGTCCTTAATTAGACAGCGAGCGCACCATCTGCCCACTAATTTGGCTTATCCTGTAAACACTGCTCTCTGGTTGCCGCTCCCGACACAGTGTGGGGGTTGAGACTCACATTTGATGCCAACGCTGGGGTCCTGATCCCAAATGGAAAACCTTGCCCACAGTATCTGGAATTCTATACGCATTCCGGGAAAACAAATGGATCCTGCGAAATCCCTAACTATATATTTTTCTTTTCCCACCTATTTTTAAATTTATTTCGATCTATCGTTTTATCTCCACCTTTTAGCCCATTTCGATCCCTTCCCCCCACCCCACCCCCATGAGGGCCATCTGCCACTAGCTTGTCCTGCTTTCTACCCTTAATGTCACCATTAGCACATTCTTTAGATAATATCACCACCGTCAACACCCCTTTGTCCTTTTGTCTATGACATCTTTGGCAATCTCTCCTTTGCCTCCACCTATCACTGGCCCCCTATCCAGCTCTACCTGTCCTAGGCCCCTCAACCAGCTTATATTTCACCTCATTTCTATTTTTCCTTAGTTCTGATGAAGAGTCGTACGGACTCGAAACGTTAACTGTGTTCCTCTCCGCGGTTGCAGTCAGACCTGCTGAGTTTTTCCAGCTATTTTTGTTTTTGTTTCAGATTTCCAGCATCCTCAGTATTTTGCTTTTACCCTAACTCTAGTTGCCCAGTACAGTAAAAGCAAATTAAGAGATCTTGGAAGTATTTCACTTGTAATGCCGGTATGTACTCAGCAAGAGATGCGCTGCAATGGATATTTAAACCCCATTTTGTTTCTTAAACCCATCACTCTCTAACCTAAAACTCTTTAGATTTCGGTTGCACTATCAATGACCAGAATTTTCCAGTCACCCCCACACAGGGCCAGCGTGCCATTGAAATCTCCGTTCACATCGGCAAGACCGGAAGATCTTGCCGACGTGAGGGGCTGGAAGGTTCTGGGCAACATGTTGACACCCCATAGACCACTGGTACATCCAAATTCAGAAAGGTACCTTTTACTGGTTGACATTTTCAGACTGGCAGAAAGAGCACTCTCTAGGGGCAGGAGGGTATAAAAACCTGTCAAAAAAAACGAGGGCCAAATGGCTAATTATTGTTTTCATTATTCTAACCCAGAGAAGTGGAGCTTTGATGCTCAATGTTCTTAAACATTTCTTTCTCCTTTTGAAAATATACCTCAGAGTCTCTTCACCAAATGTTGCTTAAAAGCCTCTGATCTCTTAGATACAATAAATGTTTGATTTGAGATACTAAGTGTCATTAATCATGAGTCACTGAAACTAAGCATGACTCCGAGCACTGACCTCTGTACAGGGCTAGGGATATGAGAGGTGCTGCTTTTCAGTCAAGTGACCACAGTTCTATTTGACCGTTCCTACAAGGTTAGGTTCGCCATTCTTTGATTCAGAGCCAGCCTTTATTTCGACCAAATCCAAACCATATGTGAGGTTCTGCCAAGTCCATGGACAGACCTGGCTGGAGCAACCTGCAGTCACACAAAAGCAGTCTGCTGAGGACTGACCCAACTGGGTTTTGCATTGGGTCTCGGGGTACTTGCCCGCAGAAACAATTAGGGCAAAAAGAAGAAGTCATAAACTTCATGAAAAGGAGGAAGACTGCAAGTGTAAATAAGTGCAATCGGTGTGCACTATTTCTTAATGGAAAAAAGAGTTTCAATTTAACTCTGCCATCAAAAATGTGAAAAAGGGCTTTGCTGTATAGAAACCAGAGATCGGTTTCACAGTTGGCAGCACCTTTCAAGAAATGGTGGTTGTGCCGGTGATTAATTTCTCCCGAAATTGATCGACACAAAATCATGACCAACGGTGTTCACTTTAAGCTGCATAGCTGGGCAGCAACTTAACGTTCCCACACACAAGTCGGCCCCTTTAAGTTACCACACGTACATGGCCAGGCAAAAGTAGTAGCCCCGCGCGCACTGCAAAGAAAAAAACGGTGGCCAGTGTATTAGCCATTATCTGATGTGCGACGCTGAGCCCCTGTCAGAAACAGGTACTGACGCAAACAGCTTTTCACTTGCAAATAATCTACTTTGGCAGCGCAATTTAACTGCAGCGGCTGTGAGATCACACACATGGTTTTGTTACTTCATAAAAAAAGTTGGATGTTATTTCTGGCATGGCCTGTTAATAGCTCATTGAACAGGCCGACTGGATGGTCGGGTACTGCGCCACACAGGCCAGCAGGGTTCAGAGTTCACCGGTCTGGCTTTGATTCACTCCCAGTCCTGATACCCAGAGGTAAAACGTTCCAGCTGCTAACCTCTGGTAAAGGAAATCAATTAGCAACAAGCAAGAGGACATGTCTCATCCCTAGCCCATTCCGCCCAGAATAGGAGGAGGTGGCTTGCTTGTGACCCCGATGCCAAGAAAGAGAAGGTAGCTGACTTTACTGAGAGGCTCACAGGCAAATCACTGAATGGAGCACAGGTCGGGGGACAAATCTCTCACTGTAAACGCAGAGCTTAAAGAGCACAGAGGCATTTTGGACAGCCAACCAAGTCTGCTGAGGATTCCCAGTCTTGCCAGGAAAACCGATTCAAATATGGAGCCCAGCAAACAGTATGTGAGTCGAGCAATCGGTATTTTTCCTTGTTCTCTGGGAGATTCTGTAGTTGGCTGAATCGAGGTGAGATTTGCTGTAAATACTCTCCACATATCCACTTGCTATCTATTAAATAAAGCAACTCAGTGCCTAATGCTGTGCCTTGTCTCACTAAATGGATCATTCTGCCTTCAGACGGATGAGAAATATGGAAGGACGCGTATGAATGGCACAATCTTCTACTTTAGTAAGAACATGAATTGCAGACAATACTAAGCTGGTTTGGCAGCATCTTTGGAGAGAGAGACAGAGTTAACGTTTCAAGCCCAATATGACTTCTTCAGAATGTTAAGTCAAAACATGTTTGGCTCAAAACGTGAACTCTGTTTCTCTCTCCACAGATGCTGCCAGACCCACTGAGGTTCTCCAGTACTTTCGGTTTTTATCTCAGATCCCCAGCATCTGCAGTATTTTGCTTTCACAATCCTCTTCTTCAGTTCTCTGCCCAAAGGCAGGTCTGAGCCACAGCGCTGCCATCTCCACTGTGGGTAGGGCAAGGAGGCAGGAGCCAAATCCACCCCTGCTGGAATGGGGATCGAACCCCATGCAATTGGCACCAGCCTCATACATAAGATATAGTCACTGTTAGAGATGTTCAAATAATTTTTGTGCTTGGCGTCAGCACAACAAGATCAGGAATATTATATGGTGGCACTCCCATTACCATCTGCTATTACCAGAAAGCTTTGACCAGGTTGCAGGGCCCAATCATACAGAAGAATGGCTGAACTGGCACTGAAGATTTACCAAATATTACACCGCATTGGCCCTTGCTGAGAAGCCAAACAGGGAAAAGGTCAGTACATTGTTATATGCGATGGGTGACTGGGCAGATGATATCCCAGTCAAGCAAGGGATTGACGAAGAAAAAGCTATGTACAATGAGGTATTAAAAGCACTTGATGCCAACTTCAACCTGCAACCTACAAAGAATACCATTGTTGAGCAGGCTTAAGTTAACAAGCATACCCAATGAAAAGGGAAAATACTGATACATTTATCAATGATCTGCATAGACTTGCAGAGAACTGTGAATATGGCAGCTTAAAGATGAACTAATCAGGGACAGGATTGTTGATGGAGTCTTGGATGAAGCATTGTCTGGCCACTTGCAGTCGAGAGATGAGTTGACCTTAATAATGCAATTCGACTAAACAGGTCAGGAAGCAAAATTGATCGGTAACTCGGGGTGACAGAAAGAACCAAAGTCCACAAGCGACTGACTTAGTGGAGTATGGTAAATTTAAAAGCACAGAGTAGCTGTACAACAGCAGGGGAGGCAGAAAGAGCATCCATCAACCACCCCTGCTAACCGTAAATCGGTGTGGCGGGGAAAAAACACAGGTACGGACATTGTCCCGCCAAAGAGGCAAAATGCCATTTATTCAGAAAGAAGGGTCACTTCTAGGCTGTGTGTTGCAGCAAGGAGCTTATACAGAGTAAGCAAAAAAGCGAAGCCTTCGAAAGGTGGCAAGATCCACGAAATAGAAGAGATGCATGACATTGAGGCACCTCTCCTTGGGGAGTTCCAGGAACCAAGCGGAGGTGACTGGAGTGCTGATATCCTAGTAGAAGGAAACGAAATACGCTTCAAGTTAGACACAGGTACAGCAGCTTCTTTCTGATGCTGAACTGTGGTTGGTTCTCTTCATCCATCATGCAAAAAAACGACACAGGCCAGGAGGTATAGAACTTAAAATCACAGGACAACTGAATGCAGTCCTTCAATATAGAGAGAGATAACTCACTGAAACCTGATGTGTGATCCTGAACTCGAGTTCTTCACTCTTAAGCAGGAACAGCTGCACCGACTTACATCTGATTTGCAGAGTAGAGGAACTGGAGAGCCAAGGAGATCAGCCAATAAACTTCAGAGCTGAGTTTTCATGGCTGTTGACAGGGCTAGGAAGGCTGAATACAGTGTGCCACAACACTCTATGTCCTGAAATGAAACCAGTGTGTCCATTTACACCCAGAAAAGTTCCTCATCGACTCTTACCAAAGGTAAAGAAGGAAATTGACACTATGTTGAAGCAAGGGGTTATTTCACCTGTGACAGAACCAACAAGCTGGTGCTCGGGGATGGTCCCGGCGCCAAAACCCAATGGATCTATCAGAATTTGCGTAGGTCTTACCCAGCTGAACAAAGCAGCTGAACGTGAAGTTCACCCTATGTCGTCTGTGGACCAGAGCTTAGTGAAATTGGGAAAGAGTTCAATCTTCACAAAGCTAGGTGCAAATAGTGGTTTTTGGCAACTACCCCTCGAGTTTTTTATAATTAATTTACAGGATGTGGACATCGCTGGCTGGGCCAGCATTTATTGCCCATCCCTAATTGCCCTTGAGAAGGTGGTGGTGAGCTGCCTTCTTGAGCCGCTGCAGTCCATGTGGTGTAGGTACACCCACAGTGCTGTTAGGGAGGGAGTTCCAGGATTTTGATCCAGTGACAGTGAAGGAATGGCGATATATTTCTGAGTCAGGATGGTGAGTGGCTTGGAGGGGAACTTCCAGGCGATGGTGTTCCTGTGTATCTGCTGCCCTTGTCTTTCTAGATGGTAGAATTCATGGGTTTGGAAGGTGCTGCCTAAGGAGCCTTGGTGAATTCCTGCAGTCCATCTTGTAGATGGTACACACTGCTGCCACTGTTCGTTGGTGGTGGAGGGAGTGAATGTTTGTTGATGTGGTGCCAATCAAGCGGGCTGCTTTGTCCTGGATGGTGTCAAGCTTCTGGTGTTATTGGATCTGCACTCATCCAGTCAAGTGGAGAGTATTCTATCACACTCCTGACTTGTGTCTTGTAGATGGTGGACAGGCTTTGGGGAGTCAAGAGGTGAGTTACTTGCCACAGGACTCCTAGCCTCTGACCTGCTGTTGTAGCCACAGTATTTATGTGGCTGGTCCAGTTCAGTTTCTGGTCACTGGTAATTCCCAGGATGTTGATAGTGGGGGATTCAGTGATGGTAATGCCGTTGAATGTCAAGGGGCGTTGGTTAGATTCACTCTTGTTGGAGATGGTCATTGCTTGGCACTTATGTGGTGTGAATGTTACTTGCCACTTGTCAGCCCAAGCCTGGATATTGTCCAGGTCTTGCTGCATTTGGACATGGACTGCTTCAGTATCTGAGGAGTCGTGAAGGTGCTGAATGCTGTGCAATCATCAGCGAACATCCCCACTTCTGACCTTGAGAGTCTAAGTGACTCATAAGCTTTATTACATAATTTGGGAGGTTTTGTTTCAACAGATTACCCTTCATTTATTATCCTAGTTGCTCTTAATAGCAATTGGTTGTAGAAAGTGAGTGGCTTCAAGGGACATTAAGAGTCAACTGGTGCAGACTGGAGAAATAGCCGATTCACTAAAAGACATTTAAAGATTAGTTTTTCTTTAAGAAAATCAAGCCAATAGTTTCAAGATCATTATGCTGGCGTAAACCTGCATATTACCAGATTTACTGAAATCAGTTTCATAACTTGCCAAATTGAACATAATCTTTGTGTTACTAATCCAGTACCCTAACCATTGCAGTGCTGTGTGTTTTTAACAGAGGATTAACAGGACAGGTGATTGAGGAAAAAAAGCAGGAAACTGTGGTGCACTGGACGAAATGGAAGTCTAGTACACTGAACTAAACCTTACTTGTCATTGGAGAAGGAAGTACGTATATAGGTCGAGTATCCCTTACCCGGAACCCTTGGGGCCGATTGCATTTGGATTTCAGATCATTTCGATTTTCAGACACTGCATATAAACTTACATTACAATAGCCCAATCCTAGGCTAGCTATAGTCTGAAGTAAACAAAATGGCTAGAAAAGTAAGATGTATCACTGAATAATAAATACAGGCTACCTGTAATAAGTTTCTTTTTGACATAGACACCACAAAAATCACAAGGTAAACAGTGCAGACAAACAACGAGACTTCCGGTGCTAAAGGTCGACCAGATTCAAAAAAAGAGCGGTTTTTGGATGTGTTTGGATTTAAAGATGAAGGGTACTCAACCTGTAGTTACATTAAATTTGATCTTAAGCAGACGAGTGCAATAGTTAACTTGTTAGTGGGTGATATCTATTAAAAACATTCAAGCCTCACACAAGGTCGACATCTGTAATTATTTGGCAAACACAGAATGGGAATCATCGGCCACAGACAATCCTGGGAACTTCTAGCCATGTGTTAGTGGTTTTGGACTCCAAGGCTTTGTAGCTTTGTGTCTGGAGACCGACTTCCAAGCCACGGTTCAAATAAAGTAATGTCCCATCTGAGGATCAGGATCCACGTATCAGACCGGGAGATATCAAAATGTTTCAGAAAGAATTAGACATGTATCACACCCAGTATTTACTATCAGAGTAACTTGCTGCATCCTGTCACCCCTATTGGATGTATCCTACGTATGAAACAAAAACAAATGGAACCCTTTGCTATTGCTGCCTTTTTTACTGAGCGCTTTATAGTCCATAATGAAGGTGCATTAGGGAGCACCTGTGCAGAGAGAAACAGAGTTAACGTTTTGAGTCCGTATGACTCAACTCTGCTTCTCTCTCCACAGACGCTGCCAGACCTGCTGAGTTTTTCCGACATTTTCTGTTTTTATTTCAGATTTCCAGCATCCGCAACATTTTGCTTTTAGCTTGTGCGTTAAGGGAGATTGATGAGGATGTGCACTGGATCGCACCAGGTCAGAAGATCGGGCGGGTTATTTACAAGTGGTCACTCCAACCCACACGATCCCCCAATATTCACAGCACCCGGGCAGAGACCCTGACAAACCTGCCCTGTTCATTTCGCTGTGCTAAGAATCCGGGGCACAACATGCCTCAAATTGCTGAATCCATCAGCAAAAACTCAATTACCCAAATAAAGAAGAATTTGTAAATGGAGCTAATGAAATTAGCCAGGAGGAGGAGAAATCTAAAAAGTCTCTCTTCAATAAAAATACCTCGAGTCTGCACCATTTTGTGCCTCTAACACAGACAGGGCTAATTCCATTATCTTAATTGAAACAACTGACAAACTGCACTGGTTCAGAATAACCTTGGCTCTATTACAGGAACTCTGTAAAGCAGTGTTGTTCATCTCTCTGTGTCCATTTACCATACCAATAGATCTGTTATCCGACTTGGTAAAGGTTACAGGAATCTAGTTCACCTAATTCAATCTAATTCATTAACTTTCAGACACTTTTCCAGACAGTGAGTATGAACAAGTATAGCCGGGTGACTGAGAGACTGTCTGTCAGCTCCAGGCTGTTTGGGTCCTGATCCCAGAGGGGAAGCCTGGCCCCTTTAAGAGCCACCTTTTAAGGCTAATTGTGTCTGGCGTGGGGGAGATTTTCCCTAACCGACTAAGCACAAAAGGAGAGGCTCAGGAGAAGTAAAGGCTGGGAATTTAAAGGCTGAAAGATGAGTCGTGTGGCCTTGCTTTGAGTTCTGTCATTAAAATAAGCTGTATGTAACTTGGATTGTTTCGGGGTTACTCTTCTTAAGTAAAAGGAGGCTCTGAGATGGTAGGATCTGCTAACAATACATATTCAACTGCAGGAAGCATCACATGCAAGCCCAATGATGCCCTTATCTGGCCCCCTTCCTCCAAACACCTCCAAGCAAGGGTTTTCTGGCTGGACATAACAAACAGGGTCCCTGTCGAATATCTCCCGCCCAACCCAGTGGCACTAGACCAGCCACAGCACTCTTAACCGCTGCTCCAACTTAAATCATTTAACTCGACACAGATTGGGGAATGAAACTAATAACTCCCTGTGATTCAGTGGTATAACCGGCCTCTGAGTCAACAATGTCATGGATGCAATCCCCACGACAGAGACCTGAGCATGCGACGCATGTCAATGCGGGACTGAGGGAATGCAGCACTGTTGGAGGTGCTGACATTTGGATGAGATGTTAAGCTAAGACCCCATTTTCCCTCAGGTGGCTGTAAATGACACGATTCAAAGAAGAGCAGGGTGTTCTGCTGCTATCTTGGCCACCACTTATCCCTCAGCCAACAAACAAAACATCCTGGTCACTCGTTTCATTACAGATGCTTGCTGTGCTCAAAATGGCTGCCATATTTCTAACAGTACAATAATGGCCTCATTTCAATTCCTTAATTCTTTCCTGGGACGTGGGCGTCACTGGCAAGGCCAGCATTTGTCGCCCATCCCTAACTGCCCTTGAACTGAGTGGTTTGCTAGGCCATTTCAGGGGGCAGTTAAGAGTCAAACACATCTCTGTGGGTCTGGAATCAGAGAGAAGATTTCCTTCCCTTACGGACTTTAGTGAACCAGATGAGTTTTTACCACAATCGAAGATGGTTTCGTGGTCAACATCACTGAGAATAACTTTAAATTCCAGATTTATTCATTGAATTTAAATTCGACCAGCTGCGATGGTGGGATTTGAACCCACATCCCCAGGGGATTAGGATACCTAGGGCCTCCAGGACGCCAGTTCAGTGACATTACCACCGTCTCCCCCATTCAATTGGCTATAAGGCACCTTGGGAGGTTCTGGGGTTGCGAAAGACACTATATAAATGCAAGAACACAGGGAGTAAGAGGATTAGGCCTTTCGGCCCCTTAAGCCTGCTCCAGCATTCGATAAGATCACGACTGATATGATTGTCGCCTGAACTCGACTTTCATGTCTGCCCCCAGTCCCCATAACCCTTTTTCGGCCTTCCTATTCAAAAATCTAACTCAGCCTTGAACATATTCATTGACCCAGCCTCCGCTGCTCTCTGGGGAAGAGAATTCCACAAAATAACCACCATCTGAGAGAAAAGATTTCTCCTCAAATCAGTCTTAAATGGGAGGCCCCTAATTTTTAAACTGTGAACCCTAGTTCTAGACTTCCCCATATGGGGAAACGTCCTTTCAGCATCCACCCTGTCAAGTCCCCTCAGGATCTTATACGTTTCAATAAAATCACCTCTCACTCTTCTAAACTTCAATGGACACCGGCCCAGCCTGTCTAGCCTTTCCTCTTAAGACAAGCCCCTTCATACCAGCTACCAGTTGAATGAACCTTCTCTGAACTGCTTCTAATGCAATTATATCCTTTCTTAAGTAAGGAGACCAATACTGTACACAGTTCTCTTGATGTGGTCTCACCAACGCCCTGTACAACTATAGCATAATTTCCCTACTTTCATACTCGATTCCCCTTTCAATAAACGCCAACATCCCATTTGCCTTCCTAATCACTTGCTGTTCCTGCACACCAACTTTTTGTGATTCATGTACCAGGAGACCCAAATCCCTCTGTACCATAGATTCTGCAGTTTCTCTCCACTAAAATAATATTCCGCTTTTCCATTCTTCCTGCCAAAGTGAACAAGTTCTCATTTTTCCACATTATTCTCCATCGGCCATTTTCTTCCCCATTCACTTAACCTTCCTAAATCCCTTTATAGGCTCCTTATGTCCTCTTGACAACTTACTTTCCTACCAATCTTTGTGTCACCAGCAAATTTAGCAACCATACATTCAGTCCCTTCATCCAAATCATTGGTGTAGATTGTAAATAGTTGGTGCCCGGGCGCCGATCCTGTGGCACTCCACTAGTAACAGCTTGCCAACCTAAAAATGACTAATTTATCCCTACTCTCTGCTTTGTTAGCTAAGCAATCCTTAATCCATGCTAACATGTCACCCCCTACATCACGAGCTCCATTTTATGCGGTAACCTCTGATGTGGCACTTTGTCGAATGCCTTTTGCAAATCCAAGTACACAACATCTACAGGTTCCCCTTTATCCATGTTGCTTGTTATTTCCTTGAGGAGCTCTAATAAAGTACAATTTCTCTTTCACAAAACCACTCTGCCTGATTGCATCATGATTTTCTAAATGTCCTGGTATTACCTCCTTAATAATGGATTCTAGAATTTTCCCAATGACAGATGTCAGGCTAACCAGCCTATGGTTTCCTGCTTTCTGTCTCCCTCCGTTCCTGAATAGGGCTGTTCTTTCATTCTCTCCCCAGCTGTACAAGTCAAGTTACTCATTAGATAAACTTATTGAGACACTGTGGCACATCACCAGAAACTAGATTCAGTTGTTGGCATTTCTAACCTCAGCAATAATATAAGTGATTTTTTTTTTTTAAAAGTCTTCTTGCTACACCCGAGCCTTTCATTCCCCCTTCCCTAAAAAAAATTGGAAGTGACATTTCTATGATGTATAAAAACTCAAGGAAGAGGAAACCTCAAATTCCAAAAACAAATTCACTCAGGGCTGCAGCGTCGCCAGACAGTTCCAGGCTTGCAAACCAACTCAGGACTTTGGGTCATCAAATGGAGGCACATTAAAACCAGCATTCCTTCAACCAGGTTAAAAGACAAAAAAAAGACAAAAATAATTTATTGGAGGGCGCGCCAATTTCCTGGCCCACTGGACAGCACTGGCACATAATGCCAATTTTTGATGGCTTGGCTGGAAGTTAATTGCAGGCTCAAGTGCTCAGTGTGCTGTCAGCGCGGCAATAAAAGAATTGACTTGCTTTCAGACGATCGCCTTCTCTCAGGACGAAATGTTTAAGACAGCTTTTTTGCGCATGGCTCTCAGCTGTTTCTAATAGCACTCTGAAATGCCTCTGCAAAATCTAGGCCGCCCTCGCTCAAACTGCCTCTAGAGACAGGCTAGAAGTTTACTTAAATGCCTGCCTGAATTTGTGCGCACACGTGAGTAGCATTCCAGGCTGTTATTTGTCTCCACTGCCAAAAAATTCCTCACAAGTTTTTCAGTGATAAAGTTAACAGCAGTTATGCCGAATTTTGACCCATCCTTTCAATATCTTTCAGCACCAAAACCATGAGTGTGACATTTACTGGATGGTTCTGAAAAAAATATTAAATACAACAAAAGTGTGCAAGCTCACATTCCTGTTGCATTCCACCAGTATTTTAATGGGGTCAATACATTTGAGGTTTTACAGACCAGCATCAGAAAGCAACTATATGCCGACTCAGCACTCAACCTCAATCTGGATTTAGATCAAGTGTCACTTCACTTCCAGCTGGGCTGCACGCATTTTTTTTTTTAAGTGGCCAGCGATTCTCCAGAAAACAAATCGCTGATCGTTTTTCCAGAGGCTCAGCCCCACGTATCACCAAAGACGTCACAAGATATCACACAGTCTGCGGCAACTTGGTTCTCTTCCAGTTACTCGCTACCACAAGATAACCCAGCTCACTGTATTAGGTAGGTGCAGCACAGGCCAGCAACTGGGAGCTCACTTAGATTATAACTCACATTGAGTTTTATATTCTGCAGAATTGTCGTGGTGTCACTCCGCAAGCATTCACCACTCCTGTGCAACGTACAAGATAAAGCTCATTTCAAACGGCGCTGTCCCTACAGGTCCAATATCCTGTCTTGCCTTTGTTGTTAATGTATATATTACCATGAACATACAAAAGAATGACGGACAGGTAAAGAATGCGCACAGGTGTCAGCCGATGGCTCAGCAGGTTGCATTCACTTCTCTAAGTCAGAAGGTTGTGTGTTCAAGTACTACCCCATAGATTTGAGCCCATAATCCAGGCTGACACTCCAGTGCAGTCCTGAGGAGGTGCCGCATTGTCAGAGGTACTGAGACGTTAAACTGAGGCCCAGTCTGCTTCGCAGACGGGCATAAAAGATTCCATGGCACCATTTTGAAGAAGAGAAGGGTTTGGTCAATACTTATCCTTCAACCAACATCACAAAAACAGACTGTCTGGTCATTATCACATTGCTGTTTGTGGGAGCTTGCTGTGTGCAAATTGGCTGCTGTGTTTCCTGTATTACAACTTTGCTTCAGAAAGCACTTCATTGACTGTAAAGTGCTTTGGGATGTTCTGAGGTTGTGGAAGGCGCTATTTAAATACAGTACCAGTCTTTCTTTTACTGCTTCATCTGGCCTGTCCCATTGTAATTGTGAAGTCTTACACATCACAATACAGACACTTCCCACCCCACCCAGGGCACTGTGATCTCCTGGGAGGGAAGTACAACCATGTTAAAGCCTAGTTTAAGTAGAGAAAAACAATCGGGAAAATTCCTCTCCACTGCACCACCCCCGCAATGCCTGCCACCAACCTCCCCCATGCTTAGATGGTTAAATTTGCCCAGAAGGCTAATCTGGGCCTGATTAACATTATCAGACTCAGTTTTTGAGATTTTATCTACTGTTCCTCTGACAAATACAGCGCATTGCAGGCTTCTCTACCTTCAACAACTATATCATGATGAAATCAAGCATCTTTTGCAACTTTTCCAGGATCTCCATATCTCATTTAATTTTCCCTTCCTTATACAATCCTTCAAAGCCCAACCTTGCCCTCTCTTAAGCACCAGGAGTCAATTTATTGGCTCCTATGCCACCCTATGGTGGGAAACATAGGGTTTCCCTAGAAAGTCTTATAGGGCTTGACAGGGCAGAGGCAGGAAGGATGTTTCCTATGGCTGGGAGGGGGTCGGGGTGGGGGGGGAGGGGGGTCTAGGGCCAGGGGACACAGTCTCAGGACAAGGGGCAGGCCACTTAGGACTGAGATGTGGAGGAATTTCTTCACTCAGAGGGTGGTGAATCTTTGGAATTCTCTACCCCAGAGGGCTGTGGAGGGTCAGTCATTGAGTATGTTCAAGGCTGAGATCGATAGGTTTCTACATATTAAAAATATCAAGGGATACGGGGATTGTGCAGGAAAATGGTGTTGGAATAGATGATCAGCCAGGATCTCATTGAATGGCAGAATGGGCTCGAAGGGCTGAATGGCCTACTCCTGCTCCTGTTTCCTATGTTTTTATGCTCCTATCTTATTCATGTGATGTCCTCCATCACGGATCTTTGCTCTTCATTAAAATATCTGTTTTGTACAAGAAATATAAGGACAAAGGAAAAACAGCCTGCATTGGCACAGAGGGGCACAGTGGGTCCCACGAATGAAGTGGGCAGCAGTGTTGAGGGAAAAATGTAACAGCAGCAGAACGCAATGCACTCAAAGAAGCTACACCAAAAAAAAGTTTCAAACACAATACGAGTTATGGAATCAGAATGTTTAAAACACAGGAGGCCATTCAGCCCATCGTGTCTCGTGCCAGCTCTCACCTAGTCCCACTCCCCCCACCTTCTCCCCCTTAACCCTGCAAATTTTTTTTTCCCCCTCTTTAGACAATTATCCAATTCCCTTTTGAAAGCCACAATTGAATCTGCTTCCACCCCACTCTCAGGCAGCGCACGCCAGCTCCACTGTGTAAAAAGGTTATTCCTCACGTCGCCTCTGGTTTGCCATTCACCTCAAATTGGGGTCCGCTGTCGACCGTTCCGCCAATGGGAACACTTTCGCCTCATCTACCCCCTGCCTAGATAGCTCCCGATTTTGAAATCAGTCAGTCAGGCCCTTTAAGAATTACGCTCCTCAATAACAGAATGGGAATTCCTAGACAAGTGTCCATTTTATACAGACATGTGTGTCTTAAAGAGTGAACAGTTAGAAAAGATTGCTGACTTCAGCTTGTGTCGTTTTATGGAGGAATGCCGATTAATGAAGGTGAATAAAAACATTACCATTAGGGGCAGGAGTAGGCCATTCGGCCCCTCGAGCCTGCTCCGCCATTCAATAAGATCATGGCTGATCTGGTTGTGGCCTTAACTCCACTTTCCTGTCAGCAGCCCCCAATAACTCTTGACTCCCTTGTCAACCAAAAACCTGACCCAGCCTTGGATGTATTCAATGACCCAGCCTTCACGGCTCACTAGGGAAAAGAATTCCAAACACTACTGACCCTCAGAGAAGAAATTCTTCCTCATCTCCAACTTAAATGGGAGACCCTTTACATTGAAACTGTGGCCCCTAGTTCTAGATTCCCTTACAAGAGGAAACACCCTTTCAGCATTCACCCTTTCAAGCACCCTCAGAATCTTATGTTTCAATAAGATCACCTCTCATTCTTCTAAACTCTAATGAATATAGGCTCAGCCTTTCTTCATAAGATAAACCTCTCATCCCAGGAGCCTAGTGAATCTTCTGCAAGTATGTCCCTCCTTAAGTAAGGTATCAAAACTGTACATAGCACTCTAGGTGTGTTCTCACCATTGCCCTGTACAGGCGTAGTGAGACTTCCCTACTCTTATACTCAATCCCCCTTGCACTTTCCAGAGGCTCTGGCATTCTCTACCCCTGAAAATGATCAGCTCGCTCAATTTAATGCTGCAGTAAATCAACTATTCAAGCCTAATCCTCCGACTCAATGAGACATGCTCCAGGGTTGGGTCCTCTAACTAGCAGAGTTCCCATGGTGTTGCTCAGGACCAAATGGAGGATATGCTGTTCTGCATGGACCAATTTCGAGGGCATGATATAGGTCTGGCTTCATTCATACATTCATTGATATGTCTTTCATAAATCTTCTGAGAGGAAAACACATCCTCTCCTGAATTCTTAGTTACTTGACTTATATTCATAGATTTAGAAATCTACATTTCTATATTAAAAGCAAAGTGCCGCGAAGCTTCTTAATCCTACAGTGCCAAGCTAAGGCCAGCCGGACCCCAGGACATCATGGGGTCAACTACAGGGCACCATCGGCGGTTGAAAAGTGCACGAGGGGAACATGGCCGGGGGAGTGGGGGGCATAAGTAGGTGGGCCCAAGGGCATCTATGAAAAGTAGTAAAAAGAAGGCGGTGATCAAGAGGAGGAGGATTGATCATGAGAAACAGAAGAGTCACAACTCATAAGAGGGGCTGGAAAAGGCCAATGCAACTGCCGGACACAAGAGTTGGAGGGAAGAGGAGGGAACAAGTTGATGGAGGCCAGGTAAGGGAAAGCAAACAGGAAAGAAATGTAAATGGTGGATGGACTTGGGTGACTCACCCCACAGTGACACCTCTGGTAACTCTTTCGAGTTATCAACAGTCACAGATTGTAACTCTTTCGAGTACATTCACAGTTCTTGGTTTCCGGGAGTGAGACATGAACCCACAACCCTCTGATTCAAAGGCGAGGGTGCTATGAACTGAGCCACAGCTGACACCTCTGGTACGAGGACTGAAACGTAAAGATAACTGATTGGGTACATGAGAAGGGAGCACAGTCTTAGCTATGGTGCCAGTTTACATGCTGTTACCTGTGAAATTTTGGTAGCTTTGTAACATGTATAAACTCAAGAGAATGCACTCAATGGATTGCTTTTAAAATTTCACCATGAACAACACCACTGGAACAACACTGGTAAAGATAAAACATGCACAGAAAAAGCATTAATCTTTAATAATAGCAATGTTAATTTTATATTATCGTATTATTTTTGCAAATAACAACTCGTATTTACATGGCCTGTTTAACGTAATAAAATGTCCCAAGGTACTTCACGGGAGCGTTACAAAACAAAATATGACACCAAGCCACAAAGGCTAAGAGGGGAGTTGAGGAGAAATTTCTTCACCCAGAGGGTGGTGGGGGTCTGGAACTCACTGCCTGAAGGGGTGGTTGAGTCAGAAACTCTCGTAACATTTAAGGAATATTTAGATATTCACTTGCATTGCCAAAGCCTCCAGGGCTATGAGCCAAGCGCTAGGATTAGTGTAGTCAGATCTTTGTTGACCAGCACAGACATGATGGGCCGAATGGCCTCCTTCTGTGCTGTAAACGTCTATGAGTCCATCAGGACCAAGCGCTAGGATTAGCTTAGTCAGATCTTTGTTGACCAGCACAGACATGATGGGCCGAATGGCCTCCTTCTGTGCTGTAAACGTCTATGAGTCCATCAGGAGTTATTGGGAGGAATTTAATGTTGGCAACAGGGGTCTCGCCTGCAGACTGGAGAATCAGCAGGAACCCTGTGTCACCTCCACTGGGGCAGGCCCGCCAAAATGAAATGCACCTCAGACACTTAGTTGGCCAGCAGTGTGCTTTTCCTGGGATTTAGGGTGGAAATCTGCACCCCCCCTCCCCCCACCCCGCCCCCTGCCTCCCTCCACCCCGAGGGCTGCTGGCCAACCAGAGGCTGGCAGCTCACCATTTCCCATCAGCGCCAAGGAGGAGATGTGGCTGCTGCTGGTACTATACCCTGCAGGGGCCGAGGGTCACCGAGGGACTCAGGCCACACATATGAGGGGGGGATGGGGTCATGCAGAGAGGGTCGCTAACGGGGTGTGGGGGAGGGAGGGAGGGGGAGGGGGGGGAGGGAGGGGGAGGGAGGGGTCGGAAGAAAGGACAAGGGGGTGGCTCTCAGCTGGTCCACCCTTTCCTGTTTCTAGGTCCCTTGACCATGCGCTGTGCCTTTGAATGAGGAGACCTTGCCCCTTGCGGGTTTTGTTTGTGAGTTTGCTTTACGAGCTTTCCTTGTGGCGATTCCCTTAAGTGGGCATTAATTGCCCACTTAAGGGTCTCAAATAGCGTCTGGGTAGGAAAGCCGTCCATGAGCCTTCCTGCACTAGACTTTATCAGGTGGAGACAAGAGGGCAACAAGGCCACACCTTGTAATCTCCTGTCCGATTAAATACCATCCCCACCCCCCCCCACCTCCCCCATGTCCAAACTTGCTGCCCTGGAGAGGCATTAAATTTGCCCATTTGGACAGCTGCCCAAAAGCTTAGTCAAAGAGGTAGGTTTTTTTAGGAATGTCTTAAAAGGACAACAGCCTTGGTGAGAGACAGAGAGGTGTATGGAGGGAATTTGAGAGTTTGGGGCCTAGGCAACTGAAGGCCTGGTGACCAATGGTGGAGAGATTGGGTGATTCTCAAGAGTCCAAAATTGGATGAGCACAGTGATCTCAGAGGGGTTGTGGGGCTGGATGAGATTACAGAGATAGGGAGGGGTGAGGCCATGCAGGAATTTGGAAACAAGGGTGAGGATTTTAAAAATCACGACACTGCTTGACTGCGAACCGGCGCAGGTCAGTGAGCACAGGGGCGATAGCTGAACGGGGCTTGGCAGACACGGGCAGCGGAGTTTTGGACGGCCTCAAGTTCACAGGGGGCAGAATGTGAGAGACCAGCCAGGAGTGCATCGGGATGGGCAAGTCTAGAGGTAACAAAGGCGGGGATGAGGGTTTCAGCAGCAGATGAGCTGAGATAGGGACGAAGTCGGACAACGTAACAGAGGTGGGAAGAGGCAGCCTTAATGATGGCGTATGTGGTCGTAAGCTCATCTCGAGGTCAAATATGACACCAAGGTTGCGAACAGGCTGGCTTAGACTCAGACTGTTGCCAGGGAGAGGAATGGAGTCAGTAACTAGGAAACGGCGTTTAAAATGGGAATTGACAACAATGCCTTCAGTCCTCCCAACATTTAGCTGGAAGAAATTACTGTTCAACCAAGCGCTGGATGTTAGATAAACTGTCTGAAAATTTAACAGGGAACAAAAATAAGTAGAAATATTTTTGATCCACACAGTACTTGAATGAACTGATACTTATACACGCAAATGTCTTAGGAAAATTTACTAATTACGAATGAAAAATAAGCCTCTTTACAAAAAAACTTTGATTACAGGTGACAACAAGGAGCATTTTACACAGGGTTACGGAGAATGTGCAGCACAGAAATTGGCTATTCCGCCCAAAACACCCATGCCAGGGTTTATGCGCCGCATGTGCACCCTCTCGCTCTATCCGCATCGGTATTATTTTCCACTTGCTTTCTATTTGTTTTTCGTGTTCAGTCAGCTACCCCCAAATGTATCTCTGCTATTCACCTCAACCACTCTCTGTGGCAGTGAGTTCCACTTTCTAACCACTGTCTGGGTAAATAAGTTTCTTGTTAATTCCTTAATTTATCAGTGACTGTCTTATATCTATGTCCCTATCCTATCAAACCATTCCATATCTTAAAGGCCTCTATCTGATTACATAGGGTACAAAGAACAAAGAACAAAGAAAATTACAGCACAGGAACAGGCCCTTCGGCCCTCCAAGCCTGCGCCCATCATATTGCCCGTCAACTAAAACATTTTGCACTTCCGGGGTCCGTATCCCTCTATTCCCATCCTATTCATGTATTTGTCAAGCTGCTTCTTAAACACCACTATCGTACCTGCTTCCATCACCTCCTCTGGCAACGAATTCCAGACACTCACTACCCTCTGCGTAAAAAACTTGCCCCGCACATCTCCTCTATAGTTTTCTCCTCTCACCTTAAATCGATGACCCCATTCTCTGTACACAGCACAGAAACAGTCATTTTCCCAACCAGTCCATGCCAGTGTTTATGCTGCACTTGAGTCTCCCCCCGCCCCACACCCAATCTTTCCTCATCTCAATCTAAAATGGCCTGCTGCCCACGATCGGGCTCTGGCCGCCATTTCGCGCTGGCTGGCCAATTAACGGGCAGCCAGCGTGAGCCTCAGCGCTGCCGGGGGGGGGGAGGTGGGTGGGAGGAGCGAGAGCGCTGAAGCTGCGCTGAGGGGGGGGAAGCGCTCACTGAAAACTCCCTAAAGGCACAGAGCGGCCTCCGGGAGCGGAAGATTTTTAAAATGAAGAATCAACAAGTAATCTAAACATGCCCCCGCTTGTCAGTCAGCCACATGAAGAGGGACATGTCATAAATAAGTTTTTTAAAATGTTGTTGTTTTTTATATTCGCTGTGAATGAGGTTTCGCAAAAAAAAAAACGCAAAGGCCGCCTGGCCTATTCGCCTGCCCCGTCCGCCAACCGTTAAGGTTGGACGGGCGGCGAAAAATTCAACCTGCTTCAGGGGCCTTAGTAGGCCTCTTAACCGTCGGCGGGCGCGCTACCGACTCTCACCCGCCTCCGCCGAGCAAAATCGCGTGCCAGCTCACGCTCGGGCGTGTCGGGCACACCCCTGCACGCCAAGCTGAAAATCCTGGACATGGACCTCTTCAGCTTCTTCTGCTTTTATCACAAATAGATGGTGCTGCAAGGGGGATTTCTAAATCTGGAATGGTTGTTATGACTTATCCATTTATTTTGGGTTTTGTTGCTAACCTCTGGGTGAATAGTTCATTCTTTTAAGCCTTTCTTGGCATGATTACCATTAGGACTTGAACACTGGCTCAAGGATAGTCACACAAACAGGATAAAAATGGAACTTCTTATCCCATGGAAGTTTCAACTTGGCTATTAAGCAGGGGCAATTTAGATTTTTGATGCGCCTTGTGCTTGGAATCTGGTGTGCGTACGATCAAAGGAAACTAGGCCCTGTTCCGGTCCTCTCTTTGCACAGCCCAAAACCTATGGAGGCAAATAACTCATGTACACATTGCTGGCCCTATCGCAAGTCTGCCTTCCGGCACAGGCAGCCAGGAAGGGACACTGTCAACACGTAGGAAGTGGAGCTTTTGTGCTTCTAAACATAGGGTTTAGTAACTACAGTCGCCTCACCAACGAAAATGGTGCCCTTTTCTCGCTCCCCAAGTACCCAAAGAAACGGACGGACATTTGTTTGGGAAAACATAGCCATGAACTTCATGCAGGACTCCACCAGACCCCCCCCACCAGAATTCAGGGGGAAAGAATAAAAAGAAGGAATTTGACTTTCACAATGACAGGGCACCCCCCAAGTGCCTTACAGCCAATGAAATGCAACTTTTAAGTGTGCCGCCGGGTCCCCGCCAATTCTAAGATTTTCCCTGCCTTGGATCAGGGGTGGCATTCTCATCTCTGAGTCAGAAGGTCTTGGGGTTCAAACCCCACTCCCGGGACTTGAGCACGGGCTCTGGATTGATACTTGGGGCAGTAATGAGTGCTGCAATGTTGGAGGTGTCTATTGGATGAGATGTGTAGTAATTATGGTTTTATTTAGTGAGTAATGTACCTTTAAGAATTATACTTGTTAGGCAAGGTCACATGATCTGTAGTAACCAATAGGAGAGTAGCACGGGCTACTGCAGCAGTCAGTGTAGAGATAGAGTTGGAGTTGAGAGTGCACGTGTAGTTGCTGCTGAGTATATTGTAAATAAACTGAATGCTTCCACTCAAGAAGTGTCTGCAGGTCAACTCTATCACCAATACTACAACTCGGCCACCCTACAACAAGATGTGAGATAGAGACCCTGTCTGCCCTCTGAGGTGAATGTACAAAAGTCCCATGGCACCATTTGAAGAGGAGAAGGGGAGTTCTGATGTTTTAGCCGATATTTATCCCTCAATAAACCTCAGGAAAATGCTGATCATCCGGGCAGTCATTTCGTTGCTGTTTGTACAATCCTGCAAAACACGAATTGCTGTACGTGTGCACATTACGTTCAGAACTCATTAGCTGTGAACCAATTCAGGATGTGCTATGATTGTGAAAGGTGCTATATAAAGGCAGTTTTTTTCAGTTTGTCCTTTTCTGGTCAAGCTTGGAAATGCGGAACCTCTGCCCCCCTCCCTGTATAACAGTGAAGTCAGGGACGTGGATTGCCAACACCAGGAATTCTTGTTTCCATCAGTGCTCCAAGTGTCAGGCAGGAGGCAGCACGTTGAGTAGGGACAAAGAACGGCGACTTCGAGATGGGAGCGAGTGGATCCCATTGGCAAGCAGCGAGAGCAGTTTGCCACCCAACGATGCAGAGTTTATTTTTATTTGCAATTATCTGGATCGGCCTCGCTTGATGAGACCTGGCTGGGGTGAAAATGAGGGATTTTCCAGCCGTCATGGGATAGACCAGTCCTCGGGGATGTACCGGCAGTGGTGTGAGTGCCACTGGCCCTCGTATTGGTATAATTTTCTACTAGTTTTCAATCTGTTTCTCCCTCAAGTGTTTACCCACTAAATGCAACGATGCTATTCACCTCCGCCGCTCCCTGTGATAGTGATGGGTGGATCCATGGATTCTATGGGTAGAAATTTGCGCTGAGCGGGCAGGCGCGTGTCTGACCTTCTCGAGCATAAAATGACGCGCGATGATGTTGGGCGAGCGTCCTGACGTCATCGCGCGATATTTCGGTCAGCGGGGGAGTTGGCAGCTCCCGCCAACAATTAACAGGCCCTATTGAGGTCACTAAAGCCACAATTGAATGACATTTTTCGCTGCCCGTCCAGTTGGCAGACAGACGAAAAGGCCAAGCGGCCTTTGGATTTTTCAGGAAACCTCATCCACGGGCGGGATGAGGTTTCCAACAGCGAATAAAAATAAAATAAAAACTTTTACGTTTCATTTACTACATGTCCCTGCTCATGTTTTTAATCATTGGTAAGTTTATCGTTTCTGATTTTTTTTAAACCTTTAGCTCCCTGAGGTAGCTCTGTGCCTTTCCTTCTTTAGACCTCCTCCCGCCCCCCCCACCCGGGCAGTGCCAGCCTGAACTCGATGCCGGGGCCCGATTGTGGGCAGTGGTCAGCCTCGCGACTACTTCTAGGCCTGCCTACCCGACAAGGTGAAAATCCTGGCCTACGATTCATGGCGGGGGGTCAGAACGAGAGGGCGTTGCTGTGTACAATTCCTTGTCTTTCTACTGGCAGCTTAATTATGAGGGCTGAATTTTTAGGCCGTGATGGGGGTGGATACGTAGAAGGGGGGCAGGTGTGTAAAGGCTGTTGTGCTGCTTCCCTGGCTTCATCCCCACTCCGCGGACCATTTTCCCAACTGGCAGGTAACCAATTCACCTCATTAAAAGCTCATTAGGGTCGATTGTGAGAGGCTGACTGGAAAATTCCAGTAGGCCTCCGGGTCCCTGGAGAGGGCGGGAAACAGTGTAGAGGCCTGGAGGCAGTTTCCTGGGGCCAGGCAGTGGAGTCAGTGCTCCAGTAAGGCTTTAGGCCCTCTCTCCCTGCCTGTCTGGGTGCTACAGCTACAGGCCGCCCTATCGCGTGGGTTCCTCTTTCATAATGGGGGGGCCGTTCTTAAATTCAAAGTTGTAGAAGAGTTGGAAAGAAGGTGGCCCCATCTTGGGGTGTCATCTGGCCTTTAATCATCCAATTCACAGAAGACTGTCCTCCACTCAATGCGGGCTCCTGATCCCCATTTGGCTGCGATGGTGGGGAATATCCCACCTATGAGCCCACCATGCTCAGTCACAGAGACACTGGAATACTGAAGTGTTCTCCGGCATTAAAATCTTTCACCTCAGACACACACGACTAAACAGGAGACCAGCTGCTAATGGCTGTGGGGTTGACAGGTCTATAGAAGGAAAGGCTCTGCTGTTCCGAATTTCCCATTCCAACCGGGTGCAGTTGCTTGTAGTCTGCCAACACATTTAGATTTGTCATTACTCTCATCCCCTTTGACACTGAAAAATCTCAGCTGAAGGCACAACTTAGCCTTTCAAGAGGTTCTTTCTTAACCAGGAACTGTTCCAATGATTCTCTAAAGTAGTCTTGTAAAGATTTCGCCTGGGTATAAATGAACCACAGTCTTGCTAAAAAGGGAGTGGGTTATATTGATTTTCCTGAAACTTTTATGTGAAACAGAATTCAAAAACTGTTGCCACGAAGCATATGTTGTCAATTATTAGTATATGGGAGTCAGGGGTGAAAAGGCAACTGGAACTTACTGCCTAATTGTTCTCCACCCCAAGGTTACGCAGTTTCCAGGGACTATTCATCCAATTCATCCAAAAACAAATGGTTAGTACTATTTGACAATCTGACTCAAATTAATTGATCTACCATTATATTTTGTTCGACGAAATGATACTTCCACAAAAATAGGAAAAGTGCAAAATGAATGTCACTAATCACCTGAAATTTTCCAAGACATTGTATTGAACGCTATAATTTTAGGAAGATGGATCTTTCAAAAAGAACACGGCACACTTTTTTTTAAAAACCCGAGATTAACATCATATCATAATGGAAAACAAATGGAAAATTCCATCTTTTAAACGGTGGGGGGACCTGGACGAGTTTCTGTTCAATATTAACGCTTCACCATGAGGTCATGATATTATCAGGACCATGTGCACCACATTAACATTGTCAATTCATCTTCGAGCAACTTATACCCAGAAATGTCCTTCAATGAAGATTTCATTTTTCTTGCTGCTGCTATTAGATACACTGAGTGCCTGTTAGTCTTTAAAGAGGCCACTTCTTAAGCAACTTGTTATTAAGTGGGTTGGGGCTGTAATCAGCTATTTCATCACATCAGATCAAGCCCAGGAATATTTCAATGACATCCTTCACTCGGTTTGGGACGACCCAGTCCGCTTTTCTTCATTTCACCCGACTCACAGAGTCCGATTAACAACTCAGGGCAATCAGCTTTATTAATGGTAAAGACCACCGCCAATTAGCACTGACTGCTGGCTTTTGTTTGGACCAGACTTCCATTTCCTATGCAATCTGTTAGGTCCCAGTACAAGAAAGGCTGTACTTGTCTCGCAGGGTCCTGCAGAAATTTCAGCAGAGGGTAAAATGAATGGGGTGTGAATTGGGACTGAGGGTAAAACCGGTGTCTGACCCAATTGCCTCAGCTTCCTGCTAAATGAGCTAGGTTAAGATTATCCCCCCTGTATTTAGGATTTTCTGAAGAAGTGTTTAAATGCAATATCAATTCAATTTTCATACTTTCTGGCAAAAACAGTGTTATCCTTTTCAAGAGAATATTTGCACATCATCAGATGTAAGCAATTACTTTCTTTATTCTTTCACAGGATGTGGGCATCGTTGTTGAGGTCAGAATTTATCGCCCATCCCTAGTTGCCCTTGGGAAGGTGGTGGTGAGCTGCCTTCTTGAACCACTGCAGTCCGTGTGGTGTCCTTGTAGTGTAGGTACACCCGCAGTGCTGTTAGGGAGGGAGTTCCAGGATTTTGTCCCGGCAACAGTGAAGGAACGGCGATATATTCCCCAATCAGGATTGTGTGTGACTTGGAGGGGAACTTGTAGGTGGCGATGTTCCAATGCATCTGCTGCCCTTGTCCTTCTAGGTGATAGAGGTTGCGGGTTTGGAAGGTGCTGTTGAAGGAGCCTTGGTGAGTAGCTGTAGTGCATCTTGTAAATGGTACTGTGTGTTGGTGGAGGGAATGGATGTTGAAGATGGTGGATGGGAAGACAATCAAGCAAGCTGCTTTATCCTGGATGGTGTCGAGCTTCTTGAGTGTTGTTGGAGCTGCACTCATCCAGGCAAGTGGGGAGTTTCCCATCACACTCCTGACTTGTGTCTTGTAGATGGTGGACAGGCTATTGAGGAATCAGGAGGTGAGTTACTCATCACAGAATTCCCAGCCTCTGACCTGTTCTTGTAGCCACAGTATTTATATGGCTGTTCCAGTTCAGTTTCTGGTCAGTGGTAACCCCCAGGATATTGATAGTGGGGGGGCTCAGCGATGGTAATGCCATTGAACGTCAAGGGGAAATGGTTGGGTTCTCTCGTTGGAGTTGGTCATTGACTGGCACTTGTGTGGCGTGAATGTTACTTGCCATTCATCAGCTCAAGCCTGAATGTTGTCCAGGTCTTGCTGCATATGTAATACTGTGTAAGAATCCCTCGTGTACATACAACAATGTAGAGAAGCAATATACAAAGTAAGAATTACAACTGCTGTCTTCATTAATCAGACCCATCTGTTTCCCCTCCTCCCTTTTCACTTTGAGGAACTTGAAAGTTTATTTCTATGTTTATATTCAATGGGATAAAATCAGTGTGATCTTTCCCAAATGAGTTTCTTAATTTTTCTCCATCCACGCACAGCAGTAATACAGCTCATGCAACATCAATACGCCTCCAAGTGTTTACAGCACAGTAAACATGACATTAAAAAGCGCATAAACATGAAGTGACGTGGGAAGAGGAGCGGAGGATCAAATTAGGGAGTTGGTTCAAACGTTGTTGTTGAACTGAATGAGTGAAATTATGCGGCGATTTTGCACTGAGTGCAGGGACACTGCTCTCTGTAACCATGCCAAAATGGCAGCATTTCCAAATTTGCCACAGGGGAAGTGCACATGATATTAGAAGCCTGAAGTTACTGGTTCGTTAAGCAGGATAAAGCCCAGGAGAAAGACGGACTTGTATTTACGTGGCCTTTCATGACTTCAGATTGCCCAAAGCGCATTACAGCAAATGAAGTACTTTTTATGTGTAGCCACTGTTGTAATGCGGCAGTCAATTTACACACAGCCAACTCCCACAAATAGCAACGCCATAATAACCAGGTAATGTTTTTAGTAATAATGTTTGAGGGATAAAATATGGACCAGGACACCGGGGTGAACTCCCCTGCTCTTCTTCAGAAAACAGGATCTTTTATGTCCACCTGAGGGGGCAGACCAGGTCTTGATTTAATGCCTGATCTTAAAGAAGGCACCCCTGACAATGCAGCACAGGCCTATCAGCCTAGGTGACGTGGAGTGGGGCTTGAACCCACAAACTTCTGACCCACAGGTGAGAGTATTACCTGAGTCACAGATACAAAAAGGAAATAAGTTCCGCCGGGCCACAGAGGTTGTGTGAAGAGGCCGAAAACAACATTCCAGTTAGGAATTATTTCTGAATATCCAACAAACCACAGAGCAATTAGGACTGGGATTTGTACAGAAAGAGTATTGGAAGAGGAAAGACGTCAAAGAAAGACGGATTGTACATAGCTAGCAAAACACATCCAAATTTTCCAGCAACATGTTTGTTTTTATTCATTCATGGGATTGGGTGTCGCAGGCTAGGCCAGCATTTATTGCTCATCTTCAGAGGGCAGTTAAGAGTCAACCATATTTGCTGTGGGTCTGGAGTCACATGTAGGCCAGACCAGGTAAGGATGGCAGATTTCCTTCCCTAAAGGACCAGATGCGTTTTTACAACAATCGACAATGGTTTCATTGGTCAGACTTTTAATTCCTGATTTCTATTGAATTCAAATTCCACCATCTGCCATGGTGGGGTTCAAACCCAGGTCCCCAGAGCATTCCCCTGGGCCTCTGGATTATAGTCCAGTGACAATACCACTATGCCACCGCCTCCTCCATAACATGGAGAGAGCAAATAGGATGAGTCGTGTAGAAATAACATTGAAAATACATCAGTCTAGGCCCTAGTTACATGTTGGCTTCACAGGTGTGAGACCATTGTCCAACACACTGAACCACTTCATTCCAAGATCTTGTTCTCCATTCTGTTTATTGCTTCACCATCGTGGAGTATAAAACTCAACATTTCTGAAGGTCACAACAGGATAGTACTCTGGCCAACTAGAACCTCTACATTTCTATCAACAGTAGAACAACAGCACTGTGGGTGTGCCCACACCACATGGACTGCAGCGGTTCAAGAAGGCAGCTCACCACCACCTTCTCAAGGGCAACTAGGGATGGGCAATAAATGCTGGCCCAGCCAGCGTCCCATGAGTTAATTTTAAAAAAAGTTCTGAGGATCTTTCTCCTTTCTGCCCTGCCATCTTATTAAGGGTTATACGACCATTTTGAAATTTTTAAATGTTCCTGTTAATTGGCTGCCAAAAATGATCAAGGTATTAAAACAGCTGATGAGGGAAAGTTCAAACAAGCTGTTAAATTAAATATTTCTTTATTCAGGGTAAACAGAACCACGCCTACACCTAAGTAGTTACCGGCTTTGGTTTCAAAATCAATCATTCAACTATTTAGAGCCAAAAGCAATTTAGTGTTAAACTATTTTTATATGGGAGTCCCAAGATTACCATCATGACTGGAGTGAAGTATTTAGTTTGTTACAGAAAAATGATGTAAAGATCTTGTCAATGATTCCTTGGTTCATGAGGAGGTCAACTCAAGTCCACTGGAGGGCTCTGGCTCTGTACCGGGCAGGAGTTTGGCTCCACGATGTACATTTTACTCACTTGGAGTCAATTCAGCACTCCTGTGTTTGGTTCCTGAAGCCAAGGCTACTCTCACTGGAATCAAAAGTTGGCTCTATGGTTATTGTTTGCTGAGCAGTTGGCAGCCAATAACGTAGCTTATGTATAGTACAGTTGTGTGTGCGGTGAAGTAAGAACCTTTTTATTCTACGATGCCACGCTGTCAAGGCCCTGTGAACGCTTTCAACCATCTGTGGGACAGGGCTCAGTGATTGAAATCTTCCATCACCTTCGGTTAAACAGTGAAGCAAGTCTGAGAATGGATGTCATGTTGCCGTTGGCCATCTTGATTTAAGTAATCACATTGGAGGTTATCTTAAAATTGGTTTGTTCGAGCTAAACCTCAAACCAACATGGGCTGGAAAGGCAATGACCCTTTCTCTCGCTGTATGTTGATAATCCTGTGTTTATTCTGTTTGTTTATTAAAAAAATATATACATTTGGACAGTTTGTAAATTTGGAGATCTATCTTTGGCACAGTGTACTGAGTTTACGGTGGATTCTAAACACGCAAAATTTCCAGCTACATTTTTGGTTAACTGCATGATTATCTTAATCCTATTATGTAAATAAGAGATATTGAGAACCCTCCTCCTGATAGAGTCATAGAATCACGGAATTGTTACAGTGCAGGAGGCCATTCAGCCCATCATGTCTGTACCAGCTCTCCAAAGGAGCAACTCGCCTCATGCCATTCTCCCACCTTCTTCCCTTTCAGATAACAGTCTAATTCCCACTTGAATGCCTTGATTGAACCTGCCTCCACTATACTCTCAGCGCATTCCAGCTCTTAAACCACTCGCTGAGTGAAAAGGTTTTTCCTCATGTCGCCATTGCTTCTTTGTGCCCTCTGCTTCTCGATCCTTCCACCAATAGGAACAGTGTCTCCCTATCTATCCCCCTCTGCCCAGACCCCTCATGATTTTGAATGCCTTTATCAAGTCTCCTCTCAAACATCTCTTGTCAAAGAACAGCCCCAACGTCTTCAATCTATCCAAGTAACTGAAGTTCCTCACCTCTGGAACCGTTCTCGTGAATCTTTTCTGCGTACTCTCATCCCTCCTAAAGTGTGATGCCCAGAACTGAGTGCAATACTCCAGGTGAGGCTGAACCAGTGTTCTATCCAAGTTTACTATAATTTTCTTGTTTTTGTATTCTATGCGGCTGTTAATGAAGTCCGGGATACTATATGCTTTATTAACCTCTCTCTCAACCTGTCCTGCCACCTTCAATAACTTATGCATGTATACACCCAGGTCCCTCTGCTCCTGCATCCCCTTTAGAATTGTACCCTTTATTTTATATTTTCTCTTTAGCTCATAGCTTCTACTCTGCATTTGGACTGAATTTTAAAACATAAATTGAAGGCCACTGCATAATTCTGTATCTTTCTTTTCAGCCATCAAGGTTCCCGACCATCCTCTGGCACCCCTGATAAGTTCTGCTGCCAGTTTGTAATCTTAAGAGTATATCTTAAACTCGAGAATTATCTGGAAGGATTGCAACAATCTCCTGTTCTCACATTACCAAAATGACTGCGCTTCAGAAATACTTCACTGGCTGTGAAGCGCTTTGGGATGCCCTGAGATCAGGAAAGGCGCTATCTAAATGCAAGTTCTTTCTTTGATTTACGATGAAACGTCGCCACGGTAACTGGCACTATTTTGCGGAATCGCAGCTGACTGTCCTAAACTCTTGCACATCTCCACGGTGAAACTGCCTTCCAGGCATATGTAAAAGTAGCTATTATAAACTTCTAAAAAAAATTAACCAGATTTAATTTCAATTTTCCCTGGTTTAAATTGGACATTTTTCTGGTTAGCATTGACGAATTGAAGAAGTCTTCTAAAGTGCCTTTTCTTGACTACTTTTAAATACTATGTGCAGTGTTTTATCCACCAAATTTTTTAATAGTCATTTCTGGGGAATGGGATGTAGGCATCACTGGCCGGAAATAATTACCCATCCCTAATTGCCCTAGTTCAGAGGATGAGGTGGGTCTGCCCGTGGATGAGGTTTTCCTAAAAAATGTAAAGGTCGCTTGGCCTTTTCGCCAGCCCGCCAACCGTTAGGTTAGACGGGCAGCATAAAATTGAACGCAATTAGCTTCTTAAAGGCCTTAATAGGCCTTTTAATTGTGGGCGGGGACACAGCTGACTCTGGCACGCGCTCGTCCGATGAAATAGCGCAAGACCGCGTGATGACATCGGGGTGCTTGCCCAACATCATCGCGCGTCATTTTATGTTCAGGTGTGTCGGGTGCGCGCCCGCATGCCAAGCGTAATATTCTGCCCTAAGTTTCCGAATTCAACTGTCATTGTTTATTTAAAAGGAGTTTCAATGCCATGAGAAACCCCTGGTAATATATAATGTCTGCAGTACCCACTTTCTGTCAGGAAAGCGCTTATTTCCTGTCACGCTTGAGACATCACTGTTTCATGCATCACCGTGAACAACGTCCCCAGTAAAATCTTTTCTTTCAAAGCTGAACAAATGTAGATCTGGAAAAGGTTTCTTCGTCTGGGTTGCGCAACGCATGGACTGACTGGACGTGGAATCGTGGCCTGGAATTCAAAGCGCAACGGATCCCTTCCCCGGCTTTATTCTACGAGGCTAGGCACCACCCGGCCTGGGTGTACGGGCACATCTCCTGGGCCAGTCTCAGGAAACTCAGGATGAGTTGGTGAGCAACTCAGGGTAGCCAAGTTCTGAGCCGTCTCAGTCTAGGAGCAGTTTGCTGGCATTTGCTCACAGTGGTACGACCCGGGAGAAGGGAGAAAGGAATTTAACGATCAGGGGAGCAGAAAGGATTATATTAATCGGTTGCTTGGTAGTACAGAACTTGACTATTGCTGAAAAGAGAGACCTGTTGCTGAAGCTTTTTCTCTTGCACTCATCAGGACAAATAAATACCAAATTTCAATGGATCGCAACAATTTAATACTGCCAACTACATTAACTCACAGAGCAGCCATCTACATAATTAAAAATCCTGCGTATAGCACGCGAGTGGGGTGCGGGACCCATTCACCAACACGTAAAATGACGCGGGGTGAGATCGAGCGTGCGTCCTGACGTCACCCCACGTCTTTTAGATTTTCAGGTCGGTGGGCGCGCGGCTGTGCACCCGCCGAACTGTCAAAGGCCTATTAAGGCCATTAATAAAGTAATTAACATGATTAATGGACCTGCCCGTCCAATCTTAAGGCTGGTGGGCAGGCCGGGAGCCCATTGGGCTTCTGAAAAAGCGTGAAACCTCATCCACGGGCGGGACGAGGTTTCATGAGGGCATTAAAACTTTTATAAAGTGTTTAAATAAAAGAAATTGACATGTCCCGGCTCATGTGACAGTGTCACATGAGGGGACACGTCAGTAATTTCTCTCCCCTTCTTTATTGAAATTTTCTAACCAGCGCCGATCCCCCTGAGGCAGCACTTAGCCTCAGGGAGATGAGTACACCCTTTCGTGCGCATGTGCAAAAGTGCGCACTCTCACCTCCTGGAGCGCAAAGCGCTTCCTGGCAGACGTCACGCTGGGCGGGCCTTAATTGGCCCACCCACATACCCACATAAAATGGCGGCGCCCCCCCGACTAGGGGGGGGGCTGATCGGGAACCTACCCGCTCGTGCCCACTCCCGCACAATCCCCCCAACACGGGGGGAAAATGTTGCCCATTAACTTTGTTGAGTGAACATTGATTCTTTTCTTGCCTCAGACGGCTTCCTGGTTGTCTGAAACCACTAGTAGGAAGGAATCTTTCAGGAGAACGTTTGATTCAAACGCTCTCTTCTGAGCTCACTCAATATATTTTTTCCCAAGAGGGTGCAGCTACCCCCTTGTTTTCAGAACGAGCTACTTCCACCACTTAAGGTGGGCGGAGGTAATATTTTCACCTGTTTGCTGGTCTGTCTGTAAACAACATATCTCAAAAACCAACGATTGGATTTCAACAAAACTTGCTACGCAGTTAAGGTATGGCCCAAGGAAGAACTAATTAGTTTTTGATGCAGATGTAAATCTGGATCCAGATTCTAGAATTTTAAAAAAAGATCCACTAACATTGGGAGATGGAGCGAATTGACTTTCCTTTTTAGAATGCTGTGGGCGGTTTGATTTCGAACGTCATCGACTGTTTTAGTTTGTTGTGAGTTATCTCAGCGGCTGCGGTGGAATTTGCCACAGCTGTCACATGCGAGCAGAGTTTTCAGAGCAGCTTGTTGGATGCGGATTGGCCCGAAGCTTCCTCAGGCAGATGGAAGCTCTTAATAAAAAGATTTCTTCTTTCAGCTTTGTAGTTACAGAGCATCGACCAGGCAGGGAAAAGCCTCGGGGGAGAGCTGTGTATTTGTAATAACGTTGAGTTAACACAGCATGGTGGAGGTAACGCACTGAGTGCCCTCTTCACTTGTTGAATATGTAAGTAGAACAGAAAGCAGATGTGTCCATTATGCTCCTTTTGTACTCATAGGATATTCCAAAGTGCATCATAGCCAAAGAATAAGTAGTAATTATTATATAGGCAAATTCTGGCCTCTTGGATACCCTGAATTTATTTTGCACCCCCCCCTCCCATTTCCTTTAGCGGCTGTGCCTTCATCTGCCTCAGCCCTAGGCTCTGGAATTCGATCCCTAATCCTCTCCGCCTCTCTTGTCACTTTTAAGATGCTCCTTATAAAACCTGGCGAAAGGTCACAGGCCTGAAACATTAGGTTGGCGAGCAGGTGGGCGGGGCCCACTCGTCGACACGTAAGATGACGCGGGATGACATCAGGCGGAACTCCCGACGTCACCCCGCGTCTTTTCCATTTTCAGGTCGGCGGGGGCGCAGCCGAATCAGCTGTGCGCCCACCGACCTGTCAATGGCCAATTGAGGCCATTTAAAAAGTCATTAACCTAATTAATGGACCTGCCTGTCCAACCTTAGGGTTGGTGGGCAGGCCGGGAGACCTGGCGGGCTTCAGAAAAAGCACAAAACCTCATCCACGGGTGGGGATTAGGGTTTTAAAAAAAATTTGATAAATGTTTGAGTTAAAGTGATGGACATGTCCCAACTCAGGTGACAGTGTCACATGAGGGGACATGTCAGGGAAAATTTTTTCAACATTTAACTTCAAAGTTTTAATTCTGAGCCAATCTCCCTGAGGCTGCACTTAGCCTCAGGGAGATCTGTGCGCTCTTTCATGTGCATGCACGAAAGAGCACGCTCCCGGCTGAGGGAATCCCCCCCACCAGTCCACACAGGGAACGCACAACGCTTCCTGGTAAATGTGACACTGAGCGGGCCTTAATTGGCCCGCCCACATAAAATGGCGGCCGATCAGAGGCGCGCCTGCCCACGCCCGTTCCTGCACTTCCCCCCACCGATGGGGGGGAAAAATTCTTCCCATTAACTCTGTTTTTGTCAGCACAGCCAGATGTGCTGTGCATTTCCAGCATTTTTCTGTTTCTCATTTCAGATTTCTGGCTTCCATAGTACTTTGAATTTTAAAACCCATTTGACCAAGCTTCTAGTCGCCTGTGCTAAACATCTTCGCATGTGGCTGCACGTCAAATTTTGTCCGGTTAAACTCCCGTGGCGTGTCGGGGGAGCGATTTATTACGTTGACGGCGCTATATAAATGAAAGTTGTTGCTGCTGTTGAGCCTGGGGTTAAGAACCTTATCATAGCGGCGCTTGCTATTCAGGAAAGCTGAAGTATGGAGTATTACATCAGAAAGTACACACCAGATACTCTGGCTCTATAACAGCATCACAGCTGAATAAACAGATGACATTCTGATCTACACACAGCTGTCAGTTTGGCTCAATGGCAGCACGTTTGCTTGAATCACACAGTTGTCAGACAAAATGTTAAATTCAGGTGCTTCTTCTCACCAGCTCCGATGTCATTTTACTACTTTTCGATTACCGGATTTGTCTGGCGCAATTGTGCTTTCTCTAACCGGCACAAACAAAAACACACAGACCGTTCTTTCATTCGTGGAAAATTGCTCCCCCCCTCCCCCCAATAAGTTTACACTTCTCGAGTTTATATGAATACACGGCTTTAAAAAAAATATTACATCTGTTTTCGGGCCAGGCTGACTACCTGTGTGGGCACCACCAAACATCCAAAAGGAGGGGCGGCGATTCGAGTTTGCGGATTCCTGCACTGACTTTCACTCAAAGCGTTTCAAATTGGGCAAAAAAAAGAGTAATGAAGACTTTGGGACATCTGAGGATGGGCTGATATGTTACGAAAGTTCTTTCTTTACAATCGAGTGCTCTGCTGCCAACATCAGTGTTTTGCCCCACCCTCTTAAACAGTGTAAGCCCCCCCCCCACCCCACATTTCTACCTCTCTTTAACTCTGAAGAAGAGTCACACGGACTCGAAACGTTAGTTCTGTTTCTCTCTCCACAGATGCTGCCAGGCCTGCTGAGTTTTTCCAGCTTTCGCTGCTTTTATTTCAGATTTCCAGCATCCGCAGTGTTTTGCTTTTATCTCAGTATCAGTCCCAGAATAAAGGCCAATTCTTAACACTCCTGAATCCTCCGTGTGGTGGCAAGCGACTACTGTCGATGAATCCAGTTGCTAACTTCTCAGCTGCCATCAGATTAAAGTGTTTAGCCAAATGCCTGATGATCCATCCAGGGCTTTAGAGAAACACAGACATCAGACCAGGAAAATAGGCCCTTTGGCCCTGTGCATGTTTACCCTCCACATAAACAAATAGCCCAGCTCACATTCATCCACTCCTTTTCTGTGCCTATCCCCTCAATCCCATTTCCTTTGTTCAGCATACATTCTGATCTTGAATGTTGACTTAGTTTCTGTCTCAAAGGTTAACTCTAGAAGTGCTGTAGGCTGCTTGGAACCTAGGCCTCATGCACTCCCGCCCGGCCTTTGCCTTTCCACCAGGCCTTTTCCACTCCTGTCTGCCTGGGCCTCGTGTACTCTTTTGGGCCTCATGCGCTCCCGCCTGCCTGGGCCTCACGCACTCCTGTCTGCCTGGATCACGTGCACTGCTTTGGACCCTCGTGCACTCCTGTCTGCCTGGATCACGTGCACTGCTTTGGGCCTCGGGCACTCCTGTCTGCCTGGATCTCGTGCACTGCTTTGGGCCCTCGTGCACTCCTGTCTGCCTGGATCACGTGCACTGCTTTGGGCCTCGGGCACTCCTGTCTGCCTGGATCACATGCACTGCTTTGGGCCACGTGCACTCTTGTCTGCCTGGATCACATGCACTGCTTTAGGCCACGTGCACTGCTTTGGGCCACGTGCACTCCTGTCTGCCTGGATCACATGCACTGCTTTGGGTCTCGTGCACTCCTGTCTGCCTGGATCACATGCACTGCTTTGGGCCACGTGCACTGCTTTGGGCTATGTGCACTGCTTTGGGTCTCGTGCACTCCTGTCTGCCTGGATCACATGCACTGCTTTGGGCCACGTGCACTGCTTTGGGCCACGTGCACTGCTTTGGGTCTCGTGCACTCCTGTCTGCCTGGATCACATGCACTGCTTTGGGCCACGTGCACTGCTTTGGGCCTCGTGCACTCCTGTCTGCCTGGATCACATGCACTGCTTTGGGCCACGTGCACTGCTTTGGGTCTCGTGCACTCCTGTCTGCCTGGATCACATGCACTGCTTTGGGCCTCGTGCACTCCTGTCTGCCTGGATCACGTGCACTGCTTTGGGCCACGTGCACTCCTGTCTGCCTAGATCACGTGCACTGCTTTGGGCCACGTGCACTCCTGTCTGTCTGTCTCTGTTATGAGCCTTTATTGTGGATTCCCAGTTGTTGTGACTCTCAATTATCTGAAGCATTAACGCGGTAATTTGAAGCCGTTCAGCTAATTGCAGGGACCCGGAAAGAGAAACGGCCAAAGAAAAGCCTGGGATGTCATCACATTCTCTATATATATTTGGATGCTTCAAATCAATTGCGGGACTTTAGTAAACTTCACTCGCTGCTTTGCCAGCGCAAATCTGGTGGAGTTAAACTGGTGGAGCTGAATCCTGAGCTGCAAGTGGATCGCGAAGCAGAGAAATTGCCTCAAGCACCAGACGGGGGGATGGAGTCTGACATTTCGCACAGAGTCAGGAAGCGTCTGGTTTTAAACTGATAGTTGAGCTCAGACAGGCATCTGTGCCCCGACAGACCCGCAATGCAGACATCTCCGAGTCCACAGATTCCACAAAAACATGTTGCCACTTTTTCTGTCAGATCACAGCCCCCACTCAATCACAAAAAACTCAATCACCTTCATCGCCCGACATCAACGCCCACCCCACCACACAGCCCCCCTCTAACCAGCACCCCCCCCTCCTAACCAGCACCCCACCACACAGCACCCCCCCACTAACCAGCACCCCACTCCCACCACTAACCAGCACCTCACCACACAGCCGCACCCCACTAACCAGCACCCCACCCCCACCACTAACCAGCACCCCACCACACAGCCGCACCCTACTAACCAGCACCCCACCCCCACCACTAACCAGCACCCCACCACACAGCCCCCCCCCACTAACCAGCACCCCACCACACAGCCCCACCCCACTAACCAGCACCCCACCCCCACCACTAACCAGCACCCCACCACACAGCCACTCCCCCACTATCCAACACCCCACCACACAGCACCCCCCCCACTAACCAGCACCCCACCCCCACCACTAACCAGCCCCCACCACTAACCAGCACCCCACCCCCCCAACTAACCAGCACCCCACCCCCTGCACCCCCACCACTAACCAGCACCCCATCCCCTCCACCCCCCACTAACCAGCACCCCACCCCCTCCACCCCCACCACTAACCAGCACCCCACCCCCTCCACCCCCACCACTAACCAGCACCCCACCCCCTCCACTAACCAGCACCCCACCCTGAGCTGAGAATTGCATCTGAGCCCATGTTGTACACAGTCCAGTCAGGGACGTCTGGGATTTAAATACCATGTCGGAGAGCGAAATGTGCTGGGTTTCAGCTTCCCTTTAGTGGACGGCACTCACACTTCCCCAGCCCTGTTCTCCTGGGAGCTCCATACCCAACTGGAAAAGTTTGGCTCTGCTCCACCCAGCGTCTGCCAGAGTATCTATTAATGCGCAGTTTTTAAAAAACCTTTGCTTTCGGACCAGGCTGACTACCTGTGTGGGCACCATCGAGCATCCAAAAGGAGGGGCGGAGATTCGAGTTTGCGGATTCCTGCACTGACTTGCAGTAGAGTCCGCACTCAAAGCGTTTCAAATTGGGAGGGAAAACTCAGTGAAGCCAACCTGTTGTGGGGGTGGGGGCTAGTCTACTGCGCAGGGCCCCTATTCCCACTCCCACTGGCTGAACTGTTTCTCTCTCCCAGGCAGCCTACGGGACAATAACCCAATCTGTAGGCTCACCACGTCTCTCACTTCTGTTGATGCACAGGGAGCCATGACACATCGCATTTGGGAATAAGTTGGCTTAATTCACTCAAGCCGTGTTTTCTCGGGCCTGTCCTCATTGGAGGAGCTGATACAGATCGGAAACAATTGATTTTTTTTTCGGAATTCATACCTCTTGCGACTGCAGAATGACCCCCCGTCATGTTAGAAAGGACCTGGGCATTGGACAGTTTTTGGCTCGGGAGTGACATCTTTTGCCTCCCAAATACAGTTAAATAGTTTAACTAGTTCTGATATCCTTTGCCTGCCCAACTCGTGCCCACTTGCTTGACGCGTGTCTCATCTGAACAACTCACCGGCCAATGAATATTCCAACTGAACTATTTAGATTGTCCACATTTAAATTACTGTAACGGTATATTTAATGTACTGGATCCCTCAACAATGCAGTAAAAACCAGCAGGTTTTGAACTGACTTGGCAATTATGAAGGTCACTGGATAAGAAGCTTTATCTTGAAAGACTAAAAATACAAACAGCTCACATTTATATTGCGGTAAAATCATTGACTACAGAACCCTAACTGGAAACAGGTTTGGAAACAGTGTGCAATATGGCCATTAAACTTTTATGAATAATATTTGTTCCACCAAATCATTTCATCATTCCATTAAACTTTTACGAATAATTTTTGCTCCATCAAATCATTTCATCACTCCATGTGGCCAGTGCATTATCATAAATATTTTAACAGGTAACAGGTTTATTTTTGAATTCCTTCTTGGGATGCGTGTGTTACTGGCAAGACCAGCATTTATTGTCCATCTTGAAATGCCCTTGAGGAAGTGATGGGGTGGGCTTTTCTCTTGAACCACTGCAGACTATGAGGCGAAGGTATTCTCCGTACTACCCTATTAGGTAGCCAGTTCCAGAATCTTGGCCCAGCATCGATAAAAGAACAGGGAGAGATATCCAAGTTACTTCATTGAAACTTTTAAGATCCTTGAGGGGTCTTGGCAGGGTGGATGTGGAGAGGATGTTTCCTCTCGTGGAAGAACCTAGAACCAGGGGGAGGATTTTCTCTTCGGCCTGGGGGGTCCCGTAAGATGACGCGCGGTGAGGTCGGGCGTGTGTCATTCCGATCTTCCATTCGGTGGCCGGAGTCAGCTGTGCACCCACCGAACTGTCAAAGGCCTGTTAAGGCCATTAATAAACCAATTAAACAGATTAACAGGGCTGCCCGTCCAACCTTAAGGTTAGCGATGGGGGCAGGCGGAGAGCCCAAGCGGCCTTCACGTTTTGCACAAAACCCCGTCCATGGGCGGGATGAGGTTTCCTGAAGGTTTTTATGATTTAAATAAAAAATTTTATGAAAATTCATGAACATGTCCCAGCTCATGTGATACCGGGAGGCAATCGGCTCCACGCCCGCCCACGCCCTCTCCCAACCGGCCCACCCGACAGGCAGAAGATTCTGCCCTAGGGATCACTGTACAAAAATAAGGGGCTGCCCATTTAAGACAGAGATGAGGGGAAATATTTTCTCTCAGAGGGTAGAGATTCTTTGGAACTCTCTTCCTCAAAAGGCGGTGGGTTGCAGAGTCTTTGAATATTTTTAAGGCACAGCTAGATAGATTCTTGATTAACAAGGGGGTGAAAGGTTAATCGGGGGTAGACAAGAATGTGGGGTTGAGGTTACATTCAGATCAGCCACGATCTTATTGACTGGCGGAACAGGCTCGAGGGGCCGAGTGGCCTTCTCCTGCTCCGAATTCGTACTTTCATATGTACGGACGTTGGAATGGTGCAAAACTCGGACAGGAAATTGGAGGTGACTGTGCTCCCTTGTCTCTGCTGCGCTCGCCCTTCTCGGTAGTGGAAATTCTGGGGGAAGTTTTGCGTGATGACAAATGTACAGGTTTCCTCCCTTAATGGTTCTGGTGCACTTCCCAGAATGTGCTCAGTTGCACTATTTCAGCCAGAGCACCAGCGGAGATGTTGTAAATATTCCCACCAGCCTGGGCTCCGGAAAAAGGGTAAAATCAATCAGCCAAAGTTCCTCCCGCTGATCACCATCCCAGAAATCCAGCTGGAAAGTGCAAGTGCGTGGGTATGTGCTGAGGGACCCAGCTGCAAATTCCTCCCTCCCCTCACCAGGTGAAACTTAGCATCCATACCGACACTTGAGAAGTGGCCACTTGAAAGAGGCTGGGGGAAGAGATTGAGGAATGTTATCCAGCACAATTAACCCTCTCAGCAAAAGAAGAAAGTTGGGTAAAAGAACATTCCAAGATATCTTAACTTGACGATGTAGGTACATCTGGGCACCCTCGGGTCCAAGAGAGAGTCCGATTTCGGATTTTGGATGTCCAGCCTGTTCCAAATAACCCGTTTTGTTATCATGGAACCAGCTCACTCAGAGCTCAACACACATCAGCTTCACATCCAGTTCTCAAGCAATTTCCATCTTTAGCTAGCAGTGCGTGCCTGGCTTTTACATTAAGTGGTTGTGTTGGTCAGTCAGAACGAGAGGGAGGAAGCAACGTTAAACTCCTCATGCTCTAAGCGAGAACCGACCCAGGGTGGGTCTCAGCCTCCACGGTACCCGATCTGCGCTCCATTTCAAAAATGCCTGGTTACTCAAGTTACGTTCCCCAAATTGATTTTATTGTTCTCTTTATGGGCATGCAGCTGAACAAGCATTTTTCAAGCCGACAAAAAAACCAGTAAAGTCTCAAACAGTAAAGATCCCCACTACAAAAATGTCCGATATATGGACACCACCAGTTTCTGGGTAGCAGGATTTGAGGTGTTCGGCCTTTATTGACCCTTCCTCAGGATTTTAACCTGAATGGTAATTGTAACACAGGACATCCTGCATCTTAGATCATGGGATGCAGTGAATATTGGCAAGTTTTTATAAAACTGTAGATCAGTTTTTATTAGGAGCTAGTAACACCCTGTATTGTCACCATAAGCAGCCAGACTGTCGTAGGTTCAAAGCCAGAGACTTGAGCGTACATTCCAGGTCGGCTGCAGTATTGAGGGGACGCTTCATCGTAAGACACACCGTCCATCAGATGAGACATTAAAATGAGGCCCCATCTGCCGCTTCAGGTGGGTGGGAAAGATCCCATGGAACTATTTGAAGAGGAGGAGGGGAATTCTCATTGTGTCCTGCCCAGCAAACACCACCACAATAACCGATTATCTCATTGCAGTTGTTGTGTGACCTTCCAGTGTGCAAACTGGGTTTGCTTCCCTAACAACGGTGACACAATGTCCCAAGTGGGCGGCAAAACATTTTAATAGGCCTGGAGGATGGGGAAGATGCTATATAAGTGCAGGCTCTTTCTTCCTCTGACACAGCACTTTCCAAAATGTTTCCTGGCGTGACCACATTTTAATGCCTCAGATTTCATCTGATCCACGGTGGGGGTGGGGGTGGGGGAGATTAGTTTCAAATGCTGAATGGGGAGCGGGGGGGTGGTGGGGGGGAAAGTTCAGTGTGGTGGGAGTTATTTAAATTGCAAGGTTTTTAAAATAAAAGAAACAGCTCCCTTTTCACAGACTTTTTTGCAGCACCGATCAGGCCTTAAAGACCTGTCCGTTAGACCACAGCCGCCAATAGAAAAAAAGTGAGGGTGGAAAGGGGCCTCACGGCCGTTAGCGTTCAGTCCGAGCTCCGTAGCAGCCATTGCTGCCTCAGAGCTCCTGACCCCAAAATTTCGTCTTGTGACCCGCAGTTTGGGATACTTCCCTTGAACATGTTAACTATTTACAGCATTACTTTTTTACACATAGTTAATTTAACAAACCAAATTTGGTTTTGGGTTGAGACAAAGTGAGGCCAGCACCTCAGTCCTTAAGCTTTGAGAGAATTTTCTGTCTTACGGGTGCAATGAATTATGGGTACAACCCAGCACCCTCGAGACCAAGAGGCCGAATTTGGATTCGGGATGTCCAACCTGACGTGTCGCCCGTCTTGTTATCATGGAATCGGGATGAATATGTCACTACCTACATATATAAAGTCCGCAATTTTACAATTATAATGTTACCACTTTCTGGAAGTCTGTGGGCAACAACAGGACCATAAGAGTCTGATGAATTCTGTTAATGGAAACCTGTACAGGACACATGCTTCTCATCTCTTTCACCTTAAACGATGATTTTAGTTCAAGTCAGGTGAATTTTAAAGAGAATGCAACACTGCAGGGGCACTAATCGATTTGTGCTGTGCGCAGGAGGATGAGAACATTGCTGCAGAATTCTGCTCATCACGGAGTCACCCTTTAGACAAAGTCAAGCTTTCATTAGGCTGCAGACGTCTCCTAAAAGACAGACTGCAAGTCTCTACATCACGATCAGCTTTCCAGAGCTGGCATTTATTATTCATGTTTAATAAGTCGGCTGGACTATTGCCATCCATATTAGTTTCTAAACCGAAATTAGAATGGTCCCTGTTAATTCATCATGCACCAGTCTGTAATATTATAATAGAATATCCTGATATCCCTAACACATTCATCGCTTAATTCAACTATAACTTGTCTTTACTTGAATCAATGCCTTAACCCCAAAAGAGTCATCAAGTCTCAGCCATACCTTATCTTGGTTGTGTCTATCCATGAAACATTTTTCATATTTGACAGCATGTCCCAACCTATTCTACTAACTTGTGTGCTTTTCCTTTGCAAAGGAATGTTTAAACGATTCTTAACCCAAGTCATACAGTAGACTAAATAAATGAGCTGACCACAAGAAAACAAAACCACAAAATATATTGCATTGCTTAACGCTTATACAATCGTAGGCTGGGATTTTCCAGTCTCTCCCACTGGTGGGAACTTCTGCTCCCGCTGAAGTGAATGGACGTTTGAATAGACCACGGCGGCGGTACCCACTGTGCTGGGGCTGGAAAATCCTGGTCATAGAATGGCTGCAGCACAGAAGGAGGCCATTCGGCCCACTGTGTACATGCCAGCTCTGTGCAAGAGCAACTCAGCTAGTCTCACTTCCCCGGCCTGTCCCCATAGCCCCGCAAATGTTTTCTTTTTTTTTTAATTCATTCACGGGATGTGGGCGACGTTGGCTAGCCCAGCATTTACTGCCCAACCCTAACTGCCCTTGAGAAGGTGGAGGTGAACTGCCTTTTGGAAGCACTGAAATTCATGTGGTGTAGGTACACCTACAGTGCTATTAGGGAGGGAGTTCCAGGATTTTGACCCAGTGACAGTGAAGGTACGGCGATATATTTCCAAGTCTGGATGGTGAGTGGCTTGGAGGGGAACTTGCAGGTGGTAGTGTTCCCATGCGTCTGCTGCCCTCGTCCTTCTAGATGGTAGTGGTTGTGAGTTTGGAAGGAGCCTTGGTGAGTTCCTGCAATGCATCTTGTAGATGGTACACACTGCTGCCACTGCGCGTCGGTGGTGGAGGGAGTGAATGTTTGTGGATGGGGTGCCAATCAAGTGGGCTGCTTTGTCCTGGATGGTGTCAAGCTTCTTGAGTGTTGTTGAAGTTGCACTCATCCAGGCAAGTGGGGAGTATTCCATCACACTTCTGACTTGTGCCTTGTAGATAGTGGGCAGGCTTTGGGGAGTCAGGAGGTGAGTTACTCGTTGCAGAATTCTGAGCCTCTGACCTGCTCCTGTAGCCACATTATTTTTGTGGCTAGTCCTGCTCAGTTTCTGGTCAATGGTAACCCTCAGGATGTTAATAGTGGGGTATTCAGTGATGTTAATGCCATTGAATGTCAAAGGGCGATGGTTAGATTCTCTCTTGTTGCAGATGGTCATTGCCTGGCACTTGTGTGGCGCAAATATTACTTGCCACTTGTCAGCCCAAGCCTGGATATTGTCCAGGTCTTGCTGCATTTGGACATGGACTGCTTCAGAATCTAAGGAGTTGCGAATGGTGCTGAACATTGTGCAGTCATCAGCGAACACCCCCACTTCTGACCTTATGATGGAAGGAAGGTAATTGATGAAGCAGCTGAAGATGGTTGGGCCTAGGACACTACCCTGAGGAACTCCTGCAGTGATGTCCTGGAACTGAGAAGATTGACCTTCAACAACCACAACCATCTTCCTTTGTGTTAGGTATGACTCCAACCAGTGGAGAGTTTTCCCCCTGATTCCCATTGACTCCAGTTTTGCTAGGGCTTCTTGATGCCACATTCTGTCAAACGCTGCCGTATTGTCAAGGGCAGTCACTCTCACCTCACGTCGGGAGTTCAGCTTTTATCCATGTTTGAACCAAGGCTGTAATGAGGTCAGGAACTGAGTGACCCCGGTGGAACCCAAACTGAGCTTCCGTAAGCAGGTTATTGCTAAGCAAGTGCTGCTTGATAGCACTGTTGATGACCCCCTTCCATCACTTTACTGATGATGGAGAGTAGACTGATGGGGCGGGAATTGGCCGGATTGTATTTGTCCTGCTTTTTGTGTACAGGACATACCTGAGCAATTTTCCATATAGCCGGGTAGATACCAGTGTTGTAGCTTCAGATAGTTTTCCAATACCCTTTTGAAAGCCGCAGTTGATATGTTTTGCATAGTTAGCTTTGTCTAATTCCTCAACCGGTTTAGATGCAAATTGCAGCACAGAAACAGGCCATTCAGCCCTACAGGTCTATGCCGCTGTTTATGCTCCACATGAACCTTCTCCCACCTCATTTTATCTCACCCTATCAACATAGCTTCTCTATTCATTTCTCCCTCAATTACTTATCCGGCCTCTCCTTAAATGAGTTCCTTTTTGTGCCTCAACCATTTCCTGTGACAGGAAGTTCCACTTCCTAACCGCTCTCTGATTTAATTTTTAATGTCTGGGGGCCAGGATGAGATGTAAATTGTCCCAAGACAATACACATGGGCTCTATCAAGTAAAATTTGATACCAAGCCGAAGGAGGAGACGTTAGGAGATGTTGGGAGAATAAAAACATGATCAAGTAACTGGGTTTTAAAGGGTGTCTTAAAAGGGCTGTCAGATGGGAGAATTGGACTGCAGTGTTTCAACTCTAACTCCTACCTTCACTCAAGCCAAGCGAGACGCCTCACTGGCCCCAGGGCCCTGCAAGTTATGCCTAACGGTAGAAACTCTATAGGTGCTGATCCAGAAGTGCGGCACACATTGAGCAGAGTGGGCAGAGTGCTCGCACCACACTGCCTGATCAGACTGGAGCACTTGCACAGTCAGGACTTCATTTGAATTGGATTGTCACCCGGGAGAGCGCATGAATTCTGGTGGGTCTTCCACTGAGCCAGACCAAAAGGTTAAACGTAGAAGGATGGCGGAGGCAACCCTGGGAAGGAGAGGCCCACTTAGCAACCGGCAGTGGGCGGGAAGATGTTTGTGGGGCCTGGACAATCTTTAACGCTCTTCCAAGGCCCACAGCGGCAGAGAACTTCCTGACTCATTTGCGGTCCAGCCTACAGTGGCGGGCCCTTTAAGGGCTGATGGTTAGGCCACTCGATGCCCAATACGCTTGGGAGGGTCACTGCCTAATTGGTATCTCAAAACTGTGCCGGGGCCTTACAAACTATGTGGGGCCCCAATTTAAGAAAGGTGCCCCCATTTAAGGAGAGAGCTGGTCTCCCACCTCAAATCTAGCTCAGAAACCATTTTTAAAAAATTCATTCACTGGACCTGGGCGTCACTGGCTAGGCCAGCATTTATTGCCCATCCCTAATTGCCCTCGTTCAGAGGGTACCTAAGAGTCAACCACATTGCCATGGGTCTGGAGTCACATGTAGGCCAGACCAGGTAAGGTTGGCAGATTTCCTTCCCTAAATAGGACATTAGTGAACCAGATGGGTTATTCCAACAATCGGCAATAGTTTTGTGGTCATTATCAGCCTTTTAGTTCCTGATTTCTATTCAATTCAAATTTCACCATCTGCCCAGCATTACCCTGGGTCTCTGGATTATGAGCCCAGTAACAATACCCATACTGAACCACCTCCCCCCATGTTAAACGGGCAGTCTGCAGACCCAGCCAGGGCGTGTTTTTTTTAAATTACCTCCAGCGACCACCCCTCATGGCTAAAATCATGACCTGGTAGGTCAGAAATCTGCCGTACTATATCTGAAGATATCTGGGATATATTTTATGCCCTCTGATGATTGACCATAATTCCTACGTGTTCCTAAACTATCAGGAGCTACCCTTGTGCTGCTGACACAGGAAGAGTGTCCACACTCCATTTGACCCGTCCAAACCAAGCTCGATTTCACCCTGGTTAGTTTGCCGCATGTGTGCAAAAGCCTGGCGAGAGATGGAGATGCCCGGAGCAACCAGGATCATTGGAATAGGAGGCGGACATTTGGCCCCTCGAGCTTGTTCTGCCATACAAGGAGATCACGGGTAATCTGTGACCTAACCCCACATACCCGCTCTTGCCCCATATCCCCTAACACCTTTGATTGATTTCTGTTCATTTGAAAGTTGACATTGGCTCACAGTGGACCAACTATCAGCCACCTCAGCCTCCTGTTGGCCTATGTGATTTCCAACCTGACCTTCTCATTGGAGTTTATAAGAGTGAGAGGCACTCAGAGGGTGGGGAACCTATGGAACTCTCTATCACAGAAGGCTGTGGAGGCCAAGTCACTGAATATATTTAAGGAGGAAATAGATAGATTTCTGGACCCTAAAGGTGTCTAGGGGTATGGGGAGAGCACAGGAGTACGGTGTTGAGATAGAGAATCAGCCAGGATCATGTTGAATGGCGGAGCTGGCTCAGAGGGCTGAATGACCTACTCCTGCTCCTGTTTTCTGTTTCTATTTTATTGAAACGTAAGATTCTGAGGGGACTTGACAGGGTGGATGCTGAAAGGATGTTTCCCCTTGTGTAGAAATCTAGATCTAGGGGCCACAGTTTCAAAATAAGGGGTCTCTCATTTAAGATGGAGATGAGGAGGAATTTCTTCTCTCAGCGAGGGTAGTTAGTGTTTGGAATTCTCTTCCCCCGGTGAGCCGTGGGTGCTGGGTCATTGAATATATTCAAAGCTGAACTGGACAGATGTTTGATTGACAAGGGAGTCACGGGTTATGGAGGAAAGACATGAAAGTGGAGTTAAGGGCACATCAGATCCATGATCTTATTGAATAGCGGAGCAGGCTCGAGGGGCCGAGGTGACCTACTCCTGCCCTCATTTCCAGAAATGAGTGGAAATGAACTACTTTCCCAGTGTGATTGGCAGCGCACATGTATAACTCATATTAAGAATGCAGTCAGCAGCACTCTAAGGCCCTGTTAATATAAAGTATTTTTTTGAAACAGGAGAAAATCTTTGGGCACAAACAGCAAAACACATCAGGACTAGAGGCTGCAACACTGGCATAAGCTCACTGCCACTTGGCACAATGGTAGCTACAAGATTAGACTGGAGAAGCTGGGGTTGTTTTCCTTGGAGTAAAGGAGACTGAGGGGAGATCTGATAGAGGTGGACAAGATTACCACAGGTTTAGATAAGGTAGACAAAGAAAAGCTGTTCCCATTGGCTGATGGCACAAGGACTAGGGGGACCACTGATTTAAAATTTTAGGCAAGAGATGCAAGGGGATGTGAGGGAGAACTTTTCTTATGCAGCGAATGGTAATGGCCTGGAACTTGCTGCTCATGAAGGTGGTGGAGGCAGAGGTGATTAATGATTTCAAATGGAAATTGGCTGGATGTTTGAGGGAAATAGACTTGCAAGGTTCCAGGGGTAGAGCGGGGGAATGGGACTAACTGGGTTGCTACGTGGGGAGACAGCATGGACTCGATGAGCAGAATGGCCTCCTTCTGTGCCCTAAATGACTCATTACTCTATAAGCAGTCACTTCAGTTACAAGGCTCACTGTCCCAGGTCTGAGGCTAATGTTCAGACATGAGTCAAGATCATATCTCACTTCAGATGAAGCAAAAAAGGACCTGAATGCATACAGCACTTTTAAAGTCCTCAGGGCTTACCATAGTGCATTATAACCAGTGGATTACTTAGAAGGGCAGTCACTGGTACATAGGCAAAAGGGACGAACAAAGATCTAAAAGTTCTTGCCTGGTTGCTACAGTCTAAACACGTTCTTGATCATTTCCTGTACATCTCCACCCAAATTCCCTGTACATCTCCACCCAAATTCCCTGTGCATCTCCACCCAAATTCCCTGTGCATCTCCACCCAAATTCCCTGTGCATCTCCACCCAAATTCCCTGTGCATCTCCACCCAAATTCCCTGTGCATCTCCATCCAAATTCCCTGTGCATCTCCACCCAAATTCCCTGTGCATCTCCACCCAAATTCCCTGTGCATCTCCACCCAAATTCCCTGTGCATCTCCACCCAAATTTCTGGACACATCAAGGCTCTCCAACCACCTTCATTCTAAAATTAATTTGCTGATTCAGAAGTGCTGTTCACACAGGTTATTAGAATCGGTTCCTTCATTCTGGAGCGCTTTAGCATATCCTGGAACACGTCTGCACTGCTGGGAATCCCAGTGCTGCATCACCAGCAGGGATCATTGAGAGCCCGTGTTACTGGACAGAATGTATGACAGAGGGCATTTTATTTAAGAATGTCTTAAGTGATATGCGTTCATGTGTCAGAGATGAAACTACAGGTCAGAGGTGGCCTTTTTGTGAGTGTCAGTGACCAGTAGTACACATGGGCAGATGCCTGAGTGCTCAGTGCTCAAGGTGGAAATTCACAGGATTTATGAACCTGAGCTGCTTTTTCCCCCCACACAGTGACTGATCAGTATAACTTCAAACTCTGATCCACTAGCAGTATATTCACTGTCAACGTGGAAGCATGTTAGATGCGCGTGTGGGTCGGAGATCAAGCTATAATTCTCACAGCATCAAGGGGTATGGGGAGAGATGCGGGAGTTTGGTGTTGTGTTAGAGCATCAGCCTTGATCATACTGGATGGTGGAGCAGGCTCAAAGGACTGAATGACCTACAACCGCACCTATATTCTATGTTCTTAACTTGTGTTCATGGCCAGTCAAGTCTTGAATCAGCAGCAGATCCTCTTAAAATTACCTGTCTCCAGGAATATATGGCTTGCTACATGCATCACACAGTATACACTGTAAGGTCTACATGTGCATATATTTACATTGACAAACAGCACACATATTGTACACAGATATACTGTAGACATGTTATACAGAGATATATGTACTGCAGTACCTCTATTCACAAAAGACTTCTGCCGAATTTCTCAATTATATTTCCCATGAATGCCATTTTATGCAAATAAGCTAGGTTAATTAGTCTCAGCTACGCTCTGAAGAAGAGTCATATTGGACTCGAAACGTTAGCTCGGTTTCTCTCTCCACAGATGCTGCCAGACCTGCTGAGTCTTTCCAGCGCTTTCTGTTTTTATTTCGGCATAAAACTGTTCAACTGGCACTGAGTGGACAGCCTCAGGTCACAAGGGTGAGAAGGACCAGGTGATGAAGAATGTCTTCCTTGCTGTTTCTCCTGACGGGTTAAAACGTTTACTGCGTAAACCTGGGCCCATCTGAAGCCAGGATACCGCGGTGAGGGGATAACATCTGATTACTGTGTCACCCCGTCCTTCAATCGTGTATTTCCACGTTTCAACGGAGCAAATCAGTCCGAGTACAGGAGGTCGGTCTTATTTATAGCTGCACAACATTAGGTGGAAAAGTCCACTTCTCTCATTGGCCTGTGTGTTGGTTCTAATAGCAGGGATTCGATAGATGCAAGGGCCGGAATATTCCAGCTGTGATGTAATGTCAGATTCCAAAATGGTGCCTTTGAGAGTGGTGGCTGTCTCCCAGAGGTGGGGTCAGAGGTCAGGGGTTGTGGTGGGTGGGTGGGGGGGGGGGGGCGGGGTGTGGTCAGGCAGCGGGTTACGGGTTTGAGATCCCACAGTTTTCCCACCTCCCTCCGATTAAGTCCAGGCCAAATTAGGCCCTTAAAAGGTTTCACGCTCCCCCTCCCCACACCCTCAGCCTCTGAACTCGCCTCCAGGAGGTAGGGGGAGGGGAGAGATCCCGGAATTTCTTCCGTGAAGACCTTCCGGCCCCGCCGACGTGAGCGGAGATTTCAACAGCTCGTGGGAGCCTGGAAGATTCTGGAGAAGATCTTAAAGGGGCAGGAGTTTTACAGGGGTAAGAGTTTTATACGTGCACAGGTTTTAAATGGAGCAGGGGTTTTGCAAAAATATTATTTTCTGAAGCAGGGGTTTTATAAAAATGTTATTCATGGATCGCAGGGATTTTATAGAGCAGGAGCTTTATTGAGACAGGATTTATAGATGCAGGAGTTTTGCGGAGATGGGAATTTACAAAATCAGGGATTTGAAGAGCAGGGGATTTGTCAAGTTGGCTCCCAGACGGTATTGTTTCCGACAATCTATATGTGGTTTCTGCCAATTTAAAATGACTCATTAAAAGACTCCAATATCGACTTAAATGCATCATATTGACAAGTAAGTGCACTGAGAGGTTTTAGTTGGGGTAAAGCCATTTTGTGCAATGAAGTAACCTTCAACTATTTGGTAAATTGTGTTTGCATCAATGTTTGGCCCAGTTACTAATGTTTACATCATACTCGCAAAATTATCAAACCATTGCGTTTAACTCTCTGATCTCCTGCCTTTACTAACTCCCGCTTGCATTGTCATTTTTACCCAAAGCTGAGTGCAGACCCATGTTAGGAACCTGCTTGGTTTTCCAGGTTGACCACGTGAGGCGGGTGGGCCAATAGGAGGCCCTCCAGCAATGTCCCAGATGGCTGCAGGAGAGGAAAAGAGGGCGCCTCCAACTTGAGACACCCTCAGAGAGAACAGAAAGAGGCCACAGCTGCCGGGCTGCCCTTGTGGGGGTAAAGCCTTTCCACAGGGTGGCCTGTGGCCCACTGCGTATGGCAACTGTGGGGAGGGAGGGGTTCAAAAACGCCCTTGGAGCGCTGGCTCCCTGTCTGCTGCTGGAAGACCACCTCATCTCACTGGCTGTGTCCAGGTCACCATCGCCCGCCAACTGGAAAGTTCCAATCAGTGTGGGCGAGGGACCTTCCTTAATTTGCTTCATTGGCTGGCTGCTGCTCACAGGAGGGTAGCTGTTCCTCCTACAACCTAAGCTTTTTGAAAATGGCTCTGGTTCGGAACCAGCGGCAAGAAATTCCGTGCACCTCTCCCCTCCCCCACCTCTTGGAGGCGAGTTTGGAGGCTGACTGTGTGGTGGGGGGGGAGGGTGAAAGCTTGAAGGGCCTAATTTGGCTTTGGGTGGGAAGGCCAACCCCTCCTGGCCTGGCGATGGGATCTCAAACCCGTAACCTGCTGCCTGATCACCCGCCCCCATCACACCTGCACCTCCCAACACCCCCAAACCTCTGAACCCACCTCTGGGAGACAGCCACCGCTCTCAAAGACACCATTTTAGGATCTTGACCGTACATGTGAAATACGTGAGCCTCAAACTCCTACAGAATTTCTAACCACTGAAGAATGTAGTGTTTTGTTTTTCCTCTCTGGCAGGAGCGCTACCCGCTAGTCCGGATCAAAAGGGACATTGGGACAATTATTAGAAGTTAAATCCCCATTGTTAGAAACTTGTGCATCTCAACATCATCGTAGACATTTTAACTCAAAGCCAGAACAACGCACCTTTATCTGAAATTATTCTCGATGAAATGGAATTGAACTTTCTCCCAGCCTGAACGTTGCTAGACGTCCATTTTGTAGCGAGCAACAGAATGGACCTTTCGGGTGGGATTGTCCCAGGTTTGCACTAAGTGCGATAGTGGGCAGGAAAAAGCTGGTCACAAGGGCGGATTTTCGTACCGTGTCATCCCGTCCCCACCTCATTAATCACGCAGCCACAGGAAACGCACCGTCTCGCCGGCGGGCGACCTCCGATTTGCCCGCTGCACCATTACCTCGCCGCTTCCTCATACCGGGCGCCATATCTAAACTTCAGCCGCGCCCGCACTTCTCAATGCTCGCAGCCCGGGACTGCTCTGGTAAAGACATGGCCTCAAAACCCAAAAAAGAGTGCAGCTCCCTCACCCCCCCACCCAACACCGATGCATAGATGCATCCCGGGGATGCCTTCTGGACAGCAGACGCTGGAAATCAGAAATAAAACCGAAAATGACGGAAATGCTCAGCAGGTCTGTGGAGAGAGAAACTGAGGTAACGTTTCAGGTCCAAGACCATCAGAACTGGCAAAGGTTGGAAAATATAATAGGTTTTGAACGAGCGATAGCGGGGAGGGTGGGAAAAAGGACAATGAGGAATGGCTGGGATAGGGTGGAGGCAGGAGAGATTAAATGAAAAAAAAAGGTTTCACGGTACAACGCCAAAGGGAATGGTGATGAGATCAAATAAAGATGTGGCTAGAGGAGGTGTGAATGGCAGGATCCTGAATAGCTGCTGTCTTCTAAAAGGGCTTTAGAACATCCTGAGGTCGTGAAAGGCGCCATGTAAATGCATCTTATTCTTTAGAGTCCTTTTCAGTCAATTATACTTCAAGAAAATAGTCATCTGAGGACTGAGGTCTAACCAAACGCAGAAGACCAAATGTGCAAAACAAGCTTTCTAAAACTGCATTGATGGTTTAAGGGCCTCCCAGCAGAACATTAACCTTTCTATTTGCAAGTTAAACATCTTCTTTCCCCCAAGGGAAGTGGATTTGCACCTGCCTCGCATTGAGGGAAAGAAAGTGACAAAGGCCGGAATTTTCCACCCCCCCCACCACCCCCGTCCCGCACCCCCCTCCCCCCGCCCCAACACCCCCCCATACCCCGACCCCCTGCCCCGCCCCCTCCGTCCCGCCCCCAGCAGGTTCCCTAGCGACCAGGGCTGGCCGGCCATTGAAATCTCTGTTCACCTGAGAAAGCCCTGTTGGCCGTGAGGGGCAGGGAAATCCCGGCCGGTGTTCCTGCCTGTTTGGAAAACCGGTTTCCCTGGTGACGCGCCGGAAATATTTGCTTGTGTCACCGCGACCTGAACTTTGCCCCTCGTTGGGGGCGCGCGCCTGATCGGAGGGCCCGGGAGTGGATGGGAGACAGGCCCCCGGCCGCGATTGTCCCCTGACCGCGATTTCACGCTGGGTTGGCCGATTAACGGGCCCTGGGAAAGGCTCAGCACCGCCGGCGAGGGCGGGAAGAGGGCGGGCGCTGATATCACCGCGGGTGCTGGTGAGCGCTCCCACTGAGCGCCCTGAAGGCAGACAGCTGTCCCAGGGAGCCGCGGACCCCCACAGGATAAACAAAATGACAAAAATGCCGCAAAACATGTCCGTGCAGCACAATCTAACACCTGAAATCAAACCTCATAAAAACAAAAACTAGTCCCCAGATATCTCTCTCTATTTCATCCTGCCCCGGATCGAGGTTTGAGCAAAAATGTGGCTGATTGGCCGTTTGGCCTGTCCGCCAACTGTAATAGTGGACGGGGCCACGAAAAATTGCTTTCAATTGCCTCCTGGATGGGTTTAATTATCGGCGGGCGGGCTTCTGACTGTCGCTCGCGCCCACCGAGTGAGATATTGCGCAAGTGCCTCGGAGACATCGGGACGCTCGCCCGACATCACCTGGCGCTATTTGGCGGCCTGATGGGTCAAGCGCCCGCCCGCAGGGTGTAAGAGCCTGGCCGACGTGTGTGTAACAATCCTGGGGAAGTGAGGCCGCGGGGACAAAACGCTTCCGTTCAATACGTTAGCGGATCCTGCTTCGTGAGACAGGCCGGGTTTATCTCAAGCCAACGTACTACCAGAGGGCGGAGCCTGGCCTGGATGATCCAAAGCGTTTGGATTCCAAGAATTCCCACTGCAGGGAACGACCTGTGGCTTTTACGAGATGAGACTCTCCGCACGCCTCCCAACCGGGTGAATTACAGCTACATTAAAAAAAAAACCCAGAAAGCTGTGTAAACCTTTACTGGCATGGTGCCTTCCTTTAACAGCTTTACTTCCTGCGAGGGGCGACTCTTGGGAGTGGAGGAGGGGGGTTGCCGGCAGTGGTGTTGGTGGGGGAGGGTGCAGGTGTGGGTGAGGGGGACAAGTGTTTTTATCGGCCCGGTGATCAGAAAGCATCCGGAGAAAAAAAAAGAAAGCTCCATTGTATCCCAAGATCCCATTGATGTTCCTCGGGGGCTGAGGTAATTCATTGAGGTGGGGGTGGGTTGGGGGGTGGTTGGAGGGCCACATATGGCTGTGATTGGTCTGCTGCAATATAGTGAAAGAGCCCTTAGATAAAGGTCTTCTCGTTCTGAGATGGGAATTAATGGCAGTGCGGGTTTTTGCTGGGTCAGTTGAGTAAGATAGGCAGAGACACTGCAACAATTCATCTCAGTTCAAAGCTACTTTCCCTCGGCACCTTCCCCTCCCCCCCTCCCCCCCCCCAGGGAACTGCGGCTTGCCAACTTAAAAAAGACTCAATAGCAACTAATAATTCCTGCCGTGTACCTGCCCCTACCCAGAGGGTTCTCGGAGAGTCTTTCCAGTTACCACGTTCTGTCAGGAATTATATAAACTATCTCACCGCAGCTCAACACCATCGGTTCTCCACGTGACCGGACTTGTCGAAAACGGTTGCTAATTAGGTACCTGAGTTTGTTCAAAGGACTGGATGGGCTGCAGCAACTGAGTTATGCCAGCAGGAACGCAGTGGGGGGTGGGGGGGGGGAGGGGGGGGGGGGGGGGGGTGTGGTGTTGGTGAGGGGTGGGGATGGGGGAGGGTAGGTGGGTGGGGATGGGGGAGGGTGGGCGGGTGGGGATGGGGGTGGGTGGGCGGGTGGGGATGGGGGTGGGAATGGGGGTGGGTGGGCGGGTGGGGATGGGGGAGGGTGGGCGGGTGGGGATGGGGGAGGGTGGGCGGGTGGGGATGGGGGAGGGTGGGCGGGTGGGGATGGGGGTGGGTGGGCGGGTGGGGATGGGGGAGGGTGGGCGGGTGGGGATGGGGGAGGGTGGGCGGGTGGGGATGGGGGTGGGTGGGCGGGTGGGGATGGGGGTGGGTGGGCGGGTGGGGATGGGGGAGGGTGGGCGGGTGGGGATGGGTGAGGGGTGGGGATGGGGGAGGGTGGGTGGGTGGGCGGGTGGGGATGGGGGTGGGTGGGCGGGTGGGGATGGGGGTGGGTGGGCGGGTGGGGATGGGGGTGGGTGGGCGGGTGGGGATGGGTGAGGGGTGGGGATGGGGGAGGGTGGGTGGGTGGGGATGGGGGAGGGCGGGTGGGGATGGGGGAGGGCGGGTGGGTGGGGATGGGGGAGGGTGGGTGGGGATGGGGATGGGGGAGGGTGGGTGGGGATGGGGGAGGGTGGGCGGGTGGGGATGGGGGAGGGTGGGCGGGTGGGGATGGGGGTGGGTGGGCGGGTGGGGATGGGGGTGGGTGGGCGGGTGGGGATGGGGGTGGGTGGGCGGGTGGGGATGGGGGAGGGTGGGCGGGTGGGGATGGGGGAGGGTGGGCGGGTGGGGATGGGGGAGGGTGGGCGGGTGGGGATGGGGGAGGGTGGGCGGGTGGGGATGGGGGAGGGTGGGTGGGGATGGGGGTGGGTGGGTGGGGATGGGGGTGGGTGGGCGGGTGGGGATGGGGGAGGGGGGTGGGGATGGGGGAGGGTGGGTGGGGATGGGGGTGGGTGGGCGGGTGGGGATGGGGGAGGGGGGTGGGGATGGGGGTGGGTGGGTGGGGATGGGGGAGGGCGGGTGGGGATGGGGGAGGGCGGGTGGGGATGGGGGTGGGCGGGTGGGGATGGGGGAGGGTGGGTGGGGATGGGGGAGGGTGGGTGGGGACGGGGGAGGGTGGGCGGGTGGGGATGGGGGTGGGTGGGCGGGTGGGGATGGGGGTGGGTGGGTGGGGATGGGGGAGGGTGGGTGGGGATGGGGGAGGGTGGGTGGGTGGGCGGGTGGGGATGGGGGAGGGTGGGTGGGTGGGCGGGTGGGGATGGGGGAGGGTGGGTGGGTGGGCGGGTGGGGATGGGGGAGGGTGGGTGGGGACGGGGGAGGGTGGGCGGGTGGGGGTGGGTGGGCGGGTGGGGATGGGGGTGGGTGGGCGGGTGGGGATGGGGGAGGGTGGGCGGGTGGGGATGGGGGAGGGTGGGTGGGGATGGGGGAGGGTGGGTGGGGATGGGGAAGGGTGGGTGGGGATGGGGGAGGGTGGGGATGGGGGAGGGTGGGTGGGGATGGGGGAGGGTGGGTGGGTGGGGATGGGGGAGGGTGGGTGGGGATGGGGGAGGGTGGGTGGGGATGGGGGAGGGTGGGTGGGTGGGGATGGGGGAGGGTGGGTGGGGATGGGGGAGGGTGGGTGGGGATGGGGGTGGGGGTGGGTGGGGATGGGGGAGGGTGGGTGGGGATGGGGGTGGGGGTGGGTGGGGATGGGGGAGGGTGGGTGGGGATGGGGGAGGGTGGATGGGTGGGGATGGGGGAGGGTGGGTGGGGATGGGGGAGGGTGGGTGGGGATGGGGGAGGGTGGGTGGGTGGGGATGGGGGAGGGTGGGTGGGGATGGGTGGGTGGGTGGGGGATGGGGATGGGGGAGGGGGGTGGGGATGGGGGAGGGTGGGTGGGGATGGGGGAGGGGGGGTGGGGATGGGGGAGGGTGGGTGGGGATGGGGGAGGGTGGGTGGGGATGGGGGTGGGTGGGGATGGGTGGGTGGGTGGGGATGGGGATGGGGATGGGGGAGGGGGGTGGGGATGGGGGAGGGCGGGTGGGTGGGGATGGGGGAGGGGGGTGGGGATGGGGGAGGGTGGGAGGGTGGGGATGGGGGTGGGTGGGTGGGTGGGGACGGGGGAGGGTGGGTGGGTGGGGATGGGGGAGGGTGGGAGGGTGGGGATGGGGGTGGGTGGGTGGGTGGGGATGGGGGAGGGCGGGTGGGTGGGGATGGGGGAGGGTGGGCGGGTGGGGATGGGGGAGGGGGGTGGGGATGGGGGAGGGTGGGAGGGTGGGGACGGGGGTGGGTGGGTGGGTGGGGACGGGGGAGGGCGGGCGGGTGGGGACGGGGGAGGGCGGGCGGGTGGGGACGGGGGAGGGCGGGCGGGTGGGGACGGGGGAGGGCGGGCGGGTGGGGACGGGGGAGGGCGGGCGGGTGGGGACGGGGGAGGGCGGGCGGGTGGGGACGGGGGAGGGCGGGCGGGTGGGGACGGGGGAGGGCGGGCGGGTGGGGACGGGGGAGGGCGGGCGGGTGGGGACGGGGGAGGGCGGGCGGGTGGGGACGGGGGAGGGCGGGCGGGTGGGGACGGGGGAGGGCGGGCGGGTGGGGACGGGGGAGGGCGGGCGGGTGGGGACGGGGGTGGGTGGGCGGGTGGGGACGGGGGAGGGTGGGCGGGTGGGGACGGGGGTGGGTGGGGATGGGGGAGGGTGGGTGGGGATGGGGGAGGGTGGGTGGGTGGGGATGGGGGAGGGTGGGCGGGTGGGGATGGGGGAGGGTGGGCGGGTGGGGACGGGGGTGGGTGGGCGGGTGGGGACGGGGGAGGGTGGGCGGGTGGGGATGGGGGAGGGTGGGTGGGTGGGGATGGGGGTGGGTGGGGATGGGGGAGGGTGGGTGGGGATGCCAGCATACAGAGTCAAACCAGGCCTGCCTCTGCCTCCTCCCCCAAGCTCCATTTCCCCTCCACCCACCCCGAACACCCCAGCTCCCTAGTCCCACTTCCCTCTTGTCCGACCCTCTGGCTGTCACACACCCTGGACGGACACACCAATAAGAGCAGGGAGGTTATGTTGGAGCCGTATAAAACACTAGTCAGGCCACAGCTGGAGTACTGTGTGCAGCTCTGGTCACCACATTACAGGAAGGATGTGATTGCACTGGAGGGGGTGCAGAGGAGATTCACCAGGATGTTGCCTGGGCTGGAGAGTTTCAGCTATGAAGCAGAGAAGGCTGAGAGGGGTGTACAAAATTATGAGGGGCATAGATACAGTAGATAGGAAGAAACTTTTCCCCTTAGCAGAGGTGTCAATAACCAGGGGGCATAGATTTAAGGTAAGGGGCAGGGGGTTTAGAGGGGATTTGAGGAAAAACTTTTTCACCCAGAGGGTGGTGGGAATCTGTAACTCACCGCCTGAGGGGGTGGTAGAGGCAGGAACATTTAAGAAGTATTTATATGAGCACTTGAAATGCCAGAGCACACAGGGCTACAGGCCAAATGCTGGAACATGGGATTAGAGTAGATAGGTGCTTGATGGCCGACATGGACTCGATGGGCTGAAGAGCCTGTTTCTGTGCTGTATAACTCTATGACTCTAACCTCAGAGGACACGCATCCCGGGTTTCACCAGAATGATACCAGGGATCGGAAGGATGGAAATTTTAAAACTGAAGCTTTCCTGGAGTGGGAATGAATGTAGCTCAGACATCCGCAGGCGATAGGTGAACACGGCCACTCTCTGTGTGAAGAAAGTTGAGTGATGATCTGACCGAGGTCTTTAAAATGATAAAAGCAAATAAATAAAAATGTAGTCATTTGGTAGTACAGAACTTGAGTATTGCTGAAAAAAAGAGAGACATGGCAAAGCTGTTTGTATTGCACTTACTAGGACACTTTGCAACAATACCCACACAAGGAGAAAACAACAATTTACACTGTATAAGAAGAGAGTGCTAATTGGTTGGCAAGTGGACTCTGATTGGTAGGGGCGTTGCCATGGAGAATGCACCAGTGATGGTGACTGACAGTCAAGCAATCAGCACTCTCTTCTCATACAGTATAAATTGTTGTTTTCCTCTTATTCTTGTGAAGTGTCCTGATGAGTGCAAGACAAAAAGCTTCGACATGTCTTTTTTTTTCAGCAATAAAAAGGCATTTCCTCCGGCCTGGGACTCGAGAATAAGAGGACATAATCTTAAAATTAGAGTCAACCCATTCAGAAGTATGGAATCCTCTCCCGCAAACACTTTGGATTCTGAGAGTCAGCTGGAGGTTTTAAGTAGGAGATACAGCGATATTGTTCGGGATGGGCATCAAGGGGCATGAAGCAAAGGCAGGTTGAGGTACAGATCAGCCATGATTTAACTGAATGGTGCAGCAGTCTGGAGGGACTGAATGCTCTTCTCCTGTTCCTAGGTTTACTGTCACTCCCCAAGACTACCTAGTAAGAGGTGGATTATAGACCAATGGTGGATGTGCCAATGTAGAAATAGCACCTAGACTAAACCTTTCTGTCTCTCTCTCTCTCTCTAAACAGGGCTTCCTCACCCTTGTTGGCCTCAACCTCTGCGACCTTCCTTCTGTAGCCCTGCCTACTTTGCTTGCCGTGCAGCAGCAGGCTCCCTCCGACACTCCAGTGCAGCACTAAGGGAGTAGCGTTAAACAGAGGTCCTGCCTGCTTTCTCGGGCGGACATCAAAAGAGCTACCGGCACTCCTTCAATGAAGAACAGGGGAGTTCTCCTGAAAATCCCGGTCAACGTTCATCTCTCAATCAGAACAACAGATTATCGGGTCATTGCTCTTTGTGGGAGCTTGCTGTGCACAAATTGGCAGCCAGGTTTCCTACATTAACCGATTACAATTCAAAAGTACTTAACCGGCTGTCAAGCGCTTTAGGATGTCCCGAGGCCATCAAAGGCGCTAACTGAATTCAAGTCTTTCTTTTTCTTCATTATTTCCTTCTGAGGGATGGGATATCAGGAGCTTGTGACTTAGAAATATGAATTTCTGATAACGCAGTTTCACCAACGCGTCAAAGGATTAGCGGCCAATCACAATGCAGCTGCAAAATGAATCTGTTATAGCTTTGGTTACAGTTAATACGGCTCTTAAAATGTGAAAATGCGGAGAAGCAGCTGTCGCGCGGATCACATTTGTGTTCAACAACTCAACAGAAGGGTTGACAAGATGCCGATCGATTCAGGAGACGGTTTCTCCAGACACACGGCTGGGACCCTGAAAGAGGAGACGGACGTGACTTCTGCAGCCGTCTGGCCGTGGATTACATTTTCTTCGAAATCCCCACAGAGTCGCTCCCATTGAAATTAAGTCTTTTTTGAAAAAAAAATAGTTTGAATAGTGATTTTTTTTTTCCCCCCCACTAAACGTGCAACACGAGGTAGGGTTACCAACCCCCCCAGGACTGCGCTGAGGTCTCCAGAAATGACAGATGATTCTCTTGTAACATTTCTGACTTTAACTGAATAGGAAATTCAGGGCATTCCATTCTTCGAACGTGTCAGTTTAATGGTTGGACAAATAATGGAGATGGGAATAAAGGTTGTTTGAGAGAGAGTCAAGATTCATCCAATTGTGGGGGTGGGGGAGAGGGTGCGGTTGGTGTGAGAAGTTTATTCGCTTTCCAATAGGCACGGGGAGATGGTGTACTGCGAGACTGGATATGCCGGAGGGCCAGTTGTGGTGGGTGAGGGCGCAGCAGTTGGAGACAGGAGATCATGTAATAAATCCTCCTGGAGCTTGTCCAACCCAAGCTGGCAATGCTAGATGTGGCTGTTACCCAAGGCTGCAACACGTCAAGCGTCTAGTGTTTGAAATGTCATTGAAAATGAGAACTTAAGAAGATAGGGCTTAGGAGCAGGAGTAGGCCATTCGGCCCCTCGAGCCTGCTTCGCCATTCGATAAGATCATGGTTGATCTGGTTGTGGTTGCAACTCCACTTTCCTGTCAACCCTCCATAACCCTTGACCCCCCCTTGTCCATCAAAAATCTGTCTAACCCGGCCTTGAATAAATGCAATGACCCAGCCTCCACTGCTCTCTGGGGAAGAGAATTCCACGTATTAATGACCCTCAGAGAAAAAAAAAAATTCTCCCCATCTCTGTCTAAACGGTAGACCTCTCATTCTTAAACTGTGACCCCTAGTTCTAGTCTGTCCCACTGGTGGAAACATTCTCCCAGTATCCACCCTATCAAGTCACCTCAGATTCGTCAATGAGATCACCTCGCATTCTCCTGAACTCCATTGGGTATAGGCCCAACCTATTCAACCTTTCTTTATAAGGGAAGCCCCTCAGACCTGGAATGAGTCGTCCACTTAGAACACCCGAAGAAAATAAATCAATGCAACTTATGGTATCTTGAATAAATGTATTTGCTGTACTGTACATTTGCATTTCACAGTAATCTACAAGGTTTGTTTTGTCTTAATAAAACTTCATTAAATCCTATATTTTCTAAAACTACTTTGAAATAATATCCTCTTTCCTGAGAAGAATTGTTTTTCTAAAGGAGTTAATGTGAGGTTGAAGTCCAACATCATTCTTACACAGATCTTCGCAAGTGTTTACATTTATTAATGGAGGAAGTTGCATTTCTGTAGCGTCCTTAATGACATCCCAGTGAAGTCCCTGTGAGCTGTTGTAGAAAGTATGGCAGCCAATGCACAAGAACTAGGAGGAGGAGGCCATTCAGCCCCTCGACTCTGCTCCGCCATTTGAACAGATCGTGGCTAATCAGATTGTGGTCCAGGTTCCATTTCCCTTTCGATTCCCTCTCCCCCACCTCCCCTCCCCGCCCGCTGCCCCTGCTATAACCCTTGATTCTGAATCGATCAAAAATCTAACTCAGCCTTGAATATATTCAATGACCCTGCCTCCATTGCTCTCTGGGGAAGAGAACTATACAGACTAACAGCCCTCTGACAGAGAAATAAAATCTTCCTCATCTCTGTCTTAAATGGGAGACCCCGAATTTTGAAACCGATTCTCCTACTTCAAGACTCCCCCACAAGCTGCAAGAGTTTTGAGGTAGTTATTGCTGAACAATGTAAAAGTTCAATTTCTTAGTGCTGTCTATGCTAATTAATGATTTTTCTACTTTGTAAACTGTTGTAAGATTAAAATGGTTCATGGTAATTAAATTATTTTTAGAATAACTACTGGGTTATGTGTAAATACAACAATAGACTCAAAATAGAACCACAAACAGTAACTGATGAAGATAACAGCTAATAATTAACACAACATTGCCCGACTCTCTCTTCATTATCAATAGAATCTCATTATGTCCACGCTGGTCAAAAGCTCCTACCTGCTCTAATCCCATTTTCCAGCCCTTGGCCCATAGCTCTATATGTTAAGGCGTTTCAAACGTTTATCTAAATACTCCTTAAATGTTTTGAGGGTTCCTGCCTCTACCACCCCCTCAGGCAGTGAGTTCCAGATACCCCTTATCCTCTGGGAGAGGAGGTTATTTCTAAAATCATTTATTATTTATAATTTATTATTCTAAAATTATTTTTAGAACAACTATTGGATTATGTGTAAATACAACGATAGACTCAAAATAGAACCCAAACAGTAATTTATGACCATAACGTTCAATAATTATCGCAACTCTGCCTGACTCTCTCTTCACTGTCAGTAGGATCCTTCAGAAAAGCCATGGAATGAATGCTCCCAGGTATTATTAGCCATATTGTTCTAAATAAACATGCAAAATTAACGTCGCTTTGTGCTTCTTTTGTTGCTTTGGGTAAGTCTTGTTGGGCAGTTTGGAGACAATATAATATTTCCACCCTCTGAGCTGCAGACAAGAGGTCTCGCAAGCCCCCGGTGAGCTCCCTCTCCAAAGGCAACTGAATTTCACGGCCACTTTTATGTCACCTAACCTGAAGCGTCTGCCAGAGCCACGAGCAAGCTCTTCACTCTACAGGCTTTCCAGGAAATCGACAAATCATTCAGTTTCTGATTCTTGCGACATTGCTCTGTGGGTCTGTGGGACACTCCTGTTAGCGCTCTCAGTCTCTGTACCCTCCTTCCACACCGTGATGCTAACCAGCCCAGACACGCTACACTTTATCAGCAGCTGAGAAGCTGGGGATGCTTCATCTCCACCTCATTGAGAAAAGTGTGGGGGAGTTTTATTCACTGAAATTACGACACCTTGTCCTCTCGTCTTCTGTGTGCAAGATTAATAAGTGCTTTAAAAAAAAACTGTTTTACCTAGCCTGTCTCTGTGAACACTTTCCCATTCATTTTTAAGTTTGTCTCAAAGTTTCAAAAGGTTTTAAAAGTGTCTAAAAGTTTTTTTTAAAAAATCATTACAAAACACTGAGCTGAAGACTGACCTCAATGGGTGTGTCTCTGGCTCAGGGCATCATGGGAGGGGCGTGCGCCTTCACTTTGACTGTGCCCCCGTGCAGGGGGTCTTGTGATTCGTCCTCTCGGGTGGCCAGACTGCAGCCAGAGTTAAAAACCTCGCTCCAGCCATCGAACTACACAGGCGCGACTTTATCACCTGGCCGCAAAATCGGGGCATTTCACAATCTGAATCTCGTTGCGCTTTTTGTTTATTTGCTGGGAGAGGAAGCCTAAGTCGAAGCTTTGCTGCACATAGTTTCACTACAAACCCAGGTTTGTCATCATGCCCAACAGTGGCGATCCCCCAACTTGGCATCGTTTAACCACCCGCCTTGATTTATATTGATAAATATAACCTCCACCTTACTCCGCACAGAGCAGCTGCTGCCCTGTCTCATGGACCTGGGCCCCTCACTCGGGTTTATCAATGAGAAGCACAGCACCTGCCATTTCCTTTTACAGCTTCTTCACTTACACCTTCACACCCCACACAGGAGCACGCACTCCCCATGAGGACACCCTCGGTGCATGTAGGGGCACACTCCTGTTCCGAACGGGCATTCTCCCCCACACCCTGTGTAGGCCCCCTCTCACCCTCCGCCACCCCCCCACCCCTCCCAGCCCCTGCATAGGCTCCCACTCCCGCCCTCCATATGGGCCCCCCCTCCTGCCCTGCTAGATCACCCTCCCGCCAACTCTGCCTGGGCACCTACCGCCCCCCCCACCCCCGTATGGGGACCCTTCACCCCCCCTCACCCCCACCAACCCCGACAAGGACACCTACCCCCCCCCACCCCCGTTTGGGGACCCTTCCCCCCCTCCCCTACCAACCCCCACAAGGGCACCCTACCCCCCAACCCCCCCTTTCACACCCCGCACCCAACATGTACTCTCCCTCCCCACCCCCGCACGGGCACCCTCGACCCCCCCAGCCCCATCACCGCATGGGCACACATCCCCCACCCCCACACATGTGCCCTGCCCCCACAGACACCATCACCACCACCCCCTCCCTCCCCTCTTCACTCAGGCTGTCGTCTGAACAATACAAATGGTCAAAGCGACTGTTATTGCTCAGTTAGCACAGGGTCGCCCTGTCCCTGTCTGGATAGTCTTGGAGTGGGGGGAGTGGGGGGAGCAGGGGGTTAGGGGTTTCCCTAGGCCCGGCCCAGGGACCTGAGAGTTGCTAATAATGGTGAGTGGTCCTTTTAGTGGCTCAGTCTCAGTCTGATGGGGGCGTCTCCAGAGACAGACAATTCCGGTAAACATGAAATAAAAACCAAAAATCTTGCAGTCACCAAATCGTCTGTGACTCTCGCGTCTACGAGTCCTTCGTTAAACCGCCAACAGCTTTTCAACACCTTTATTCAAAAATGCTCATTTCTGCTTTTCCCCCTCCATTCCACAGCAAATACTCAGCCTCCTCCCCTCACCATGGATGGACCTTCCTCACGGGTAGGGGTTCACCTGCGCTCCCTATTTGGACCCCCTCCAAAGCGATTGGAGTCAGTAATCACAGAGCACGTTCCCTCCCTCTCTCCTTGCCCATTCAGCCCCTCCCTCCCTCCCTCCTCCTGTGCCAATTGTGCCCAATCACTTGCTCTACTCCCCCCACCCCCACTTCCCTTCTCTCGCTGACCCCGGGGAGGGGGGGGGTGGTCTCTCTTTAATGTCACCTTGCGCCAGTTTGACACACACCCTGTAGAACACTGGCACCAGCACCTACCGATCACCTTCAGCAAGAGCCAAACCATCGGAATATATGCTTTTTCTCCCTCTGAAATTTTCCCTAATGTTGGCCAGTGGATTTTAGGTGGAGGGGATGCAAACCGGCCCTCAGTCTATTTTCACTTTGCGCCAATGTAACTTCAGCCACCTGCCCTTTCTTTTCCTGTAAAATGACTGATCAGAGGAAGCCTCAGTTCAGCGCTGTCACTCGCTGGTGGAGGGTGAGTTCCCTGTGAGTCTATGGCTGGCTTCTGAAATAGAGCGAGTGCACCACCTACTGGTGAGATTCAATAACCAGCGGTTATAACTCACGGGGCAGGACTTTAGGCCCGGCCTGACCGGGGGTGGGGGGCGTAAAATAGCGCCCGATGGTGTCGGGCGAGCATCCCGATGTCATCGCGCGAACTTTGGGTTGGTGGGCGCGCGCGAGAGAGTCGGCAGCACGCCCGCCGACAATTAAGAGGCCTGTTGAAGTATTAACTAAGAGAGATTTTTCACTGCCCGTCCAACCTCCCGGTTGGTGGACAGGCCAATCGGGTTTTATTTTTTAAGGAAACCTCAGTCACGGGCAGGACAAGGTTTCCAACGTTAATTTAAAAAATCATTTTGACACCATTTTTCTTGTGTTTACGTTCAGGTGAGTGAGTCCGATGTGGGGACACATTTTGCGCGTCTTCAGAATCTTTATTTTTGATGTGAATATTCTTCAGCTGTTTGAGGCAGGTCCCTGCGCTCTCTCCCCACCCCCCCCTCAGCGTGTGCACTTGCCCCTCCTCCTACCCCCACCCCAGCAGCGCTGAGTTTCTCACTAATTGTTAATTGGCCAGCCAGTGTAAAATTGGGTGGTGGGGAGGCGATCACGGGCGGAGGACCATTTCCCAGCCTCTCCCGGGCCCCCTAACCCCCCCCCCGAAAATCCTGCCCATGGATTAAATATTGAATAACTTGCATTAATAATCTATGTACTGAAGAAAGTTGGTATATTTGTAGTCAGCTGCCACAGCCTCGCGTTGACCCCTCCTCCCGATCATTAACATCATCCCTTTCGCAGAAAGTGAAACCCTATTGAGCCCCAGACGGTCAAATTTAACCCATGGTTTGTGCCAAATTAGCAGTTGCTGTGCGCCTGAGAGTTGGGACTGTTTTATTTGTTTCTAAGAGTGGGTTGCGGTGAGTATGGACCTGCGTTTGTCCCAGATCTTTTCACATCCTCAGAATGTGACTTCACAGTCACTGAAATATTATTAAAGTGTCGTCCCTGTCGTAACATGGGAAACGTGGCACTGCACAGCAAGACGCCAGAAACAGAAATGAGATTAACGAGCACATAATCCGTTTTAAATTGAAGGATTAACATTAACAATCGCTTGGTAGTGCAGGACTTGAATGTTGCTGAGAATAAAGGCGGGAGGAGGTGACTGAGGGAGAGAGAAACGAGCCCTTGAAGGGTACATGGATAAATCAATATATAAGTCACATTTTTATTCCCCGCGATTGGGAAACTGGGAGCCCAGGTTCTCCTTTGTCTGCAGTGGAGGGGATTATTTGGTCATATTTTAATAGCTTCATAAAGTAGATCAGGCAGTGTTAAGATACAGATCAGGCACGGTTTAATTGAACAACCAAATCCTGTTGCAATAAAACAAACTTCATTAAATGACAACTCAGTATAGTTCCACCTGTGATTATCTTTAGATTTCTAGTTTATTTTCTATGGTTGACAGTGAATGTAAATGGTGAAATGACAATGCGGAATGAAACCACTACCTCCCATACATCAACACAATCTTCTAGTGACAGATAAGACTGACATGAGGTTGACAAAAGAAGCAGACTCGATGGGCCAAATGGCCTACTCCTGCTCCTATGTTCCTAAACAATATTGATGTATTTAACCAGCTCAAACCCCATCAAATGGTTGTCATCTCACCTCACAAACTCACCTTCGAATTGCAATACGCTCCCAACTGACACTCAAGATTATGACAAAACACAAAATATCGACACCAAACGGGAAGGCAATTGAGGGAGACCACTCGGCCCATCTGGTGTTGAAAGGCCCCACAGCTTCACCAATCGCTGCATCCAATAATTTCTCGACTGAGTCCAGCATCCCCACTGCTCAATCCCATATACAGTGAAGGAAACACACAATAGCAGCAGTACATCTACAAGATGACTTCTTAAAATTCACTTATAGGACGTGGGCATCACTGGCTAGGCCAGCATTTATTGCCCATCCCTAATTGCCCTTGAGAAGGTGGTGGTGAGCTGCCTTCTTGAATCGCTGCAGTCCCTGTGGTGTAGGTACACCCACAGTGCAGTTAGGGAGTACCAGGATTTTGACCCGGTGACAGTGAAGGAATGGTGATATATTTCCAAGTCAGGATGCTGACTGGCTTGGAGGGGAACTTTAAGGTTGCGGTGATCCTATGTATCCGCTGCCCTTGTCCTCCTAGATGGTAGTGGTCGTGGGTTTTGAAGGTGCTGTCTAAGGAGCCTTGGTGAGTTCCTGCAGTGCATCTTGTAGATGGTACACACTGCTGCTACTGTGCATTGGTGGTGGACAGAGTGAATGTTTGTGGAAGGGGTGCCAATCAAGTGGGCAGCTTTGTCCAGGATGGTGTCCAGCTTCTTGAGTGCTGTTGGAGCTGCACTCATCCAGGCAAGTGGGGAGTATTCCATCACACTCCTGACTTGTGCCTTGTAGATGGTGGACAGGCTTTGGGGAGTCAGGAGGTGAGTTACTTGCCACAGGATTCCTAGCCTCTGACCTGCTCTTGTAGCTACAGTATTTATATGGCTAGTCCAATTCAGTTTCTGGTCAATGGTAACCCCCAGGATGTTGATAGTAGGGGATTCAGTGATGGTGATGCCATTGAATGTCAAGGGGCTATGGTTAGATTCTCTCTTGTTGGAGATGGTCATTGCCTGACACTTATGTGGCACAAATGTTACTTACCACTTATCAGTCCAAGCCTGGATATTGTCCAGGTCTTGCTGCATTTGGACATGGACTGCAGGAACTCACCAAGGTTCCTTAGACACCACCTTCCAAACCCGCAACCACTACCATCTAGAAGGACAAGGGCAGCAGACACATGGGAACACCACCACCTGCAAGTTCCCCTCCAAGTCACTCACCATCCTGACTTGAAAATATAATCACTGTTCCTTCACTGTCTCTGGGTCAAAATCCTGGAACTCCCTCCCTACACCACAGTGGATCTTGTAGATGGTACACACTGCTGCCACTCTACATTGGCGGGTGTACCTACACCACAGAGACTGCAGCGGTTCAAGAAGGCAGCTCACCACCATCTTCTCAAGGGCGATTAGGGATGGGCAATAAATGCTGGCCTAGCCAGTGAAGCCCACATCCCATGAATGAATTTTTAAAAAAGCCTTCAAGACCCAGCCTAAATTTACTTATGACTCAAATGACCCCGTGTGCCCTTTGCCCTACCTGCAGGGATATGTCTGAAACCCATTTTCTGAATCTCATTTCTCCGTCCTGTTTAAGATCTCAGATTACCTCTGCCTCATCCTGCAGTTTTTATAGATGTGTGAGCATCATTGACAAAGCCCTCCTGATCCACAGGCAGGTTAAGGCTTTGAATGAAAGCTTTCCTGAATGGAGGGAGTTCCCAGTGAGTCAGGCAGTCACTCACCTGTCTGTAAGTGCAGATAATGATCTCTCTCAGGTGATAATGCATAGGTGTCATGGTCTCGCTCACTGTATCCAAAGCCAGGTCCACTTCCTTTTTCATTTTATGCCCATCAGGCAGGAGGCGAATAATTTGCATCACAATCTGGAGAGGGAAAGACGTCTGAAATTAATGCTGCATTTCCGCGATTGGCGGCCTCACTGAGCAACTGGGCCCCACCTCCATAGCAACAGTCGCATTCCGACAAAGTCGCTGGGTCAAGACCCTGGAACCCCCTCCCCAACAGCGCGGTGGGTGTACCTACACCACAGGGGCTGCAGCGGTTCAAGAAGGCAGCTCACCGCCAACTCCTCAAGGGGCAATTAGGGATGGGCAATAAATGCTGGGCCCAGCCAGTCCACGTGAATGAATTTTTAAAGCAATTCCTCAAGGTTGGTGCTGGGAGGAGCCAGGCTGAGTGACCAAGTTAGTCTTTTTGGAGTTTTTTTTTAACTTTATTCTTTCACAGGATGTGGACGTCACTGGCAAGGCCAGCATTTATTGCCCATCCCTAATTGCCCTTGGATTGAGTGGCTTTGCCAGGCCATTTGAGAGGTCAGTTAAGAGTTAACTGCATTGCAATGGGTCTGAAGCCATACATAGGCCAGACTGGGTAAGGAGGGCAGATTTCCTTCCCTAAAGGACGTTAGTGAGCCAGACGGAGATTTTACAACCATTGGCGATAGCTTCACCGTCACCATTACTGAGACTAGCTTTCAATCCCAGATTTATTAATTGAATTTAAATTCCACCAGCTGCTGTGGTGGGGAACCTAAGTGCCCTGGATTACTAGCCCAGTGACATTACCCCTACACCACCATCTCCCCCTAGAGCAGGCAATCGATCCTCTCGTGTGCTGGATCTTTATTGCTCTAGAACCTGCATCTTAAGTGGGGTGTGTGAAAGCCAGTGGACCACTTAGCACCGATGCAAAAGCTAAATATGAACAGGGTCCACGTATCGAGAAGCATAGCATTAAAAATAGAAGGTCACGCGGGGTCGAAAATGTGAATGGCGATATTCGAGTACAGGCGATGGATTTGTGTGGCTGAGTCATGGTGAGATCCTGGGAGATCTCGTTTACCCAGGGTCAAGAAAACAAGAAATTGTAATACTTTTCTTCTGGTAATAACCCTGGCACATTTTCTCATGCACCGGAAGTCAGGCTATAATTGGATTAAGAGCTAGAGTGACTGCAAGAGTCTAAAGCCAACAGTAAGAAGTGGTTTTGATATGTTAATGAACCAAGAGGAACTTCAGTCAGAGTTCTACCTAAAGCAATGACAGGAGTAGTTTTGAATTGAGCAGTTTTGGTGCAAAGGGGGATATATGCAGGTTGTTAAAAGGTGTAAGGGAGTGAGGTAAAGAATGGGGTAAGTTTGTTTATAAAAGTCTAAGAGTGAAAGTAAAGAGCAATTTAATCAATTGTGGGAAGAAAGCATTTCTGAAGAGACTGGCTGATACAATAGGGGGATCAGGGGGAAGTAACGTACTTAAGGAAATACTGAAGCCTATGTGAGGGGGTAGCTGTTTAGGTGTCCCAGGAGACAGCAGGATAGCTGGTCAGATCTCCCAGGAGACAGTGTGAACAAGGCCAGACTGAAAGAAGCAGTTTCTGTCAGCCTCAGAAGACGCCCCAAGCAAAAAGCACTGGGTGGTAATGTTACTGGACTTCTATAGATTTTAAAATCTTATCAGGATAGTTGCTGAAGAGAAAAGGGAAAGGTTAGCTCTGGGGGAAGTTAAGTTAAGATTTGTGGAACTGTTCTAAAGTGCTGTTTACTGTGTGAAGCCATTCTTGTATTTAAATGTAATTGTGTTTTTTTTTTCCTTCATTCTTTTAGTAAATGTTTACTTTACTATAAAATCATCACAAGTAGTCAGGGAAATCGTTTCCTGATTTCAGAACTGCTCCTCGTAACATACAAATTGCAAAGACCTTTTTTGGCAGCTGTTTCAAGTTCCCCTCTGGGATTTGAGCGGCTCGGTATTTACCATCCACCTTGCTATAGCACCGAGAGCTGCCTTTCACCTACCTCAAACTCTCCTTTGGTGTACTTGGCATCCGGCACACTCACGAGTTCATCCTCACCGCATTCAGGAATACCCTGCAACATGGACAGGAGAACTAGATAAGCAGTTTGTAAGTTTTCTGGGTTAGGTCAGGATTGAAAGTGCAAAAGGAGGAATTTTCCAGAAAGATTTGGCCTCTCCTGATCCATAGGGGCCCTGAACTATGATTTGAGTTACCTCCTTTCTTCCCCTCCCTCCCTCTGAAAACATCGACGGACGCGCCCAGATGGTTCAATGAACACCAATCGGTTCCAGCACTTAACTATGATTCTCCTTGCCAGCTATTGGACCATGGTATGCATCACATCACACTCCAACCCAACCTTCACCCGATGACTGTACATTAGGGTTCGTGGGCAGAAATTGGCTGAAGCAAACCCATCAGTTAATTTTCTCTTCTGTTTCTAGGCCACCAAGGGCAGTTCTAAATCCCCCACCACCCAGCTACCCACCCCTCCATTCCATTCCATGTGTGCTCGACCCAAAGGCTAGGTCTTCGGCTGATTATCTGCTGAAGCTTCACCCTGAGCCGTTTCCTTGGCAGTTTTTGTCACCGCTGGTTTGACAATCTCTGGAGCGGGGCAAGGAGGCAGGTCCCAATTCTATCTCAGCTGGAACAGGGATCAAACTCTCCCTGTTAGCGTTATTCTAAAGCACATGTCGTTGGCAAGGCCGGCATTTAGTTGCCCATCCCCTGCTGCCCTTGAACTGCTCAGTCATTGCAAAGGGTAGTTAGGAGTTCACCACATTGCTCTAGATCTGGAGTCATGTGTGGGATAGACCAGGTAAGGATGGCAAGTTCCCTAAAGGACATTAGTGAACCAGACTGTTTTTTTCACAACTTGCCATTGTCACCATCACTGATGACTAGCTCTATATTCCAGGTTTATTAACTGAATATAAGTTCCACCAGCTGCCGTGGTGGGATTTGAACCCATGTCCCCAGAGCATTAGCCTGGGACGCTGGATTACGCGTCGACAGTACCACTACACCACCATCATCCCTCACCATCACCTGCCAGATTTACCCCTGTTGAGATAGATTCTCATCTCCAAACCCAGGCAGTGATCTGGCTGGGGATCTGCACGCCCATTTTAAGTTCATCCAAATCTTAGTCCCCTGCATTCGAATTGGTGTCAAGTATTTGTTCACCCCTCACCCTCGCTGACTGACTTAAACAGGCTCTGGGGCGGGATTTTCAAACGTTTGCAGGGGGAGGTGGGGGTGTGAACGTGCTTTGAAGGCTGCACTCCTGGGTGACCCATCCAGTGGCCAACAGAATGTGCTGGGGTTTTCAAGGCGAGGGTACGGGAGCCAGGAACCCGCTCACCTCCAGTTTAACTACCTGTGTAGCTCCTTGAGGGGCTTGTTAACAGGATGTTTAGGGCTAGAAGGTGATTTTAAATTGGCACATTGCCAAACACAAACAGTCCGTTACACGTCGGTGCATCTGTTGTCAGGTGCAGCGCAGGGGTAGGTGTGCACTCGAGTAATGTTTTTTTCTGAAGGAGCAACTTTTGGCAATAAAGATGATTGGGGCAGATCACGTCTTGTGTCTTTTGGTTGACCAGTTGGTCACTTCTCTGCTCCATTGAGGCTGCTGGCTGTCTGATCTCCTGCCTCTGTTATTCTTCCAAGGCAGTGTCAAGCTCCATCATGGCTGCCGCCTGCCTTCAGTGACTGTACTCAGCAGGCAGCTCCTGTCTCCTAGCAGCACTCGGCACCACTAATTCGGGCGCCTGCTTATGAAGACGGCCGTGACCTTGGTTCCCTATTCCGGGTTGAAAATCAAGCCCCTGGTCTCATGGCAACCTACAAAATACTTAAAGGAATGGACAGGGTAGATGCAGGTAAGATGTTTCCCCTGGTTGGGGAGTCTAGAACCAGGGGACACAATTTCAAAATAAGGGGGGATGACACTTAGGACCGAGATGAGGAGAGTTTTTTTTTTTACTCAGAGGGTTGTGAATCTTTGGAATTCTCTACCCCAGAGGGTCAGGGAAGCTCAGTTATTGAGTATGTTTAAGGCTGAGATTTATAGAGTTCTAAATACCAAAGACGTAAAGGGATATGGGGATAATGTAAGAAAAAGGCATTGAAGTGGGATGATCAGGCGCAATCATACTGAATGGCGGAGCAGGCTTGATGGGCTGAATGGCCTTCTCCTGCTCCTATGTTCTTAATGCCTCTTTATCTGGCTTGACTATTAGATTTGGTCTGAGAAGGCTCCTGTCCTACACTGAGAATGTTACATAAATACATTACAGAAATAGCTCAATTTTCTTTCCGTATAAATCAACGGGTTTTATGTTGGATGGATATTTAAACTGTCACATCGCATTCCAGGCAACTGATATATGCCCTTGTATCTCTAAATCTGTGAAACGGCGGAGAGATCTAGGCCAAGCTGTAGCGGTCAATCTTTGGCAATTAAAGTTGTTCAAAACAAGGGTGTTGCTTCATTAAATCTGAATTAGGTAAGTCCTAGTACTCTCCGCTAACCAGAGTTAGGAGTGCGTAACTAAAATAAAATCATACACCCCAATTAAGCTGACTGGGCTTAAGAAACATCACTGAGGCTGGAGAAAGCTACCAACCTTGAAGTGCCAGAAGATTAGGACTGATATCACCATGGCAGTCGTGGTTCTTTCTTTCCCATTATGACAGTTAAATACGATCGCCGAGCGGGTGTCTTCTGCCAAAACCGTTTTCATGGCTTCCATTAGCCTGTCAAAGTCCTTGACGGGAAAGTGAAGTTACAGCAATTAAACGTTTAGTCGGCGAGAAATTTAAAATGAAAAAGTCTGGCGAATTCAGTCAGAGATCCTCAAGTGAGGCGCTTTACAGCCTTCTGGACTTAATATTGAGTTCAACAATTTCAGACCATGAACTCTCTCCTCCATCCCCCACCCCCTTTCCCATCCCCCCTTTTTCCAATAATTTATCATTTAAAAAATATATATATCTTTCTTTTCCCACCTATTTTAAAATTTATTTCCATCCATTGTTTTATCTCCACCATTTAGCCCATTTCGATCCCTTCCCCCCACCCCACCCCCACTAGGGCCATCTGCCACTAGCTTGTCCTGCTTTCTACCCTTAACGTCCCCATTAGCACATTCCTTAGATAATACCATCACCGTCAACACCCCTTTGTCCTTTTGTCTATGACATCTCTTCTTTGCCTCCACCTATCACTGGCCCCCTATCCAGCTCCACCTGTCCCACCCCCCTCTACCAGCTTATATTTCACCTCTTTTCTCCATTTCCTTAGTTCTGATGAAGAGTCATACAGACTTGAAACGTTAACTGTGTTCCTCTCCGCAGATGCTGCCAGACCTGCTGAGTTTTTCCAGCTATTTTTGTTTTTGTTTCAGATTTCCAGCATCCGCAGTTTTTTGCTTTTATCCTCAAGTGATGTCTACGTTTGTTTTTTGGTTAAAAACTGTTCCCACTATTTCCCCTTCTATTTCCTCACGCCATCTGAGATGCCTGTGAAGCCTGGCATCCTGGCCTGACCTACGACCTTCAGCAGGTTGATGACGTGCACAAGACAATCGGGACCCACAGACGACTGACAAGGCTCAATGCGGACATTACTGCCCAGCGGCAAATTCAACTGGCTCAAAGTGGATCCCTTAAAGAGAAACCACTACCCGGGCAGTCAGCACGTGGGCATGGAATGGGTTCCGCAGTCTAAATAAGAAGATTGAACCCCCCCCAATCCCCAACCACGTGCCCTCCCCCCTGCCCCCAACAGGCTCTTTGGGACTTCTTCCCATCGCCTGTCAACAAGTGTGGACCCAGTTGGCCTCATGCCCCCACACATATCTCCACCCCAGATGTTACGGATCAATTCTATGAGACGCCCGATGCAGCCATCAGCAGGATTCCCGGGGCCTGCAGGAGGAGTTGCACCTTCCAGCGGACAAGGTGCAAGGTGTGTACTAACTACACAGCTTGGTCAAGGTGCATACAGCAGCAGAGATGGACAGAGGTTGCTGGAGCCTTGGTTCCAAACCAAGCTGTGCCACAAGGTGTCCTGGAGACATCCAAGATCATGCCACTGGCGCCCGACCAGCTAGAAATTACCATCTCCAGACGTACCACCATCAACAGTGCCCTTATCTCTCAGAGCTTTCACAGTGCTGGCTGTGACACTGACCCCCTCCCCCTTGCTGGGCAGCAAGTCGAGGCTTCAGCCAAGGAAACTATACCACTCCCCAAGAAGAACGGTTGTCCGCGGATCAACATTTGCCGTAACACTGACCCGGAAAGGACCCAGTCTCTGTTGGGGGTGGGGGGGAATGCGGGGTGGCTTAATCATCACAATCATTGTGTTTTTTTTTTAACGTCTAAACCCACTCCACGTGTTGCCTCTCAGGCTTTCGCCCGCCAGATGAAGGTGTGGTGCTTCCTCTTTAAGGAATCCACGTTGAACAAGCCCGAGTTTATTGCAGTGGGGCCATGTTCACACTGAGCCTCGTAAGGTCACTGTCAGTCACAGCTATCGTGTGTGCGTCAACATCGTCGATCAGGCTCTTTCGTAACAGCAACGCCTAAGGCCCGAGTCCGGTGTCAAAGTGGAATCAGCTGCGAAACGCCATCTATAACTCCGCACTCCGGGAAAAGAGATCAGAGCAATGCTGACGTTTTTGAGGTTTACCAGTCCTTGCCTGTGATTATGCTCCACTCGAGCTTACTCACATCTTTCCTCAACTAAATCTACCATCCCAACCCTCTGTTCCCTTCTCCCTCCTATGCTTGTCTACCTTCCTCTTAAATGCATCAATATTATTCACTTCAACCATTCCCTGTGATAGCGAGTTCCGCATTCTCACCGCTCTTTGGGTAAAGAAGTTCCTTCTGAATTCCCTGTTGAATTTCTTGGGGATTATCTTATATTGGCGGCCTCTAGCTCTGCTCTTCCCCACAAGAGGAAACATTCCCTCTGTATCCACTCGATCAAAGCCTTTCCGAATTTTGAAGACCTCTATGAGGTCACCCCCTCTTTCTTTCAAGAGAAGAGAGACCCAGCTTCTAAATCCTTTCCTCTTTAGTGCAACCTGCTATCAGCCACACAAATTAAGTGAGATTTTCTGCACCCCAGCCAGTGACTTCTGGGATCATTAAAGATGTTCATCTGGTTAACAACCAACACGTGTTTTAGGAGTAAGCCCTGTAGTGCCCCCAATGCTGTTGCCATGACTGCAACCAGTGGTACAGAGTTCATCAACACTTCTATATTGTGTCCATGGCAAAATGATGGTTTCCATTACCAAAGCAAGGTTACCATGATCCAAAACCTATATCTCACACCTGCCCCACCTAGGCAAGCCCAAGTTTAACAATCTATACTTCTTCAGTTTTCTACCTGAGGGGAGGTCTGACCTACATGGGGTAGGGCAAAGAAGCAGGCCCGAACCCACCCCAGGCCGAACAGAGATCGAACCCCCTGCCGTTGGCACCAATCTGATCTGCACTGGCCATCTGGCCAATTGAGCGCCCGAGGGGTCCATGTTGCCATGGCAACATACACTTTTACATGCATGTTGTAGCCTGGAGCTATGGATAGTGATAATAAAGGCTCTTATTTCTTCCTGTCACATGGCTGACTAGGAATCTCTCCTGCTCTTCCCACCTGCCATTGGTGTATGTTGGAAGGATTTACAAATTGAAACTCAACCTGTTTGGCCACATTATGAACACACCATCCATGGCCATCAAGTCCTGGAGTGTGACTTGAACCCAGAACTTTTGACTCAGAGGCAGGGACAGTACCCACTGCACCACAAGACCTCCAACAATCTAATACTAATTATGATATCTAGATCACTGGAGATCATTTTACGCATCCATCACAATCTCTTGTCTCTCCCAAAAGGATGAAAACACTATGTAGTCAGAGGAACGCTTACAGGCTAAAACTGAGAGTCAGATTTATTTAGCAATTCAATAATAAATAGAAGCCAAAAGACAGCCTCGTAGCCCTTGCACTGCAGGCCTGAGGTGGAGGTTTTGGAGTCTTGTTCTGGTCATTGAGACCATCGTGAACACAAGATGAAGTTGTTGACAAAAGAACTGTAACATCCAGTGTCAATGATCTAGGGAAGGTTAAACTCAGCCAGGATTACTGTGCCCGAAGGATGTCGAGTAATGGGAAGTGATCATTTCTCACATGGGATTCCAGCTGTGGTGAACTCTCAGTCATAATCTGCACACACATCTGGGATTATACACAGAAAATGGCCAATTGTACATCAACATCAATGGAACCACAGCCCATATGAATGATTGGCTTCCAGATGGGGGGCTCGGGGAAGGAGTTGAAGTCTCACTGCGTAGGAAATTGCGGGTTCAGAATCGGCATCAACTCACTCCATCTTTGCAACACTAAGAACTTAATCTGAAGATGCCTCCACAAAGGCTCCAACAGCCTCATGGTTTCAGTGTCTCTTTACCTTTTCTCTTGGAGCACCACAGTCAGGGATGGGGACCCGTCTGTAAAGCAGGCCCTGGTGGGAGCTCTTGAGTTGGTTGACAATCTCCTGCATGGTGAGGCAACTTCTAAACAGCTTCATCTGCTTCTCCTGCTCCTGATACACTTCCAGCAATTTCTGAGAGGCCAGGATCTCATTTTTAACGCCGCTCTCCAGTCTCTTCCAGGGAAAAACAAAACCACATTGCACATTAATAACCCAGAAATATGTTCATTTGTCTTTCATTTTACACACAGATACCGTGTACGTTTTTTGTTGAAGAATTGCTCTGAACAATGATATTGTAAGTTTGCTGGGTGTTCTGATTTTCACTCTAATTTACCTCATTATGGTAAAAATATACAGGGATAGCAAATGATCAAAATCAGACAAATACAATCAAATTCACTTATGTGATACTTCGAAGGACTTTAAATTATTTGACAACTTCTTGGGCAGGATCTTCCCCACCTCTATCGGGGGGATCTTGTGCGGGAGTGGGCACAAGCGGGCGGGTTCCCGATCGGCACCCCCTATTGGGGGCGTGCCACTATTTTACATGGGTGGGCCAATCAAGGCCCACCCAGCGTGACGTCCGCCAGGAACTCCCTGCGCGGACGGGGAGGGATTCCCTCGGCCGGGAGTGCGCTCTTTTGCGCACACACACGAAAGAGCGCACAGATCTCCCTGAGGCAAAGTGCTGCCTCAGGGAGATCGGTTCAGGTTTCAAACATTGAATAAAGACGAGAAAAAATAATTACTGACATGTCCCCTCGTGCACCACTGTCACATGAGCTGGGACATGTCAATTTCTTTTATTTAGACATTTCATACAAATTTTTAGACCCTCATGAACCCTTACCCTGCCCGTGGATGAGGTTTCATGCTTTTTCACAAGCCCGCCAGGGCTCCCGGCCTCCCCACCAACCTTAAGGTTGGACGGGCAGGTCCATTGATTAGTTCAATTAATTTATTAATGGCCCTAAGTCGCTGTTGACAGGTCGGTGGGTGCACAGCTGAGTTGGCTCCTCGCCCGCTGACCTGAAAATCTAAATGACACAGGGTGATGTCGGGACACCCGCCCAATGTCACCTCGCGTCATTTTACGTGTCGGTGAGTGGGCCCGGCCCCCACACGCCGACCGGAAGATGCAGCCCCTTATTTTTCTTCCCCTCAGACGTTGCTAGGCACCCTCTCCAACTCAAACCAACTAGGCCTCAGGCTTTTGCTCATTCAAATCAACTCCTCAAATGGCCAATAGGAGTCAGCGTTCAGGTGAGACAAGTTGGTCCACACCCGCTTTACTCCCAAGCCCTTGCTGACTCTTACCAAAGATGCATCTTATCTCAGATCTCAGGGATCTGATGAAAGATTACAGATGTTTCTCTCTCCACAGATGCTGCCACACCTGCTGAGCATTGCCAGCATTTCCTGTTTCTATTTTAGATTTCCCGCACCCATGACACTTTGCTTTTGTGTATCTTGGGCAGCTCCTCCATTACACAAAAATGTTTAAGAGGCAAAATTCTCGAAGATCACTAACAGTACAGAATGTCCAGAATGCATTGCAATGCGTTTGAGCACAAGACAGTAGCACTTGATCGCAAGCACTTGGGAAAGGAATGTGTGTGTGAATAAACCATTAAAACCTTAAACCTTAATCTCCTTTTTACCTCCCACGACCACCCCTTCCCACCCCCAAACCCTGTCACTTTGAGAATTATCTTTTCAGACATCATCAGGTCTCACTGAGAGGATTAAAGAAGCCACAATCCAGCTCATTGCCTTAACCTTGTTGATCACACTTGGGATCCAATCCCTCTCCTGCTGTTGTCTTCACTGTCCAGGCAGTAATCCATTGGAGGGGATCTCCTGCCCATTATAGAACCCATCTGATTTCCATTCCATCTATTTCCCGCTCCGCGTCAATATTTCCCATTGGAAATTTTGAAGTCCAGGCTTATGACAGAAATTCCCTATGTAAAGCCGTCACACTGCAATTACTCCTTCCTCCAGTGGCGGCGCTGTAAGTCCCCAGTTTTGTATTGCCCTCTGGTACTGCAGGAAACTCCTTTGCTCCAACCAACTCTACTTTCACAGCTTCTTAAATCACCCTAAGCTTTACAATTTAACAAGTAAAAAATATTATATAAAATATAATATCGGTTTTTCAATTCCAGTGTCATCTTCTTGTAACAGTACGGCCCCAATGTCTATATCACTTGCATCAATGACCAACTTAAATTGCTTGGTGTAATTGGGTACTGCCAAGACTGGTGTTGTAGTTAATACAGTTTTCAAAGTGTCAAATGCCTCCTGACACTCCAGTGTCCATTGAAACTTTTTGTTCTTTTTTAATAGTTCAGTCAGTGGCGCAATCACGCTGCTAAAATTTGGTACAAATTTCTGATAAAACCCACTCATGCCCAGAAATCTCAAAACTTCTTATTTTGTTGTAGGCACTGGGGAAATCCACGGTAGCCTTGACTTTCACACCTCTCGGAGCCACCTTACCATGTCCAATGGTATGGTCTAGATACGTAACTTACACTTTTGCAAATTCACTTTTAGCCAAGTTCATCACCAAATTAGCTTCTTGGAATCGAGTAAATAATTCTTCCAGATGCTGTAAATCCTCCTTCCAAGTCTCACTGAAAACTATCAAGTCGTCAATATAAACAGCACCATTGCTCAATCCCGCAATTACTTTGTTCGTCGGCCTTTGAAATGTTGCAGGTGCATGACGTTAAACTGATAAAGTCCATCTGCCATCACAAAAGCCGATATCTCCTTTGCCCTCTCCGATAATGGCACTTGCCAATATCCTTTTAGCAAGTCAATCTTTGTGATAAATTTTTATTGTCCCACTTCCTCATACCAACCGTGGTATAGGATATGAATCCACTTTTGTCACCACATTCACCTTTCCCAGTGCATCCACACACAGTCTTTGTGTTCCATTTGGTTTCGTTACCAGGACAATAGGTGAACTCCAGTTACTGCAACTAGACTCAATTATATCATTTTGAAGCATGGGTTTCTTTCTGTACTTGTGATAACTTTGCCGGATTTAATCTATAAGGATGTTGCCTTAGCGAAGACAGAACTTCTACACATACATCATGTATAGCTAAATTTTTCCTCCCAACTTATTTCCACAAATAGATTTGTGCGACTGCAATATAGCTTCTCCAAATCACTTTGACACTTGTCTGGAAGGTATCTCAATGTCATTTTTAAATTTTCAAGTACCCCCTCCTTATCCAGTTTGATTAGAGGAAAATTAATTTCAGAATCCTGCATTTCTACTTCTTTCTCATTATCTACCACCACTAATACCTCCTTTCAGTCCTCTTCCCTGTCAAAGTACTTTTTAAGCATATTTACATGACACACCCTCTGCTTCTTTCTTCTATCGGGAGTATAATTCACTTCACTCAATTTCTTTTCAATCCTGTAAGGCCCATTAAACCTTGCTTTTAATGAGTCACCCAGTACAGGTAACAAAACAAATCTCTCTCCCCAGCAGTAAAACTACGAGCTGTAGTTTTTCTGTCTGCTTTCACTTTCATCACTTGCTGTGATATCTTTAAATGTTCCCTAGCTAACTCACATGCTCTGTCAAATCTCTGTCTGAAGTTTGATATCTCATCCAGGAGAGTAGTTTCTGAACTTTGACCCACCAATTTCTCATGAATCAATTTCAGTGGTCCCCTTACCTCATGACCATAAAGTAGTTCAAAAGGACTAAAACCAGTCGATCCATTGGGAGCGTCCCTAATAGCATACACAGGAATGGGATTCCCCTATCCTAATCCTGTGGATAATCCTGACTCTACGCCCTCATCATAGTTTTTAGACCTTGATGCCATCTTTCTAAAGCCCATTGTGACTGAGAATGATAAGCTGTTGACTTGAACTGTTTTATCCCCAAACTGTTCATTACTCCCTTACACAACTGTGACATGAAATTTGACCCCTGATCTGATTGTATTTCTTTCGGTAAACCATATCTTGTATAAAATTTGGTCAACTCCTCCACAATTCTCTTAGTTGTAATGGTTCTCAAAGGTATCTCAGTCATGATCATAATGAATGGCGGAGCAGGCTCGAAGGGCCAAATGGCCTACACCTGCTCCTAGTTTCTGTGTATCACTTCCAGAAACCTTGTAGACACATCCATTATTGTCAGTAAGTTCCAGTTTCCCCTTTTAGTCTTAGGGAGGGGTCCTACACAATCAATCATGACCCGAGTAAAAGGTTCTTCAAATGCCTGAATTAGAATTAAAGGTGCTGGCTTAATCGCTGCTTGTGGTCTCCCTGTCACCTGACATATGTGACATGTTCTACAGAATTTGACTACCTCTCTATGCAATCCAGGCCAATAAAAATGTTTTTGTATCTTCACCTGTGTCTTTCTAATTTCTAAATGTCCCCCCATTGGAATTTCATGAGCAATCCTCAGAATCTCATTTCTATAAGCAAATGGTATTACAATCTGATGCACCTCCCTTTACTGGGAGCATGATAAGGCCTCCATTTTTAAAATTTAAACATTACCTTAAGGTAATAACATTCTGGGGTACATTTTGCCTCTGTTTCTGTGTAAGCTGTCTGATATAACTGTTGTATTTGTGTATCCTTTTTCTGTAACTCCACTAACCACCTTGAGTTAAACACTTTGGCTGAATTATCTTCCAGTGTTTCTTCCTGAACAACCTTATCAAACACAGTATCAGCTAATTGGATTTCCACACCTTCTCCCTACCTTTGAACTTCCTGTTCTTCTTGTTTCAACCTATGTGCCTGTGATCTTGTTATCACACAATCTGGAAATAATCCAGGATGCTCTCTCTGCAATACTTCTGTTGAAGTGTCTATGAGCTGCTCAACTACCATAGGCATCATGCACATTTGTGATCCAGCTATATCGTTACCCAAAATAAATTGAACCCCTGGACTGGGCAATTTTTCCGCTACTCCATCAATCACCTCACTTGTTTTCCACTACTTTTTAAATTTACCTTCCACAATGGAGTAGGTTTAGCATCTCCATGAGTCCCACTTACTATCATCAGTTCCTGCAATACTCCCTCTGAACGACAAATGTCACTATCCCACAACATTAAGGATTGACTAGCCCCTGTGTCTCTTAAAGTCATAACATCTTTACCTACCCCACCCTGTACACATGGAAAGACTTTTCCTTCATATACAAAATCTATAAACATTCCTGTAACCTGCTCCTCCAAATTCTCTTGGGTAAACTGTGAACACATTCCCACTTCTTTACCCATCACTGATTCTTCCTGTTTTACCCGTACACACAGTTAGGAAACACCTCGACACACAAAGGATGCTAGAAGTTTGGAACTCTCTTCTGCAAATGCAGTTGATCAATGGAAAATTTTACTTTTGAAATTGGTAGATTTGTATTACTGAATGGTCTCTTTCTGCACTGTAAAGGTTCTGTGAATGAACAGAATTGATTTCAATTCAAAGGTATTAAGGAATATGGGGCAAAGTCAGGTCTGTGGAGTTAGGTCACAGGTTAACCATGATCTCATTAAATGGTGGGATAGGCTCGAGGGACTAAATGGTCCACTCTACTATGTCCTAATTCATTGGCTGTAAAATGCTTCTTGGATGTCCTGGGGTTGTGAAAGCTGCAAGTTCTTTGCTTTTCAAATAGTCGCTTGGTAGCATTGAACTTGAGTATTGCTGTATTATCTGAGATTTGGTATTCTTGTGAACATGTCCTGATGAGTGCCAGATGAAAAACATGGGCAGCAAGTGTCTTTTTTCAGCAATACTCAAATTCTTGGCTTTTCATTTTTTTAAAAATCAATTCGTCTGCTATTTTAATGGAGGCGATAATTCTTTGTTCCTCTGTTTAAGTAATGAAGAGAGAAACTTGATGATCACACTTTATACTCTCATACAATAATATCATTGACTGTAACATCTGGCAGATGTTGCTTTGGTTACACTCACCTCTAGTTGGTCTGGTGAGTCGGTGGGTACACTGATGGGCTGCTCCAAACAGCTTGGCTCCCGGGGGGTGTACACTTGTCCATTCTCATCCAGCACCACCTCCTCTCTCAAGGTCACCCACAGGATGTCGCTGTACTTCCTCTTCTCGTCAGTCAGGTACATCAGGACTGAGCCACACGCCTGTCAAGAGGAGCCACTGAACTGTTAGCTTAACAATACGCTACATCAGGTGTCATCTCACACATTGCTTCATACTCTGTAAAAAAAAGCCTTGCAAAACAGAGCAGAGAGGCTCACCACAGGTCAAATTTCAGGTATCTGTTATGGTGGCTGCATTTGATTTGGAGGGTGGCATTGATGGGTAGTGTGGAGTCTCAAGGACCATAATCAAAGACTGAAATCCATGCTCCTCTTAACTTGTTCCCATCCCAAGTTGGCGAAGCCATCAGATGTTCTGATTTAGGATCTAGCCCCCCAATGAGGCAACAGCACTAAAAACGATCCCCATTTCGAACCTTCAGGCCCATAAATTTCAAATGGGACAAAGCAGCAAAAGAGAAATAGAAGCGTCAATAGGATGCAAGTGGTCTTGGTTTAGAGGGCCGGACTGGCAGAGTCGGGTGCCAGAACAGGGCACCACCATCTGGTTGCCATTCTCACACCGATACTTCTGACCGGTTTCCAGATTGTGACGTGGACCTTTTTTTAATGTTGCCGAATCTACTTACAAAATGTCGCATCAACTCTGGAACACTTCCTCATTCTTATATGTTAAACGCTGCCTAAGAAAGAATCAGTTTTACATCAGCCGCTTGTTGAATTCATTCATTTATTGGTCAAGAAAAGTTGGCTGACAGACCAAACACTGGTCAGTCATTTAAAATGTGTTGCTTACTTGCCCGTATCCATCACTCTACACATATAATCTAAAAGTCGCTTCAACCAAAAGTACTTACAATTGCAGAATTTTACAGCACAAAGGAGGCCATTCAACCCATCAAGTCTGTTCCAGCTCTCTGACAGGTATATTTACTTACCCACACCCCTGTCCTTCTGCTATACCCTTTGAAGCTTTGCATTTTCAAATACCTGTGCATCTCCCTTTTGAAAGAGAATATGGAGTCTGCTTCCCCCGCTTTAGCACTCCATGCCTTAATAACCCTCTCCAAATTAGTAAAAAGGAAAATTCTCCTAACTTCCTTGGCATCTGGGGATTATTCATTCCTGAATTAGATCTGTACGGGGGTCATTGTCAGCGATTTGCAATTAACAAACTTGCTGTGCAAAAGTAAACAGCTGATTTCTTGGGAGGCCAGGATAGAGGGTCCAGACCCACGGGGCAAACAGCACTGAGGAGGGCAAAAAAATGGGGGTATAAGAGGGTACAAAGGAATACGGAGAGGAGGAAAGGGGAGCAGAGAACAGAATAGAAAAGAAAAGGGAAGAGAAACCAAGGTAAAGAGGTGCTAGGAATAAAAAAGAAAGTGCTGGAAAAACTCAGCAGGTCTGGCAGAATCCTGGAGGAAGAAACAGAGTTAACATTACAATTCGAACAGGACTCTGCTTCAGAACCCCGATACCGAGGTAACCAAGGTAAAGCGATGCCGGGCTTCTGACACAAAGGCCTGTTTGTAGGAGGGAGGACAAACCGATTGTGTTCTAATAATCACGAACATGTTTACAATAAGATATCACAAGAATAAGTTGTGCTACCTCTGAGCTGGGCTGTGCCATGCCATAGATCGGCAACTTTGGAACCCGTCTGAAGTTGGCCACTTTCATTTCTCTCACTGTGCTGAGCACATCCAGAGCTTCATCTGCAACCTGGTAAACAGAAATGGGAGTTACCGATCCAGTAATTATAGTTACAGTAAGACATCTTTTCTTTGCCCTTATTCTCACCCCTCCTTTGCCCTTAGCAGTGCCCCTGACCTGGATGCCCTCAGCTACCTTTATGAGTCGTCAGACGCTAACTGCGAGAATGGGGTTATTGAACTGGGTGGAACATTGCCACCATCGTGAATCCTCTCCTCACCCCTCATTCACTATTTCAGCAGCGTCTTGGCTGAATAATGATCAGTTGTGGAAACAATAGTTGGATTCCCTTACCCAGCCAATCTGATTGTCCCATCCTAACCCCATATCCAGAGTTTTACCTTCCCTAACCCATTTGACCTTCCTCTCCTAACACTCTAGCCTACTTTTACCTAATTTGTCTAGTTTTCTCATCCTAACAGTGGCTGGTCTTCCTACTCCCATACGCGGACAATTCCTCTCTCCAATCCAACTCATTAAACTTTCAGCTCTTTCCCTTTGTTGGCCTTAGCAACTCAGTTAAAAACTCCAACCCACAACTGGTCCATTTGTGACCTGCCTGGGGATTGCCTCTCTATACAACCGGCCAGTATCCATACAATTGGTAAGATTCTTGTCAGATCAATTGGTGATTCAAATCTGAGGAACAGATTCTTTATTTCCTCTCCAATTAGTCTCCTCCTTTCTCTCCTGAGTGCACCGACTCCCCCGCTAGGTCACAGTCTCCCATCAAAGTGGTTTCCCTTCTCTTGGTAGGATGCAGGTTCTTCAACATTTCTCAAAATAGAAGCCTTCTTTCCAGAACCAATTCCGAAATGGAGGACCGGTTTACGTGTGATCGACATTATAAAATGCGTTAGCAACTTTTGTTATGTCAACTGTCACATGACTGTTGGAGGCTTTGCCACTGGGTGGCTCTGCGGAGTGAATTTCTGGAGTCCAGCTCCATCATCATCTTGAGTATAAAACAAATATATTCATCAACTGACCCTGGACAATGAAATGGGTAATAGAGAAATGTAAGAAACTATTCAATCATATTAATAGAAATGTTCGCTTGGACTTTACTGAACTAAATATAAGGGTTGAATTGAGGGCTGCCTTTATGATGCAGGTACCCATAGATGGAAAATAATCTTCACTCCATTCAACATTCAAGGAAAGAAATCCTCAATTAGCAGCCCAAATGGCATTCTTCACACTTACACATTCAGCATTAACATTTAGCAGAGACGGGTTTTCACAGGCAACATTCTGGATGATGAACTGGAGGGAAAATTAGGAAATTCTCCTCCTCAATGGAGTCATTGAGGCCAACTCCTCACCACGGCTGCTGCCCCGGCTGAGAACCACCAACAGAGCAAGAACCACAGAATCAAACCAGAGAACTGAGTGGCCCGTGCACCGAGCAGCCAAACCACTTGGGGAACTGGCTCGTCACAGTTCACTCAACCACCCACCCACACGCACCTCACCCCTCCTAGCGCCCTACACTACTGAACAGTCATCTAAAAGACTGTTCTTCATTTACAAGTCCACAAGGCATGATTGGGCTATTTGACTATGTGGGGCATCACAGTTGCGATCAATCCTGTCCTCACCTGCCTCCCATTCACCTCCCATTTTCTCGCTAGCACCACCCAGAACACAAGTGAACATTGCGGCTGACATAGGAGTAGTGAGACTTCTTCGAGCACCCGCCTCACTAGGGATCATGGATCACATCGTAGACCGTCATTAGCAACAGCAACAACAACAAATAACTTGCGTTTAGGTGTTTGGGGCCTCGGCAGCTGAAGGCACGGCCATCAATAGGGCGGCGATGAAAATCAGGGATGTGCAAGAGGCCAGAATTAGAGGAGTGGAGAAATGTCAGAGAGCAGAGATTGCAGGGATAGAGTGGGCCCAGGTCATGAATTGATTTGGAAACAAAGCTGAGAATTTTAAAATCGAGGTGTTGCTATCCTAGGCAGTATGATTTGTCAAGAGCGCCTCGCCTTTCGGAGTGTGGGCCGCGATTTTCCAGCCCTGGTCCCAAGGTCCCTGGTCCCCCGCGATAGGACCCAATGGTGGGTCTCATCGCCAGGGGTCGCATCGCCGGGGGTCCCGTCACAGAGGGTCCCACCATGGCGGACACGGCAAGTCAGCCAAAAGTCCCCTGACTTTGGCAGGAGGGGAAGATCCTGCCCATAATACGTGAAATGTCTTCCCCACCACCCCCCACTCTTTGGCATTAACTGTTTCCTAAAAAAAAATTGCAACCTCTGCCAGGGACTGAACCCCTAACCCTACAAAGCAAGCTCAACAAAACTACTCTCCCGATCACTGACCTAGAGGACTCTTTGGTTCCTGAATCCGAAATCTGATTCCCAGGCAGGGAAAAACTGTGGTTATCTATTTTAAAACATGCCTGTTGGAAGATTGTCAAAGGTAGGGAGGCCAGAGCGCTGCAGTCCAATTTAAAATAAAACACTACAATATTCCAAATCTGCTGTTCCAACTCTCATTCTCCACTACCAACTTCATGGGTTCTTATAGCAGAGAAAACAAGGGGAAGATTTCAATGGCCATCGTAGAGGATATCACAACTGTGGGGAAAGATTAAATATGTCAAGATGCGATTAGATTTAAAAAACCTGCTGCCGAATACAAAGGAATCACAGCACAGGCAACAGGCCATTCGGCCCACCTAGCGTGTTCCGGAGCTTATGCTCCAGGTGAGGCTCCTTCCATCCTGCCTTGTCAGGGGAAGGGAAGACTGAGGCAGCAAGGTGTATCACCAGTCCTCTCCCAAGCTAAGCTAGGGAACAAAGTATAAGTGCAGACCCCTAGGATGCAAAGGGCAGAGGGGGTGTACATCAGACAGCACATTTGATGCAGCCCTTGGAGGTGGCTGAGGAATAAAGAACAGATTGGCACAGCACCAATAAAATGGAGGACAATAGGAAAAAGTTGCAATGGAGAGTGTTCAGTGTCTGGAAGTGACAAGAGGGGTCACCTATCACTTGACAAGATGACATATTTTATGCACTTTCCTACATAACAACAGTGACTTTGAAAGCAATTCATTGTGAAGCGTTTCCGGGTGTTCTGGGGGATGTAGATAACAAGTTCTTTCTTTCTGTGTGTGTCAACCTTCTGACAAACACCAAACAACCTTTCACTTCTTGGTCTTACTTCCAGTCTGTTCCCTTGCCACCTTTTTCATTTCAGAACAGGGTGCAACTTTGTTAAGGAGAAAATCGAACGCCATTTAAATGTCTAAATAGAAGCTCCCGAGCCTCATTTTGTAATTAAATGTCAGAAAGAAGTGAAATTTGATGAGGTTGAGTAAGGGCTGTCTTTGATAGGAATGGCACTCACTGCGAGCCTCAGGGACAAGAGAGCGCCGAGGTGAATGAACTCATTCACCCCAGCGGAAGGGTGAAAGCCTGAGGTGAATCAGATGCTCTGAACACAGCTCATCATCGTCTACTCAAGGTCGCGGGTTTCTGCCATGGGTCTTCATGTGACTGACCAGGCTGATTCCCGACCCGTAGATCTTTGGGCACACGGGGCAGGATGTCCCATTAATGTCAATGCTGCCACGCTTCAAGGGGACTTCAGAGTGTCTTTGAAGTGTTTTATTTGTCCTGCCCTGGAATGTTAGCCACTTGAGAGTTGAGAAAACAGGGTATGGCAGGAGAGACACGTTTTGGTCACCTGGACGCAGTGGTCCATATAAGTTGAAATTGCAATCCGCCCGACAGTGGTTATTCACCTCATCAAAGATCAACCACCCTCTAGTGTCAGTACTAAATACTGTCTAGATCGAAAACTCTCTAACCTCAGTCGCCTCCGTGCCAAAGCTGAACCGGCCACCGTAGACATACATGACCTAGTTTGCAAATGACTGCAGTGTCGTACACTCTGCACCAGATTTGCAAGCCAGTCTCCACCTCTTTACTTCTGCATACAAGATCCCTGAATGTTGCCAAAACTAAATTCATATCAGCCCGCACCTGGTCAGCCAAATATTCCACCTCCCATAGATGTTGAAGGACAGACTCTGGAATACATTGAGCAGCCACCTCTCTCAAAAGGCCACCATTGACGAGGAGATCCAACAGCGGATTATCTGCGCTGCTCAGCCTTCTAATAAACTAGGGCGAGTGTTTGACAACAGAGGCCTCTGCAAGCCAGCAAAGGTCCTAGTGTACAGAGCGGTTGTCATCATCACACTCCTGTACTGCAGTGAGACCTGGGCTGTGTATCATAGGAGTGCTTGAGAAATTCTATCAGCAATCATCGGGAGCTCATCGAACAAACGCTCGTGACCTTCCTCAAGCCAGCTCCACAAACATTCAGGCACAACACCTGCAAAACATCGAGGGAGTTACTGTAGAAGACAGCTATGGGGTTATGGAACGCCCAGGAAGTATGAATCAGCACTCCTGAGGTTAAAATCTGAGTCTGTGCTGTGGAGTCTCATCTACTGGCCCTGCCAATCAGAAATCACAAGCACAGTGGCCATTTTTCAAACAACAGCTCTGCCCCAAATTATTTGATCATTCACGGCTGCCAGAAATATTGCAAACGCGACACGATTTCTTAATCGTGTTACCTGTCCTGAGGTAAGCTGCCAGCAAGCTAAAAATAAAACTGGATGGTGGTTACTTCTTGCCTGTTTGACACAACAGGAACACACAGAGCCTTGCCATTCATTCAATGGCAGTAGCACCATGGGATATTCAGAACCTGCAGTGATAGGATGGAACACACCAATCCTTCCCCAAACCCCACACACACACACACAAGCACTACTCCATCGCGCATATCCTTGCATGCACACAAGCACATACGAACACAAACATAGATAAACGCACTCATGCGCGCACCCATGAACGTACAGTGGATAATGCAAAATTGATAGATAAGGGGCAATCCCTCCAATTTAGTGCTGCATGTAACGTTCAGTAATTCCCTGGGAAAAGGAACAAAGACAAGTTAACATGTAATATTTAGCCATCGTGCACTGAGGCAACATCTCCCACACAGCCTGTTCCACAAATCTTCCCACAGGTAATTGAGGAGGTCATTGAACCATCGCAAAGTTATGGTGCAGAAAGAGGCCATTCAGTCCATCATGTCTGCGCCAGCCAAAAAGAGTAAAAGGAAACTAGCCACTCATTCTAATCCCACTTTCCAGCACCTGGTCCATAGCCTCGCAGTTTACAGCACTACAGGTGCCGATCCAGGTACCTTTCACATGAGTTGAGCGTTTCAGCCTCAACCACCAACTTAGGCAGTAAATTCCAGACGCCCTCTGGGTTAAAGTTTTTCCTTATGTCTCCTCTTATCCTTCTACAAATCACCTTAAATCTATGCCCCCTGGTAATTGACCCCTCAGTTAGGGGAAACAAGTCTTTCCTGTCTTTCCTATCTAGGCCCCTCATAATTTTGTACACCTCAATTTAGCCTCCTCTGTTCTAAGGAAAACAACCCTCGCCTATCCAAAACAAAAACAGAATTACCTGGAAAAACTCAGCAGGTCTGGCAGCATCGGTGGAGAAGAAAAGAGTCGACGTTTCGAGTCCTCATGACCCTTCAACAGAACTGAAGTATAGTTAGGAGAGGGGTGAAATATAAGCTGGTTTAAGGTGGGGGGGCGGTGGGAGAGAATTTGAGGGTGGGGTGGTTGTAGGGACAAGCAAGCAGTGATAGGAGCAGGTAATCAAAAGATGTCACAGACAAAAGGATCAAAGAGGTGTTGAAGGTGGTGATATTATCTAAGAAAGGTGCTAATTAAGAATGGATGGCAGGACACTCAAGGTACAGCTCTAGTGGGGGTGGGGTGGAAAGGTTGACAAGGTATTAGTTGTAGATTTAAAAATAATGGAAATAGGTGGGAAAAGAAAAATCTATATAAATTATTGAGAGAAAAAACAAAAGGGAGGGGGAAGAAACGGGGTGGGGATGGGGGAGGGGGAGTTTAAGATCTAAAGTTGTTGAATTCAATCCAATTCGCCTATCCAATCTCTCCTCATAGCTGCAATTTTCAATCCCTGGTAACATTCTTGTAAATCTCCCCCGCAGTGTCTCCAGAGCAATTATGTCCTTCCTGTAATGTGGTGACCAGAACTGAATATAAAATTCCAGCTGTGGCCTAACCAGTGTTTTAAACAGTTCCATCATTACATCCCTGCTTCTGTATTCAATACCTCACCATTCCATATGCTCTCTTGACCACCTTGTCCACCTGTCCTGCCACCTTCAAGGACCCGTGGACATGCACTCCAAGGTCTCTCGCTTCCTCAACCCCTCTTAATAACTTCCCATTTATTGAGTATTCCCTTTCTTTGCTTGCCCTCCCCAAATGCATTACCTCACACTTTTCTGACTGAATTCCATTTGCCGCTTCTCCACCCACTCAACCAAACCACTGATATCATTCTGGAGTCGACAGTTATCCTCTTCACTATCAACTACACGGCAATTTTTGTGTCATCTGCAAATTTCCCAATCATGTCTCCCACGTTTACGTCTAAATCATTAATATATACAACAGACAGCAAGCGCCCCAACACTGATCTGTGTGGAACACCACTGGAAACTGTTTTCCATTTGCAAAAACATCCATCAACCAATACCCTTTGTTTCCTGTCACTGAGACAACTTTGGATCCAACTTGCAACCTTCCCCTGTATCCCATGGGATCTCACTTTCCTGCCCAGTCTGCCATATGGAACCTTGTCAAATACCTTACTAAAATCCATGTAGACAACATCCACTGCACTACCCTCATCAATCCTCCTTGTTACTTCCTCAAAAAATTCTATTAAGTTAGTAAGACACAATCTTCCCCTAACAAAACCATGCAGACCATCCCTGATCAATCTGTGCCTTTCTAAGTGACAGTTTATCCTGTCTCTCAGAATTGTTTCCAATAATTTGCAAACCACCGAAGTCAGACTGATTGGCCTATAATTTTCTGGTCTATCCCTCGCACCCTTTTTAAACAATGGTACAACGTTCTCAGACCTCCAATCCTCTGGGACCTCGCCTGTATCTGGTGAGGATTAGAAAATGATCCTCAGAGCATTCCTTATTTCCTCCCTGGCTTCCTTCAACAGCCTGGGACACAATCCATCCAGCCCTGGTGATATATCCACCTTCAAGGATGCCAGTCCCTCCAGTACTTCCTCTCTCACTATGCTTACTGTATCTAATATTTCTTACTCCTCCTCTTTAACTAGAATGTCCGCATCATCCCTCTCCTTAGTGAAGACAGAGACAAAATACTCATTGAGAACCTTTCCCACATCTTCAGCATCAACCCACAAGTTAGCATGTACAGGTCGACAATTAGAGGGCAGGTTATGGCGGGTATACAAAGGCAGAGAGAGACCGTACAACACTCAAACATTGTAAAGCATTTCGTATTCAGTGAAGCAAATGATTACCATTATAGACTGTGGGTCTGCTACTGGACTTGCACAAGTTAAAATCCACCTCAACAAGTTGAGATAGCTGAATGTGATAAATTTGGTTATTTGTGAGTCAGCACCAGGAAAATGATCACAAAGCTACAGGATTGCCAATGAAAACCCAGTCAGGGGAGGAACCTGACACCCCTGCCTGTTGTCTGGCCTACACATGACTCCAGTCCCACATCGTGTGCCAACTCTTAATGACTCTGGGTGTTGGCTGAGAGGGGAATTTTGGCCAGGGCACCGGGCTAAATTCCCAAGGAATTCTTGATGTCCATTGTTGTGATATCGCTTTAAGAGAGAATATGCTAATGGACAAGTAGCCAGCATGTAAGCCATGTGACCAGCAGGCATTTTTCAGAGGCGCATTCAGCATGTGGCGGGAAGGAATTGCAGCTGTGCCTTCCTTTTAACAATAGCTGTTGAATCTTTGCAGTAAATCTGCTGAGCAATCCTGTACTACACCTTCAAATAAACCCAATCTATGTTTAGGTTCCCAGTCCTGTGAGAGATTGGTAAGTTTGCATTAAGCAAACATAGAAATACAATATCCATGGAATTGTTGATGAGACTTTGGCTTGATAAAGATGAGACAGGATTTAAAATCATGTTCCATGCGTCATCAATCATGTTTTTGCATGTTAAACTCTGACATCCTGTGTGTATTGCAAACAAGCTGTAAAATAATCAGCAAAATAGGAAGCAATAGTTAATAAAAGAGGTAGTGCCAGCCATGGCTCAGTTGGCAGCACACTCACCCCTCAATTACAAGGCTCCAGGTTCAAATCCCACACTAGGGCTTGAGCACAAAAATCAAGGCTGACACGCCAGTCCCCAGCGCAGTACTGAGGGAGTGCTGCACTGTCAGAGGTGCCGTCTTTTGGAATGAGACGTGAAACCGAGGCCCCATCTGTCAAACAGTGGCCCCCATCTGCCTGCTCGGGTGGATGTAAAAGATCCCATGGTACTATTTCGAAGGAGAGTAGGTGTCGCGGCTCAGTATTTATCCCTCAGTCAACATCACAAAAAAACAGATCATCTGCCCCATTATCACGTTGCTGTTTGTGGGATCTTGCTGTGTGCAAATTGGCTGCTGCGTCTCCTACATTACAACAGCGACCGCACTTCAAAAATACTTCATTGGCTGTAAAGTGCTTTAAAGATGTCCAGCGGTGGTGAAAAACGCTACATAAATGTAAGTCTTTCCTTTTTGGCATCCTTTGGCTTACAAACAGTTAATTTTTCTCCCAACTCAACAATATTTTAATACTTTTCGACAAATTCCGCTGTGACTACTTCTTCTGCTCACCAAGAAGCTTTTCAAAGCTTCCCCACACAAAGGCTCAGCTGGGAATTTTGTCGCCTATTGTGGTACTGAGCTATGAATAAACAACTTCTTGTATGAAATCTCCATTTTGTGCCTAGCTGACAAAAGGAAGCCGACTAAAGATATCGAACTTGCACAAATAACCAGGACATTGTGCAACACAGCAGGGCCTGTCCTCCAGGACGATTATCCAGCTAAATTAAGGCTGCGCTGTTAAAATAGTTTGACAAGGTTGTGGTGTACACCACACGAGTGTTGCCAAGGCAGATGTGGCCAACTGGCCATTTTTGGTTACATCAGGGCTGCTTGGCTCAGGTTAGAAACTTAACTTGCTCAGTCTCACCGGGCAAGTGCACTGGACAATATAAAATGGGGATATACAGCTCCAGGGTCAATCTCCAGGCTAGGCTGAGGTAGCTTGCCTCAAAAAGCAGGAAGGAGTGGAGGCATTACCATTAACGCCCCCCCCCCCCCCCACCTCAGCAACCGTAGATCAAGGAGAGGGGCAAAAAAAAATAACCCGACACAGGCCCCTGCTCCTGACTAGCTACTCAGCAAGCCGCGCTGAGCTCTGAGGAAGGAAAGGAACAGGTTTGGATTAGATACCCAACCACAGTCAAATGACATGATGCTGTCCAGACAGGGGTGTGAATGCGGCGATGTGGGGAAGGTATTAAGAGACTGTTTGGAGCTCACAATATCTATCCCGGCCGATAAAAACGCTCGAGATTTCCGACGGCAATGTCCCTTTAATAGCAAGTAGGGGAGCCCTTGGTGCAGCGAGTTGCTGAAATATTTCAGGTCCAAAGTAGGGCCCACACACCAACCACAAGTGGCATGCGAGCCTTTTGTTGTAATGTCCCAGTTTTGCGGGTTATTAAACTTGACTCTGAGGCACATGGAGATATTAGGGCAGGTGACCAAAACCTTGGTCAAAGATTCACAGGAGCTTTACAGCGCAGAAGGAGGCCATTCGGCCCATCGAGTCTGCACTGGCCCTCTGAAAGAGCATTCTACCTAGTCCTACTCCCCTGCCTTATCCCCCTAACCTTGCACATTCTCTCTTTTCAGGTGGCAATCCAATTCTCTTTTGAGTCCCTCGATCGAACCTGCCTCCACCACCCTCCCAGGAAGTTCGTTCCAGCCTCCAACCACCCTCTGGGTAAAAAAATGTTTTCTTCACATCACATTTACCCATTATTTGGAATCTGTGCCCTCTAGTTCTTGACGCTCTCTTGAGCAGGAACAATCTCACTATTTACCCTGTCCACAAAGGTAGGCTTTAAGGAGCATCCAAAAGGAGAAGAGAGAAATGCAGAGGTTTAGGGAGGGAATTCCAGAGCTTAGGGTCCAGACAGATGAAGGAACACAGTATGAAAAAGGAAAAAGTGCACAAAATAAAGCCTGTCGACTGGACGGACAACCTTACCGCACTCTTCACGCAGCTTTAAACTTACCAACACTCTGATTCCTTTCGTTACCAAGTCGCAAGGGGCTGTGAGCTCGGACACGTTCATACCAGCCAAGAGTCTGTACATCCAGGGGTGCCTGCACATCCACCTGCTGAAGCTAAGTGAAAAGGCCAACGGGTACTGGAAGGCACACACAAGTGTTAGCACAAGTCAGCAAAACGCAACAGGACAGCATCTGCAAAACCAGCTCAAATCTTTTCAAATGCCAGAGAAACATGTTTACGAGATCGCGTGATGTTAAACTGAAGCAGAACATTAGATATCATCCGCTTGTTCACTAAAACTTGACTCTTCAGTGGGGAGTCGAGCTTTACTGAAACCAAGGCCAGAGTTTTATGGTCCCGCTGGGATGGGGAAGGGGCTGTAAAATGCGCCGGGCCAGTCTAAACTCCACCGGCTTCGGCGGGACTGTAAAATCCCACTGCTGTAAAATTTCTCCCCAATCGTCAATCCTCTTGTAGGATCGAAAATAAAGGAAAGCTGAGGAAAGAAGGGCAGCAGGTTGCCAACATCGGGATTGACCTGAGAAGTGGGTTGAGTTTGAACTTTCACCCTCCTCCTCCCCCCCACACCCGCCGAACAACTGCCCAAAAATGCCCCACCATCCCGGGTGGCCGGGGCTGGGGAGGGGGGACTGTTAGGGTGGGACTCTCTGGTGGAGGGGTGTTGGACGGTGCTGTTGGGGTTGTTCTGCTGCCCAATTTGGGCGGACAGTGAGTTGGGGGAAGAGAAGCCAACGGCCAGATCACCTCCAGCAGATCCACGAGGCTCCATTTTGATCTACTTCTTGGCCTCGCTTCCAGTGCCAACCACCCAGGATTGCCCTGGAGTCTCCGGGGATTAAAAGGTTCACCCCCTGGGCATTGCCAGAGGGGGGAAAAAATTATCAGGGCATTAAAGTTCATTTTCTTTGAACAGCTTTGCTCCTTAGCTATAAACATGTTGGAGATAGGGATGTGGCGGGGGAGGGGTAGGAGATGGGGATATGGCGGGGGGAGGGGCAGGATATGGGGATGTGGCGGGGGAGGGTCAGGAGATGGGGATGTGGTGGGGGAGGGGTAGGAGATGGGGATATGGCGGGGGGAGGGGTAGGAGATGGGGATATGGCAGGGGGAGGGGCAGGAGATGGGGATATGGCGGGGGAGGGGTAGGAGATGGGGATATGGCGGGGAGGGGTAGGAGATGGGGATATGGCGGGGGAGGGGTAGGAGATGGGGATATGGCAGGGGGAGGGGGAGGAGATGGGGATACGGCGGGGGGAGGGGCAGGAGATGGGGATATGGTGGGGGGAGGGGCAGGAGATGGGGATATGGCGGGGGAGGGGTAGGAGATGGGGATATGGCGGGGGAGGGGTAGGAGATGGGGATATGGCAGGGGGAGGGGTAGGAGATGGGGATGTGGTGGGGAGGGGCAGGAGATGGGGATGTGGTGGGGGAGGGGTAGGAGATGGGGATGTGGCGGGGGAGGGGCAGGAGATGGAGATGTGGTGGGGGAGGTGCAGGAGATGGGGATATGGTGGGGGGAGGGGCAGGAGATGGGGATGTGGTGGGGGGAGGGGCAGGAGATGGGGATGTGGTGGGGGGAGGGGGAGGAGATGGGGATGTGGTGGGGGGAGGGGGAGGAGATGGGGATGTGGTGGGGGGAGGGGGAGGAGATGGGGATGTGGTGGGGGGAGGGGGAGGAGATGGGGATGTGGTGGGGGGAGGGGTAGGAGATGGGGATGTGGTGGGGGGAGGGGCAGGAGATGGGGATGTGGTGGGGGGAGGGGCAGGAGATGGGGATGTGGTGGGGGGAGGGGCAGGAAATGGGGATGTGGTGGGGGGAGGGGTAGGAGATGGGGATGTGGTGGGGCGAGGGGCAGGAGATGGGGATGTGGTGGGGGGAGGGGGAGGAGATGGGGATGTGGTGGGGGGAGGGGTAGGAGATGGGAATGTGGTGGGGGGAGGGGTAGGAGCAGCTCAACTGGCCAACCGGGAGCAGCTAAATTGAGCCGCTTGTTCTAATTTTCATTTGGCAGCTGGTTCGACTGGGCCAGACGGCAAAGGTTATGGTACCTGGAGGAGGCAGTCGAGCAGCTGTTTGATTGGCCGATTATGGTTGGTGCTGGGAGGTCCTGTAATGAAACCTCCAGGAATATGTCCACCTTGAGTTGGCAACCCATAGTAAAACAGAGGTCGGGAAAATAAACCTCCATAGGCCTATCCCCTGCCAGTCATCATTAGCATGTGATCGGTGCAAAGAGGGTAAGTGACCTTGATCCAACCACAAGGGGGCGGGAACAGCCATCTTTAGGGACAAGTTGCCTCCGGTAAGTAGGCCATGGTTTTGCAAGCTGGAACCATCTGAAAATGTGAGGAAAACGGCAAGTTGGAATCTTAACCCCACACCGCCCACACACTGCCCTCCCACCCCCCCACAAAACCACCCCCTCCACCTCTCCCCAACCCCTACACTACTTTCAGCGTGAAAGGATTCACCTTTAAAACAAATAATTTTGTCATGCCAAGAGCGTATCCCCGGATTCTGCCCATGAATGTGGTGGTGGTGTTTGGGGATATTGTCTGTTGTGGAGCAAAGTAAAGGAAATCTTCACTTTGTAGTCAATGTGAAAATATATAAAGATGGTGCAGCACAGACAGTACAATGTCAGTCAGCAGAAGGAATGCTCCCTGTTTGCTTCTTGGCAGCACATCATCACCGTCATGTCCCCAACTTCAGTGACTGCAGTCAGCAACCTTCTACTGATTGTCAAAGCAACTGCTTGGGATTTGGGCGGTGCCGGGGAGACTCTTCAGCTTTGGACGCTCCAGTCCAGACTGATGGGATGGTGCGTGTGTGTGTGTGTGTCAAGTGAGAATCTGTGTCCGATCCTTTGACCTGCACTCTCTTCTGGAGCAGCACCTCGCAAAATCTGGATTTACAATTAAGCATTCAGTTCTGAAGCTTACAGTATACCTGGGGGTGGGGGGTAGGGGTCAGCCCGCTGTCAGATATACAAGTCACGTACTCTCACCTGTTCGTGCAGGTAGTAGTTAAAAGCGACGAGATAGAAATAGCACTCAGTGCTCTGTAGTACTCTTTGGAGAAAATATTCTTTGGTGCTGTTGCCCTAAACGTAGCAGAGGATAAAATTCACAGAAAAATCAGTCATGAGCAACTACTTCTTCCTTTGGATGCAGAGAAACCAAATGTGTAGGATGACCAAAATTAGATCGAGTGGGTGGGAAGGCGAGAGCGAGCCAAGAAATACCTGTTACGTGAGGACAACCTTGGGTTTGTGCAGGTGGGAGGAGTAACAGGGGCCGATGCTCGAGCAGAACACTGCTCTCACAGCCGTGAAAAGCCACATTCACAGGAGGGTCACAGTCTCATTTTCAGCCAGAGACGAATAACACAATGTGGCAAATGAGCTGATAATCAGAGGACACGAATTTAAGGCGATTGGTAAAGGAACCAGAATTTGCAGGTTCATAAGGGGAGAGGAATTAGGACTAATTACATAGCTTTTTTAAAATGCTGACACAGTCATGATAGACCAAATGGCCTCTTTACCCTCTGTACGATTCTACTAAGTCCAAGTCAGCGATCTTCACTTCACGACCCACACTTGTCTATCCCACCGCCCACTAACCAACCCTCCTGCTCGCCAACTCTCCCTCTCACCCGCTCGCCGCTTCCCTGCCCAGTCTTCCCACTTGCAGACCCTCTCGCTCCCTTGCTCGCTCGCTCCCTCTCTCTCGCTGACCCTCTCCTGAGCCCTCATTCACAGTGAGAGTCCAGGAGAGGGGAGCGGCAAGTGAGGGGTGGGTGGGCGGGTCACCAGGCAGCAGGGCAGGGGAAGGAAGCTGTGGGCACTAGGGAGAAGCAACGAGTGGAGGGTCGGGTCTGGCCAGGAAGGCAACCGCTGAGCTAGGGGAAGAGATGACGAGCGGGAGGGTTGAGGAAGGAGGTGGTGAGCGGAAGGGAAGCAGAACGAGTTAGTAAGGTATGAAGAATTGATAAGATGAGAGTTGGCAAGTTATTAAAGACATTAATAACAGTACATTTCATGCACTGTGTACTGTCAAGTTTCCCTCCAAGTCACTCACCATCCTAACTTGGAAATATATCACTGTTCCTTCACTGTCGCTGGATCAAAATCCTGGAACTCCCTCCCTAACAGCACTGTGGGTGTACCTACACCACATGGGACTGCAGCGGTTCAAGAAGGCAGCTCACCACCACCTTCTCAAGGGGCAATTAGGGATGGATAACAAATGCTGACCCAGCCAGCGAAGCCCACATCCCATGAACACATTCTTCAAAAAGTCACGAATGTGTTTATCTTTTATAATTATTTTTGTGTTTTACTGCGGAAGAAATTCATCGCAATGAATCTATATAAGTATTAGACTCTATCTGTGGTCCGCTTAATTTTTACAGTCAATACCAGTCGTCTAAGAGTTGCATTATCTGGATAGATACACCTATGTTTGTGTTCCTATGTATATAAAAGAACTGTGTCCAACAACACATATCTATCACATACTGGAAACTTCATGTTCGGCTATAGATGGTGGCGTTGTGTTAATGTCACTGGACTAGTGACCCAGGCTTAATGTTCTGGAGACATGGGTTCAAATCTCACCAAGGCATCTGGTGGAATTTAAATTCAATTTCTAAAATCTGGAATCTAAAGCTAGTCTCAGTAATGGTGACCATGAAACCGTCATTGATTGTTTTGGTTCACTATTGTCCTTTAGAGAAGACAATCTGCCATCCTTACCCAGTCTGACCTACATGTGACTCCAGATTCACAGCAATGTGGTTGACTCTTAATTTCCCTCTGAAATGGCCTAGCATGGCACTCAGCTCAGGGGTGATTAGGGACAGGCAATAAGACGGCCTGAAGGTGCTGGGGATATGGTTCGGAGGGACCGGGGCATGCGTTAGAAACTGGAAGGAGCGAGTGGCTATGGTGAAAAGGAAACTGGGCATGTGGGAGCGACGCTCCCTCTCCATTGCGGGTAAGAACCTGGTCATCAGGTGTGAGGTACTCTCGCTGTTGCTGTACGTGGCGCAGGTCTGGCCCATTCCACACTCCTGCGCGATGGCGATCACTCGAGCCATCTTCCGCTTTATCTGGAGGTCGAAAATGGATCGTGTCTGCAGGGACGCGATGTACAAGCCTCTAGATAAAGGGGGAAAAAACGTGCCCAACATCGCCCTCATACTGATGGCCACCTTTGTGTGCGGCTGCATCAAGCGGTGCGTAGACCCTCAGTACGCAAACACCAAGTGTCACTACGTGCTGAGGTTCTACCTGTCCCCGGTGTTGCGAAGGATGGGTCTGGCCACGCTGCCGCGGAACGCTCCAAGTAGTTGGACCGTGCCGTACCACCTGTCCCTGGTGGAAAAATTTATGCAGAAAAACACCTTTGACCACAAGTCCATCAGGCAGTGGTCAGCACGTAACGTCCTAGAGGCCCTGAGGGATAAGGAGAGGGTGGACCCTGTGGGATGGTTCCCCGAGCAGACTGTCAAAGTCATTTGGCAGAATGCCTCATCGCCAGAACTTTCCAACAAGCACCAAGACGTAGCTTGGCTGGTGGTGAGAAAGGCCCTCCCCGTCAGATCCTTCCTACACGCCAGGAGTCTCACCCCCTCTGCACGATGCCCTCGAGGTGGCTGTGGTGGGGAAGAGACCGTTGTTCACCTCCTTGTGGATTGTGCCTTTGCAAAGAAAGTCTGGAGAGAGATGCAGTGGTTGCTGTCGAGGTTCATCCCGAGCAGTTCTGTGACACAGGACTCTGTGCTCTACGGGCTGTTCCCAGGGACACACACCGAGACAAACATCGACTGCAGCTGGAGGATCATCAACTCGGTGAAAGACGCGCTTTGGTCTGCCCGAAACTTGTTGGTCTTCCAGCACAAAGAGTTGTCCCCGACCGATTGTTGCGGACTGGCACAATCCAAAGTCCAGGACTACGTGCTGAGGGACGCACTAAAGCTTGGGGCAGCTGCCGCAAAGGCGCAATGGGAAAGGGTCGCTGTCTAAGACCTTTCTACCACAGCGCACCGAGAGACTGGGAACTGTTTAGAGCCCCTCGGGCTGTACAGATCAAAATGAAAGGCTGTAAATGATTGTAATATTGTTTGTACTGATGCACCTGGTGATACATTTTGTAAAAGTTTAACCTGGATTGTACCCTTGTAATGTTGTTTTTGGGGTGGTTTTGAATGTGATTGAAGATTTTTTATGAATAAAGTATATTTTTACAAAAAAAAAAGATTAGGGACAGGCAATAAATGCTGGCCTTGCCAGCGACGCCCACATCTCAGGAAAGGATCTAAAAAAAAAAAGGATACAAAGCTGGGCACTGAGCACCAGCCTGGAATTTGTAACCCTCCAAAGCCCACTCACCAAACACACGCTTAAATTCTGATGGAGTTGAGGCTGTAGTGCCTTTAAAATGAGACTATTGTGGGGTTAAAGGCAGGGAGCTCTGCCACATGGTATAACAACTGTTCTCCTTAGAAAACTGTGCATCACCTGTGGGTATCAACAAGGCAGGCTAGTAATCTCACGATCGCGTTCCATTTTCAAATCGGAGTATTTAAAGGGTCTAATTAGAGGCAGCTTTTGTTGGGAGGACGAGGCGACAGTAGAACATTCCCATTAAAATTTATAATCATTTTCTCGGCATTGTCAAATGAAACACTTCACTGATAATGAGCTTGCTGCCAAACACATGAATACATGACATTTCCATACCAATGAAAGCACTCATTCCAGCCTCAGCTCTTCTAATAGGTACTCACCCCAGTTACTCATCGCAAAACTGCACCATTCACAACGGGAGATAATGAATTCCTTTGTAATTCATCATCAGAAATTACCTGGTACAGTCAAGTGCTGTAATAGTGATAGGCAACACTCCCAACTGAGCTGACTCCTTGTTAACTCTTATTGCACACATTTGTCCTGTTTTATGTTTTCTACCATTAAAACCTGATATAAAACATAAACTGGGACAACTTTACGAGCGCCATGCACCCCCCTCTGCCCCCACCCACCCCACCGAGTTAGATGCCAGGCATGAACAGTGGGCATGACTCCCCCACCGGTAACTCTGCCATCTGTAAGATCAGCCTTCAAGAGTGTGTTTGGCAGCATCGGCGGAGAAGAAAAGAGTTGACGTTTCGAGTCCCTCCACCCACCCCCCACCTTAAACCAGCTTATATTTCACCCCTCTCCCTAATATTACTCAGTTCTGCTGAAGGGTCGTGAGGACTCGAAACGTCAACTCTTTTCTTCTCCGCCGATGCTGCCAGACCTGCTGAGTTTTTCCAGGTAATTCTGTTTTTGTTTTGGGTTTCCAGCATCCGCAGTTTTTTGTTTTTATTCAAGAGTGTGTGAGTGTGTTGGCTGTTTTAAATACATGAGGGGCGGGGGGGGGGGGGGGGGGGGAGGGGGGGGTACATGAAATGTCAACTATTAGAAGCGTTCGGTGCTTCTGTGGCAGGGCTTCGCGCACAGTATCTGCGTGCCCAATACGCAGCCGGCACAGCGTCCGCGTGCCCAATACGCAGCCGGCACAGCGTCCGCGTGCCCAATACGCAGCCGGCACAGCGTCCGCGTGCCCAATACGCAGCCGGCACAGCGTCCGCGTGCCCAATACGCAGCCGGCACAGCGTCCGCGTGCCCAATACGCAGCCGGCACAGCGTCCGCGTACCCAATACGCAGCCGGCACAGCGTCCGCGTGCCCAATACGCAGCCGGCACAGCGTCCGCGTGCCCAATAAGCAGCCGGTACAGCGTCCGCGTGCCCAATACACAGCCGGCACAGCGTCCGCGTGCCCAATAAGCAGCCGGTACAGCGTCCGCGTGCCCAATACACAGCCGGTACAGCGTCCGCGTGCCCAATACACAGCCGGCACAGCGTCCGCGTGCTCAATACACAGCCGGTACAGCGTCCGCATGCCCAATACGCAGCCGGCACAGCGTCTGCGTGCCCGATACGCAGCCGGCATGACTTTCATGCGGACGGGAAATTGGGCAGAATTAGTTGCTAATCTTCCAGGGTAATTTGATAAGGTGGATTCAAAATTGGCTTAGTTGTAGGAGACAGAGGGTGATGACAGAAGGATGCTTTAGTGACTGGAAGCCAGTGTCCAGTGGCATACCACAGGGATCTGTGCTGGGTCCCCTATTATTCGTCATTTATATAAACAACATAGATGACTATGTGGGGGGTAGGATTAGTAAGTTTGCGGATGACACAAAGATTGGCCGGGCGGTTAACAGTGAGGTTGAGTGTCTTGGGCTACAGGAAGATATAGACGGGATGGTCAAATGGGCAGATAAGTGGCAGATGGAATTTAACCCTGAAAAGTGTGAGGTGATACACTTTGGAAGGAGTAATTTGACAAGGAAGTATTCAATGAACGGCATGACATTAGGAAGCTCTGAGGAACAAAGGGACCTTGGCTTGTGTGTCCGTAGATCTCTGAAGGCGGAGGGGCATGTTAGTGGGGTGGTGAAAAAGGCATATGGGACACTTGCCTTTATCAATCGGGGCATTGATTACAAAAGTAGGGAGGTCATGTTGGAGTTGTATAGAACCTTGGTGAGGCCACAGCTGGAGTACTGTGTGCAGTTCTGGTCGCCACATTATAGGAAGGATGTGATTGCACTGGAGGGGGTGCAGAGGAGATTCACCAGGATGTTGCCTGGGATGAAACATTTAAGTTATGAAGAGAGGTTGGATAGACTTGGGTTGTTTTTGTTGGAGCAGAGAAGACTGAGGGGCGACCTGATCGAGGTGTACAAGACTTTGAGGGGCATGGACAGGGTGGATAGGAAGCAGCTGTTCCCCTTAGTTGAAGGGTCAGTCACAAGGGGACAGAAGTTCAAGGTGAGGGGCAGGAGGTTTAGGGGGGATGTGAGGAAAAACTTTTTTACCCAGGGGGTGGTGACGGTCTGGAATGCACTGCCTGGGAGGGTGGTGGAGGCGGGTTGCCTCACATCCTTTAAAAAGTACCTGGATGAGCACTTGGCACGTCATAACATTCAAGGCTGTGGGCCAAGTGCTGGTAAATGGGATTAGGTAGGTAGGTCAGGTGTTTCTCATGTGTCGGTGCAGACTAGATGGGCTGAAGGGCCTCCGCTGCACTGTATGATATTGTGATTCCCATTGCACAAAACTCTGCACTGGGATACTAAATCACTCGAAGATTACCATCCAAATAAATTTCCATTGCATCCGATACTTGGTCCCAACCCATTTGGATGCATAAACCTGTATTCATAGAATCGTAGAATAATTACAGCACTGCAGGAGGCCATTTAGCCCGTCATGTCTATGGCCAGCTCTCTACAAGAGCAACTCAGGTGGCTCCACTCCCCTGCCTTTTCCCTATTGTATAACAAAGTTTTTCTCTCCCGATAATTATCCAACTATTTATTAATTATCCAGTTAATTAATAATTATCCAATGCCTCCACCACACTCTCAGGTAGCGCATTCCAGATCCTAACCACTCGCTGCGTAAAAAAGTTTCCCTCCATGTCACCGTTGCTTCTTTCGCTAATGGCCTTAGATCTGTGCCCTCTGGTTCTCCATTTTTCCACCAATGGGAACAGTTTCTCCCTTTCTGCTCTATCCAGTCGCCTCATGATTTTGAGCAACTCTATTGAATCTCCTCTCATCCTTCTCTTCTCTGAAGCACCAGCCTCTCCAATCAATTCACTAGACTGAGCATCACCTCCATCAACAGCTCAATATTCTCCTGGGGGTCTGCATTATTTTATGCTGTGGCCAATTTCCAGCTGGGATAATGGAACGCCGGCTAATTTGATTTCCAACCCTTGAGCCGCCGGATGAGGATAAAGGAAGGATGCTTTTACTGTTTCACACTTGTGACCACCTAACCCATTCCCAGATCAAACAGTATCCCCAGGTCTACATTATTCAGGTCAACATTGGGTAATGCGCACTTACACACTTAATCACTGAGAGTTGTCTAACTGCCATGGCCTGTGGCATCAATTGAACCCACCACCCCCACTCCTCAGTTGAGTTATTGCCTTGACCTTGGGATCCATCCCCAAACTGCCCCCAAAGCTCTGCGGTTTCCGCAGCAACTCACTTACCTGAACCTGGTCGTTCTCCCCAATGCCCTCCATCTTCTGCTTGTATTCAAAAATGGCTTCTTTAATGTCATGCATTTCCGAGCAGAGCGCAATGACTGTATCCACCTGATTGAGGGGAAATACAAGAATTGGTTAAATCCTCTATCACTGAGCTTGCTTTCCTTGTCGCCTGTGGGCCATAGCCGTGCAATACCAAATGCAAGAGGTCCTTATTCGTGTGTGAGCCTAGACTGTGAGTCTGAGCAGCCTGTTTGACCCAGACTCTAGTCATTTGATATCCACATACCAGCTGGATAGCAATCAGGGGATTCCTGAAGATAACTTTAATGTCCCCTCCAATGCCCTATCATAAACTAACTTAACACTGGTCAGTGATGGAATCTGGTGACCCCAAGAACTCTGTGGCTCAATAGCAAGATGGTATGTTAAGGTTGACCCATCAGGAGGCAGTTATCTGCTTTACATCCTCTATGCAGCAAGTTTCCAAATACTTCGTTAAGCACAGCAAGGCACTTATTAGAGGAGTATTTACTTGAGTAACACCGGGGATGAGAGACTTCAGTTACATGGAGAGACTAGACAATGCATATAAACATACAAATCAGGAGCAGGAGTAGGCCATTGGGCCCCTCAAGCCTGCTGCACCATTTGATAAGATCATGGCTGATCTGATTGCGATCTCAACTCTACCTTCCTGTCTACCCCCTCTAACAATTGACTTCCTTGTTAATCAAGAAGCAATCTAACTCAGCCTTAAAAATATTCAATGATCCTGCCTCTCTAGCTCTCTGTCGAAGAGGATTCCACATACTATTTACTCTCAGAGAAAAAGATTCTCCTTATCTCCATCTTATTTATAAGTTGTGTCCCCTGGCTCTAATCTCTTCCATAAGGGGAAACATTCTCTCAGCATCCACCTGTCAAATTCACTCAGGATCTTAAATGTTTCAATAAGATCACCTCTCAATCTTCTAAACTCCAATGGATACAGGCCCAACCTGTCTAATTTTTCCTCATAAGATAGTCCCTCCATCCCAGGAATTAGTCGAGTGAACCTTTTCTAACACATTTATATCCTTTCTAAAGGAAAGAGACCAAAACTGGACACAGTACTCCAGACGTGGTCTCACCAAGGCCCTGTACAACTGTAGCATCAGTTCCCTACTTTTATATTCCATTCCCCTTTCAATAAACACCAACATTCCACTTGCCTTCCTAATCACGTGCTACACCCGCATACCAACTTCTTGTGATTCATGGACCGTGACACCCAGATCCCTCTGCACCTCAGAGTTCTGTAATCTCTCTCCATTTAAATAACATATTGCTTTTCCATTCTTCCTGTCAAAGTGGACAAGTTTACATTTTCCCACATTATATACTCCAAGCTGAGATTGTTCTCCTTAGAGCAGAGGACGTTATGGGGAGATTTAATAGATGTGCTCAAAATGATAAAGGGTTTTGAGACAGTAAATAAGGAGAAATAGTTTCCACTAGCAGGACGGTCAGTGACCAGGGGACGTAGATTTAGGGTAAATACCAAAACAGTCAGAGAGATGAGAACAATAACTTGAACACAGTCAGTTATTGCTGAAAATAGAGACTTTTCTTGGGTCGATGTTTTTCATCTTGCTCTCATCAGGGCAATTCATTCCCTAGGGCAGTGACATGACCAATCAGAGCCAAGCTGCCTAATATAAGTTTCAAACAATGCTTGGCAATTAATTGTCGGTCACCATGAACTGGTGCATTCTCTATGGCAACACCTCTACCAATCAGGGTCTACTTGCCAACCAATCAGCACTCTCTTCTCATACAGTATAAACATGCTTCCCCTGACATTGGTATTGTCTTGCAGATTGTCCTGATGAGTGCAAGACAAAAAAGCTTTGACAAAAAAAGTCTCTTTTTTCAGCAATCCTCAGGTTTGGTACTGCCAAATGGCAGTCAGTTATTCTGATCTGGAGCACGCTCCCTGAAAGGGCGGTGGAAGCAGATTCAAGAGCAACTTTCGGAAGGGAGTTGGATAAATACTTGAAAAAGAGAAGAACTGTAGAGACATGGGGAAAGAGCAGAAGAATGGGGGCTAATCAGGCAGATCAAAAAAGAGCTGTTGTTGGAACAATGGGCTGAATGGCCTCCTTCAGAACTTCACAAATCCATGATTTATCAAGCTAGAATTTAACTCAGTCCAGAAAGCCTATTTTCAAACAGCCAGGTAAAACTTGCTAAGTTGATTCGCAGCTTGACAATTCAGGAATGGTTGCATCAGTAGCCAAGTACGTTAGAAATCTTTATTCCTTAAATACCAAATGGATGGCAGAAGTTCTTAAGCAAAAAAAAACACAATCTCAGTTCAGCTCAATAATTAATGACTTCAGCTTCACTTTGTCACTTCAAAAGTAATTTCCCTTTTTTTTATCTTATGAATACTCTGACTCTTGCTCTGTTCCTCACTCATTGACTATCCTGAGTTACAAAGTCTGGGAATCAGTTCCAAAGACAGCAAGATTCTCATCAGATCCAAAATCTCATCTCAACTCAATAAGGGAGAGCTTATCTTAAAGACTTTTTATTAGAACTTAAATCTATCTACCTGGTGAGGTGAGAGTGCCTGTCCTTGACAATACAGCAGCATTTGACCAAGTGTGGCATCAAGGAGCCCTAGCAAAACTGGATTCAATGGGTATCAGGGGGAGAAACTCTCTGCTGGTTGGAGTCATACCTAACACAAAGGAAGATGGCTGTGGTTTTTGGAGGTCAATCATCTCAGTTCCAGGACATCATTGCAGCTCCTCAGGGTAGTGTCCTAGGCCCAACATCTTTAGCTGCTTCATCAATGATCCTCCATCCATCATAAGGTCAGAAGTGGGGATGTTCGCTGATGATTGCACAATGTTCAGCACCATTCGCAATTCCTCAGATACTGAAGCAGTCCATGTCCAAATGCAACAAGACATGGACGATATCCAGGCTTGGGCTAACAAATGGCAAGTTACATTCATGCCACACAAGTGCCAGGCAATAACCATCTCCAACAAGAGAGAGTCTAACCATCGCCCCACGACATTCAATAGCATTACCATTGCTGAATCCCCCACTACCAACATCCTTGGGGTTACCATTGACCAGAAACTGAACTGGACTAGCCATATAAATACTGTGGCTACAGGGGCAGGTCAGAGGCTAGGAATGCTGCAACAAGTAACTCACCTCCTGACTCCCTAAAGCCTGTCCACCATCTACAAGGCACAAGTCAGGAGTGTGATGGATACTCTCCACTTGCCTGGGTGAGTGCAGCTCCAACAACACTCAAGAAGCTGGACACCATCCAAGGCAAAGCAGCCCGCTTGATTGGCACCACATTCACAAACATTCACTCCCTCTACCACCGACGCACAGTGGCAGCAATGTATATCATCTACAAGATGCACTGCAGGAACTCACCAAGGCTCCTTCGGCAGCACCTTCCAAACCCACTGCCACTACCATCTAGAAGGGCAAGGGCAGCAGATACATGGGAACACCACCACCTGGAAGTTTCCCTCCAAGCCACTCACCATCCTGACTTGGAAATATATCACCGTTCCTTCACTGTCGCTGGGTCAAAATCCTGGAACTCCCTCACTAACAGCACTGTGGGTGTACCTATACCATATGGATTGCGGCGGTTCAAGAAGGCAACTCACCACCACCTTCTGTAGGGCAACTAGGGATGAGCAATAAATGCTGGCCTAGCCAGCGAAGCCCATATCCCATGAATGAATTTTTTTTAAATCCCGTGAATGAAAAGAAAAGAACCTCAGTCTACCATTTTCTCAAATTTCATCAAGAGTGCTGTGGACAGTTAGGGGAGAGATTGGTCTAATATTGCTCCAATCTCTTCTCTCATCACGCACACTTACATTACACTTTCTACAAGTCATTGAAGGAAAAGTGGTGATGAGAGTTGGGAAGAACCCAGACTGTGTCGACTTGCTAAATGGCCCAGTGGATTACACCACCCAGAGCATGAAAACCAATAACCAACATTGACTTCCATTCATTGCAGTCCTTTTAGGGCTGAGGTAAGGAGAAATTTCTTCACTCAAATGGTTGTGGATCTTTCGAAAGCTCTACCGAGAGAGCGGTGGATTTTCAGTCGTTGAATATATTCAAGACAGAGATCGATAGACTTTTTTGATGCTAAGGGATGCTAAGTGTTTGATGCTAAGGGATGCTAAGTGTCCCTTATCTTAAGTATACAAAGAGTGCTTCACAGGAGGTGGAAAGAAAACAGATGCCTAAGTCAAAGGAGGAAAGATTAGGAGGGCTTATCAAAAAGAAGTGGATTTTAAGGAAGATAGAGTTGAAGGAGGACATTCCAGAGCATGGAACCTTGTTGTTTGGTGGCACAATGTGGCAATGGAAAAGCGCATGAGGCTGAATTCAACAGAATGAGAGGGGTCAGGGAATGGGAGGGCTGTACAATTACAGAAAGTCACTGAGGTAGAGAGGGACAAAGCCATTTAAAAACAAGGACAAGAATTTTAAATTTGGTCACCCAGCAATATTGAACCCAGTTCTGGCTCTCGAATTAGTTCCCAACAAAGTGGACTATTTTTTCTAACTATGAACGCTCGAGTCATTGGAAAATCATGCGTGCGCCCTCAAATAGCAGAACCAACACTGACCTCTTCCACAATCTGTTGTCCCTTTGTCAGGGCCTTGACAAAGTTCTGGATAACCTGCAATTGCTCCCTCTTTTTAATGCTGGTGTTTTGATCGGTCCTGCAAAGAGCAAGGATAGGTTAAGCAAGAGAGAAAAAATGACCAAGCTTATCACATCCATCCAATAGCCAAATGCCCATGGATGCCCTAAGCCTTGCAAGAGACCCACCTTAACTTCAGGCATCAAGATATGGGCCAGAAAATAAAACACAGAGACTTCAAGAAACCTCAAACAGTTAACTGGAATAGAATGACAAGAGAAAGTCCATCCATGTTTACATGTTGGTTAAATTTACATTTTTGGTTCAAATTTCTACTAGTTGACAAATGTCTACTCACCCCCATTTTTCAGGGAAACCCTTTCTGTGGCACATCACAAGGGTCCCCAGAATCATCGCCAAATTTGTCCTGCCAACTCCTACTTGACAGCTGAAGACTAATGCAGGAGGGGGTCTTTTGGGATCCTGAAGTAGTATGAGATTTGGGGTCTCCTTAAAATAAAAACATAAACATGGTTATCATGAAGGATTTCTTAAGGGGCATATATTTTCATTCGGCTATCTTAAGTATAACAGACATGAAGTGACACATTTGACTGCAGCGAATCCTCTTAGCGTTGTGAAGTGTACATCTACTCCCCTCGGTTTAAGGCACTTGGATCAGAGGTTTGAAACGTTTGTGAAAGGTGCTATAGAAATGCAAATCTGTCTTTTTCTTTATGGGGAGTGGGTGGTGGCACTAAAAGGTGACCCTGATTAAGCAAAACCAGCAAGGGGTTATCAAACCCAATGCTTCAGATCAGAGAAGGCAGGAGAGTTACGGGGTCTGTTTTTTGCCTGTGTGGTGGTACGTGTTCACTCAGGGAGCCTAAGTTGCTGTGGCAACATGCACTTTTACACAGGTGTTGTGGGCTGGAACTATAGATAGTGATGGTAGAGGCTCCAATGCTCTTCTCATCACATGGCTGATCAGGAATCACTCCCGCTCTTACCGTCTGCCATTGGCGTGCGTTGGTAGCATTTGTAGGTTGACACTCAACCTGTTTGGCCGGGTTATGAAGGTATCTTCCTTGGCCATCAAATCCTGAGGTGGGACTTGAACCTGGAATTTCTGACTCAAAGGCAGGTCTCACACATTTTTGTCTGTGTACCCAGCTTTAGTGCCCAAGTGCACTAAATTACCTGTAGGTGGCCATGTTGAACTGATGTTGAATATAAAAGGGGTGATACAAGTACTGGTGTCCGTTCACAATATTTAACTACGTTAATGACTTGTGGCGCTCACACAGAGCAACTAAGAACGGACAATAAAACACCACAAGTGAGGTTCACATCCCAAAAAATTTCCCACCTCTGCCTCAGATTCGCTGCAGGAACAGATTTAGTGTATAAATAATCGTTTGGTAGTACAGAGCTTGAGTATTGCTGGAAAAAGAGACTTGTCAAAACTTTTTTGTCTTGCACTCATCAGGACACTTCACTAGAATACCAATATAAGCGGCAAACAACAATTTATACTGTATGAGAAGAGAGTGCTGGGGGGAGCGGACTCTGATTTGTAGAAGTGTTGCCATGGAGAATGCACCAGTTGATGGTGACTGACAGTTAATTGTCAAGCAGTGTTTGAAATTTAAACCAGGCAGCTTGACCCCGATTGGTCTAAGCACTGGCCTGAGGAATCAATCAGCACATGGTTGTCATTTATTTTGTTGAGTGCAAGATGAAAAGCTTCGATAAGTCTCTTTTCTCTGCAATGTAACGTACACTTTGACAGGATACGCTGCAGCAAGATTTGACTTTCAATAAAATGTGTAACAAATTACTGCAGCTCCTTTTAGGAATATATGCACCTAATTATATCAAACAATACCTCACGACTGTTTAAACGGGGTGCAGCAACAGGTACTCTCTTTATTAAACAGCATACAATTTATTCTTCAGATCCCTATCGGTTGGGTTCCATTACTGTAATGTTTAACTCAATGGATTTTGCATAAGCAAACAGTAAATTCAGCTGCACACGGGTCTTAGAGGCGCAAGAAGCTAGGGTGTTTATCCAGTTGCTGTAATCTGCAGAATATAATCTCAAATACACAAACCTGCAAAGGCTCAAGCACTTTGTACTAAAATGGTCAGCGTGCCCAGTGCAGAGTAGTTAGTTTGCACTGCACAGCCTGCCCAAAAATGGCAAAACAAGAACATTGTGTGAAGGAGAGGGAGACGTAAACCAAACTGTTTTGAGAAAGATGAAGAAAAGCAGACAACTTGAAACACCGCAGAAGTCAGGCCCATTGTTTAATGTTCATGCTTTCAATGGTTGTGTCACCTTTAGTTTGATGATAGGTGCAAAAAAAAACCCACACATTTTCCTTCATAAACCAGGCTGAGGTAATAAATAGTAGGAAACTTTCGGAAGCCCCTTGTTTTAACCTGGGTTCAGGTCGGGTGCCTGTGTTACCTCCCGCTCTGCCCACCCACTCTACAACCCAATGTAGCTCGTCAACCCCAACCTGTCCATCCCCGATCAGTGGGTTAGGTTCAAACGGGGGTTTCTGTCTGAACGTAAGCTACAAGGCATCTGCGATCGGAGGCTTTGTACCCCAAATGCACCACAAGTGAAGCAGGACCTCACCCGCTGCCGACCCCAACTGGAAAGCCACATGAAAACTGCCAGGCCACAAACACGTGGACCCAGTGCCTGCAGGGCAGTAGTGGTTGGCGTGTTTCTTCACCCCTAGTCGCTCATGGCCGTGTTGGAAGAGCCGCATTAAATCGAGAGCCTCAGGTTCAATCCCTGGGCGTTGACTGTGTGAAATAATCCCAGTCCAGGGCAGTTAAGAGCATTAAAGGTTACTAAACCAGCAAAGTATTCATACTTCTGGTCAATGCCCAAGATCTCTGTACAGCACAGAAGACACCCAAACTGGTCTATGCTGGTGTTTATGCTCCACACAAGCCTCCTCCCACCCCTTTTCACCTAATCCTATCAACATAAGCCTCTAACTGTTTCTCCTTCAGGTGATTATTTGGCCTCCCCTTGGATGCATTTATGCTACTCACCTCAAGCTATTCCTTGTGCTGGCGAATTTCACATTCTAACCACTCTCTGAGTAAAGAAATCTCTCCTGATTCATTAGTGACTATCTCAGGGACATAGGAAATAAGAGCAGTAGGCCATTCGATCCATCAAGCCTGCTCCGCCATTCACCTAGATCATGGCTGAGCGTCTATTTTAACATCATTTTTCCTGCACTATCCCTGTATCCCTTGATGTTTTTAATATGTAGAAATCTATTGATCTCAGTCTTGAACATACTCAATTATTGAGCCTCCACAGGCCTCTTGGGCAGAGAATTCAAAAGATTCACCACCCTCAGAGTGAAGAAATTTCTCCTCATCTCAGTCCTAAATAGCCTGCCCCTTAGTCTGAGACTGCGTGTGTGCCCTGGTTCTAGACACCAAGTCAGGGGAAACATCCTTCATGCTTAGAGTCATAGAGTTATACAGCACAGAAACAGGCCCTTCAGCCCATCATGTCCATGCTGGCCATCAAACACCTATCTACTCTGATCCCATTTTCCAGCACTTGGCCTGTGGCCCTGTATGCCAAGGCGTTTCAAGTGCTCGTCTAAATACTACTTAAATGTTGCGAGGATTCCTGCCTCTACCACCCCCTCGAGGCAGTGAGTTACAGGTTCCAACCACCCTCTGGGTGAAATGCCTGGTAAGCCACTCAGTTCAAGGGCAATTAGGGATGGGCAACAAGCACTGACCTTGCCAGCGACGCTCACATCTCGTGAAAGAGTAAAGGTCAAAGTGGCAAAAGCGTGAGGCCAGATGGTGAAATATGATGGGTTGCAGGTCAAAGGGCAGAAGGCCGATCCCTAGATAGAGAATATGCTGCAGGTTGGGCTGATAATGAAAAACGTGAAGCAAGGAAATGAAGAAACCAAAAGGCCGAGACCATGAGGGCTCTGATGCTTCGTGGACTGAGGCTGCACCTTCAATGACCCTGAGAACTGCACCTTGGGAGACTGGATGGGCCTAGCAGATTCAAAAACCGCGCAGAGAAACCAGGGGACAAGCAAGCAGTGATGGTGGATATAAGGAGAGCCTTGGGCCCAGCTAGATTGCGAGGTAAGGGTGGCGGTGATAGAAATTGAGATTGTGTAGGGTCTTTTAATGGGGTGGACAAAAACGAAACGACTCCTTGGAGGGAATTTTAACCAAAATGAGTCAGAAAAGAGGTGCAGCCAAAGTCTTAAAGATCTGAATCCCAATCCAAATCTGCCTCGATCCTGCCCACTTCCGGCTTTAACAGAGACCACGAGGTGGGCCAGTGACCAACCCAATCCAAGGAGACGGGTTGGTACGTTAAATATGATAATGAGTTTGCGGACCTCATTGTCGTTCAGCTTTTGAACTTTAACTGTTGTCAGCCGGCCCTCAGGAAACCCAGCATTCACATTCAATTGGGGGCTTGGAGCATCGAGGTGAGTGCTTCACATCTACCCTCCTGGATCCAGGATGCCACCCTGATCAGGCACCTGGCTGCCCCCAAAACCACCGACCTTCATCACGGGGCCTTTGATCTCCCTGTCACCCTGAGGCCTGTTCCTCCACATCAAGGCTTCCGACTCCACTACTAGGCCTCCGGTTTCACCCCCCCAAACTCCACTAAGGCCTCTGACCTCAACCCCCAGGCCTTGACCTCATACCGCGCCCCCACTCCAATCCCACCCCCTCCCAATCCTCTGTCTCACAAGGCCCCCAAATTCCCCACCACCCTGACCCCCAAAGGCCTCTGATCTTCAACCCTTGACCTCTCCCCCTCAGGCCTCATGTCCTCACTCCCCAGGGCCCCCTGAGGTGGCAGCCTCTGTCCCTTCCCCAACCAAACCTCCTTCCACCCACCCCGACCCCCATATTCTGTCAACTCCCCTCTACCCACCATGAGATCGAGCCCACCCCGCCCCCGTCACACACGTAACTGTCCTGTCACCTTCACTGACAGGTTCCCCCATCCGACTGGAAACCAAGTCAATCAGGGCAGGGCGCTGAGTGGGGAAGCCACACGGAATCCAAACTGCTGGCTTCTCTGTGGCTCTTTGGCCCAGCCACTGCCAGTGGCTCAGTTCAGTAAAAAATCCAGGTCTGTGGCTACACTTGTCACTTCACCCAGTATCTTGTTTAAACCCAGCCTCACAGGGTTAACGGGGAAAAGAAATCCTACAGCTATGACATTCCCCTCCCCCGCCCCTCAACTCCAGTCACCACTCACTGTGAAGACTCCCACTCGGGTGAGATCCTGGATAAGTTCCCAGTCAAGGCTTCCCACAAATAAAAAGAGGGAAGAAAGACGAGTATGGAGCAATGGGAACGTTGCCATTTTTAATTACACTTCATTCCCAATGGATGTGTTCTTAACCAAGCAGTGAACGCATCAAAATGGGAACTTGCAACCAAGACGAGCGCAGCTCATTTTAGTTTGGGCAATTGTCACCGTACACTCTCTCTCTCGTTCTCTCTCACTTTATGCTCTGCACTTGCACTAAAGCAACTAACTGCAACAGAGATGAGAGACGCACAAAGTCGAGACTCGTGTGTGGGCTGATCAAACTCATTTAAAAAACTAAAGATAAACCAGCAGAGGGACTTCTGCCTACATGATGCAGCGATCTCCAATAACCCTGGGGGGGTGGGACAGAAAAACGAAAAAGCATTCTGAATTAAAAAGGAAACAGGACGATGGCAGGTAGCATCTGTATCGCGAGTTGGAGTGACCAACGCCAAAGGGTCAGCGGATCTGGAAGGTTTCAGTGGTCCTGTGTTACGTGAAGTGTGCACACTTACCCTGAGCGAATTAATAAAAGCGTCTAGCTGTGACTGTAGCGGTAAGCCATCCACAGACAGAGGTAACCGGTGATACCTAAAATAACAGGCACCAAACAAAACATTATCACAGAGAAGAACAAATAGACACAGCCTCAGCTAATTAGAAACCCTTATGTAATCGCCTGTTAGCAGCTACTTATAATAACCGTTTATTACTGAGGCCCTTGGGATGTTATTTACTGGCTGAATGAACAGCGTATAAATGACAATTTGCGAGCGAGTTCTCAGCATCTTGACTGGGATTATAAATGAGGCCCCACTGGTTTTATCCCCTTCCACCACACATTGAAAATGAATCTGGGAACTAATTAGCTAATGTCAATTAAGAAACAGTAACAATGGGCAGGACAGGGGGAAGAGGGAGGGGGGCGGGGGTTTGAACTGGTACATTGCTGGTTGTGGTGTAAATAGAGTGATGACTGTGGACTGGGAGTGCACGGTTTTGTGGCGGGTACCAGTTGTGCTGGTACAAGAAGCACAACTTTACACTCTGGCCCAGCTGGGAGGTTGTGTGAGTCAAAAACCCTTCGCATAGGCTTCCTTGCTGAAAAGGAAAGGGAATTAAAACAAAAACGTTGGGAAATAACCGAATCGAACGAACAACGGAGTAAATCCAATGTACCATAAGACCATATGACATAGGAGCAGAAATTAGGCCATTCGGCCCATCGAATCTGCTCCGCCATTCAATCATGGCTGATAAGTTTCTCAACCCCATTCTCCCGCCTTCTCCCCGTAACCTTTGATCCCCTTACCAATCAAGAACCTATCTATCTCGGTCTTAAATACACTCAATGACCTGGCCTCCACAGCCTTCTGTGACAATGAATTCCATAGATTCACCACTCTCTGGCTAAAGAAGTTTCTCCTCATCTCTGTTCTAAAAGGTCTTCCCTTTACTCTGAGGCTGTGCCCTCGGGTCCTAGTCTCTCCTACTAATGGAAACATCTTCCCCACGTCCACTCTATCCAGGCCTTTCAGTATTCTGTAAGTTTCAATCAGATCCCCCATCATCCTTCTAAACTCCATCGAGCATAGACCCAGAGTCCTCAAACGTACCATCGACCATGAGGCTCTTATTAAAAAGGGTTTTGGACAGTCAGCTAAAAATGGTAATCGTTGGGAATGCATGAGGTCGTTTCTTGAATTGGTGCTCCCAACGCGGAGCCTCATATGGGGGAGGGTGGCGGGGGGGGGCGGGGGGTATCGGGAACTCGGGCACGGAGGTCGTTTTCAGGAAAATCGTACGGATGCGCTGACCTCAGCATCCAAAACGTGCCACGTGTATTAGTCGCTCGTCAAATCCACCCGAGAAGATGAGAGCAGGTTCTGCTGCCATTTTCATGTTGATGAATTGAAACAGCAGAACAGGTTTAATCGCTTAATAGCCAAGCCCACTCCAGCAAGAAGTGAGCAATCCCCCTGCCATTCTGCACCAGTCTGGCTATCCGAAAACCGCCAATGTCTGAAAGCTGGAGCGTTTTTTGAAACCGCCGCCGCCTGGCTTTCCCTCCTCGCCACCATCTCGGTCTAAGCTGTGAAGGCTGGACCATCCCCTGGAGCTGCTCCCAGTCCAACACCAACACTCCCCCAAAATGCGGCGGGAGCCCCCATTGACAGAGCCTCTGCTGCACTTCCAGCAAAGTAACACTGAGGGACCTTGATGCAGCTCCAAGGAATTTCCTTGGCCCGCCTGGCGGCACTTTATCCGTTTCTTTCAAAGCTGCCCTCTGCGATCCTCACTTGAAAAGCACGCCCTGATCGCTCTACATGTCTGAACCGGCCCGAACCTCCCCACCTGAAAACCAGCAAGATCCAAAATCCGGCACAGACTCAGTCCCCAAGGTTACCAGTTTTCGGCTGCTAACCCTGTCTAACTTTAACCTTTTGCAAATGGGCAACTCAAAAATCATTTAGAAGGGGTCTTTTGGAACTGCCCCACTTATCTCCAAACTTTAACCGTTAGCCGTGTGGTGAGCAGGGCTCCACACAGATACAGGACCTTCATCAATAGCCCCCGCTCCATGAGTTCAGCTAATGACCCTCCCCGCCAATTGAGGGTGTGCTGCATTGTTGAAGATGCTGTCTGTCAGATGACCCATTAAACCAGTGTCCCTGCTCAAGGGGACGTTAAAGATGCCGGGAAGGGTGTGAAGAGATGCAGGGAGGCGTCCTGGGAAGACGCCTGGTCACCATCCCCTCCTCAACCAATTAAAAGCTGACCGGCTCATCACTCATCTCGTTACTAACTTGTAGGACTGCGCTGTGCGCAAAACTGGCGCCTTTAGTTTAATGCGTCATCCGAAGGTCGGCATCTTCAGCAATGTGGCACTCCCTCAAGCGTCAGGCTGGGTTTTGAGGGGAAGTGATGCAGCTGCTTCAGAGGGAAAAGAGACACCAGCTGAGCTAAGCCAACATCTCAGACAAGAATATGTTCCCTTCCAGGCATTTGATGTAACACAGGCCATTCAAAATAAACAGCAAAGAAAGGTTCAGTGGCAAATATATCTCTTTACCATAAACATGGAAATGTCTATGGAAAGTTAGGAGAGAGAGAGCGAGAGTGGCATCTCATAAAGATGCATCAGACTAAACAACGCTAACTTGGGTCCTCGTTCAAACAGTTGTTTTTTTCACAGGAACATTGTGAAAATGACAATGACAAACGCCAAATATTAGCTTGCAGCACATTTTATTTTGTTCCACCTCACTCCAAACTAGAATACACGGATTACCCTGCTGCAGCATGCTAGTTCAGAGTGAAGTGGTCATTAAAATGACCCACACAAGCCACGGCATTTTATGTGTGAGTATTACTGAAAGGAGACCAAAAATAAAAGCTGCCTTTCGCTATGGTCGTTTTAAAATGTTTTCTTGCTCTATGTATTTGTGTGGTTTCAACTAGGTTCAGTTTCCCAGAAACCTGAGGTCACAGCCTCATTTCTCAGAAAACCTTTTAGAAACCAGCAAAGGGCCACCAAAATGTTGACAGAAAGGGTAAGCTAGGATACAACTCCGAGATTACTGCAGCCTTTCAATAGCTTGCCTCAATTTGTCTTCTCTATGGGTGAGACTGAGCAGAAAGAGGGGGCAGATAACTGAACTGAGGGGGGAGCATCACACCTGATCCCAGACCCACATCCCCAGCCCAGCCCCAAACCCCCAGCCCTGCCATACACTCCCCCCAGCTCAGCTGTACCCACCTCCCCAGCCTAATCCCACCGCCCCACTCCCCTAACACAGTCCCATTCTCCAAACCCATTCCAGCAAAGCCATCGGACAACGAGTAAGGAATCTGTCGTTTCTGGTGACTGTAGCATCTCTGGGAACTCCCACATTCCAGACCTCACCTCCCAAACAGCACCGCCCCAGGGGATACATACAGGGCACCTGTGTCTTTAATGAATCTTACATGTTGCTATCTTCAGCTGAGGAGGGTAAAGCTGGTGAGTCTCCATCAAGCTAGAAATTAGTTATACCTCTTGGGCAAAAAATAAATATAAACTTGAGCATTTTCCCCACCAAAACATTGAGGGGAGTACCCTTGAGTATTTACTTACCCTTTAGTGACAACCTCAGATTAGCAGTCCATTTGAACAGTATCCCACTCCAACCATCCTTTCAGTCAGGTTAAGAGGGTACCCAATTAGAGTTGTATGCTGCTGCGGTTATATGCCGTGGATTTACCGACAACATATCTTTGAGGGGGGAAACACCCCAAACGTGCATATCGTAGGACTTTTCACCTTTAGGATAACCATAGTAACTCACTCTCCGTACCTGTAAGAAGGCTTGGTGAAGAAAGGTCTTTTGTAAACCTCTTCTGTTACATGGATGTCCTCTTCACTGCAAATACAAATAGTCCGAGGCTCATCCTTAAAGTGTTCTATGTCATTATAGACATAATTGATATTTTCGTTCAGCTGGGCAAAGTTATAAAGCTGAAAATTGAGAGCAAAAGTGTATAGAATTTTCATTTCTAATACATGCTGCAATATTCACTAGGTACAATCTCCATTTTGATTACCACGGTAACACTGCTGGTTTGGGTGCTATGGTATGGCCAACCTATCCGATCGCACCATTGATACAAACACTTCCTGACTATGAAGCCGGGAAGGTCCAATTTGCCAGTTATCAGGCCCATTATTGAGTTGGGTGAGCCGATCTTTGCTGGTGCAGCCATTGGGCTGGGCAATGGGCCTCAGCATTCTTCATGTAGAAGAGGTGCAGAAGATAAAGTCAACTAGGCTCCCGAGTGCTGCTCCTGGGAGTGTTGTCAGATCAGAGTGAGCTGTGACGCTCCAACAGTCCATTAGCCTGTCAACAATCACAGTTAGCTATAGTACTGGGGCATACAAAACTCAGCAAGAGTCAACGCTTTGAGTATTTTCACCATATTATCCTGGAGCTCAAGTTTCACACTTTTTTTTAAAAAGGTAATTTTTTAAATTTGTTTTTTCATGGGATGTGGATGTCGCTGGCAAGGTCAGCATTTGTTGCCCATCCCTAATTGTCTTTGAATTGAGTGGTTTGCAAGGCCATTTCAGAGGGCATTGTTGTGGATCTGAAGTCACATGTAGGCCAGACCAGGTAAGGATGACTTAAAGGACGTTAGTGAACCAGATGGGTTTTTACAACAATTGATGATTTCATGGTCACCGTTACTGAGGCTAGCTTTACATTCCAGGTTACTAATTGAATTCAAAGTCCACCAGCTGCCATGGTGGGATTTGAACCTGTATCCCCAGAGCATTAGCCCAGGTCTCAGGATTACTAGCCCAGTGACATTACCACTACGTCACCATCTTCTCCAATTCACTGAGAGATTACATAATGTTGTGCCTAATTTCTTACACAATATTACACTGCATTATCTTCCATGATTATACCGTTTAACATTTTATTTGGATTTGCTCTATTACATGAAAGACAAGGCAGGGAAAAGCACTAACAGCATTTTATGTGTGACAACAAATTGCCTCTCTCCACCATCTTAAACATCATAAACTGTCCCCGGCAGGTTTTGAAGAGGGTCTTAAAGATGGGGAGGTCCAGCAAGCGAATTGCAGTTCATGTGTTATAATTCGCTGCTCATTCACTGAGCAAATAAGGAAAAGACTGGCTCCAGATTCCTCAACAGGAGTCTATTCACAACACCCAGAGAACATAGGCACAGGCACCCTTTTCCTCCCCCACACAGGTGAAAACCGGTTCTTATATACACCTAAGAATAATGCCCTAACCTTCCCCCCCAGTTAATAACAGCTGCTCTCACGTACAACTAGAGCACGCCCTTCATTGTAACAGGCTCGCAATGTTACCACTGGACAGCTGAAGGCACAGCCGCCACAGGTGTCATGACGGAAATGGGGCATGCGCAACCGACCAGGTTTGGACCAGGAATGCAGAGTCCATCATGCCTCCTCAAACATTTCAAAGCGTTCCTCCCTGCAGTGAAGAGATTGGCCATATAAAGTGTTATGGATGAAGAATATCCAAGTCTACCTCCTTCCTGATGGTCAGCTCTAGTTTTTCCACTTTCACGTCTCTCCCCAAGTCGTGAAGGTTCTCATGAAGATTTTCTTTGCTTCTGGGAGTGTATGGAATAAAGTCATTATCCACGTGCAGGAAAACGACAGGCTCCTCACGAATGCAGTAAAACAGAATTTCCTGCCAAAAGGAAGAACATTCATTAAAGAAGGAAGACTTGTATTTATATAGTGCCCTTCAGGACATCTCAAAGTGCTCTATAGTCAATGATGTACTTCTGAAGTGTAGTCGCTGTTGTAATTTAGGAAATGTGGCAACCAATTTGCACACAGCAAGCTCCCACAAGCATCAATGAGATAAATGGCCAGACAACCTGTTTAAGTAATGGTGGCTGAGGGATAAATGTTGGCCGTGACACCAGAAATCTCCCCCAGCTTTTCTTTGAATTTGTTTTTAACCACCATACAAGGCAAATAGGGCTTCAGCTTCACTTCCCAATGGAAAGACAGTGCTTCCAACAGTGCAGCATTCCCTCAGCACTGCATGGAAAAGTCAGCCTAGATTTGGTGCTCACATCTCTGCAATAGGGTTTGAACCTCTGACATAGAGGTAAGAGGAGTATCAAGAGGAGGGAAGGCTGACTCCTTGGTCCAAATAGATTCGAGAACCGGAACGAGAATTTTTTTTACAGTCTTATCACCAACAAATGTTTCCATCTCTTAAAACTCCAAAGTCATCAGCCTCCTGATGCTGCCTCAAGTCTGTGATGATAGAGCAGATTTTTATCAAATAACCACCTCCCTTTTTACAATAATGGTTCCTTCTGACATCTGATCTATTTATTTTTCACTAGTGAATCTTTGGAACTCTCTTCCCTAGAGAATGGTGGAGGTGGGGCCAATGAGTATTTTTAAGACAGAGGCAGGTAGATTCTTGACTAACAAGGGAGTCAAAGGTTATTGGAGGGAGGCGGAATGTGGAGTTGAGGCCAGAATCAGATCAGCCACAACCTTATCGAATGACAGAGCAGGCTCGAGGGGCCGAATGGCCTACTCCTGCCCCTAATTCGTATGTTCATAAGTGTGGGTTTTAAAAGGAAGGAGTTTCACAATTTCAGGATCCGGAGATGGAATGTGTTTGGGTAGGAGAGTTTACGATGACTCTCCTGATTTCAGTTCATTAGCTGACAGTCTCCAATTGGTATTAATAAAACAATGGGGTGTGATGCCATTGATTTTAAACTGGCTAATAGGCCAATTGTAAAAGCGTTGTTGCTCTCGCTAGCTTATCACTTTAATGCAGCCTGACCTGCAAGTCTGCTGAGATAGTCCCCTACGCAGAATAGGAACTGGTTCTGATAACCAATTTCCTGTATGGAAATGGCAGGGGGGGTTTGCAGAAGGGGGTCTCTTGCTAAAATAACACAGGAAGTTCTGTATTGTCAAGAACACGGACAAGAGCTAGACAAAAAAAAAGTAGTGATTTGCAGGTTTGAGTTTGCACACAATGATCTGAAAAGATTAGCAATGGAACAAAGATGGGCAACTGACCTCATAACCCTCTTGCTGAAAGACTTGGAGAACCCGTTTGAAACCATTAAGACTGGGTTGTCCCATTCCAAACACTGGATAGCTTCCTTTGGCCTGCCTGAAGTTGGGTACTCCATAGCTGCCGGTAGTGTTCAAGACGTCTAACTTACTGTAGATATCACAGACCATAAAATACTTCCCCTGAAACACAACGCAAAGTTCAATCGTAGGTGAACTCCAAATGCACACCAAGTATATGGGGCGGGATTTAGAATAAAAGCATTTAAATAAACGGCTGGGTGGTTAGTTATGACGGTCGGGTCCCCAATCGCTCACATTAACTTCAGATTGGTAGAAATCAAGTTTCTACCGTACGAGCAACAACAAGAATTTTCATTTATGTAGCGCCTTTAGCACACTAAAATGCCCCAAAACAAAATTTGACACCGAGCCACATAAGGAGATATTAGGACAGGTGACCAAAAGCTTGGTCAAAGAGGGAGGGTTTAAGTAGCATCTTAAAGGATGAAAGGGAGGCAATGAAGTTTAGGGAGGGGTGTTCCAGCCTTTAGAACCTAGGCTGCAGGAGACACAGTCGCCAATGGCAGAGCGATTAAAATCGGGGAGGCACGAGAGGCCAAGAGTTGGAGAAGCACAGAGGTTTGAGTGTTGTAGAACCAGAGAAGGGTACAAAGATAGGGAGGGAGAGGAGACTGAGGGATCCAAACTCAAGGATGAGGATTTTTAAAATCGAGGCATTGCTGGACCAGCAGCCAGTCTTGGTCAGTGAGCACATAGGTGATGGGTTAAATTATTTGAGGGCAAGATCCCTCGCCAAAGATTATGCTTTGTTAATCCCGACTTCAATTCAGTGAAACTTTGCAGCCAAACAATTGACAACTCCACAGAAAGATGGAAGTCTGGAGCTAAAGGATGGACCTATTGGGGAGTTTACCTGCTTCCTCACTCCTGCTGGGACAGCTCCGTTCATTTGACTGGAAAACACTGACTGCTGCAGCCAATGTGTAAGGAGAGTCTCTGTTTTCAAGATATTGGAACAATTAAGTATTTTTTCCAAGTAAAAACCTTCAACGCAGTATTTCAAATCCTGGTTTTCAAACATTTGCACAGCTATTTGCATTCCTTGACTTTCAGAGTAGTTATGACAACAAAAGCCTTTTTTTTAAAAAAAATAAACTATGCCTATCCAGTTCACCAGACTGATTCCTGGGATGGCTGGTGGGTCCAGAACCAGGGGACACAGTCTCAGAATAAGGCGTAGGCCGTTTAGGACTGAATGTGGAGGAATTTCTTCACTCAGGGGGTGGTGAATCTTTGGAATCCTCTACCCCAGAGGCTGTGGAAGCTCAATCATTGAGCATGTTCGAGACAGGGGTTGATAGATTTCTAGATAGTAAAGGCATCAAGGAGGATGGTGCGGGAAAATAGCATTGAAGTAAAAGATCATCCATGATCTAACTGAATGGTGGAACAGGCTTGATGGGACGAATGGCCCACTCCTGTTCCTATGCTCCTCCGCCTTCGAAGACTCTTGGAGGGTATCCCAGCTGAGATGCATCCAGTTCAGACTGGATGTCCAATGAGTGCACACTTTTCAATAGGGCCACTGGATAGGGATCAGGAGTGGGAAATCCATGTGATCTAGCAGAGAACTCCCTGTGTGTGTGTGTGTGTGTGTGTGTGTGCGTGACTCAATGTCACACTTGGCCTGGGGTCTGGGCCAAGGAGTAAGGAGGAAAAGTGGTGGGGGGAGTGAGAAAGAGGAGAAAAGGTGAGAGAGAGAGGAGGAGAAGGAAAGGAAAGAGAAAAGGGGGAAGAAAGGACAGAGAGGAAAGGGAAGAGGAAGAAAGAGGGGAAGAGGAAGAAAGGAGAGAGAGGGAAGGGAAGAGGAAGAAAGAGGGGAAGAGGAAGAAAGGAGAGAGAGAGGGGAAGAAAGGAGAGAGAGGGAAGGGAACAGGAAGAAAGAGGGGAAGAGGAAGAAAGGAGAGAGAGGGAAGGGAAGAGGAAGAAAGAGGGGAAGAGGAAGAAAGGAGAGAGAGAGGGGAAGAAAGGAGAGAGAGGGCAGGGAAGAGGAAGAAAGAGGGGAAGAGGAAGAAAGGAGAGAGAGAGAGGGGAAGAAAGGAGAGAGAGGGAAGGGAAGAGGAAGAAAGAGGGGAAGAGGAAGAAAGGAGAGAGAGGGAAGGGAAGAGGAAGAAAGAGGGGAAGAGAAAGAAAGGAGAGAGAGGGAAGGGAAGAGGAAGAAAGGAGAGAGAGGGGGAGAGTATGAAAGATGAGAGGGGAAGGTGGAAGAAAGGAGAGCAAGAAATGAAGAGGAAGGAAGGAAAGAGAAAGAGGAGGGGGGGTAAGAGGAAGAAAGGAGAGAGCAAGAGGGGAAGACGAATAAAGGAAAGAGAGGGGGGAAGAGGAGGAAATCAGCATCAAACAATGAGATCACACACACTGACCCTCAGTTCTGTACAATCCTGTTGAACAGTTTGTGGAACAGGTGCTCATTGTCCTGGTGGCCCAGAGAGAATCATTAACATAAAGCCAGGGTACATGTCCGATATAAAATGACAAATCTAATTTCACATGAGAACATCACGTCTGAAAATAAATTTGGATGACGAAGGCCATTTGGCCCATCGTCATCCATCTATCCGGCCACATTCAATTCTCTTATAAATTATTCCGGGACTATTGGCTGGTGGTTTATTTCACAAGTTGATTGCTCTCCCTACAAAGAAAGAGTTCTTGACATCAGCCCGAAAATGATCTTTTACTAGTTTACTGTGCTCCTGGTCCTAATCGCACAGTTTAATGTATATTGTATAGTAATCTAACTTTTTTCCATAAATTCAGCTATCGCATTCACCCCCATACAATGGCCTCTTAGTCACTGCTGAGCGTTCTTTAAGCTGCAAATATACTGGCAAAGAGCTTGTCACACTGACTCAAGCTTTCAATCTGAAACAAGGGGACATAATCTTTGAAATTATATCTAGGCCATTAAGGAGCAAAACTAGGAAGTATTCTTCTCACTTAGCGATCTGGAATTCTCTCTCCTAAAAAGGTGTGGATGCTGAGGCGGTGAGTTGGGGTGGGTGGGTGGGAGGCGGGAGCGTGAGTTGGAGCTTTCAAGACTGAGATTAATAGGTTTTGGTCGGGTTAGAGTATCACCGTCGCGAAATGTTTTGCAAGTCTCCGCTCTTCCTGCCACCAATTCACAAGAAGGTGAGTGAGCCAGCGCAGAGACCATGAACGTTGAGACAATTAATCCAGCTGCTGCTTCAATCACTGGGGAATGATTCAGTGGCAGGGCGTGCAAACACTCAAGTCGGAGTCTAGCCTTAAAGGGGCACTGCCTGTGTAACAAGGGGGGGAATGAGCAAACAAAACGAGAGTGCTCACTAACTGTGCGAATCCCTTCTGAAGCACCGATCGTAGGCCGCGACGTGACAGAGTTCTTGCTGCTCATTCCTCACGGAAAGCAAAGGAGAAATTCCCGCCTGCCTCGCCCAGGAGCAGGTGCTGCCCCTTTAAGTAGCACTTTAAGGCCGACAGTAGCCAAGCGACCTGCTTTTCTTACATTACGCACATTAACATGGCGGAATGAGTCAGAGGCCGACTGCATTGTATTCAGGTCGAGGAAAGATGTGGACAATTTTTATCTTTAAAACGCAGTGAGTTCTGATCCGGAATGCGCCACCTGATAGAGTAGTGGAAGCGGATTCAAGTGTAACTCGCAAAAAAGGACAAATTTGCAGGGCTTATGGGGCAACAGCGAGGAAGCAGAACCAACTGGGCACCTCTTCCAAAGAGCCAGTCTTGGTACGATGGGCCGAATGGCCTCGTTCTGCGCTGAAAGATGCTATGAAATCTTGGCAAATGATGTAACAACGTGCGGCAAGTGGAAAACCTCTCTTTCTTTGGGGTTTGATGCAAGTTCCCAAGATGTTCCCCCCCACACTTCCTTACTCTCACCTTCCCCCCCAACTCCTGCAGACCAACCTCACCGTTCTCTTCCGGTTTCTGCTCTCCTGATGACCTTAGGGTTGAAAATGACCTTGGGCAGTAGCCCACAGACGGCAATATAGCAGAGACAACCCCCCACCAACCACCGTCCCCGCGCCATTGTTATACACCATTCCCAATACTGAGTGAGGTGGGGTGTATAGTGGACAACCAGTGCGACGCCTCCCAAGTTGAAGTTCTGTCCGCCTGACTTAATCTGAGCCCAGTGGTACCAGCAGCCATACATCCTGTCAACTGGTTGTTTCTGTCTGAACCCCAAGGCTGCCTGATCAGCTTCATTTCAGAACAGCACCATCAGAACATCTCAGCTCGAGTGCCCGACAGCTATTCCGCCACTGGGGCATCACAGCTGAAGCCCCCACTCGGTCCTACAGGAATAAAGAAACGAAAAAAATAAGACGGGACTTTGGCTCAGTGTCCCGTCTGAAAGATAGCAGTGCAGCACTCCCTTGGCGTGAGCCTCGATTAAGTCTCTGGAGTTGCCCACGGCTCATGAGGTGAGCCAGGGTCGAATGGCGAAGCTGTGGGTTTGTAGCGGGGTACAATTACGGAAGAGAATTCCTCTGGCACCTCACCACAGCAGCACTTGTGCGACCAGTACTGGCAGCAGCCACTCACTCATATTCAACAGCAGGAGGCAGTGTGTTAACCCAGCAATGATCAACCCTGCTACATATAAACATACAGCAAAGTACAAGGAAGGGTGGGAGCGATTAGGGACAGAAAGAAAATCTTGTGAAGGCAGAAGGCGCGATTGAGGTATTGAGTGAGCGCCCTGCATCCATCTTCATTAGAAGACGGAGTTACTGTTGCAAGAGAGGAGGGATAGAGAACAAGGAGATGGCAAATCGATTAGAATTACTCCAGGTTAAACAAATCACCTGGTCCAGGAAAGCCAGGATGAAGGCTGCAAGAGGTCTGACCACAAGCTTCCGATCGGCAGAGGTTTAGAGAATTACAAGTATTGCATCCCTGCTCAAAAACGAGGAGAGGGATGAACCTGGTAAACTCCCAGGCCAACCAATCTAATGCTGGGAAAACCACCAGGGCAGAATTGAATAGTGATAGGGGTCTTGCCCCTGGCTGGAGAACAGGTGGGAGCCCCATGCTGCCTCCGCTCGGGGAAGGCCCACTGGGATTCAGGGCCCATCAGACCAGCTTCGGGCCTTCTCCAGGATTTAGGACTCCCAGGGCGGAAATCCTGCCCCCCAACCCCCCATCGCCCTCCCCCAACAGCAGCTGGCCAGAGGCCGGCAGTTCTCCAATGCCCATCAGCGCCATTGGGAGCGATGGCTGCTGCCACCAGAGGCCTAGGATCAACGAGGGAGCTGGGCCACAGGCAAGAGAGGGTGGGACTTGGCCGCAGAGGCCAGACTGAGGTCAACTAAACCTGGCCACATGGTAAATAGGGAGTAAATAGTGAGCAGGGTAGTAACAGAGTAGTCAGGCTGGTGAAAGGACTAGATGTTGTAGATAATCGTGAGGTGATGCACTTTTGAAGGAATAACGTGGCGAGGCAGTTGAATGGAAATGGTGGTATTTTGAGGGACGCTGCTAGAGCAGAGGGAGCTGGGAGAACCGACTCTCAGATCTTTGAAGGTGACAGGACAGTTAAAGAAGCCAATAGGGGCTTTGAACATTTAAAAAAAATATGCGTTAAGTCTTCCTAAACCTTTACAAATCGCTGGTCAGGCCTCAGCTGCAATACAAATTCTGGGCGCCAGACCTTAGAAAGGGCATCGAAACCTTGTAGAGGGTCCAGAGGAGAGAGGAGGTCCATCAGGACGGTAAGAGGGAGCTCTGTTTCATGGCCACTTGGACAAACTGGGATTGTTCACCTCAGCTCAGACAGGGTTAACGGGGGGAACCTAACAGAGCTGTTCAAAATGCTGAGGAGCTTTGAGCAGGGAGAAACTATTGCCTGTGACAAGCGCGTTGGTGACCAGAGACCATACCTTTAAAATAATTGACTAGAGGGGGAAACGAGGAGAGTTTCTGTTTACTCTCCTCACAAGAGGGCTGTTAAGATCTGGAATACGCTACTTGAAAAGTGCAATCGGCTTCCGTAGGAACTTTCAAGAGGTAATTGGACAGGTACTGGAAGAGGATTAATATGCAGCATTGTGGGGAAAAGCTGTGGTGTGCTCCCTGAAAGAGCCAGCACAGGTGGAACAGGCCGAATGGCCTCCTTCTGTGCAGTAAGATTCAATGATGCTGCTGTTCAGCCTGTGTCAACTGGCTCATCACAGACCGACTGACCCTGGGATCGTCCTCATCCACACCCAAGCTCTGCTTAAACCCAGATGGTCACTGGGGGGAAAAGCCACCATAACTAAGGGTAGATGGTGGCATATTGGTAACGTCACTGGGCTAGTAATCCAGAGAACCCAGGCTAATGTCCTGGGGTATCTGGGTTCAAATCCCACTAGTGGAATTTAAATTCGATTAATAAAAATCTGAAATTGAAAGCTAGTCTCAGTAATAGAGACCGTGACAACTCTCAGTAATAGAGACTGTGACAACTCTCAGTAATAGAGACTGTGACAACTCTCAGTAATAGAGACCATGACAACTATCATTCGCTGTTGTAAAAACCCACCTGGGTCACTAACATCCTTTACAGAAGGAAATCTGCCATCCTTACCTGGTCTGGCCTGCATGTGACTCCAGACCCACAGCACTAATCTCTGAAATGACTGAGCAAACCACTCAGTGCAAGGGCTACTAGGGATGGGCAATAAATGCTGGCCCCGCCAGTGACAGAACAGTTAAAAAACATCTTTGGCTTCCCTTTACACCACACAGCCAAGGACATCGCTTTACTCACCCTCCCATCTTACCTGGACAAGATAGTGTTCCGGCAAGTTATCCGAAATTCTCCCAATTGTATAATTCGCTTTTAACAAATCATCGTGAATCTGAAACTCTTCTTTACAGTTATACCTGAAATAAATAGCTAAGAATTATTAAACTTACTAACAACATTCTGTTGATGTACCATCACACAGATACAATAGATGCAACCGTAAATATTCCTTTCTCTGGCGTCTTGTGTCCAAACTTGATATCACTAAGCATCTAATTATTCACGTCTTCAATCTTAGTCTTTTCAATCTGAGGGTCTTCACTATGGGCCTCTTGCTTTACTTCAGTTCAATTTCCCCTCTTTAAACCACAAGTGGAGAACCCTTATCTCCCTCCCCACAATCTGCACAACTTATCTCTTATCCTCTCATGGCAGCTGTTAGTCACGTTCCTGGCTATTAATGGAATGATGCACAGTGAGAGAGAAAACACTCTTGGAGTGGAGAAGGGTGGATTTGTGGGGAGAAGGAGGGAGGGAGCAGAAGGGAATGCCGAGGGAGGGAGCGGGGGGAGGTGAAGAGGGATGGAGTGGAGCGGAGGGCGGAGGAATGGAGTGGAGAGATGGAGCGGAGGGGAGTGGGGAGAGGAGTGCGGAGGGGTCGAGTGGAAGGGAGTGCAGAGGGGCCAGTGGAGGGATGGAACGGAGGGGAGTGTGAAGGAATGTAGGGGAGTCTGGAGGAATGGAGGGAAGGGTAAGGGAGTGCAGGGGAATAGAGTGGAGGGGAGTGCCAAGGGATGGAGCAGAGTGCAGTGCGGAGGGATGGAGTGGAGGGGAGTGGAGAGGGATGGAATGCTGAGGAGTGGAGAGGGATGAAGCAGAGGGGAGTGGGATTCGTAGTGGGGGCTGGGGTGTGGAGGGATAGGATGGTGAGGAATGCAAAGGGAGCAGGTGGAGGGGAATGGGGAGGGATGGAGCGGGATAGAGGAGAGGGGGGAGAAATGGAGCAGGAGGGATTGATTAGGATGGAATATAACAGGCTCCGTAACTCGCTCCCTCTTCCGTCCTGAGCTTGGGGAGGGCTGGTGGGGGCAGTGGGAGGAAATGCATTTCTTTGGCCTGTTTGGAGACTGATAGTTTCCTCTCAGAGCATTCCTCCTATGGTTGGGAGGGCAGGTTGTTCTGCCCCATCCCTCTGCCAATGGGAACCGGAGGAGACTGGGTCTGCCTTAGTGCATCTTTCTGAGGAAATGCTTAGTCTTTACTCAGTACCAGCCCAACCACGGGGAGCTTGAAGGTTCCAATTGGGAGTGCTTCCCCAGTGCCTGGGTCACCACAGACTGCACCAGCGCGTTGCCAAATAAAACAGAGGCATTAGCAATGAGACCAGACCAAGCGCAGATGAGGACACAACAGGTACCTGCTCTTCATCGCTACCTAGTGACTTGTGCTAGAAAGTGCAAACAGGGATGCTTCCAGGGTTGCCAACCCTCCAGGATTGTCCTGGAGTCTCCCGGAATTAAAAATTAATCTCCTACAGGCAAACCAAGAGAAAGATTTAGGGGCACTTAAAAAAAAATGTTCGTAAAAAATTTTCTCTGAACGCCTCTATTTATTTGTTCGAAACACATTGAAGATGGGGCGGGGAGGGGGTCTTTGGGCAGGACAGTTGGCAGCCGTAGGTCATGTGACCAAACCTCCACGGAAACGTCCATCCAGAAATGGCAATTTCCAGACACACAGCAGATGACGACTGGGCCTAGCTGTACCAACCAACCCGCCACCCTTCACAGTCTGGGCGGTTCAGTGAGGTACAGAGGATGGCTGGCATCAGAACCACCATTAGTCGACAGTCTAGGGTTGCCAGTTCAGGTTGGACATAGAATCATAAAATGGTCACAGCGCAGAAGGAGGCCATTCAGCCCATTGTGTCTGTGCCAGCTCTCTGCAAGAACAACTCACCTAGTCCCACTTGCCTGCTTTTCCCCCATCGTATCCCTGCTAATTCTCTCTCTCCTGATAATTACCCAACTCCCTTCTGAAGGCTTCAACTGAATCTGTGGCCATCACACTCTCAGGCAGCGCACTTCACATCCTCACCGTGCGCTGTGTTAAAAATAAGATTTTCCTCATGCCGTGACTGTTTCTTTTGCCAATCACCTTAAAATCGGCGTCCTCTGGTTCTAGATCTTTCCGCCAGTTTCTCTCCACCTACTCTGTCCAGACCCCTGGGATTTTGAACACCTCCATCAAACCTCCCCTTAATCTTTGCCTCGCCAAGGAGAACATTCCCAGCTTCTCCAACCTCTCCACGATCCCATCTCATTCCCGTAAATATTTCCTGCCCCTTCTCTAAAGCCAACATGTCCTTCCTATAAAGTGTGGTGCCCGGGACCGGGTGCAATGTTCCAGTTGGGGATGGAACCAGTATTTTACGCAGGTTTAGCACAACTCCCTTGCTCCGGTACTCAGTGTCCCAATTCACAAAGCCCAGGATCCCGTATCCCACGTTCCACAGCCCAAGAGGTTTCCATGACATGAACTTCCCACCTCCAACCGCATCCCCGTTGATCATCCAACATGTCCATCCTGCTCTTCCCATGACCAATTGGAAAGCCATTACACATTTTCTCACCTATCCAATTGGATAGACGGTTCATGGAATGACAGCCTTTTCTCCCAATATTTTTGTAAAGGAAGTAAACGCCATTGTTTATTTTTTTTAAAAATTCCCCTATGGTTTTTCTCGCCGGGTGCCCTGCAGATTAAGCTTTTTAATGCCTGGAAACTCCAGGCAATCCTGGAGGGTTGGCAACCCATGGCTGCACAAAAGAGAGAGGCTGGGCATAAAAGGGAATAACCTGCTCGGTCCCTTTAACTGTCGCCAGTCAGGTTTAATGGTGCAAGCAGCTGCTTTAGGTTGGAAAGCTGCCATCAAAAATCATTCACCGCCATCCACTTCAGTTCACAGGGCCATATATTATCCAATTAGACCTAACTGGATTATCTATCATTTTAAAGTGGCAAAAATATGGCCCGGCTCTCAAAACCATTAATTGCTGCACAGCCCACAGAGCCTGAAATAAGCCTGGTGTCCCTGGCCTGACGTGAAGTGTTTCTGTTAAAGCTGCGCGGACTCTATATCGCTTGAACTTTTGTGAGGAAAATTACAACCTAACTTATTACCGGGGACAGGCCATTCAGCCCATCAGGGCTGTTGGTGCTCCCCTGTGCTTGAGCTGACTGGGGTCGCCAACCCTCCAGGTTTGGCCTGGAGTCTCCAGGAATTGAAGATCAATCTCCAGGACACTGCTGTGTCCGACCCTGGAGAAAAATCACCGGGACGTTAAAAAAGGTTTTTTTCTTCCTGCCGTTTTTCTTCGAACATTTCTCTTTACCAGATCTAAAAGTATGGAAAATTGGGGAAAACCGGCTGTCTGGGTCAACCTTCATCCAATTGGGTAATGAGTCTTTTTGCTTTCCAATTGGCGTAGGGAGGGCAGTACATCATAAGGATGGACGTGTTGGCCGACTTAATGGCTGGAGCGTGGGGGCAGGTCACGGGATGAAACCTCCAGGAATACATTGAATCACAGTTGGCAACCCCGGCTAGTCTAGTCCCGCTCTTCTGTTGGGATCCCATTCGCCTAAGTATTCTTCCTCAACAACAACAACAACTTGCTTTCAACATAATGAAACCATTCATTGGGGGAGGTGGTGGAGTAGTCACCGGACTAGCATTCCCGAGACCCAGGGGGGATGCTCTGGGGACTTGAGTTCAAATCCCACCATGGCCGGATGGTGAAATTTGAATTCAATAAAAATCTGCAATTACAAGCCTGATAAAGAACCCACAACAGTCCATTCCAGGAAGGGTTTGCGAAACATTGCTTACAAAATAAAGATCATTCCAATTTCTGCCCCCTCCCTCCCCCACACCCCACCTTCTCTCTGTGATGATTCATTCTGGGTAGGGATGGGGGATCGAGGTCAGAGTTCCAGCTCCCACCCTCACTACCTTGCCCCAAGCCTTGATAGTCAGGGGTCAGGCCCTCTGCAATGGAGAGTAAAACCGGGCATCCTGTCAAACCAGCGTTCCACCTCATCCAGCCTCCTCGCTGGGTGGGTTTGTTAAAGTGTTAAAGTGACCCCCTTAATGTCTACCGTCCCCTTGACCCTGAGAAGCGCCGCGGTCAAGAATGGTTCTATCCTGCTTTTGATGTCTAGGGATCACTGGATGGGAAATGGTGACAAAAAGCCGGGCTGGTTTTACCCCCCTTGTTCAGTGACCCTGAGGCCAAATAAGAGAGGACGTCACTAATCAGCGCGGAAGGATTTGTGACTAACAGCCAAGCAACACATGGAGGGATGCAGAATCTACAAGATCCACTCTCCAAGGCTTCTTCGACAGCACCTCCCAAGCCCGTGACTTCCATCACCTGGAAGGACAAGGGCAGCATGGGATCGCCACAGCCTCAAAGGTCAGACTTTACCCCAGCTGAGGCATTTACCCTCATTCCTTCATCGTCACTTGGTCAGAATCCTGGAAATCCCTACCTAATAGCACCTGCGCCACATGAACGGGCAGCGCAACACCCCCTCTCAAGGGCAATTAGGGATGGGCAACAAACACTGGCCAAGCCAGCAATGCCCCCATCTTATGAATGAGTAAATAAGAATATACAGGAGGTTGCGACGGGTCTGAATTATTCCTTTAAACTCGGCCAACAAATTGGAATAACTGAGAATTGTCAACCAGCAGCAGTTTATGAGGCAACTCAACACAATACCAAACAAAAATTAATTTGCACAATGGTTTCAATAGAAGTGAGAGGAGGTGCAGTTGACCAAATTTAACTTACTCTCGCTCACTGACGCTGGTTCATAGTCAAGCAAGGTTTTGGTTTTAAAATTCTAATCCTTGTTTTCAGATCTCTCCATGGCCTTGCCCTGCCTACCTTTGCCATCACCTTCCAGCCTCACACCCCTTCGGCACTCCACTAATCCTGACCCCTGGTGCATTCCCAATTAGAATCGCTCCACCATCGGTGGTCGTGTCTTGAGGAGCCCGGGCCCTGAGCTCTGGAATTCCCTCCCGACAGGGTCTGTCCCTCGTTGCCTCACTTTCCTCCCTTAAGACACTCCTTAAAACCTGAATCTTTGACCAAACTTTGACAGAAGATCCTCTAACGTAGCTCAGCATCATACTCGGTTTGGTACAGCTCCTGAGAAGCGGTGTTTCATTCCTTGAAAGGCGCTATGTGAATATAAGTCTTTGTTTTGAAAATGAGAGTCTGAATGGGAGGGGGGAGGGAGGGGGGAATCCAGGGCCACACATTCATAAGTCATTCAAAGCAGCAGCACAGGTTGACGAAGCCCATCAGACATACGAACGTAACACTGGCGTTCGCTTCCAGAGGAACAGCATTCAAAAGCAGAGGGATTGGGTCAAACCGGCACAGGACCTTGCTTAGGCCACGTCAGGAGTACAGTGCAGAGTTTTGGTCCCCATATTGCAGAAAGGATATGGGAGCCAGTGCAGAAGGCGCAAAAAAAAGCAAAGGAGTGCGTGCTGCGAGAGCGGAGACTAATCAGCGAAGACTGAACTATCGTTTCTCCAGATAATAGAGAAGACTGAAAGGTAATCTGACAGATCTTTGAAATAATGAATGGGTTTGATAAGGTGGACCTTAGCTGATCGTACTTGAGGGGGTGGCCAGAGGTGTCATAAATCTAAGACAGTAAATCCAATAAGGAATCCAGTAGACACTTTGTTTTTTACCCAGAGGGTAGTTAGATTGTTGAACTTGCCACCACAGGGGGCAGTTGGAGTAATGTAGAGCAGGGATTCCCAAACTGGGGATTGCGAGAGGAGATTTTGGGGCCCCAAGTTCTGAAGTACAAATGGTTGCCATGGAGCTTGGACTGTGCACTAACAGCTGTGAGGCCCCTTTAAATCCTAGAGTTTATTTCCAATGGTGGGCATGGCCTGACTGACTAATCTCTGGGGCCTGACCCCTGCTCCAAAAAAGCCAATGGGAAGGTAGGTGATTCTGTTCAAAAAAAGGCCCCTGCCATTGAAATACACACCCCCGCACATCCCCAAAACCCCCACCCCCGCCCCTGCACATCCCCCAATCCCCCCACCCCCGCTCTCACATCCCCCCAAACCCCCACCCCCGCTCTCACATCCCCCCAAACCCCCACCCCCGCTCTCACATCCCCCAAAACCCCCACCCCCGCTCTCACATCCCCCCAAACCCCCGCCCCTGCTCTCACATCCCCCCAAACCCCCAACACCTGTTCTCACATCCCCCAAACCCCCACCCACACTGCTCTCTCAGCCCCAAACCCCCAACCCCCCACCCCCGCACATCCCCAAAACCCCCATCCTCACATTCCCCCAAACCCCCACCCACCCTGCTCTCTCAGCCCCAAACCCCCAACCCCTGCACATCCCCAAAACCCCCACCCCTGCTCTCACATCCCCCCAAACCCCCACACCCGCTCTCACATCCCCCCAAACCCCCACCCCCACTCTCACATCCCCCCAAAACCCCCACCCCCGCTCTCACATCCCCCAAACCCCCACCCCCACTCTCACATTCCCCCAAAACCCCCACCCCCACTCTCACATTCCCCTAAAACCCCCACCCCCACTCTCACATCCCCCCAAACCCCCACCCCCACTCTCACATTCCCCCAAAACCCCCACCCCCACTCTCACATAACCCCCACCCATCCCCAAACCCCCCCCACCCCCACCGCCTGCTCTCCTGCCAACCATCTCACACTCTGGCGGGGGGAGGGGGTGGTCACAGCGAATTTCAAGCCTCAGAACAGGGTCACAGCGGGAATAGGTTTGGGAAGCCCCGATATGGATGTGTTTAAAGTGAAGTTAGATAAGAACGTGAGGAAGAAGAAAATAACGTGTGTCGATGGGTTGGGGTGCGGTAAGCGGGGTGGGGGGGGGGGAGGAGGCTCGTGTGGAGTATAAACACCAGCAGAGACCCGCTGGGCCGAATGGCCTGTTTCTGTGCTGGAGAGTTCTACGTGATCGCGCTTGGTAGACGGAGATTTTTGCTTTTGCCAATGGACGTGGCCAAGAACGACCTGCACAGGACGACTCACGTGATCAACACTGGCGCCACCTTGTTGGTGATGATGGATTTGGCCTTATTGTGGATGCTGAGGGTCTGGAAGGAGTTGAGGCTGATGGACCTCCGGCTGTCTGTGGTCCCGTTGCTCTGGCCATTATCGCTGGGTTGCCCTATGGACACCGCTTGCTGAGCAGCACTGGCAGTCGTCCCCATAATCCACAAACAGCTTTAAAAAGAAGGAAAAAAAAAGACGTGGTCAGTAGCTGCTTACACAGGACGGCCGCGGTGACCAGAGAGGATTTTCATGCTGATACCTCAGAGCCGTTTCAGTTAAAAGCGATAGCGGGGCAGGTAGACCAGAACCAGAACACGGGTTACTCCACAGCTGGTTAAACTGGTCCGTGGTCTGAAACGTTAACTCTGTTTCTCTCTCCACAGGCGCTGCCTGGCCAGCTGTGACTTTCCAGCATTTCCTGTTCTTATTTCCGATCTCCAGCCTCCGCAGTGTTTTGCTTTTGGCAAACTGAGGTCCTGTCTACTCTCGTAGGCAGATATAGAAGGTCCCACTTCATTACTTCAAAGAGCAGGGGAGGGGCTCTCTCCCCGGTCACCATGAATCCCATAATCAACCGTCACCAAAAGAGATGATCCGGTCATTATCACACTGCTGTTTGTGGGATCTTGCTGTGCACAAATTGGCCGCCGTCTTTCCTACGCTACAGTGGTGGCCACACCTCAGAAGGACTTCATTGGCTGTAACGCACTTTGGGATGTCCTGAGGTCATGAAAGGACACTACGTAAATGCGAGGGGTGGGGGGTGATGGGCAGGTATCGTGGTATTGCCGCTGGACTCGAAATCCCAGAGACCCCGTGTAAAGCTTTGAGGTCCTGGGTTCCCACCTCGGTGCAGATGGTGGAATTTGAATTCAATAAAAGGGGGAAAAAAAATCCGGCATTAAAAAGTCTGATCGGGAAACCATTGTTGTAAAAACCCATCTGGTTCACTTTAGGGGAGGGAATCTGCCATCCTTACCTGGTCTGGCCTAGGTGTGACTCCTGACTCACAGCAACGTTACGTTGACTCTTAACTGCCCTTTGAACCTGGGCAATAAATGCTGGCCCAGCCAGCCATGCCAATGAATAATATTTTTTTTTAAGAAGTCTGTCTGTCTTTTACTTCACAAATGGGAGAACAGGCAGGCCTCAGATGCCATTTCTTCCCTTGGCACTCGCTGCCTGAATTACCACATGAGGAATGTTTGTTTGGCTGACACAGGGAAATGTTCCACAGCATTTCCATCACAGCACACAAGGCAGCTGCCTACCATTTAAACAATTTAAAGCAGTAGCTGGGTTTTTTTTTTACTGTTTATCTACAGGAGCTGAACGGGAAATGCATTGGAAACAGATTTCTTGACTTCTCCTTAATGTAACACAGTCTACCTATAAAATTCCACAGTCGTCTCTTCCAGCTAACATAACAATACCGTTTCAAAGCAGCAGCCACCAACCTCAATTCTGCTGATCTCAGTGAAAGACTGAGGAACACCAGTTCTTTGTTAATACTAAGTCGGGAGTCTTTTTAAAGGCTTTACAACAATTTTCTATGCAAAACACACAAGTTAAACCTCGGCATTCAGTTGACGGAATGAATGGGAAATGAAGCATTGATTCAAACAACTTCCAGTGGGCACAAATGGGACTCTTCAGTGTTACTTTTTTCCCCCCCCCTCACTCTCTACCTGCCTCTCCTCCCTACCTTGCTCCAGTTGCCCTTCAGTACTTCACACTGAATGCCCTTGCTTTGCCTGTTCAGCCTGGACGCCAGACAGAGCTGAGCCGAATCCTCTCCTGGCCCAATATCTGACCACACGCACTTCCAACGATAGTCACTGGGGGGCGAATGTGAGTTATAGACCTGAAGCCCATTGAAGCTCCCTCACTTCTGGCCCAGCTGACATCAGCATGGACAGGGGAGCTCGGACCTGGGACCTCATGTTCTGTACAGCTCAACGACAGACAGCAAACTCTGGGGAATAGAAAACAGGCTGCACATTCCCCAGGTCCCATTTAGCGCTAAAGCCAACAACTTTCAGTGAAAGAAAGAACTTGCATTTATATAGTACCTTTCATGACCCTAGGACATCTCAAAGCATTCCACAGCCTATTACGCACTCTTCCTCTATAGTAAATAGAAGAAACATGGAGACAATTTGCAAGCTCTCCCACACACAGCAATGGGATAACAAAAGGATAGTCTGTTTTTGGGTGCTGTAGGTTAAATATGAAAACAGACTCTGGGAAAACTCTCATGTCCTTCTTCAAGGTAACACCATGGGATCTTTCTGTGCCTGCCTGAGAGAGGAGACAGGGCCTTCATTTAACTTCTGACCTATAAAGGGCACCTCTTGAGTCTTAGCCTGAGTTATCAGTCTTTGGACTAGAACTTGAACCTACAGCTTGGACACAGATGTGCTACTGACTGAGCCATTCAAGCAGCTAAAGCTTTTCCCCTGATTCAACTAATGTCATTCATTTCACTCGCCTTAAATACAGCTGGTGGTATGAAACACAGCATGCTTCGAATCACATAACTGTCCTTTATCGAGTTCTATTTGTACAGAATAGCGCTGCAGCTCTCAAGGGAGCGAACTACTTGATTAGCAGGAAAGGCAATTGGCCTCAGCACCTCTGGATCATATGGGCAGGGGTGGGGAGAGGGGAGAGGCAGCCCCGTTCCCGATCCCTGCCCAGTGATTCTGACGGAAAAGTGCGTCTAAACGGACACCGGGTGAGGGCAGGAGCAGGACTGGCTCCCAGGGTTGGCAACCCACTGGCTATCGGACACTCGCTTGCAGAACCTCACTTCGGAATGGTCACTGGGCAAAGAACCAGCGCGGCCAGAACTATAAACAGGATGCCCCCAAGGGAGCAACTGGCGCAGGGTCAAGTGTCAGGCTTATGAGCGAGACCTGGGCACAGGGTCAAGTGTCAGGCTTATGAGAGAGACCCGGGCACAGGGTCAAGTGTCAGGCTTATGAGAGAGACCTGGGCACAGGGTCAAGTGTCAGGCTTATGAGAGAGACCTGGGCACAGGGTCAAGTGTCAGGCTTATGAGAGAGACCTGGGCACAGGGTCAAGTGTCAGGCTTATGAGAGAGACCTGGGCGCAGGGTCAAGTGTCAGGCTTATGAGCGAGACCTGGGCGCAGGGTCAAGTGTCAGGCTTATGAGCGAGACCTGGGCGCAGGGTCAAGTGTCAGGCTTATGAGGGAGACGTCCTGCCGCACGGGGCTGGTTTTCAGTGGTTCGCTGGCCTGGGAGGGGACGCTGCCTTTCTGGGAGACTCCCAGGAGGACCAGCGGAAACACATTTTTGGGATGCCCCCAAAGGAAGGGGGCCGAAGTGCCCGCCGACCCCTGGGCGACCCCGGTTGGAGGCGGGTCAAAATGGAGAAGGCGCGATCGGGTAGGCGCCGAACACATCGAGAGGCTTCATCGGGGGACGAGCAGGGAGGGGTGAAGCCAAAGTGTCAGAGGGAGGGCGCAAACCTCCAAACAGCTCCCCCGTCTACCCGACCCTTCAAGCACCACCTTCCCCACCACCCTCCCCGGCCACGATGCTGGGCCTGCACGTCGCGCATCGGGCATCTCAGCCATCTCGCAAACCCCATCGATCCCCCCGGAGCGAGAGCAAATCATCCTCCATCCCCCGAGGGACTGACCCACGAGGGAGAGAAAGCTCCCAGTAAATCATATCCGATTGAACCTCAACCCTCCCAGTCAGTCAGGTATCCCAATGAGGGGGGCAGGAGAGGGGGGGTGGGGGTGGTCCAAACCAAGAGCAGTCAGCCCGCAAAGTGGGCAAATTATTTTAAATGAGATTTTAGGAAAGAATTAGCAAGAAACACAGCATCTCAAAAGGGTTAAAATACATTAGCTCAGTCAGAGGCGTCTCTCATGACATGCTGGGCCCTGTCATTCCCCCCACTGTCAGGATGAACGTACAACATTATCTGCTTACTGCACTATGAGTAGAGCACCTTGAGTTATTCTCAGATTTGCTTTGTTGCCTCTCTGCAGCCATATCCTCCGTCAACAAGGCAGAACTTTTTTGCATCACTTCCTGTGACTCCCCGAGGGAGGAGAGCGGGTAATCAGGTCGGCCGAGCCTCTCCCCAGGCCCGGCTACAGCCCTGCGGCGCGCTCGAGGGCCCTGTCCGAGCAGGCCCTCGGCCTACTCCGTCCGGTCAGCGGTCTTTCAGGAGGCCCCCCCCCACTTTGGCTGGCATTCGAGGGTTTTTGGTTCCCGCACTCACTAGCAGTGTAGCCCTGACAGGCCTGTTCCACCCCCCGCCCCCCACCAACTCCGGTTGCTGCCACGAGCAGTCGCAGCACATCTGGCAGCCAGATGGCCAAGGCTTTGACCAAGTGCTGCTTAAAAGGCCACGCATAAAGACAACAGGATAAGGCACGGCAAGCCTTCCTGACCAGCCAGGAGTGCTTGTCTCAGCATCTGCGACTTTAAAACTCCACAAAAGGTGGACTTTAAAAGATGGGCATCCGTTTTACTACGTTTAAATCATTCGTTAACACTCCGGCCTCTTTCCTGAAAACAGGAGCGAGTCCCAGGCTCAATCCTAGGGTTGCCAACCCTCCAGGATTGGCCTGGAGTCTCCAGGAACTGAAGGTCAATCTCCAGGACACTGCCGTGCGCGACCCTGGAGAAAAATCATCGGGACATTAAAAAAAGTGTTTTACTTTGTCATTTGCTTTGACAGATATAAAAATATTGAAAATAGGGAAATAAAGGGCTGTTTGGCTGACAGTCAAGCATTGTCCAATTGGGTAATGAGTCTTTTTGCTTTCCAATTGGCGTAGGAGGGCAGTGCGTCACAGGGATGGTTGTGTTGGCCGACTAATGGCTGGAGTGTGGGGGCAGGTCATGAGATGAAAGCTCCAGGGATACATTTAATCGCAGTTGGCAACCCAGCAATGGCAGAATTCCTGTCACTGAGTCAGAAATTTGAATGGCGCTCCTGACAGACCCGGTGAATGGAGATCGGATGGAGATTCGGCCCCAAACTCTGGCGTTGACGGCCAATGGGATACTTCCCCTTCCCGCCTCTCCCTGCATCTCGAAAACGTTAAACCTGCCAGCTGTTTCGGTCTGACTGCCCTATCAGCTGGCATGGTTCCAACCATGGATGGAGGGGTCATGTCCCTGCCCGTTAATCTGCCTGCAAATCCCTCACCGGAAGGAAGAACAAGATGACGCGGAAAGCGTTCAAACCTACAGAAAACACTGACCCCCCCACCTCCACCACATTCCCCCCTCCCCACCCCCACCCAGTCAGTTGGGTTCAGTTCCATGGGAACCCTCTAGTACCTCATCTAAAAAAAAGTAATCGTTCCTCATCTATGAATCTACACATTGAGTAGGGTTTGGCTATTTGATCAGGTGGGGCATCACAGGCACGTTGCCTCTTTACCTAACTCAAAATGTACACTTTCCAGTGGGGGTCATCACATCTCAATCAGGCAGTTCGGCCTCAGCCATCCCATCCGACTGGAGTTAACTCCAACAAAGGCTGGGGAGGGAATCTGGCTGTTTCTTCGTCTGTGCGTCTCACTTCTGAAAGGGACTGTAGGCCTAGCAATAGGGCGGCCATGTTACAGCCAGGGTATGCTGGGATTAGGTACTCACTTATCAAACGGCGGGTCTGTCAGGAGCGGGATTCAAACCTCTGACCATGGTCACCTTGGCTCGCGGGTTCGAGTTCCACTTCAGGGACTGGAGCACAAAATTTACGACGACACTCCAGAGAGAGCGCTGCACCGCTCCGACTTTCCGATGGAATGTTAAACCGGGATTCCGCTTGCCCTCTCAAGTGGACACCAAAGGTCTCCATGGCTCTAATCCACAGAGTTTTCCCTGTGGCCTGACAAATATCACTAATATTACTGTATCTGCAACATTGCTGCATGAGGAGAGATGGTAGCGTAGTGGTAATATCACTGGACTAGTAAGTCCAGTGACCCTGGTTAATCCTCTGGGGACATGGGTTCAAATCCCACCACGAACTTAAATTCAATTAATAAATCTGGAATATAAAGTAAATGATGGTAACTATCATTGATTGTTGCAAAAACCCATCTGGTTTACTAATCCCAATCTGGCCTACATGTGACTCCAGGCCCACGGCAATGTGGCTCACTCCTCAACTGCCCCCTGAAAAAGCCTAGCAAGCCACTCAAGGGTAATGAGGGACGGGCGATGAATGCCGTCCAGAGACGCCCACGTCCCTTGAAAGAATTAAAAAGAGGAAACGCAATTACTTGGCCATTGAGCTAATCACTGTAGGTGGGATGTTGCTGTGCGCGAATTGGCTGTCATATGTTACAGGAACAATGATTACGCTTCAGGAGGATATCACTGGCTGTGAAATGCTTTGAGATATACTATGGTCATGAAGGGTGCTTTAGAAACGCAAGCTGTTTTGATGTCAGAAAAGGCTACAATCACCATTTTCACTGGCAACAAACCTTCCATTTATTTAACTGCCCTGCAGCTGTGAAGAAATCTGCGCGTGAGAGGTCATCGGCAATCGCTTCTGTACATGCCCTGTTAGAGACTTTGCATGCCTGTCAGCATCTGTGTTTAAAAATAAGGATGAATTGTTGCCACAGATACATAACTGGGCACCAAATGAGGACATAGGAACAGGAGGTGGCCATTCAGCATTCTTAACTCTATCTACCTATCTTGATTCTGTACCCTTTGAAATCCTTGCCAAACAAAAATCTACCAACTGCAGTTTTGATTCAATTGACCTCCCCACCCCACCCCACCCCCCCCCCCCCGGCCGCCCCCCACCAGCCTCACCGGCTTTTTTTGTGGAGAGAATTCCAGTTTTCCACTTACTCTGTGTGGAAAAGTGCTTCCTGGCATCACCCCTGAATGGGCTAGCTCTAACTTTAAGGTTACACTCCCTTGTTTTGGACCGGGGGGGAATTGGTCCCTCTCCATCTACCCGATTAACTCTCAGTTATCATCGTCGCGGGTCTTAGATGTGGTTGTCCAAGGTTGGGGTCTACAGACCTGCTGGAGGCAAGGATGTTGGTAAACTTTACCTTTTAGTGAATGTTCTACTAACTATGGACAGCACAAGACTTAGCGCAGGGCTCTACATAGAACAATCACTGAGTCAACCATTTCCTCTTCTGGTCACAGAGACCCTGAAGCCCCTGTAAGATATTCTGTTACATCACCAAGATGGCCGTGAACAGGCTGTTGTCATGTGATCTTACATCACAAATGATGACTATCTATTAACTTATCCAACATTAACCCTTTACACTGCAAACTCATTTCACCATCTTAACCACGTCTTTAGATCACCCCTTAATCTGCTTTACACAAAGGAGTACAGATGCAGACCACCCCCCAAACCTGCCCCAACCCAGTTTAGTGGGGTGCAACTGTGATCGTAAATTGCCCCTTAAGCGAGACCCCGCCCCCCCACAACCCCCACCTCAAGCATTCACAGCCTGTTAGGGAAGAGAATCTTTGTTAATCTTTGGAATTCACTACCGCGAGAGCAGTGGAGGCTGGGTCACTGAATAGATTCGAGGCTGAGTGAGGCAGATCTTCGACTCAGGGGAGTCAAGGGGTATGGGTGACAAGCAGGGAAATGGGGTTAAAACGGCGATCAGATCAGCCATGATCTTATTGAATGGCGTAGCAAGCCCGAGTGGCCAATTGGCCTTATCCTGCAGCTATTTCTTATATCCTTATGTTCAAAAGAACATAGCAAAAGATTAAATGTGCAGCCTCTGTGTAGATTATTTGTCTTAAGTGGGCACACAGGGAGTTACAACCGGGGCAGTAAAAATTCATGAATCTACTTTATCGAAGTTGAGAGTTAGACTGTGCGGAGAGTTTTGCACCCACTTTAAGGTTGCTAATCCTCCATGGTTGCCCTGGGGGGGTCTTTAAGAATGAATTTTAATCTTCACAACACTTCTACCATTAATTTAGGAGAAGGAGCATGGTGGGGAGTGGGGGGAGGTGCTTTTCTTTTGTTTATTATTGAGAGAAGTATTGGAGATGGAATAAAAGGTTGTTTGAGTGACATCCGATTGGGTAATGAGAAGTTTGCTCGCCTTCTGATTGGCTGCGGGGAAGGGGTTGGGCCGGGGGAATGGACATGTTGGCCATTGGCGGGAGGTCATGTGATGGGGCCTCCTGGAGTGCGTCCAACCCCGAATTGGCAACTCTTCGCCCTCCTACCAATCTGGCCGACGGGTTTCTGAGCCTGCACTGAATCTGTTGCCGCTTTGCTTTTGTCTGAAGGCCCCATTCGCCACTGTAGCCCTCAGAAAACTCTCTTGTCAGTTTTTCATTATAATGGGCCGAATTGGCCTTTGAAATGAGACTCCCCCAAAAAAAAAAGAACCCTTTGCCTTATTGCAAGGCAAACAATAGGAGACCATTTTAATTCCAATCTGGTTCTCCTAACACACATTAACTACACATCAGTGCATAAATACTATAAAGCCTTTAAAGGAGAGATAGACTTGCGGGGCAAAGGTCATCACCATGGTCACCAAAAACGTTAACATTTTTTTAAAAAAACTACGTTTTGATATTCTGAAAGCAACGCAGAGGATGATAGTCTGATTTCAATTAAAAGTTGATTACTCTCAACACTGACGAAAAAAGAACAGTAAACCAACACAGGAAACAATGGTGAAGGGATTATCGTAACTGTGTCAGGCAGGTGGAGTTTCATTGTGTGGCATCTGCTTTGCACAGGAGCAGGAAGCAGTGCAAATCTGTTCAGCTAAACCACAATCTGATCCTTACTTCAGCACAGGATATTCTGAGTAAATATTAAGGCCTGCAGCACGATGCTCCCTCCGTACTTGGACTGAATCGGTGGTATTTTTTTTTAAAGAAGGGCAGTTCGTTGCATTTCCCCAAAGCTACCCCCTCCCCCCCAATCCCAATACCTCCACCATCGCCCCCTAAATTGGTGACTCTGGCTGGGGAATGTTAGCAGGTCTCCTGTATGGTGGGTACATAGGGTGGACCAACCCTCCAGGGCCTGGAGTCTCCGGGGAGACGCAAGAAAAATCACCAAATTAAGCACAATGAGAACAGTTGAAAAGTTGGCTTTGCAATATTTTAGGGTCACAGAAATGACACGATGCAGAAGGAGGCCTTTCCTGGGATGGCGGGACTGACATATGAGGAGAGATTGAGTCGGTTAGGATCATATTCGCTGGAGTTCAGAAGAATGAGGGGGGATCTCATAGAGACCTATAAAATTCTAACAGGACTAAACAGGGTAGATGCAGGAAGGATGTTCCCGATGGTGGGGGAGTCTAGAAACAGGGGTCACAGTCTGAGGATACGGGGTAGACCATTTAGGACTGAGATGAGGAGAAATTTCTTCACCCAGAGAGTGGTGAGCCTGTGGAATTCGCTACCACAGAAAGTAGTTGAGGCCAAAACATCGTATGTTTTCAGGAAGGAGTTAGATATAGCTCATGGGGCGAAAGCGGGAACAGGCTATTGAGTTGGATGGATCAGCCATGATCATAATGAATGGCGGAGCAGGCTCGAAGGGCCGAATGGACTGCTCCTAGAACCATAGAGAAGTTACAGCACAGAAGGAGGCCATTCGGCCCATCTTGTCCATGCCAGCCCGAGGACACCCAGGTGCCCTTTCTAATCCCACTTTCCTGCACCCGGCCCATAGCCCTGCAATTTACAGCACTTTAGATGCAGATCCAGGTACTTTTTAAAAGAGTTTAAAGTTTCTGCCTCTACCACCAACTTGGGGAGCGAATTCCAGACACCCACTACCCTCTGCGTAAAAAAGTTCTTCCTCATGTCCCCCCTACGCCTTCTGCCACTTACCTTGAATCTATGTCCCCTGGTTCTAGAATTCTCCACCAAGGGAAACAATTTTATCCTGTCCACTCTATCTATAATTTTGTACACCTCAATCAAGTCACCTCTCAGCCTTCTTTGTTCTAAGGAAAATAACCCCAATCTATCCAATCTCTCCTCGTAGCTCCTAGTTTCTATGTTTCTATGTTTTGGCCCATCGAGCCTGTGCCAGCCCCATTGGTGGAGCTATCTGATTAGCCCCATTCTCCTGCTCTCTTCTGTGTAATTCTGTTTTCCACCTCACGTCCCTGTTTCCAAATTCCTCTCGAATCTGGTTATTGAACCTGTTTCTGCCTTGCTCCCGGCCGTCTGTCGCAGGGTCTGCTTCCCTCCGCCTTCACAGCCTCCAGCTGACCGATCCATTGAAGGGCTTTGCTGCGGGGGGAGTTCACCAGTGGCTCTTGCTCACCATGTCGCAGGCTGCCGCCAAAGTAGGTTTATGGGGGTTTTGAGTGATGTAGGGGTGCCACCCTTCACGTCCCCCCGTTCTAAGCGCCTTGCCACTGCGGTCCACGACTGGTCATTCGACAGGAGAGGTCCTGCTTATTTTGAAGCTAGCCTCCCCACCTGGAGGTTGTTCTGGTTACCTGCCACCCAGCTGGTAGCTGCAGCTAAACCCCTACCCTTTCAGGCAGTGCACTGCAGATCACAATAACCGTGTATTAAGAAGATGCTTCTCCATTTCACCTCGGCTTACTTTGCCAATCGCCTTAAACCTGTGCCCTCGAGTTGCCAACCCATCCGCCACCGATCAAAACCATTCATTATTTTGAACACCTCTATCAAATCTCCCCTTCACCTTCTTTGTGCCAAGCAGGACAAGGCCAGTCTCTCCACATAACTGAAGCCCCTCATCGGTGAGACCTTTCCAGTAAATCCCCTCTACATCCTTCCCAAGGCTTCACATCCTGCCTAACCAGTAGTGCCCAGAACGGAACACATTATGAGGTCTAAGCAGTGTTTCCTAAGGATTTGGTATAACCTCCTTGCTTTTGTACACTACATCCCTATTAATAAAGCCAAGGAGCTCATATCCTTTTTTTAAACAGCCTTCTCAACTTGCCTTCTCATCTTCAAGGGTTTGTGCACATATATCCCCGGGTCTCTCTGCTCCTAGGTTCTGGTGAAGAGTCATATGGACTCGAAACCTTAACTGTGTTCCTCTCCGCAGATACTGTCAGACCTGCTGAGTTTTTCCAGCTATTTTTGTTTTTGTTTCAGATTTCCAGCATCCGCAGTGTTTTGCTTTTACCATTTTTAAATTGTACCATTTCATTCATATTGCCTCCCCTCATTCTTCCTACCACAACTAACCATCGTCCACCACAGCTCTCTGCTCAACGCCCTCGGCCAATGTTGTACCCATGTTGCTATGGTTCCTTTGAATCACAAAGGCTTCAATTTTGCTAAAAGTCTTTTATATGGTACTTTGTCAACCGCCTTTTCAAAGTCTATATACACATCCATTTGTTTCATCTGTTCCTGGGATGTGAGCAACACTGAAAGCTTAGTGAAGAAACAATCACAAGATGGGACTGGAGTTACAAGCAGGCCAGGTCAGGTGGTGGTGCTGGGTCATAGGTCCTGTTCCCTGAAGGACATTCATGAACCCGTTGGGTTTTTGATCAATACTCTGGGACAATTTGTGGTCATCTTGTGCTGGTGCTGGCTCACAGCCAGCTTATTGTCATGGTGCGACCTGAGCTCAGGGGGTTGAATTTTTCCCAGGGAGGCTGAAGTCCCACCTTTGGAACCAAAAGCAGGAGCTGACTCCCCCCGCCCCCAGTTCATCGGGTGCCAGGACCCTGCAGCACCATCTTGCCGGGAGCTGCCATTAACAGGCGCGCCCCAGTCAGAGGGAAGGCAGTTCAGCCTCCTCGACAGCACCACAGTCGACTAAGAACATAAGAAATAGGAGCAGGAGTAGGCCATTCAGCCCCTCATGGCTGATCTGAATGTAACCTCAACCCAACATTCCCACCTGTGGGATAGAGAATTCCAGACATTCACTCCCCTCAGAGAAGAAATTCCTTTACATCTCAGTTTTAAATGAGTGTCCCTTTATTCTGTAACTATGTCCCCTAGTTCGAGATTCCCCCACTAGTGGAAACATCTTCTCAACATCTACCCTGTCAAGCTCAGAATCTTGTACCTATCAATAAGATCACCCCTCATTCTTCTAAACTCCAGTGAATAAAGGCCTAAGCTGTTTAGATCTTCTTCATAAGTCAGCCTCTTCATCCCAGGAATCAGCCCAGTGAATCTCTTTTGAACTGCCTCCAATGCCAGTATACCCTTTCTTAAATACGGGGACCAAAACTGTACACAGTACTCCAGGTGCGGCCTCACCAACAACCTGTACAGTTGTAACAAAGACTTCCCTATTTTTAAACTCCAACTCCCTAGCAATACAAGCCAAATGGGCAGCACCAAGAGCAGGCGGGGAAGTGGGGGGTGGGGTATGGGGAGGGGTGGGGGGGAGGCCCTCTGTGGGCCGTGGAGCATCTGTCAAGTACTTTCATGACAGAACCTCCAGGACCTGAGTCCGATTTTCTGAGATTCCTTGACCAAACCTCTTCATTTCTTCTGTTCGTAAGACTGATCTCCTCTAAAACCCCCCTCCTTGACTAAACCTTTGTTCTCCCTTCCTAATCTCCCTTCCTAATTTCCTGCCTTGGTGGCCATTTTCCTTAAGACAATTTTTTATGCTAAAAGCTCCTCATCGGTGGAAGCTTTGGCTGATGATTTACAGGGAGAATCCCTTTTAAATCATCATCTGAAATTTAAATTTTTCATATCATTGTTTCTATACTGGTTAATATCATTTGTTTATAAATGTGCAGGATAAATATTGCATGAGTCACAATCATCATCTCTTTATCTTTGAAGCAAATGCAAGTCAAATTCAATATGATAAGTACTGACATCTGTATTGTAACCTTCCCATGTTATAAATACTGGTTATATTGAAAATGCCAGTTTTGCTCGGATGGTATTGCAGATAGAAAGCTTAACTGTTGAGGATTCAAGTCACACTCACAGACTTGAGCACATACCGTCAAAGTGTCATTACGATACAGGAGGCGGCTATTCAGTCATAAAAACATAAGAACTAGGAGCAGGAGTGGGCCATTCAGCCCCTCGAGCCTGCCCCGCCATTCAATACCATCATGGCTGATCTCATTTCGGCCTCAACTCCAATTTCCCGCCCTCTCCCCATTACCTTTCAACCCGTTACTAATTAAAAATCTGTCTATCTCTTCCTTAAATTTATTCAGGGTCCCGGCATCCACTGCACTCTGAGGTAGTGAATTCCACAGATGCACGACCCTTTGAGAAAAGTAATTCCTCCTCATCTCTGATTTAAATCTACCACCCCTTAGACTAAAACCATGGCCTCTCGTTCTAGAATGCCCCACCAGGGGAAACATCCGCTCCACGTCTACTTTGTCTATCCCCTTTAGCATCTTATATGCCTCAATTAGATCTCCCCTCATCCTTTTAAACTCTAGCGAGTATAGGCCTAAACTGCTCAATCTCTCCTCATAAGACAAGCCCTGCATCTCTGGAATCAATCTAGTGAACCTCCTCTGAACCACCTCCAATGCAACTACATCCTTCCTCAAGTAAGGGGATCAAAACTGTGCACAGTACTCCAAGTGCAGTCTCACCAATGCCTTGTACAGTCGCAACACTTCCCTATTTTTATACTCTATTCCTTCCGCAATAAATGCCAAAATTCCATTTGCCTTCCTTATTACCTGCTGTACCTGCATACCAGCTTTCAGCGATTCATGCATGAGGACACCCAGATCTCTCTGCACTGAAGTTTCTCTCTATTTAAATAATAAGTCGCCTTTTTATTCTTCTGACCAAAATGGATAACCTCACACTTATCCACATTAAACTCCATCTGCCAAATTTTGGCCCATTCACCTCACCTGTCCATATCCATTTGTAAATTTCTAATTGCAAAAGATTTTTACTACTTCCATTTAAGTCACGTTAACCCTGTAAGCACTGTTGTGCACTGGTACCATATAAGAATTAATTGCCATCCTACGAAAAGTAGAACTCCTTCAGAATACTGCTCTCACAGCATTCAACCTATTGAAACCCTTCACAATTTTAAAAACCTCTTTTCATTCTTCCCTTGGTGTTCTCTGGTGGAAATAGTTCCACTCTTGCAAGTCTCTCCAAATGAGTATAGGTTCCAATCCCCAGCGTTGCCCTAGTAAATCTGTACTGTCGCCTCTCGGTGGTTCCTGTGGTGTTTCCACTGTGGGCCGCCCAAAGCTACACAAAGCGCTTCGTCCCTCCAACAACCTGTAAACGTTTAAAACTTACAGCTTGTTGCATAATTGATTTGCCCCCATCTTTTTCTGCTTCTCGTTTCCTTCTTGCTGGTCTCCAACACAATATATGCACTTTAGCTCCTTACCCAAGCACCAGAACAGGAACAAAACCCAAGGATTCTTCGCGCTCGGTGACTTGTCTATATTTAGAAAATTGACTATTCATTTAATCAATCCGTAAAAATGGACTTTGAATTTCTTTGGCAGTTGAATCAATTATTCAACAGAGCAATTGGTTATTTACCTGTCAGCGAACCCATCCTAACTAATTGATTATTTATTTCATTTAGCCGCGCGCATATATCAGCACAGAAATAAATGAGGCTTTATATCGTTAGGACATTATAGATCGCAGGGCGATACGATAGACGTTTTTCAAATGAAAGGAAGAGACAAGACAGATAGAAGCAGGGTGCTTCCAGTAGATGATGGGGGTCAAGAACAAGGAGGCATAGATACAAGATTAAATATCAGATTTAGGAGAGGGCAGCAATAACTTCCTGACTCAGAAAGCTGTGAGCCTGTGGTTTTTACTTCAAGGGCTAGCGATTCAAGCAGAAACTAAGCCAATATTCAAAATTGGACTGGATGAAGGCCAAGGGATTGAACGGAAATGGGAACAGGGCGGGTAAATGTGATTACAGCTATTGCCCACATGGAAGGTAAACACCAGCATGGGCTGGTTGGGCCAAATGGCCTGTTTCTGAGGCAGGTTAAACTGTTATGACATCCAGATGATAGGTGGTCACCACATTACAGGAAGGGCATAATTGCTCTGGAGAGAGTGCAGGGGAGATTTACAAGAATGTTGCCAGGGCTTGAAAATTGCAACTATGAGGAGAGATTGGATAGGCTAGAGTTGTTTTCCTTAGAACAGAGGAGGCTAAGGGGCCACCTAATTGAGGTGTACAAAATTATGAGGGGCCTGGATAGGGTAGACTGGAAAGACCTGTTTCCCCTAGCTGAGGGGTCAATTACCAGGGGGCATCGATTTAAGGAGATTGGTAGAAGGATTAGAGAGGACATGAGGAAAAAGTTTTTCACCCAGAGGGTGGTGGGTGTCTGGAATTTACTGCCTAAGTTAGTGGTTGAGGCTGAAATGCTCAACTCACTTATAAGGTACCTGGGTCTGCATCTGAAGGGCTGTAACCTGCAAGGCCACAGACCAGGAACTGGAAAGTGGGATTAGAATGAGCGGCTGGTTCCTTTTTTCCTTCGGACGGACTCGAAACGTTAACTCTGCTGTCAGATCTGCTGAGCTTTTTTCCAGCAATTTTTGTTTTTGTTTTTGTTTTTTGGCTGGCACAGATACAATGGGCGTCTTTCTGCACCATAACTTTTCTATGGTTCTATTGATTCATTTTGTTATATTCACTCATTTAAGTAAATCATTTGACAATTTATTAATCTGTCTGGGGGTCTGAGGGGGAGGGGTAGGGTTGCTAATCCTCCAGGATTGGCCTGGAGTCTCCAAGGGATTGAAGATCAATCCCCAGGACACTGCTGTGTGCCACCCTGGAGAAAAATCATCGGGACTTTTAAAAAGATTTTTTTTGCCATTTTCTTTGAACATTTCTCTTTACCAGATATAAACATTTTGAAAGTTGGGAGAAAAAGGCTGTTTGGCTGACAGTCAAGCTTCATCCATAAGACCATAAGACACAGGAGCAGAAATTAGGCCATTCGGCCCATCGAGTCTGCTCCGCCATTCAATCATGGCCAATAAATTTCTCAACCCCATTCTCCCGCCTTATCCAATTGGGTAATGAGTCTTTTTGCTTTCCAGTTGATATAGGAAGGCAGTGCATCACAAGAATGGATGTGCTGGCTGACTTAATGGCTGGAGAGTGTGGACAGGTCACATGATGAGACCTCCAGGAATACATTTAGTCACAGTTGGCAGCCCCATGAGGCAACTGGGCACTTCTCCCTCTCCAGCATCCTTTCTCATGCACTTCCAATACCTGATCATCCTCTGGCTTTTCCAAATGACCACCCGCTAATATGCAAGCCTGGAAGGTAGGCCCATTTGGCTACAGGCAATGGAGAATATCATATGGGAAATGATGGGCAGGAATAGGCCAGGTGGTGATCAAGCCTGCCCCACACTCATGCGGCCTGGATAACCACGGCCCGACACATATGGTAGTATCGTGGTAACATTACTGACTAGTGCTTCAGAGATACAAGTTCAAACGCCGCCATGGCAGCTGGGAGATCTAAATTCAATCCATAAATTTGGAATTTTTTAAAAATCGCCTCATTAAAAATGATCACAAGGCTACCATTTCAGCACATCTGATTCGCTGATGCTCTTCAAGGAAGGAAATCTGGCATCCTTACCCGGTCTGGCCTACACGTCACTCCAGATCCACCACAAACATAACTGACCTCTGAAATGGTCCAGGAAGACACTTAGCTGTATCAAACCACTACAAAGGAAAACACTGTGGGTGTACCCACACCACATTAACTGCAGTGATTCAAGAACGCAGCTCACCACCACTTTCTCAAGGACAATTAGGGATGGAACGTTTTTTTTAATTGATTCATGGGATGTGGGCGTCACTGGCTAGGCCAGCATTTACTGCCCATCCGTAATCACCCTTGTTCAGGTGGCATTTAAGAGTCAACCGCATTGCTGTGGGTCTGGAGTCACATGTAGGCCCAAACCAGGTAAGGTAAAAGGACACTAGTGAACCAGATGGGTTTTTACAGCAATGGTTTCATGGTCATCATTAGACTTTTAATTCCAGATTTTTATTGAATTCAAATTTCACCATCTGCTGTGGTGGGATTCAGACCAGGGTCCCCAGAGTATCACCCTGGGTCTCTGGAACACTAGTCCAGTGACAATACCACTATGCCACCACCTCCCCCATACAGATGCTGGACTTGCCAGCGACGCCCACATCCCATGAACAAAATAAAAACTTCCTACGCCTCCCCAATCCACAGCCAGGCACTCCACTGGGACAGGCTAAAGAGCAGGAAACAAAAACACAGGCTCAATAACGGGGAAAAAAATATTGGAAAATCCATCTCCAACCCTACTGAGGGGATTGAAACCAGTCCAGGAGCTCACATTAACCTTGTGAATGTTATCTGTCAATCCTGTATCATTCAATCTCTGCCCCATTCAAGAATGCGTCCAATTTTCTTGTTAAGACAGGGTCAACAATCACCATACCAGTCAACAATGTATGGTAGAGGCTAGTTACTCTGGAAAAAGACTTTCCTTACATTGATCCCATTCCTGCTTCTGCGCAGTTGAACTGCCTGCCCCCTAGTCCTCTCTAACCTGTTAAACTAGGACTAAAACCCACCTGGTACACTAATGTCCTTTAGGGAAGGAAATCTGCCGTCCTTACCTGGTCTGGCCTACATGTGACTCCAGACCCACAGCAATGTGGTTGACTCTTTAAATACCCTTTGAACAAGGACAATTAGGGATGGGCAATAAATGCTGGCCTAGCCAGCGACACCCACATCCCACGAACGAATTTTTAAAAATGTAATCTAATGGTAGCCAAGCTCAATTCTTCAGCAGATGCACACACTTGTGTAACAGGAGTGACCAGGGCGTGATCAGGGGCTGGAAGCCTGGCTTATTTTAACCCCCAGCTTCCTAACCCACACTTCCACTGAGGCCAGTGAAACTTATGTTTGCACCATCATGGGATGTGGCCATTGCTGGCTGGGCCAGCATTTATTGCCCATCCTAAATTGCCCTTGAGAAGGTGGTGGTGAGCTGCCATCTTGAACCGCTGCAGTCCCTGTGGTGTAGGTACACCCACAGTGCTGTTAGGGAGGGAGTTCCAGGGTTTTGACCCAGTGACAGTGAAGGAACAGCCAATATATTTCCAAGTCAGGATGGTGTGTGGCTTGGGAGGGGAACTCCCAGATGGTGGTGTTCCCATGTGTCTGCTGCCCTTGTCCTCGGTAGCAGACTTGGGTTTGGAATGTGCTGCTCCCTTGTTATATTCTCATGTTATCACCGCCCCACTGACAGTACAGATTGACACTCAGACCAGGCAGGTCAGACCCGGTTTTGCAAGGGTGAAGTCTGCACGCTTGAAAGAGGGGAAACAGTTCATATTTTGGGTGTGGCCATTAATCAGAACAGGAATCATGGAGAAGGGAGAGGTCCTTTGTGGGGCTGAGTAAAACAAAGTGGGGAGGGGGCAACAAACATTTTAGAACCTTTGTATGCCCAGTAAAGACATGTCATATTCATAACTTTACACCTGGACTGGGCTCGTATGGAAGCTTCTGGAACTGTCTTTTATTTGTTTAAAAAGGACGTTTATATACTGTTAAGATAGCGGCCAAGGGCTCGGATGACAGTTGCTTATTCAACATAGACCAACAAGCTTCCGAAAAGCTCCAATTGAATCATTGTGGGTTGGGGTCTTCCCCCTCCACCCCCTCCCCCAACCTGGAATGGACATACCAAGGGAAATGTTATCCATGGGATTCGTACATTTGTTGGGCCAACTCCTAAAGACTATGGAGTTTCCAGACTGCCTAGCTCCATGTTTCCTACTGGACAGTAGGGAACATCGAAATTCAATGGCCACTATCAACTTCCCATTGTATCGCGTTGGCCTCCTGCATCCAAACTAGACTTGATGGGCCTCGGAGGTATTAACCCAGTGGTCATACGATCAAAGCTGGCTTCAGGGACTGCACCCTTATTAACCCAGTGGTCAGCCAGCTTGAGAACCTGACTCTGAAACTAGCTGCAAGTCATCAAGCCGCCAAAGTATTAAACCTGTTCCAGTTTCAACGTTCACCTGAGAACCAACCTCTTAGATATTCGACAATTTTAAAAATCCTCATTGCCTGCGGTGAACCCTTCACATTACAAGACCCTCACTTCAACTTTAAAGCACTGACTCCAATCAAGAAACCACAAGCCTGCCACATGGGAGACCGGAAATCATAAATCAGAGGCTGAATTAACTGTAATCAGTAAAAGTGCACTCTCTTTATCTGTATCCAATCTTTGTGTGTGTGTGTGCGGGCATGAGACAAAGTGTGTGATGTTGCGTTAGTTTGGGGTAAGTGTGTGAGAATAAATATCCTTCTTTGTTTTAAACTCACAAAATCTTGCTGCTGAATTGTTTGATTGAAATACACACTCCAAGGATAAGAAAAGACACACCTCTTTCCATACCGCCTGTGTTCAGTATGCCAAGTAAAAGAACAGATAATATTCTGCCCGTGACAACTTGTATTCCACCGCTCTGGAAGGGCCCTGACCAGAGGTGTTACCCCCTCCCCCTCTTCGTTTTCAGAGGCTGAGAGACCTGCCATGTACTTCCAGCATTTTCTCTCCTTATTCATATCCAAAATCTGCCCATTTGCGAACGTGGAAATAAACTGCATAAGTCCCTGTGAAAGTTGTTTCAGCAAAAAGACGTCATTTTTTCCTACATATAAACAGGCAGCTCAGCCAATGTTTCCAGTAAAACTGTCAAATGACTTGACTTCATTTATTTAAAACACCTGAACCTTTTAGGTTGGAGTTAACTTTGGCTTCACTTCTGATATTTGATCTATAAAAGGCTATAAAAGCAAGCCTCTGAACTTTACAAATTTGACTAATTTGTTAACTCTTAACAATGAAAACGGTACACTGAATGCAACTAAAGGAAACCAGCCCTGTTCTGTTCAAACAGGAAAGAAAGGCTTACATTTATATAGCACTTTTCACAAGTGCCCAATGTCTCAAAGCGCTTTATATACTTTAGTGTAGCCACTGTTGTAACATAGCAAACGCTGGGCACAGCCAGATCATAGAAGTAGCAATGTGATAATGACACCAGATAAACTGCTTTTGTGATGTTGATTAAGGGATAAATATTGGTCTGGACACCAGGAAGAACTCCCCTGCTATTGCCAAAGAACACGTGTTGTCAAAGCTTTTCGTCTTGCACTCATCAGGACAGTTCGCAAGAATACCAAACGGAAAGGGGGCAATTTAGACTGTCATAGCGACAACCTCGTGGATAGGGCTCGAGCCATTTGCTCACCATGCGAGCTCGATGCTGAAATAGGGGCATCCTGCAGGTGAAGCTAGCTGTTTCACGCTGCTACTTTGCAGCAGCAACACGAATGATATTCACCACGAACAGGATGCTGTCATCAAATCAAAAAGACCTTCTGCCTATCACACAAATGAGTAATGTGGTATATGGACTTCAGTGCCGGTGTGACGCTCGGTATGTAGGCCGTACATTCCAAAGGCTGGCGAATCGTATCAAACAGCATGTCCCTTCGGCTGTTCACAACAGGCAAGGCACAGACTGTACCTAACCACCCATGCTTGCAAAACTCAAACCATAGTGTCCAAGATTCTATGATTGGACAACATTTGCCAAACAATCCTGAGTGTGCCAAGAATTACACTGACAACCAATTTAAGATGATCAGTCAGGCTTGCTGTGTGGCTCACTTACACATGTTAGAAGCTACATATATTGAGGGACAGGACCTTGTCCTTTGCAAATAGAAAGAATATGTACACACTGCACCTTTTCAACTAAGCAAGACAGGTGACAGCCATTCTCTGGTTCATTCCCCAGGGCAATGCCTTGACCAATCAGAGTCAACCTGCCTGGTTTAAATTTAAACAAAGCTTGGAAGTTAACTGTCAGTCATCAGTTAACTGGTATATTCCCCATGGCAAAGCCTCTACCAGAGTCCACTTCCCAACCAATCAGCGCTCTCATGCAGTATAAATTGTTGTTCTTTTACTATTGGTATTCTTGCGAATTGTCCTGATGAATGCAAGTCAAAGAGCTTTGACAACTTGTGTCTTTTTTCAGAAATACTAGGTTCTGAGCTACCAAATGACTATCCCCTGCTGTTCTACAAAATAGTAACTGGGAACAGGCAGATGGGACCTCGGTTGAACAGCTCATCCGAAGGTCAGCACCTCTGGCACTGCAGCACTTTTTCAGCCAAGCAATGGAGTGTCAGGCTTGATTTTTGTGCTCAGGCCCTGAAATGGAACTTGGGATGGGGGAGACAGTGGTGTAGTTGTTACATCACTGGGCTAGTAATCCAGAGGCCCAGACTAATACTCTGGGGACACGGGCTCAAATCCCACCAAGGCAGCTGGCGGAGTTTAAATTCAATTAATAAATCTGGAATATAAAGCTAGTCTCAGTCATGGTGACCATGGAGCTATCATTGATTGTTGTAAAAACCCATCTGGTTCACTAATGGGAAGGAAGGAAACCTGCTCTCCTTACCTGGTCTGACCCACATCGAGGTGTACAAGATTATGAGGGGCATGGACAGGATGGGTAGGGAGCAGCTCTTCCCCTTAGTTGGAGGGTCAGTCACAAGGGGGCATAAGTTCAAGGTGAGGGGCAGGAGGTTTAGGGGGGAATGTGAAGAAAAGTTTTTTTACCCAGAGGGTGGTGACGGTCTGGAATGTGCTGCCTGGGAGGGTGGTGGAGGCGGGTTGCCTCACATCCTTTAAAAAGTACCTGGATGAGCACTTGGCATGTCATAACATTCAAGGCTATGGGCCAAGTGCTGGTAAATGGGGTTAGGTAGGTAGGTCAGGTGTTTCTCACGTGTCGGTGCAGACTCGATGGACCGAAGGGCCTCTTCTGCGCTGTGTGATTCTGTGATTCTGTGACATACGTGACTCCAGACTAGCATGGCTGACTCTAACTGCCCTCTGAAACAGGCTAGCAAGCCGTCCTGTTCAAGGGCAGTTAGGGATGGGCAACAAATGCTGCCAGCGATGCCCACATCCCATGAAAGAATAAAAAACCTTGTGAATCAGACATGAGAGTGCTACCAACGGAGCTACAGCTAATGAGAGGTGAGGAGTGGGGAGTGAACTGTGAGGAGAGTTCAGCCCCATCTTAATTTTTCCCCCTTCCTTTCTAATTGATGACGGGGCACAGGTCTAAGGGCTAGAAAGCGAGCCACCCATTTGGCCTCGTGTGTCGGTAGATTAATTGGACACAGCATTGATAATTATCATGCTCATTACAGGGCGACTTACGTCACTCATTATGAGTCCTAACTTCCTGCGGTGACTTTAATGGGAAATCAATGTGAAAATCTAGTGGAGTGATCTGGAGAAAACCTAGAAACTAAGTGGGAGCCCAGGGGTGGATGGTCACTTGTGTGAGTCAAACAGCACAGTGGTGTAAATCAAAGAGCAAGTTCTGGACTCCTGTCCGATCCCTTCCTTCCCTGGACTTGCCGGGCGTTTGGCACATTACTAACATTGTGAATGTGATGTTGTTTTCCGGGAGGATTTAACCCATTGGTTACTCAGTAGGAGGGTACAATGGTATACTGGGCAGTTAGCACTGACCGTGCATGTGCTGGGAGGCCAGTATCTAGGACAAGACTTCAATCAGCCTCCTTCTTCCCCAGCAGCAGACCATCAGGCCCAGCTTCTTTGTTGGGCCCGTGAGTCTGCTGTGGGGTAGGAGATAAAAGCAAAATACTGAGGGTGCTGGAAACCTGAAACAAAAACAAAAATTGCCAGAAAAACTCAGCAGGTCTGACAGCATCTGTGGAGAGGAAGACAGAGTTAACGTTTCGAGTCCGTATGACTCTTCATCAGAACTAAAGAGAAATAGAAATGTGGTGAAATATAAGGTGTTTAAGCAAGGGGGTGGGACAGGTGGAGCTGGATAGACGGCCAGTGATAGGTGGAGGCAAAGGAGAGATTGCCAAAGATGTCATGGGAGAGGTGGATTTAACTGTGGAAAAGTTGGGTGAGACTCACAGAAAACATCGCTTCCGAATTCCAGGTTAGAACAAGAAGCTCTCATTCTCTATTTGGGGATAATTCTCGAGCAGGGACTGCCCCTGTTCTTTAATAACACTGCCTGACAACTGCAATTCCTTTAAGCATTTCTCACAACCCAAGCTCCAGACATCTCTCAACAGGAAGCCAGCAACTGCAGAACACTGAACACAGCTGTGGTTTGTCACAGCCCTACATCTAATGAACATCCTCTTCAAAAACAGTTAAGTTCCTTCAGTTGCTCATTCCACCTTCACACTTCTGGCCCTACCTCAAATTGGCCCAGTCCCTTTTACCACCCCCCCACCCCCCCCCACACCTTAAGGGCACTTCTGGGGGATTGGTTAGCTCGGTTGGCTAGATGGCTAGCACGTGGTTCACAATAACAGCAACAGCACAGGTTCGATTCCTGTTCTGGCTAAGACAGACTTGGGACCTGCCTCCTCACCCTGACCCTGAGAGTGGAAGACCACTACTGACAAGAACGTGGCTCAGGGTGAAGCATCAACAGACACTGAGGACTTGCCTTTGGGCACAGCACGAATGAATGAAGGCTACTTCTACACAGTTGCGCTACTGGCAGAGAGTCACTACGCCAACAACAGCTTGTATCTATATACTATGTTAAGGGCTCTGTGACGTTCCAAGGAATTTTACAGGAAATTGAGACCTAGGCACATGAAGGGCAGAGTTTTACGGCCCTGTCACAGCGGGGCAGGGCCATAATACACAACAAGCCCTTCAAAGCTCCGTTGACTTCGGCGGGACTGTAAAATGCCACCGGTGTAAAATTACGCCCAAGGAGATATTAGGTCAGGTGACCAAAAGCTTGGTCAAACAGGTAGGTCTTAAGGGCTGACTTAAAGGAGGATAGAGAAATGGAGAGTTGGAGGAAGGGGACTCAAGATCTTATGGCTTTGGCAGCTAAAAATGCGGCCGTCAATGTCTCGTCTGAAAGACAGCACCTCCGCCAGTGCAGCACTCTTTTTCAGGACTGCACTGGAGTGCTGGTCTAAGGTCAGGTTGTGCTCAGGTCTCTGGAGAGGGACTTGAACCTACAGCCATGTGACTCAGAGTGCGCTACCAACTGAACCATGACTGACACTTGTGCATATACAGCCTTGACTATACTGAGTAAAGATTTTTAACTGTTATTTTTAAATTATTTTTCACATTGTGTGTTATGGAGGATTTCCGCAAGTTGTTTTCACACATCAAGGGGAGAGACACGTCACTGGGACACGTTTCACCATTGAAGCAAGTGTTTACTGTGAAACCTATGCTCAATTAAACACGGGTATGCAGTAGCTAAATGACTCATCCTCCCACTGCACAGCAGTTAATGAACAGTCCCTGATACCACAGTCTGTAAGGGGCACTAAGACAAGCAGACTAGGAGGGATTCAGTCTGTGCCCTCAGTATCAGTTAAGGGAGAATTACAATGAAGGTAAGTGTTGTCGGCCCATCTACCTCTCTCCTGTTTCCTACTGCGGGACCCTGGCCTGTGAAGGTGGGGTCAGGATCAGCCTGCGAAGTTTCCTGTGGGCAGACGGGAAGAGTGGATGGAGTGTCAAAGGGCAGCCGGCCACTCTGGATGAGGTGCTCTTCACCTTTGCGGTCAGTTGATTCCATTATTGAGCCATGCTCTGAAGAAAGAGCCATGGGCCCACAAGGGCCAGGGGCTGCTTGTCCCCCTTTCTTATAAAAGGAGAATCAAGGTAGTCTGTTTCCAAACCATTAGAGCCTATCCACCTTTCATTGAACACCTCATAATGACCATCACTATCTCGCAATTCCTTCCCCCCCCTCCAACCCCCGCCCCCGACTTTGTCCTTTGGGATAAATGGCAGCTCTCCCAGACATGCTTCATTCTCTTCTGTCAAAATCATTAATTCTATTTGAGTTATGGAACTGGGGACAAAGGCATACATGGAGCCCGCCAACACATACATACAATGCCCAATGCACTCACACACATCCCCACTCACTCCTGATCATTTTGCAAATGAGTCTGTGTTCCCGTAGGTCATTGGCGCTTTACGAGAAATCTTCTTCAAAACAAAATTCAACCAACTCGATTGTCATCATGACAGTGTTTGTGGGTTCCTCAGAACAATATCACATGTGACCACAGATGCAATATAAAGCAAACAGCATCAAAAGCCTGGCAATGTCACCTAGATGGCAGGATGTCTATGGAAAGGAAATGGTTTGAGGTAAATTGCTGCAATTAATCCTTTCTCCTCATGCTATGGAAGGCACGTCCAAGGTTAACATTTACCATTAAGTCAATCCAACATGCTCTGATTTATATCCCTTCCTTTTCTCCTTAAGGAATTGGTTGATACTGGGACATGGTTCTTGGTGACAACGGTACCTCTGGCTACCAACGCAGGTGTCCATTCCTCATCACAGAGACTACTTTCTTCCGCCACCATAATATCACCTGTCTCTACCCCTGCCTCAGCTCATCTGCTGCGGAAACCCTTATCCTTGCTTTTGCTGCCTCCAGGCTCAGCGATTCCAACACTTTCTTGGCGTGTGTCCCATCTTCCAACCTCCAAACGATGAAGCTCACCCAAAATCTGCTGCCCCCGATCCTAACCCGTTCCCCCTGCTCCCTGGCCTACATTGCCTCTTCTTCCAGCAATGTCTCATTTTCATCCTCATGTTCAAATCCCTCCATGGCCTACCCATCTCTGTAACCTCCTCCAGCCCTTCGACCCTCCAAAATCCCTGCATTCTTCCAATCCTGATTCCTTATTAGTCCCTTATGTTGTTCACCCTACACTGGTAGCTGGGCCTTCAGCCACCTAAGCCTTAAGGTCTTGAATTCACTTCCTAAACCATTTCCACCTCTCCCGCTTCCTTAAAAATATCCCTTAAAATCTACCCCTATATCCAAACACTTAGTCACCTGTTCTAATATCACCTTTGGCTGGGCATCAATTTGTGTTTGATTATATTCCTGCGAAGCATCTTGAGGCATTTTACGATGCCTAAGGCGCTATATAAATGCAAGCTGTGTGAACCAAGATCATAGATGTTAGTCAGCAAGCTATTTCATGCTAGGCTGTCACAACTCAACCTCAACCTGTTCTCACCCACCAAATCTGCATGGCAGCATTTAGTAAGGATCAGGAGTGGGAACTCTGCCTGATTTTTCCACAAGCCACTGCCCATTCCATGCCAAGAGCACCAAGTGCCACCGATCTACCCTGGGCTAACTCAGCATACACTGGGGAACTGGACCTAAGACTTCCAGTCAGCCCCACGCTGCGCTCGAGATGCCTAAATGTTTACAGCTGGTCACCGGGGTACCTGTGTCAAAATAGAGTTTGTGATTCATATGAATGCACAATGAGGGTCCCTTATAAACAGACAAGAAGAGGCCTCCATACACAAAAATGAGAGACTATACAAGTTCCCTCATCCTATATTCCTCCATGTCCTCTCCCAGCTTCCTCCACTGGTCTAAGTCAAAGTTTGATTCATTAGCTATCTTGTTCTTTCTTTATAATTGTCTCTCTCCTCTACAAATGCTCCTTGTTTGCCCCTCTTTTCTCTCTCTCTGTCTCTTAGTGATATGTCTCTTCTGCTCCTCGCTCTCTTTCTGCCGGCTGTGCTTCTTTAAGAGAATTCCATCACTTTGAAGATCCCACAGCAAAAGACTTTTCTGCTCTGTACAAATGATAGCAGGAGACACCTGCCTGAGTGGGGTGGGGGCTGGGGTGGTTTTTGGGGGGGGGGGGCGGTGTTGTGGGGGTGGGCACTCAAAATGACATGGTCAGTGAGACAGAATGCTTCAGTTGGGGCTGCTAATTGATAGATCCATATAGTGACGCCACATGAACCATCTGGAAAGGAAGTGGCTAATTCTGCCGCCAATCACGCCTGGAGAGAGCACTGAAATTTTTGCTGCAGAAAATTGCCCTGCGTTTATCAGGAAAAGTTGCTGCAGGTCCCGTCGTGAGTTGCGTTTGCTGTGGACTCCTTTTAAGTAGACTCTGTTTGCTGTAAAATACACTGGGTGCCACTCAGTCCCACCCCGTCTTCAACAGGTCGGAAACAGTGGACAATCGGATCTTTGATTGGGCGAAATCTACTAATCAGGGAAGCAACCTTCAGTCCCCCTCCATGCCCAGGAACTTCCATCAACTTAAAAGTGCTATTCACTGCAGCAGCAAGCACACTTCATTGGTGCTTTGGGATGCCCTGAGACCGTGAAAGGGGCGATATAAATGCACGCTCTTATTTTCTTTTCTTTCAGCTCGTGGGCTGTTATGGCCTCCAAGCCAACTTTTGACATCAGGAGCTACACCACAAGAAAGCTACTTCTCGCTCGCTTAAAATAAAACCGTTCGCAAAAACTGAACAATGTTCTTAACAGTAAAACGAAGCAGGGTAATGGAGTAGTCATTACAAATGATGTTGTTGCCGTGAAGCAGTTGCTGCATTTCAGCAATGCACAATCTGCAGTATAACTGTGGCCAATCCATATTATACAATAAACAGGTATTCTTTCACGCACTTGCAACCTTAGGTAATCTGTGCATGCATGTCCCTTCCAAATTTGAGAACCTGAATATAATCCATCTAAAGTATAAGTCTCCTAATGCAGTGCACACATCCTGTAAGAGTCATACTTACTTCCTATAACACCCATGACACGCTTTGCTGATAGCATTCTATTGTTGCACAGCAGCATGGTCCTCAGGCTCAACAACAAACATGCCAGAAATCTGAGAATTAATATTTAAAACATTGGCTAAATGCAATATAATAAAATGACAACTGGTTGCAATTGCCTGATGTTTAACACTGTCCTAACGAACTCCCGTGGTAACTGTGACCATTTAAAAACACTTGCTTTAATCACAATTCCCAGAAATGTCTCAAAGCGCCTCACATTTGGTCAATTACTTTGAAATCCAGCGGCCTCGGTTATGTAGGCAAGTGTGACAGCCATTTTGCACATTACATAATCCCACAAAGAGAAATGAGTTGAATCTATTTTTAATCTGTTCATCTATTTTTTTTTTTAGCAGTTATAGTTAAGGGAGAAGTGCATCTCAGGACACCAAGAGAACTCCCTGCTCTTCACTGAAAAGTGCCATGTGTTACAATCCCAATGATCGACGGGAATTGTGGAAGGGCAAGTGTTCATGTTTTAAGACTTTTACTGTATCAAACAACTAAAATCAACATACATCAGGCATTACTTCGCAGGCAACTACCACACCAAACTACCGAAAAACTACCATGTTAACTAATTAATGTAATCGAAGTGCATCTTACAACTCCCTGTCCCTGTGTGCCACACTTCTGACAGGTGTGTAGCATTACAAGGATATGTTCAAAGCTCCTCTCGGCTTTCCAACAGGCTCACTTCTCCCTGCTGTGCTAGGCTGAAACTTCCAGTGTCCTTCAAAAGCCCAGCTTGATTGTTCCAGAACCAACTTTTACCCATAAGGCCCACCTCAGCGACTCCTTATTCCTTAAATCTCCGAAAGTCTCATAAGTTTCGTCCCCTTCCTTTCTAACAGAACACAAACCCTCACAAAGCAGAAGCTTCTTTTCTCTTCACAAAGCAGTATCTGCCTTCTCTCTCTCTCTCTCTCCCCCTGTATCTCCAAAAATCAGCTCTCTTTGTCTGTGATTTATTGTGTCAAGATATAAAAACTGTCATTTGATTGCAATAAATTTCTGTTTGAGCATCTTTTCCCATGCCCAGCAGATCACATGGGCCTGTCTCCGAGTGAGGGTGTTTACCGTGAATTCTCAATTTTACCTTAAGTTCTGTAACAACCATAAGTCAGCTCAGCAGTAGAAATCTCATCTCTGATTCAGAAGATTATGGGTTCAAGTCTCACTCGAGGGACTTGAACACATAACCTAGCCTGACATCCCCAGTGCAGTACTGAAGGAGTGCTGAGCTGTCGAGGTGCTGTCTTTCGGATGAGACCAAGGCCCCCACCTGTCCTCCCGGGGGCAATATTTTGAAGAGCAAACGTGTTCCCCACTGTGCCCCCAAATCCCACACAATGTTCTTGCTGATATTTATTCCTCACCTAAACTCCTAAAGCAGATTATCCAATCATTAATCTTAAAGCTATTTGTGGGAGCTTGCTGTGCGCTGGTTGGCTGCCACGTCGCTAATGTTACAACAGCGACTACAGTTGGAAAGTACATATATGGTATCTGCCCTAATGACTCCACTTTCCACGTCAAGGCATCTAAAATGTTCTTCTTTCTCCTCAGCTATGGTGGACAAGGAGCTTGGGGACATCCAGTCATCTGTTTGGCCTTCACTCCCGCTCCCTCCCCCTTGTCTCGCAACAGCAATTAGAGAACCGTCTCTCATCTCCCAGCCCCACCATCTGCCAGACCATTTTCACATGAATCCCATCACCAGGCATACCTTCCGCTCCCCTTCTCACTTTCTGTAGGGGTTGTTTCATGACAGAATTCCTGATCTTGGATCCCAACCAGTTCTCTTTTCCCCTTCCCGTTTTTATTGTCCAGTTCTTTGGTGGTCTCACCCCTCTGCCTGTTCATAGTTCTGAGGAAAAGTCTACACCCCAAACATTAACCCTTTCCTTTTACAGATGCTAAGTGACCTTCTGTGAGCTCCCAGTGCTCTCTGATGCTCCTCCAATTTCCAACGCTTGTTGTTGCTTTCTTTCATTAGCCTGGACCATCAATCCAGATCAGGGATACAGATAGAAAGAAGAACTTGTGTTGATTTAGCACCATTCACAACCCCACCTCTGAATCAGAAGGTTGTGGGTTCAAATCCCAAGAGAGACTTGAGGACATAATCTAGGCTGACACTCCAATGCAGCGCTGAGGGAGTACTGCCCTGTAGGAGGAGCCGCCTTTCAGTTTGTTTAATTTAATTTGTTCATGGGATGTGAGCATCACTGGCAAGGCCAGCATTTATTACCCATCCCTAACTGCCCTGTTAAACCAAAGCCCTGGCTGCCTTCCCAGGTGGACATAAATGATCCTTGGAGAACTATTCTAAGAAGGGGAGGTCTTTGGGAAATATTTATCCTTCAATCAACACTTAAAAACAAAATTACTTGGTCATTTATCTCGTTGTTTGTGGGACTTGCCAACCAATCAGCACCCTTTCCTCCTATAGAATAAATTGTTGTGATTGTTTGAAATTTGGCATTCTTGCATTTGTCCTGATGAGTGCAAGACAAAAAGCTTCGGCAACAATAAAATATGCATTTACGAATACACAAATTTACAAATGAATCCAAATTACATTTAAATCTCTACCATTAAAAAGGGGTGACTGACCTGCTGACCCATATCTCACTGGACACCAAGGGCATTGATCGGTTCGGAGCATGTGTCCAGAGTTTGACTTTTCCCAAGTCAAGAATGTTGAGGGGCTGGGAATTGTATAGAACCCCTTCGGGCTGTATGACTCACACTGAATGTATGCAGTGAATATTCCATTTATCACAGTTATGTTGAAACACCTCAGAGTGCAACATGATCTGTGTAGATAACTTAAATACCATTGCACTTTCTGTAACGATCATTTCGAAGTGTTTGTAATGCTCCTTTTATTGTCTTGAAGCACCTCAGGATGCAACACGATCTAGGTAGAAAACTTGAATATTATTGCACTGCGATAGCTGTTTTGAAATGTTTTGTAATGTTCTTTTTTTGAATAAAGTATATTTTTGCAACAAAAAGAAAAGGAATGTCAACTTGGCTCAGTTAGTCATACAGTTGGGTCCTGGGTAAGTAAGTTGCGGGTTCAAATTCCACTATGAATTTGAATACCTAACCTGGGCTGATACTTCAGTGGGGTACATGGTCAAGTGCCGTCTTTCAAAGCAGACTTCACTGTCACCTTTCCTAAATTAAAACAGTGAATGCACTTCAAAAAAGTACTTCATTGGCTGTAAAACATTTTGGGACATGCTGTGGATGTGAAAGGTGCTATATAAACACCAGTTCTTTTGTTCTTCCTGCCTTTCCAATTTAAGATGACCAAAGGTTTGCACATAAGCTGCCTAGATTTTGTACTCGAGCCAGGGAAGGTTGGGCCATCGACCTTGATTCACAGGCGGGAGCGAGCTACTAACTACATGGACAAAATATGAACAATATAGTTGTGAATCCAATATCTAAAAGATTTAGGATTTAAAGGCACACTTGACGACTGTTCATGTCTGGTGCAGAGGTCACGCTCACCACCCATCCACATTGACAATTGCGTTCACGTCACCTTCAAATCTCCAGTATGGGTGGAAACCTTGACTCCCTGATACATGTCACCAAGAGGCAAAGCCTGGTGGCATAGTCATCACATCATCCCTTCAAAGTTTACAAATTAATGCAAAATGCAATTAAATCTCTACCATTAAGAAGGGGTGACTGGCCCCTTGACCTATATCTCACTGGACACCAAGGGCATTGGTCGGTTCGGAGCACAAGCCCCAGAGTTTGACTTTTCCCAAGTTGTGAACGTCAGCCTGGCTCAGTTGGTTGTACGTGTGGGTCCTGAGTCAGTAAGTTGTGGGTTCAAGCCCCACTATGAACTTGAACTTCAGTTAAGTACTTAGGGAGTGCTGCATTGTCAGCGGTGCTGTCTTTCAAGCGACATAAAATTATATATAACCTGTTGCCGAAGCTTTTGGTCTTGCACTCATCAAGAATGCCAAATTTCAAACAATCACAATTTATACTACAGGAGAAAAGGGTGCTGATTGGTTGGCAAGTCGACTCTGATTGGCTGAGGCATTGCCATGGAGAAAGCAACGGGACAATAAAAGCTCCCCGGAGCTCCTGGGTAATGCAAGAAAGGTGCAAGGCTTGAACATGCTCCTTTTGTTTACAGCGAACAGCAACCTGCATTGAACATATGTGACTTCTAGTTAAGCGTAAATGAGCCACATTATGAGCTCAACTGATGATCTTAAATTGGTTGTTAGCATAGCTATTAGCACACTCAGGATTGTTCAGCAAGTGCTGCCCAATTGCAGAATCACATTGAACTGTGGATGTTTTGTTTTGAGTTTTGCAAGCGTGGGCTGGTTGAGCATGATTTAGTATAGAGCACTCCTGGTCCTATTACTTACGTTCTTCGTGGTTGGGTAAATGTCATAATAAGATTACATGGTGAAGAGCAGGGAAACAGGATTCAAGTAGGTTGTTCAAGTTGAGGAAACAGCAAGGCCCTCCTTCTATACTGTATGTGTGATCAGTTTGATGGTGATGGGGCGGTGAAGAAAGAATGTTAGTCTAGACATCTGGGAACATCTGTAGCATCACAAGGTCCTTTATGCCCACCTGAACAAGCAGATGAGGCCTTGGTTTAATGTCTCCTTAAGATCATAAGAAATGGGAGCAGGATTAGGCCATTTGGCCCATTGAGCCTACACAACCATTCGATAAGATCATGGCCGATCTCATTGTGGCCTTAACTCCATTTTCCTGCCTGTCCCCCCATAACCCTTGACTCCCTTGTCAATCAAGGCTGAGTTAGGTAGATTTTTTAATATATTCAATGAGTCAGCTTCCACTACTTTCAGTGAGGGGAATCCCAAAGATTAATAACACTCAGAGAAGAAATTCTTCCTCATCTCCATCTTAAATGGAAGACCATTATTCTGAAGCTGTGCCCCCTTGTGCTTTATTCCCCCACAAGGGGGAACATCCTCTCAGCATCTATAGTGTGAAGCCCCCTCAGAATCTTCATATGTTACAATAACATCATCTGCTCATCCTTTCCTCATAAGGCAACTCCTTCACCCCATGAATCAACCTAGTCAACCCTCTCTGAACTGCCTTCAATGAAAGTATATCCCTCATTAAGTAAGGAGGCCAAAACAGTATGCAATACTCTACTCTAGGTGTCGTCTCACCAACGCCCCTTGGATGGTTGTGACTTCCCTACTTTCATACTCCATCTCCCTTGCACTCCATTTGCCTTCCTAATTACTTGCCAAAGCTGCATACTAACCTGTTATGATTCATGTACAGGGAATTGTGCAACACTGAACCGTACCGGACAAGAAGATTAGACATCACTTTCAATTCCCTGACCTCATCCACAACAGCATTTGGGACACCACAAGTGACACTGGGGTAAGGAAGATAAAATTCAGCAAGATTAATGCTTGTGGTCGACATTGGTGTCTTCTGGCAGAAAGGAAGAGGGGGTAGAAAGCCATGATTCTGGAGCCCTTGGAGGTTGCAGAGGAGATGTATTGGAGTGATGCCAAGTAACGAGGGACATCAGTCATAGAGAGACACTAGGGAAGCTGGGATTGTTCTCCTTACAGCAGAGGTGATTCAGGGGAGATTTGATAGAGGTCTTCAAAATTATGAAGGGTTTAGATCGAGTAAATAAGGAGAAACCTTTTCCATTGGCAGGAGGGTCGGCAAACGAACCAGAGGCAAGATGAAGCATTTTCTAAGTGCAGCACACTGTTATGACCTGGAATACACTGCCTGAAAGGGCTGTGGAAGCAGATTGAATCACAACATTGAAAAAGGAAGCAGGTAAACGCTTGAAATGGGAAAATGTCTAAAGCAATGGGGAGCGAACAGGGGAGTGGGACTAATTGGATGATTCTTTCAAAGAGCTAGCACAGGCAAGGTGGGCTGAATGGCCTCGCTCTGTACTATGTGATTCCATGGTGTCAAACAGATGAAGGTCGCATTGTTGTACCAAGCTTGGTGAACAGAAATTTATGACACTGCAGATTCATGTTGGAGTGACTTCACCGCTTACACCATTTCCACATAGGATATCCCAGTCACACAGCTTGTAAATTTTGCAGGATGCCAAATACAGGCTCATGTTTGCCTTTGAGAACAGCTGCGAGGCCTTGTACTTGTTGCCATCATCACATGGAATCAAATCTTTTTCCAGCATCTTTTTAATTCGCAATGTGGTGCCCAAAATAGCACAATGCAAGAGAGGTTTTTAATTCCCTCATTTACTGGTCAATTTTCTCTCCATCCTCCTGAAGGCATTAACACTTGTCTGGGCTTCATTTATTCTTTCATAGGATGCGGGCGTCACTGGTGAGGTCACCACTGATTGCCCATCCCTAATTGCCCTTGAGAAGGTGGTGGTGAGCTGCCTTCTTGAGCCGCTGCAGTCCATGTGGTGTAGGTACACCCACAGTGCTGTTAGGGAGGGAGTGCCAGGATTTTGACCCAGCGACAGTGAAGGAACGGAAATATATTCCCAAATCAGGATTGTGATTGGCTCGGAGGGCAACTTGCAGAATGGCGTTCCCATTCATCCGCTGCCCCGGTCTTTCTAGGTGGTAGAGGTCACAGATTTGGAAGGTATCGAAGGAGCCCTGGTGAGTTGCTGTAGTGTTGACGGTACACACTGCTGCCACTGTGTGTCAGTGTTAGGGCAGGTGAATGTTTAAAGTGGGTTATAGGGTGCCAAGCAAGTGGGTTGCTTTGTCCTGGATGGTGTTAAGCTTCTTGAGTGTTGTTGGAGCTGCACTCATCCAGGCAAGTGGGGAGTATTCCATCACACTCCTGACTTGTGCCTTGTAGATAGTGGACAGGCTTTGGGGAGTCAGGAGGTGAGTTACTCACTGCAGAATTCCTAGCCTCTGACCTACTCTTGTAGCCCAGTATTTATATGGCTAGTCCAGTTCAGCTTCTGGTCAATGTCATCCCCCAGGATGTTGCTGCATTTGAAGGGCTCCTTCAGATCTGAGGAGTTGCGAATGGTGCTGAACATTGTGCAATCATCAGTGAACATCCCCACTTCTGACCTTATGATGGAAGGAAGGTCATTGATGAAGCAGCTGAAGATGGTTGGGCTGAGGACACTACCCTGAGGAACTCCTACAGTGATGTCCTAGAGCTGAGATGTTTGACCTCAGACAACCACAACTATCTTCCTTTGTGCTAGGTATGACTCCAACTAGTGGGGAGTTTTCCCCCAATTCCCGTTGACTCAGTTTTGCTAGGGCTCCTTGATGCCACAGTTGGTTAAATGCGGACTTGGGCAGATCAAGGGCAGTCACTCTCATCTTACCTCACCTCTGGAGCTCAGCTCTTTTGTCCATGTTTGGACCAAGGTGTAATGAAGTCAGGAGCTGAATAGCCCTGGCGGAACCCAAACTGAACATCAGTGAGCAGGTTACTGCTGTATAAGTACTGCTTAATAGCACTGTTGATGACCCCTTCCATCACTTTGCTGATGATCAAGAGTAGACTGATGGGGCGGTAATTTGTCCTGTTTTTTGTGGACAGGACATACCTGGGCAATTTTCTGCATTGTCAGGTAGATGCCAGTGTTGTAGCTGTACTGGAACAGCTTGGCTAGGGATGCGATAAGTTCTGGAGCACAAGTCTTCAGTACTATTGCCAGAATATTGTCAGGGCCCATAGCCTTTGCAGTGTCCAGAATGCAGTATTCAGCCGGTCCTTGATATCACTTGGAGTGAGTCGAATTGGCTGAAGGCTGGCATCTGTGATGCTGGGGACCTCTGGAGGAGGCCAAGATGGATCATCCACTCATTACTTCTGGCAAATGCTTCAACCTTGTATTTTGCACTGATTTGCTGGGCTTCTCCATCATTGTGAAAGGGAATATTTATGGAGCTTCCTGCTCCTTCACTTAGTGGCTGTGGTGAGATTTGAACCCATGACCCCAGAGCAATAGCCTGGATTGCTAGTGTAGTGAAAATACCACTGTGCCATGTGGGGCTGCATTATCACAAGACATCTAGGCTTCCTGCACCCCTAGATGTTTCTTGGGAGGGATGGCATACAAAATCTGACACTGAATCTCATAAGTCGATGTTAGAATAGGTGACCAAAAGTTTAGTCAAAGAGAAAACAAAAATAAAAATACCTGGAAAAACTCAGCAGGTCTGGCAGCATCTGCGGAGAGGAACACAGTTAATGTTTCGAGTCCGTATGACTCTTCAACAGAACTAAGTAAAAATAGAAAAGAGGTGAAATATAAGCTGGTTTAAGGGGGGGTAGAGCTGGATAGAGGGCCAGTGATAGGTGGAGATAGCCAAAAGATGTCATAGACAAAAGGACAAAGAGGTGTTGAAGGTGGTGATATTATCTAAGGAATGTGCTAATTAAGGGTAGAAAGCAGGACAAGCAAGGTACAGATAGCCCTAGTGGGGGTGGGGTGGGGTGAAGGGAAGGGATTGAAATAGGTTAAAAGGTAGAGATAAAACAATGGATGGAAATACATTTAAAAATAATGGAAATAGGTGGGAAAAGAAAAATCTATATAAATTATTGGAAAAAAAGAGGGGGATCGGAAAGGGGGTGGGGATGGAAGGGATAGTTCATGATCTAAAATTGTTGAACTCAATATTCAGTCCGGAAGGCTGTAAAGTGCCTAGTCGGAAGATGAGGTGCTGTTCCTCCAGTTTGCATTGAGCTTCACTGGAACAATGCAGCGGGCCAAGGACGGACATGTGGGCATGAGAGCAGGGTGGTGTGTTGAAATGGCAAGCGACAGGGAGGTCTGGGTCATGCTTGCGGACAGACCGCAGGTGTTCTGCAAAGCGGTCACCCAGTCTGCGTTTGGTCTCTCCAATGTAGAGGAAACCGCATTGGGAGCAACGAATGCAGTAGACGAAATTGAGGGAAGTGCAAGTGAATTGCTGCTTCAAAGAGTGCTTTAGTCAAAGAGGTTGGTTTTAAGGAGCATCGGAAAAAGAGGGGAGAGAATCAGAGCAGTTTGAGGAGGAAATTCCAGAGATTAAGTCCTAGACAACTGAAGATACAGCTGCCAATGTTGGGGTGGAGGGAAGCGGAATGCACAAAAGGTCAGGGTTCAGGAAGGTTATAACACAGTGGATTTTCTAGTCTCCTATATATAGCTCAGCTTCTCACCGATTTAATTAGCTCCACTATCGAGAAAGCTAATAATTATTTCCAAACACAAAAGGCATGGAATAAATAGCCTACACCCAGCAGAGTCAACCTTGGATTAGTATTTGCACAGCCCATGTGTTACAGAAATCTAAACTTAATAACCTGTGGCTGTGGTCTGAATTTTTTTCCCAAATAGATCAGTAAGGTAGAATGACATGAAACGGTGTCAGATTGTCATCAACTGGCTAAACTTCCTCCAGAAAGAATGTTCGGTTATCTGCTAATGATCCATAGAATGGTGTCAGTACACACCGTCTCCCTAGACCTCTCTGCTTCCTTCTCTCTCTTTCCTCCTTTAAGATGGTCCTTAAAACCTATCTTTTTGAACAAGCCTTTGGCCATCTGCCCTAATATCTCCTTATTTTTTTCATGTTATTTGATGGGATGTGGGCGTCGCTGGCAAGGCCAGTATTTGTTGCCCACCCCTAACTGCCTTTGAAATGAGAGACTCTCTAGGCCATTTCAGAGGGTAGTTAAGAGTCAGCTACGTTGCTGTGGGTCTGGAGTCACATGTGGGCCAGACCAGGTAAGGATGGCAGATTTCCTTCCCTAAAGGGGCATGAGTGAACCAGATGGGTTTTAACAACAATCAGTGATAGTTGTCATGGTCACCATCACTGAGATCAGTTTTCAATTCCAGATTTATTTATTGAATTTAAGTTCCACCAGCTTCCATGGCGGGATTCGAACCCATGTCCCCACAGCAATAGCCTGGGCCTCTGGATTACTAGTCCAGAGACATTATCACTACACCACCCTTGTGTGGCGCAGCGGCACATTGATTTTTATAATGCCCCTGTGAAGTGCCTTGGGCTGTTTGATTATGTGTAAGGAGCTATGTAAACACAGGTTGTAAAATTAGCACATTGCAGGTTGATCATTGTGAAGGGTGTCATACAGGGAGAACCCAGAAGGGGGAGCTAGCATGGAAAAAGAAACAAAAATGATGTTAGCGGAAGGTTGGTAAGGGGTTGGTAAGGAGCATTGGGAGCTTTTAAATAAAGACCAAGGGTATTAAAAATAAAGGATAGGGGCTCTTTTAGCATTTACATCCAGACAAAACCCCCAGTTGAAGATGACCAGGGAGGACTGACTAACGCCCAAGGATGACCAGGGAGGACTGACTAACGCCCAAGGCCTTACAGTTAGGCCTTGTGTATTTAGGATGGTCTCCTGTGCAATTTACAATCAATCAGTCTCCTTAGTTCTCAATACGATGCTGAAATAACAGCTCAAGCGTAACCTGCACACTGGGACTGTTCTGCTTGGAGCAAAGGAGGTTGAGGTGAGATTTGATAGAGATCATGTCAAGTTTGGATAAGGTAGACAAAGGAAAGCAGTTCCCATTAGCTGATGGTACAAGGTCTAGAGGACACAGATTTAAGGTTTTGGGTACGAGGGGGATATAAGGGAGAACCTTTGTCATTTTTGTACACAGTGAGTACACCTGGAACGAGGTTGCTGACAGCAGAGAAGGTTAATGGGTTCAGCCTATCTTACACCCTCCGTGATGAGATGACATGTGACCCTGTGCCCAGCTGTGGGATCCACCCAAAGCCCCTGCTTATGAAGAAAATGGATCTCTCCCACCACCATCCTTAGTCAATCAGGATTTGGTCGACCGTTAGTTCAATCGGACAGAAAGCTCAGGCTGCACAAGGTTGAATTTTCCATTTCCTCGCCCCAACCAACGATCAGTCAGTCTCGCTGGTGGTTTATCTGATTTACAATTTGAGATCTTGCTGTGCACATTTCAAAGTGTTTTGTCAATTAGAGCTCTCTCTCTAAACTGTAAACGGTCTCATCTGGATAAAAGAAGAGGCTTCTGGAACCTTCCAAATTAAGCAGTACATGTGCACAGGTTTTGCCACATGTAGACTAATGGTTTGGAGACAGAGTTGCCAGCACTCTGGTTAAGATTTCCTGAATCTCCTGGTTTGGAGCTGAAATGTCTGAGAAAGCGAGATACTAATGGAAATTCCAGTTCCACCCAAAACCCCTTCCCACAGGGAGTGGGCAACTCATGTCAGGGTATGGCTCCCCAATAGCCTTTCTGCCTATCTGAGCCTACAGAGACCAAGGCTATCTGACCCTAGGGAACCTCACTCAAATATGGACTCTGTCCTCACCCACTCGCTTCCTCAACTTCAACACACACTTTTTTATTGGGACCAACAGAGAGCAATTTTACATACCAGACAACACCGTGGCAACAGGAGTAGAATACTCAAACCTGGAAGGAGGGCACAGCAAGCGATGGAGTGATTGCTCATCTGTCAGAATGGCCAACACCGCTATTGTCCTTTATATCCCCCACATCAATTCACCCCAAGCAGCTCCGTGCTCCTGCACACTCTTACCGTCCGGCTTACAAAGACAAATAAAAAAAGAACCTCTAGGTTCAGGGGTCTGAACGCAAACTGGGAGACGGCTTTGCGGAGAAACATCTCCATTCAGTTCGCCAGCATGACCCTGAGCTTCCAGCCACCTTAATTCTCCACCTTGCTCCCACTGACCCCTCTGCCCTCGGCCTCCTGCAGTGCTCCAATGAACAAGACCCTTAGCTGGGCACTGTACAGCCTTCGGGACTGAATATTGATTTCAACAATTTTAGATCATTATCTCTACCTCCATTTTGTTTTCTGGGTTTGTTTTTTTTGCCGGCTTGTCTTTTTCTCTCCTTCCTCTCTTATATCCTTTACTTTGAGGCCAGACAGCGGCGATCCTGCCGTCCACACCTTTTTTTCAAATGTATTCTTTCATGGGGCGTGGGCATCGTTGGCAAGGCCAGCATTTGTTGTCCATCCCCAAATTGCCCTTGAGCCGAGTGGCTTTCTAAGCCATTTCAAAGTTAAGAGTTAGCCCACGTTGCTGTGGGTCTGGAGTCACACGTAGGCCAGGCCAGGCCAGGTAAGGTCCTCCAGTCCTTGATAGTTGTCATGGTCACCATTACTAAGAACTGCCTTTCAATTCCAGATTTATTAATTGAATTTAAGTTCCAACAGCTGCTGTGGTGGGATTTGAACCCATGTCCCCAGAGCATTAGCCTGGGCCTCTGGATTACTAGTCCAGTAACATTATCACACCTTCCCCTATAGGTATCTAGGCTCATCCTTTGTTCCTATAGTTGTCCCATTGGCTCTCCCTTTGGCCTCATCATTTACCCTTTCCTGGCCCCCGCCCCATCACCTGCCTTCTATTTTGTTCTTTTCCCCCACCCCACCCCACTCTCCCCCACCACCCCGACCTTTTCCACTTGTTATTACATCTCTATCTTTTCATCAGTTCTGATGAAAGGTCACCGAGCTGAAACGCTTTCGCTGCTTCTCTCCCCACAGATACTGCCAGACCTCCTGAGTATTTTCAGAATCCACAGTATTTTGCTTCTGTACCAAAAAGGAACCACTGGGGTTTTAGCACCATCGTGTCTTGTTGCAATACTCAGTGACACCCGGGCTGACTTCCTGGGAGTCTGTCACCGCCCCCCCACAAGGCCTCATGCCCCAAAATAATGGGAGTGGATGTCCAGCTCATCACTGGGTGGCAATGCTACTTTAAAGATGCAAAGGGAAGTTAATGAAGATGTAGTAAGAGTGCCTTTGAAGCAAACAGCCTCTCCTATTGAGGTTGCAACTGAAGTTCCCCATTATGGCTTGTGGAGCAATTCCATTGGCTACAGAAGTGCAACATCTGCAATTTAGTGTTATCTGAAGAATGAACTCACAATTCCTAACAGGAATGTTAAGACTACAAAAAAAAAAGTTGTCAAATTTGCTACAGACATTACTGTTACCGGGTAACGCACAGACATGTTTGGGATGGGCAGGTTTGTGCATCTCTTTGTTTGTATTTTATAACTGCATTCTTTTATTGGCTCCGTGGGCAGCACTCTTACCTCCGAATCAGAAGGTAGTGGGTTCAAGTCCCCACACCCCCCCACTTCCTCCATTTTGAAGACAACCAGGGACGTTCTCCCCGATGTCCTGATTAATATTTTATCCTTCAACCAATATCACGAAAACAGGTGATCCGGTCATATCGCGTTGCCATTCATGGGATCTTGCTGTGCAACACGCACTGGCCGCCACGCTTCCCACATTACAGCGGTGACCACGCTTCAAAAGCGCTTCACCGGCAGGGGAAGCACTTTGGGGCAGCCCGAGGTTGTGGCGGGCGCTACACGAATGCAAGTTTTCCCACAACACCGTCACGGCTATGTTTACGGCTGATGGTGGAATGGCGTTAAATGCAAGTGCCTCATTCCCTAGTGCGTTAGTTACCGCGTATTTTATATGCCAGCGTCCTGATCCAAGCCAATCGAACGGCTGCGTAGATTACGACCTGGAAATGTGCATCCACGCGCCATCCTGCTTTACACTGGCTGCGACACACGCCCTGGAAATCTCGGGACCTTCTTCACCTGGATGCGGTGGGTTGTCCCCAGCTCCCCCCCGTTTCTAGAGTCCGCCCCTAGTCTCTATAGCAGGGCGGCAATGCCTGCTTTTTCACACCTGGGGGGGGGCACCCTGAAAAAAATCGAACCACTCCCAGCTCCGAAAAGAGTCGCTGCAGCACTGGGTGAGGGTCACTGGAGCACTGGGTGAGGGTCGCTGGAGCACTGGGTGAGGGTCGCTGGAGCACTGGGTGAGGGTCGCTGGAGCACTGGGTGAGGGTCGCTGGAGCGCAGGTCAATGTACAAAAAGGTGGGGGAGGAAGGGAATGAAATTGGTCCGTTTAATAACACAAAAAAGCAATCTTGCCTGGCAGGGGAATATTATTGGAGGACTCGAAACGTTAACTCTTGTTTCTCTCTCCGCAGACGCTGCCAGATCTGCTGAGCATTTCCAGCACTTTCTCTTTTCGTCTCGGATTTCCAGCATCCGCAGTATTTTGCTTTTGTCTTGGGAAGATAATATGACCTCCTGGTTTGGGGTGGGCGGGGTTGGGGAGGGGGGTGGTGGGGGGGAAGGAGAGATGGAAACATTCGACTGGAAAAATGCAAGCGGGATGGCTTCAGGTAAGTCACTGCAACCAAACTGTTAACCCGTCTCTCGATGGATGCCCCGGTCTGCAGCATTTGTAGCTGATTTTCCTATCTGTGTGTCTTTAAAAGGAAATATCTGTTTGAAGGTCACATTCTTTCAGCCAGTGCCCCATGTGGAGGCTCTGATCAGACTCATGATACTCTGGATGACATATTACCAGGGTCGAGTAGTCAGGGGCTGGCTCAATGTTTTTGGTCACTTCCGACCTTTAAATAGGAAAGTCGGAGCGAGCGCAAGGGCCTGTCTTCCTCTCACTAGAGGAACTGCTGGCCAGATGTATCCTGCAGCTGCACTCACACTTCCTTCCATCGGACACTGGCTGTATTTATGCCTTTGTTCTCCAGCTGTTTTGGACGCATGCTGGGTGCTTATCAGCACCGTCGGAGCCCCACAATAGGAAGAAGCGGTGACAGAACTTCCACTTGCAGCAGCAAAATAATAAAACACAGCACCCTTTATTCACAGGACACCACAGGAGCACGTGAAAGAATGAGGTGTATTGTACAGTGCCTGCTGCAAAAGTAGGGCACTCCTGAGAACTGTGCGATCTGTGTAGGGAGAGCACTTAGCGATGAATGGCCTCACTGTGTCCTTTCAGCTCCATCTGGGAGCCCGGACCAGCCACTTATTCTGGCCTTCCCCACCCCCTCCACTCCCCCCGCCCCAACCCCACACCCACACCCCTCCCCACAGTATTCTCACTGATTATACTTCCACAAGACCCAGTGGCCTTATCCACCTGGCTGTCCTTCCATGCATCAGGCTTGACACGAAGTGTCAGCCAGCTGCCCGACCACAGAAGGCATCACAGCCACACCTGATCCTGTCCTCTCCCAGCCCCTCACAGAGTCCAAGCAACAGGCACCCACCAGCATAATTATCGCGTCTGACCACCCTGGTCGAATTTCCCCACCCCGCCTTTTAACTCTCAGACCAATTATGTTAACCTATGCTGTGGCATCAGAAGTGAGGTCAGTTAGTCCCACACAGACTGAAGATTGTGCTCAGTACCTTACTGGCCTGTTGGACTTAGTTTCAAACTCTTGGATTTACACACTCACCCAGCAGACCAGTAATTTTAAATCTGAATAACATAATACTTCAGAGAGAGCAAGGGGAACTGCAGTAATGGGGCAGACAGAAAGGGTTTACATTTATATAGCACCTTTCACAACCACAGGGCATCCCAAAGTGCTTCATGGCCAATGAAGGGGCATTTGAAGTGAGACCAATGACCCACAGATTTTTTTGTACTTTAATCTTTCATGGGATGGGGGCATTACTGGCAAGGCCAGCATTTGTTGCCCATCCCTAATTACCCTTCAACTGAGTGGTTTGCTGGGCCATTTCGGAGGGCAGTTATGAATCAACCACGTTGCTGTGGGTCTGGAGTCACATGTAGGCCAGACCGGGTAAGGATGGCAGATTTCCTTCCCTAAAGGGGCATCAGTGAACCAACGATGAATGAAAGTTGTCTTGGTCACCACTACTGAGACTAGCTCAATATTCCAGGTTTATGAATTGAGTTGAAATTCCTGCCATGGTGGGGATTAGAACCCACCTCCCCCAGAGCATACACCTGGGCCTCTGGATTACTAGTCCGATGACATTACCACAGGACCACCGCCACCTCCTGCTGACAAATGAGGTAATGCCCGACCTTTTCCCCTCAATTCTCATGGCCTCTGTTCCCCTTGTTCTTCAGCAGCTGAATGATCCACGGAGTTATACCCACACCCGGGTACCGGACACTCAACTTGAACCACCAAGTGGAACCACAAAATGGTGACCCACCAGCCAGCCTCAGTTAAAATAGTAAGCAGAGGAACAACGCACTGAAGGGTTAGGAACTCTTAAATATCAACTCCTCTCATAGGCAGCAGCAGCAGCAACACTCTGATCTAGGTTAACTCACTCTGTACAAACCAAGAAACAAAGCTTGGCTGGCCCTGCTCTCTCTAAACCAGAGATTAATTAATTCCATTCTTTTTTTATTCATCCATGGAATGCGGCTCAGCCAGTATTTATTGCCCATCCCTAGTTACACCTTGAGAAGGTGGTGGTGAGCTGCCTTCTTGAACCGCTGCAGTCCATGTGGTGTAGGTGCACCCACAGTGCTGTTAGGGAGGGAGTTCCAGGATTTTGACCCAGCGACAGTGATATATTTCCAAGTAAGGATGGTGAGTGGCTTAGAGGGAACTTCCAGGTGGTGGTGTTCCCATCTATCTGCTGCCCTTGTCCTTCTAGATGGTAGTGGTCGTGGGTTTGGAAGGTGCTGTCGAAGGAGCCTTGGTGAAATCTTGTAGATGGTACACACTGCTGCTACTGTGCGTCGGTGGTGGAGGGAGTGAATTTTTGGATGGGGTGCCAATCAAGCGGGCTGCTTTGTCCTGGATGGTGTTGAGCTTCTTGAGTGTTGTTGGAGCTGCACTCATCCAGGCAAGTGGGGAGTATTCCATCACACTCCTGACTTGTGCCTTGTAGATGGTGGACAGGCTTTGGGGAGTCAGGAGGTGAGTTACTCATCACACAATTCCCAGCCTCTGACCTGCTCTTGTAGCCACAGTATTTATATAGCTAGTCCAGTTCAGTTTCTGGTCATTAACTGGTCACTCATTAACTGTAAAACTCTCACAGTACACGCAGATGATAAAAGTGATAATCACCGGGATTTTCCAGTCCCACCAACAGCCAGCATTAATTTTTGGCCACTCTCCAAAGTTTCCCATCCCACCGATGACAATGCCCAGGAAATCCCGCCAGTGTTACTGAATTAGTAGTCCAGGAGCCTGGACTAATGCTCCATGGCAGCTGGGGGAATTTAAATTCAATTGGTTAATAAATCTAGAATAAAATGTGTTGTATGTTGCGCTGAGTGAGCCGAACTCATGCTCAGCTGCAGGCAGCCATTATTAAACAAATTTTATTTACACCTCCCCAGCACAGAGGGCAGCAGAAAGGGCTGTATAACAAAATGCTCAGTCTTACAGTGTACTGCACAATGCTCATCGCATTAACTCTTCTTTGAATCGTGCCATGGGATCTTTCACATCCACCTGAGAGGGCAGACGGGGCCTCATCCAAAAGACAGCACCTCCAACAGTGTGGCACTCCCTCAGCACTGCCCTGTCCTGCAGCCTCAGCCTGGACTTTGCATTCGGGTCCCTGGAGTGGTGATGAGCCCACAACCTTCTGACTCAGAAGGAAGAGCGTGCTGGCAAATGAGCCACGGCTGACACCTTATGCTGACCCGTACAGCTGGTTAGGAAGTTTCATCCTGTATCAGTCAGCAGCATTTCTTTATAGCTCTGAGGCTTGGAGTAAACTCCTCTGCGGTGATGTGTCTCTGTAGCTCAGATGCAGTGTTGCCTCGATCACGTTACCTCCTCAGCTGCAGCCTTGTAACGCTGTAACTCAAGAGTCTGGGGAAGCAGGCACTCTTTAACTTGTTCAGTATCACTGAATATTAATTTCCCTGCGAACATGCTCCATCATTCCAGATAAACGCTGCAAAAAAACCTTTACCAGACAAATATCATGACCACTTCTACTTCAGGGAGAAGTGCATTGCACAGTAGAGCCATGAGAGCGAGTTTGCTGCATTAGTATAAATAATAAGGCAGCTTTTGCTATTTTGGTCTCTCGTCTTAATAGCTTGCTGCTTGGGCATCGTGCTGTCAGCACTGGGTGTCCTCCAGTACCTAGACAGAGTATGGCCAAGCTATCCAACCCTGGGGGCCATCACTGTTACAGACTGAGGGCTTAACCATTAGGAATAAGACCCCTCCTGACTGCCTCTAAGGTAGCAGCAGAGCCACAGGGAGGCGGAGATAAATCGACCAAGGCTCCCCACTCTTGATTGTTATTCATTAACTCTGGCAGGAATGTGCACACAGTGTGAAGCCCCGTGTAGTGGGGCGTCCATGGCCTGATCAAGCACACAAAGAACAGTGAGCCAAGCAAGGGCGGCGGGCGGCTCCCGGAATCGGTGCCCCACCACGGGGGAGGGGTGAAGAGGAAAGGTAGGAGGGGATTGATTGAAAGATTGATATTGCGAGCGAGTTTCTGGAACTGCAGGGATTGCTTTTCCCCCTGGGAACACAGCAGGGCTTTGACACTCTTTTGCTGATAACATAGGAGTTACTCACAATCACTGAAGAGCCGTGCAGCCTCCGACTCTCTCACTTCCAGTCTATTTCTAAACTGAAGAACGCCCGGTGATTCACAAAAGGAAACAGAAGGTTGTGTGTATCACTTTTATACCAACTTGTATTTATGTGACGCCTTTAACATAGTAAAACAGCCCAAAGTGTTTCACTGCTGCTTAATAAAACAAAATGGACACTGAGCAACATAAGGAGGCATGCAGACAGCTGAACAAAAGATGGACCAAAGAATCGGTTTTAAGGAGGGCTAGAGGGGCAGAAAGAATAAAAGCATAATAAATTTTAAAAATTCTAACCTCTTCTGGTTCTGATGAAGGGCCATAAGCTTGCTGTCTTAACACTGCTTCTCTCTCCACAGATACTGTCTGACCTGCTGAGTACTCCCACGCATTTTCTCTTTTTAATCTCCGATTTCCAGCGCCTGCGCTATTTTAATTGTTTCAGTGAATCGCGAAAAGCAATTTCCTCAATATTGAGTGAAGGACGTGAAACTTTACCTTGAGGGGGGTCAACAATACACCGACTCGATTCCCATTACCGTAAAATCCCAGGCAACAGGCAGGCAAACTCGGCCAGGAATATCTTAAGCGCCCAGGATAAATTTGGGGTTGCGGAGTGAGTACGACAGTCGCACATCTTTTCCTGCTGCGCCATTTTATAAGGGTTCTGACGCCCCCATCCCAGCTCCTACAAGGACCTGACTCCAATTGTGGAGTAATGTTATCCAGCACACTGCAGCAACTTTTCTCCAATGAGGAGAAGGCTGAGGGGTGCCCCGAGAGAGACCTTTGAGAATTGTGATGGGGTAAAGGTAGAGACAATATTCCCACTTGTGGAGGGGATCAGAACTGGGTGTATAAGTATAAGACGGTCACCATTAAATCCAATAGGACATTCAAAAGAACCTTCTTTACCATCGCAGTGGAACTCACTCTACCGGAGGGAGCCAGTTGAAGCAAATAGCTCATGAAGTTAAGATGAGGGAGAAAGGAATAGAAGCATGTCTGACAGAGTTAAATGAAGAGGGGGTAACAGAGTGTCGCGTCGAGCATAAACACTGGCGTAGCCCCGTTTCTGCTCTTGTAGGTTCCATGTCTTCCCCTTCTCAGTCAATCCCTCGAGATCGAGGATGACTTCCTTTCGCTCCGGTTCGATGGATTCCGAGTTGGCCGATAAGTCCAACGTGCGACCTGCTGACTCTGCCACCCGCAGGGCAGGTGCTGCTTGAAGAGTCGGGTAGATGAGGCGTTTGGAGGGCCGTGTGCTCTTCCCCAATCCACGACTTCACCTCTGCGTGCTCCCAAAGTCTCTCAATGTGCTCCGTGCCTTCCCGAACGAACCTTCTCCATTTCGGCCGGTCACAGGCCGGGGACTCCCAACGGGTCAATGGGGATGTTTGACCTTTTCAGGGATGCTTTGAGTGCATCCCTAGAGCATTTCCACTGTTAACCTGGGAGTCTCCTACCGCTACGTAATCAACAGCTGAACATCATAAAATGACTGTTGAAATCTTAACAAGCCAAACCATGGAAGTATTGCCCAGCGTAACATCCCTTCCATCATCACTAACACCAAGGCATCCAGACCAAGCCTGCCAGATGTTCCCTGGCCTATATCCAAAGATCCCCATCAATAAATATCAAACTCAAGCTTCAACAGGCTAAACACGTTACTTCAAAGTCACAATGAACCTGGAAATAATAATGATGATGAATGTTACACCTGGGATTTTATACCCTGCACAGACTCATGCTGCAAGTTCGTGAGTTCAGTTTCTCTGACCAGTTGCTGGAAAATGCAGGAAAAATTCGGAGATTCGGCAAAAAAACCACAGTCTGACTATGGGAGATTTCTACAAATGGAAAGGCCTCACTATTCATAAAGACAACAAGATTTTACTGTGTCTTTTTGGTAGTTCACCTCCAGATTCAAGAGTCAACTGAACACAGCAAAGGATCACATCATGCTGTTTGAGTGTTGCAGGACAGACACTCAAAAGCTCCAGACTCCGGACAAGACACAAACCCCATCCTCCAATCTACAGACCCCAACTCCCCTCGGAAAATGGGCAGGAGACAAAGTAAGAGGTGAGTTATGCACAACCTGCTCCTTGGGGCCAAGAGTTGCACCCTGCAAGCAGGTCATGAACCGCCCTTTCAGAGCTATTGATGCCAAGGTCAGGAGGGCCAAAGAGGAGTCGTGGGGCAGGATTTTACATCCTGTGGGTGGGTGCGTGCCAGACTCGATCTGGCGTAAAATAGCACGCGATATTTCGGTTGGCAGGCAAGTGCAAGAGCCGGCAGCACACCTGACGACAATTAAGCGGCCTATTAATGCCACTGAAGTTGCAATTGATGGCAATTTGTCGCTACCCCTATGATTGGCGGGCAGGTGAATCGGCCAGGCGGCCTTTGCATTTTTTGAGGAAACCTCATCCAAGTGCGGGATGAGGTTTCCGATATTAATTTTTTTTTAAAAAACGTTTGGACAGAATTTTTATTATCTATATGTTCAGGTGAGTGAGTCCGATGCATGGACATTTTTTTTTCTGCGTTTTAAAAATCTTTATTTGATGGCGTTAAATTCTTCAGCTCCCCGAGGTAGCTCTCCTGCCTTCAGGGAGTTTTCATTGCGCGCTCCCCCCCACCAACGCCCACGCTGACCACCCTCAGCCCCGTGCGCTGAGCGTCTCAGAGCGCCTTTCACACTGGCTGCCCGTTAACTGACCAGCCGACGTGAAATTGCGGTTGGGGGGCTGATGGCGAGCAGTGGGTCGTTTCCTGGCCCCTCCCACCCGACAACCCGAAAATTCTGCCCATAGTTTATAAAGACAATTACAGAAATGTATTTTAAGCCCTGTGAATGAACATTGAGCCAGGGGTTGGACTACAGTTCTCTCTAGTCTCAGCTGTCAGTGATATTAACCCTACCTCAATATAATCTCAATTATTGTCTCAGACCATGAGATCACTGTTGCTTTCATCATTTTGTTGGACTTTAGAGACAATGCTGAAAGTTATGTCCACAAACGGTTACAGAAACAAGCCCCTCCAACCCACTGTTTTTCTCCACATGAGCCCCTGGGTTCTTCATCTCTTAGCTCACTCCCTTTACATCAAATGTACAGCAACTTGCCACTCGGTCCAACTATGCTTCATGTTTACGCTTCACGCACACGTTACTGTCATAGCCTTCTATTCCCTTCTCCCTCGCGTATTTAACCAGCCTCCCTTTAAATGCAGCTTCTGCCAGTGGCCGCAACCTCTCTCCGTGTGGCAGCTCGTTCCGCATTCTCGTCAGTCTCTGTGCAAACAGAATTTCTCCTGAATTCCAAAACCCCATTCCTGGCAGCGACGTTAATTAAATGTCAAAATCAAGACAAAATGCTGAAGGGGTGATTCCCAGTGTGGGGCAGTCACACACCCAGCCCTTGTTTATTTTTATTCATTCATGGGATGTGGGTGTCACTGGCTAGGCCAGCATTTATTGCCCCTCCCTATGTTCAGAGGGCATTTAAGAGTTAACCACATCACTGTGGGTCTGGAGTCACATGTAGGCCCGGTAAGAATGGCAGATCTCCTTCCATTAGCAAACCAGATGGATTTTTTACAACAATCTGCAATGGTTTTAATTCCAGATTTTTATTGAACTCAAATTCCACCATCTTCTATGGCTGGATTTGAACCCAGGCCCCCAGAATGTTATTCTGGGTCGCTGGATTATTATCCAGCGACAATATCACTACACCATCGCCTGCATCTAGTGAGCATCTACATGGGTGGGACAGCCTTGCACAATTCTCATGTTCATGTTCTGGAGCACAGCCTGCTTTCAGAGACAACCTGACTCCCTAGTGGCCTACCTAGCATTGAGGGACATACAAATTCAGAGCAGGAGTCAGCCACTCAGCCCCTCGAGCCTGCTCCGCCATTCAATAAGATCAAGGTTGCTCTGAATGTAACCTCAACCCCACATTCCTGCCTACCCCCCCGATTAACCTTTCACCCCCTTGTTAATCAAGAACCTATCTCACTCTGCCTTAAAAAATATACAAGGACTCTTTTCCACTGCCTTTAAAGGAAGGGAGTTCCAGAGACTCACGACCCTCTGAGAGAAAAAAATTCTCCTAATCTCTGTCTCAAACGAGCGGCCCCTCAGGAAGAACAACTCCAGCCAAGGTGACTGCTAGCAAACTAATTGTAAACAGTTCCCAGTCACTGGTCCAAGCGACCCACCCAAAATCAGAGTGAGATCAACTGCCTCAACCCCTAGCAATCTCAGCAAATGCGCCAAAAAAGCTGATAGGCTCTATGTCCTCCTCCTGTCAGCGCTGTGCGATGAAACTGTACAGCAACTTCCTAAAAATGTGTATGTATATATCTATTATATATATGAATATAAGGTCTTGAAAATACAATGTGGAACCCTGTCACTTGTGCAGTGCAGCTTCTATTTAACCTTTAAAGAGTTAAATTATAAGAACACGTTGCACAAAAACCCAGATTGAACTCCCTCAGGTGTAGAAGGTTGAGGGGGTGATATGATCAAAGTGTTTAAAATTCTAAAAGTATTCAATAGAGGAGATGGTAACAGGATATCTCCTCTGGTGAGGGAGCTTTGGCCGAGAGAGAACAAAATGCCTAAAATTAGGCCTTTCAGGGGCAAAAGTACACAGCACTTTTTCCACAGAAAGGTTGGCAGAAATCTGGAACTCTCTCCCCGAAACATGTTTGCTGAGGGATCTTGACATTCTCAAAGGCTGCGGCTGACAGATTTTTCTTTAGTAACAGTATCAAGGGATATGAAGCGAAGGGTGGTAAATGGAACCGAGGTGGAGATCAGACACGATCCGACTGGGAGAGGCCTGAGGGGCTGAATGGCCTGATGGGGCTGAATGGCCTGATGGGGCTGAATGGCCTGAGGGGCTGAATGGCCTGATGGGGCTGAATGGCCTGATGGGGCTGAATGGCCTGATGGGGCTGAATGGCCTGATGGGGCTGAATGGCCTGATGGGGCTGAATGGCCTGAGGGGCTGAATGGCCTGAGGGGCTGAATGGCCTGATGGGGCTGAAAGGCCTGATGGGGCTGAATGGCCTGAGGGGCTGAATGGCCTACTCCTGGTCCGACACAATAAGGTAGAAAGTCAACAAATCTTTCTATCCATTGCCCATGCTATCCTTAACAATCTCTTGAATTATTAAATGTGCAAATCAGCCCCACTGATTAAAGTGGAAGCCAATGGAAAGGATCAAGGTGATGGTGTATCGTTGACCCATTACCACCCAGCGTATATCATCACCAAAAGTTAAAGTGACCTCCACAGAGTTTGGACTCATTGCTATGACCCTAAATGTATAATTGGTCCAAATAAAGCGGGGGAACTTGTACCATGGAACCAGAACTAGGGAGTTCCTGACTCAAGAATATTCAATTAGAATCAGAACAAAGAAATTCCAACAACACGCCATCTTAATGGGCAATGGAACTGAGGAACTACCATACTCAGGGAAATGCTAACACTGATTCAATTTCCACTTATGTTGTTAGGCAAATGCCAAATTACCGGATCAAACAATTTTCCGTGTTTCTCTTCGTTCCCCCCCTCCCCACCACCCCCTCTACACGCCGCTGCCACCTTAATCTCTTTCTCAGCTGATGGATCTAAAGAGAAAGAGCAGCTTTCATTTCAACAACAACCACTGTTTGCCTGTAACCCAATTTATATATAAGCTGGAGGAATAAAAGGAAGAGATGCAGACAGTGCTGACAGATGACGTTACATAATGCGGTAAACAAGCCACTCGTGAGTAATCGGTCAGGTCACTCAAAATGAAAAAGGAGCACTTCTTCGAGATTACCCGAGGAAAAATGAGCCAGGATTCTCGAGTCCTCATCGACGTTATCCAGTGACGAGCACAGGACTGGTCACTGAGACACCCACAAGAGAAACGGTCATTTGGCTGAGGTGGCAAATATCGCCCATGGAATGATAGTCAGACAACAGTCAGCACCAACATTATATAGCTCTTTAAACGTAGGGAAACATCCTACAGCACTTTAGAAAAGCATTATCAAACAGAATTTGACAGCGTTTTCCATGGGATATTAAACAGGTCACCAAAAGCTTGGTCAAAGGTGTCGATTTTAAGGAGCATCTTAAAAGGAGAAGAGGTGGAGAGGTTTAGGGAGGAGATTCCAAAGCTGAGGGGCCCAGGCAGCTGCCAATGGTGGAAAGGTGAAAATTGGGGATGTGCAAAAGGCTAGGATTGGAGGAGCAGAGAGATGTCAAGAGTGTTGCTTGGCTGGAGGAGGCTACAGAGATAGGGAGGGGTGAAGCCATGAAGAGGAAGGGTGAAGGGAGAGTACATTTAGCAAAAGTCCAACAACCTCGAGAATTATGGCACAATCTCCAAACCTGAAGGCAGTCCCAAATCAGTAGTTTCCTATCTTTTGCAGGATGCTCAGCAATGTGCTTCAATACAGCCTCATCCTGAGATGGCTTACCCTGAGCTGCAAAATGACGCAGCACCACATTGCAGTGGAAGGCAACCTCGCCCACTACATGCATGTGGCTGAAACATCTGGAGGACATATGCCAGCCCGACAGGGTGAAGCTCGGGATTCTGCCAGGAACTTGGGAGAATACGAGACCATCTGCTGTCATTCCCGAAAGCCATGCGGCCCAGGCACATCCTACACACACCCAAACCACATCCCCCTCCACGAATGTCAGAGTGAAGCCACAAGCTAACAGTTCCACCGACAGCGTCGCAAACAACAACACTCCAACCTTCTTAAGGCCCATCACCCAAATTCGAAGACTCAACGCGTCCTGGCCCAATTTAAAAGGATCGCTTACCAAATTAGCCGGGTCACCCAACAGCACACACTGTTCCCCATCTTTGCACCCAGATGGGGTCCATTTCGGGGGTCGATGGGTGGACCACCTATTTCAAAAGCAAACCAGCCTCGTAGTTATTTTGAGCCTCCGGCCTCATTTAAATTCGCCAGGCGAGCAGCAGGTCACCAGGCGGGTGTGCTGATGCGTTGTGCCAGATTCAGCAACTGAAAACAGGCCAGTGCTGCCCCAAGAGGTTTAAGTCCCAGAGAGAGAGAGAGGGAAGTCACGATTGCAGAGGGCAGGGGCATTCCAGGACAAAGCGGCCCCCATTACTCCTTGTCCTGCAGATAATAATTTATGGCCTCTTCTCTTCCATTGGTGTGTGGGACTGGTCAGAGTTTGAATCCAATCTGAACAGTGCCTACCTAAAATGGGGAGTCGGGATACATCAAAGGGCCCATTAAAAGTGGCCTATTACCCGAACCAGATAGGTGCTTTGGACCGCTCCAGTTAGGCCCCTTTTACAATTATGCCAATGGCATCGCTGGTGGTACTGAGGCAGGAAGGCTACCCACAACATTTTGAGGCCATCACTGCTAGTTAGTGACAGGGAGTAAAAATCAACCCCAACGCACTGATACATCCCTCGGGAACTACCATGTGATAAACTCACTGTGACGTTATGATTTCGCTGACCTCCTGTGGCTTTCCTTCTGCTAAATTGGAGGATTCAATGTTCTACCTCTTTCCCTCTTTTAAGGCCCTTCTGACCACACTTTGGGTCAACTGTCCTGATATTTCCCTGTGTAGTTTGCTGTCAATTTTTATTTGCTAATGCTCTTGTGAAATGCCTTGGGGCTTTCTACTACATTAAAGGCACTAAATAAATTAAAGCTGTTGTTCTTGTTCTGTTAACAATGGGGTTGTTATCAACAAAGCACCATAGGGAACATTTTATATTAAATATATGCACCATACTTGCTATATAAATACTTTCAAGACTTTAAACATGTCAGGGTATATATGTATATATATATATATATATATGGCTAATTTATAATTTTTTTAAAAACCGGACAAAGGCTTTAAAATGATTGAAGCCATGGTTGGCAATGACTCAGACAAAAGTGACTTTCTGGCATTCAGGGAAGCTGAGACCTCATTATCTCTGAAGAGATGCTAACAACCCAGTGAGCTGCAGAAGACCAGCTTCCAATGAAATTATACAAGGCCATTTACATTTCTTAAGCCTGGCCTGGCCAAGGCAGATGACCCGTCTGCTAGGACAAAGTACCCTGAAACCTCTTTTGAAATTCTTAATGGTTGAAACATCAACAACCTCAAGAATCCAGACATCCTTTGTCAAAGCCAAAATGGAGAGGTAGGAATCACATTAAACCCCCACCCCACCCACCAAAACTTCCGGAACCTGGAACATTGCTTTGTGGAGTTGCAAAGCTGAGTTGGCTATCTTCCATCAACCAAGCAGAAGCTCAAAAAAATGGTTCTGTCCAGGTTTGAATGCCTGGCCCCATCTACGCTGTTTCTGCTGGAACTTCTGTACCATTGTCTACAAGATTAATTTGCCTCTGTATACTCATCTCATCATGGAAGTCATCTGTACTGGAAAAGTGGATTATCCAGCATCAGTTTCAGTCTGCCAACCTCTGTGAAGGAATACACCATTGGACTTTTGATTCTGGACAGGTGAAACAATAATTCTTATTTTCTCTGTGGTCTTTGCCCTGTACTTTATCCCTCTTTTACTAGATGAATGCAAATAGGGGGAGGACATTGTGAACCCTTTTCCCATGTTTTGAATGTGTGTAAAATAAACTAACCCTCTAAGTTTATCCTATCTCGAGTTTGCTGTGGGGTTATTAATAGAGAATTGGATCACACCAAAACCAAGGAGCTGGGAAATATGCCACCGCTTATAAATCAAAAGCCAAAAACACCTTTCTGTTTACAGGTGGGTGGAAAGAGGAGAAATCAGGGGTCTCTAAGTTAAACCAGCACCTGTCCGTAATAAATATAATATAGATATTTATGCAAAATAGGTTTAAAGTAAAAGGAAATTTAAAAAGGGAATGTTCTGTGCGTGGTTACAAATATCCAAGTCTGCTAGTGAACCTACCACACGTAGCTCATGATTAATAGCACAATAAGCTGTTTCTACCATAATGTGTGCTATACCATACCATAAGCTATGCTATTACTAAAGTGCAGTTCTGTTTAACTGTATATGCCTCTTCTAGGACACAAGTTGTAATTGTTGTGCCTTCCTATGTCAGTTGGAGCCTAATTGCTCCAGCCAGATTTTCAGGTCAGTTAAATGGTTAGTTTCTTTTAAAAATAAAAAAAGAGATATTTTGATGCTAATTAGAAGCTATTTTCTGTTGTTAGCAACTATTGCTGTGGATCGGAGAAGGCATGCTTTCTTTCACTTTTTGTTTAGGAGTCTTTTGTATTCGTGACAAAGTGTGAGATCTGGAGTTGACTCACACACTAGCCAGGATTTTCCGGTCTCACTGCGGTGAGGCGGGCCAGCCAAAAGTCTATTGACCCTCGGCAGGACCGGACGATCCTAGCAAGGGGAGGGGGGAGGCGTTGGCCGGAAAGTCCCGCCCACTGTTTCACTACGTTGGCGGGTTTCTGGATTTGCCTTCAGGTGGGTGTAAATCTCCCCAGGGTACCGCTTTGGAAGAAGAGCAGCTGAGTTCTGCCCGGTGACCTGGTCAACACTCATTGCTCAACTACCACTCACCACAGATATCTTGTCATTATCACATTGCTGTTTCTGGGAGCTTGCCGTTTGCAATATTTGCTGCCACGTTTAGGAACAGGAATAGGTCATTCAGCCCCTCAAGCCTGCTCCGCCATTCAACTAGATCATGACAGACCTCCTACCTCAACAACATTTGCCCACACTCTCCCCATATCCTTTCATACCTTTAATATCCTAGAAATCTATCCATCACTGTTTTGAATATACCCAATGACTGAGCCTCCATTGCCCTCTAGGGTAGACAGTTCCAGAGATTCACCACCCTCTGAGTGAAGAAATTCCTCCTCCTCCTCATCTCAGTCCTAAATGACCTGCCCCTTACACTGAGACTGCGCCTCCTGGTTCTGGACCCCTCCTAGCCACATCTTGCCTGCATCTACCTCGTTGAGCCCTGTAAGAATTTTGTATACTTCAATTTGTTCTTCTAAACTCTAGAGAATATAGGCCCATCCCTCGATCCCTCCTGCACTACGTAAGTGACTATGCTTCAAAAGTGCGCCATTGGCTGTAAAGCACTTGGTGGTGTCATAAATTGTGATAGGTGCTATATAAATGCAAGTCTTTCTATTTTCTATCATGCAAGTGCATGGGTCCACTGAGGTGATATTGTCTCATTTCCTTCGTGTGTGTGCGTTCCCAATGAGCTCATTGATTATTGCAAAATTTTATGCACAGATAAATTGTCCTGATCATAACTGTCACTCTGGATAACCAGAGAGTGTCTGAGAGATGAAACAGGTCCAGGCCTCGTATCACTGAAGTGCAAACAGTCCATGAAGCGATAGCTGGAAGAGCACACACGGAAGATGCAAAATCCAGTCAACGGGGCGGGGGTACATCGTCACGCCTGGGAGCTTGCTGGTTGCAACAACAACTTGCATTTATAGAGCACCCTTAACATAGCAAAGCATCCCAAGGAGCTTCACAAGAATGTTAGAAATCAAATCAGACGCAGAGCTGTGGATGGAAATAGGAGAGATGCTCAAAGCTTGGGTCAAAGAAGTAGGTTTTAAGGACTGTCTTCAAGGGAAGAGAGAGAGAGAGAGATAAAGGGATGAAACTCCATGTGAGTAGATATTGGGCAGTCTATGGTAACTATGGTAGCTGGGATTTCCCTACAGGGGCACCCGACACTATTGAAGAAGGTACAGACTGGAAACAGTGAGGCATTTGATCTTGGGGGACGGGGAGGGGCAGAATCTAGGCCTAATCCTATCCTTACCCCAGTACAAATTTTCATCAGAGATGATTTCTTCCCCTTACTTTCACCCTGCGGAGTTCAGACGTGGAAAACGATGCACTACGATCACCATCTATCTACATATAACCCATCCCACCACCACAGATTTCAACGCCGGGCTTCATAAAATGGCTCTGCATAATCCTCGGTGGCATAATGGTATCTGTTTCCTTTAGCTTGGGCTACCAGTTTTCGCTGGAGTTTCTTTAGCTTTTGTTTTCCTTTCCTGTTCACCCTCCCCCACACCCCCACGTCCCCAACACCCCCAGACCCCTCGCTTTCCCCAAGGCACTGCCTCGTGCAGGGGAGATCTGGACCAGAACTCCAGAGACCCAGGGTAATGCTCTGGGGACCAGGGTTCAAATTCCACCACGGCAGATGGTGAAATTTGAATTCAATAAAAAAAAAATCTGGAATTAAAAGTCTGATGATGACCATGAAAACATTGCCGATTGTCAGAAAACCCCATCTGGTTCACTATTGTCCTTTAGGGAAGGAAATCTGCTGTCCTTACCTGGTCTGGCATACATGTGACTCCAGACCCACAGCAATGTGGTTGACTCTTAAATGCCCCCTGAACAAGGGCAATTAGGGATGGGCAATAAATGCTGGCCTAGCCAGCGACACCCATATTCCATAAACAAGTTTTAAAAATTCCAATTCAAATAGGTGTGACAGTAATTGTTTTCCCCCCACTTCTGTAGTGTTAAATCTCACAGTGGTGTGCACCCAACAGCCTTGCTGCAAACTTCAGATATTTGGGGAAATGCTAGATATACATATTTACAGAGATGTGTTAGATACAATCATATATATAGAGAGAGAGAAGGAACTAGCATTAATATCGTACCATGACCTGAGGACATCCTGAAACACTACATTATCAATTAATTATTTTTTTAATGAAATCTAGGCACTGCTGGTGTTCTGTCGAAAAATACTGTAACTCATTTTGTACACATCAGAATGCCACAAACAGCAAATAAGATAAATGAGCAACTAATCTCTTTTTAGTGAGGGATGACTATCAGCCAGCAAGCCAGAAGAACGGGAAAAACTCAGCAGGTCTGGCAGCATCGGTGGAGAGGAGCACAGTTGACGTTTCGAGTCCTCATGACCCTCATGAGGACTCGAAACGTCAACTGTGCTCCTCTCCACCGATGCTGCCAGACCTGCTGAGTTTTTCCAGGTATTCTTGTTTTTGTTTTGGATTTCCAGCATCCGCAGTTCTTTGCTTTTAAGCCAGAAGAACTCTCCTGTTCTTCTTCAAATAATGCCGTTAGACCTGCCACATAAATGTTCAGCTGAACAGCCAGGCAGGACTTTGGCACTATATGACTACATAGTAATACAATTAATCCAGGTAGATACAAGGAACAGATTCCGGCATTTTACACTTCCTACGGTCAGCTGTAGCTGTGGTAGCACTCTCACCTCCAAGTTCATGCCCCACTTCTGAGACATGAAGGCAAAGTCTAGGCTGGCACACTGAAGGAGTACTGCACTGTCAGAGATGTTGTCTTTCAGATGAGACATTAAACCCAGGGACCGTCTGCTCTCTCAGGTGGACGTAAATTGTAAAAAGATCCACATGGCACTATTTCAAAGAAGAGCAGGGCAGCTCCACTCCGTGTCCTGGCCGATACATGTTGCTCAACCTCCTCCAGGTACCATGCCCTAAGAGGGCCTTGACAATCATGGACTTCTATTGGATTGGTCCATGGTTATGCTTGGCAAAGTACTGCAGTGGTTTGCTGTTGCCTTCCACAGTCTGACTGACCAGGAAACTCTCCCGCTCTTACCGCCTGCCAACAGGCACATCGGAAGGATTTACAGGCTGATAATCAACCTATTTGGCCACGTTATGAATATACCTCCCATGGCCATCAAGCCCTGAAGTGGGGACTTGAACCTGGAGCTTCTGGCCCAGAGGTATGGACATCGTGCAGAGGCATCGTGCCACAAGATCTCCCCATTGCTTGACCAACATAATTAAATCAGATTATTGTTGTCTCATTGCTTTTTGTAGGACCCTGCTGAATGAAATGTTGGCTGCCACATTTCCATACATTACAATGGTGGCTGAACAAGTATTTAATTGACTGTAAAGTGCTTTGAAGTGTCCTGAGGTCATGAAAGGCACTAAGTAAATACAAGCTTTTCCTATCTGACCTTATGTCTCCTAATGGAAATTACAAAGGACCAGCAAATGTCAAAAAAAATGTTTCCATTAAGCGCCTGTTAAAATCTATTAATCAATCTACTTTAGTAAAATGTGAAAATTCACTACATGATTTTTTTTTTTAATTCTATCTTCCGAAAACAAGTGAATGTCCTGTTTAGGTGAACACTAATAACACTCAATAACATGCAGAAGTCTTCCTGTTTATCTCTTTTGTAAAGTCAGCAATACTGGTGGTTGCAGTGCACTGCTTATGCAATGTTAGTGGTATCTGCACATCCTGTTTTTGCAGCCTGGATGTGCCCCTGTTTCCTTTAGCTTGGGCTACCAGTTTTCGTTGGAGTTTCTCTTGTTTTTGTCTTCCCTTCCTGTTCACCCACCCCTTGCCCCGCACCACCACCTCCCCCTCCGTCACCAGATCCCTCACTTTCCCCAGGGCACCGCCTTGTGCAGGGGAGATCTGTGGGCCCGGGTACCTTACACAATCTCACCCATACCGTCACACCTGAGTCTAGATGGCAAATGCCCTTACCTGAACCCAATCCAACCCTCGCCCAATATGATCATGTGGCACACAGTCAGGAAAGGTGATAAACCCACTAGAAAAATCAGGGATGCTCTTTCTGTGACCGTGCTCAACTCTATAGCGACTTGCATTTATATAGCACCTTTCACAGCCTCAGAACATCCAAAAAGCTCTTCACAGTCAATGAAGTACTTTTGAAGTGTAGTCATGGTTTTAATGTGGGGAAATGCACTAGCTAATTTGTGCACAGCAAGATTCCACACATAGCAAAGTGAAAATGACCAGATAATCTGTTTTCATGGTGTTGATTGAGGGGTAAATATCCTCCCTTGTTCTTCGAAATAGTACCATGGGATCTTTGACATCCACGTGAGAGAACAGCCGGGACTTTGGTTTGACACCACATCCAAAAGACAGCACCTCCAACAATGCAGCACTCCCTCAGTGGTGCACTGGGGTGTCAGCCTTGGCTTTGCACTCGAACTGACGATACCTTCAGAGATCATAAAGCCAGCCCAGAGCAGATGCAAAAAGCCTCTTAACACGGTTATACCAACTGGACCGGCATGGTAGCCTTCCCATTAAATACCCGTTCTCCTTGAAGCACTCATCCTTATGTTAATCACTTCCCATTTTACATACAACATCAATCGCTATTGAATGAAACTCGGTGGCAGAGGCAGAGTTTTGAAAGCAAAAAGCTCAATTGTTAGTTAAAGCAGGAACAGAATTTTTTTTTTGGTGGGGCGGGGTGGGGGTGGTGGAGTGGGGGGGGGGGTGATTACCTGAGCCAGTGGTTTCGCAAGCAAACATTCAATTCCCTTTTTTTAACAGCTCACTTCAGCAGCACTGGGACACGCTGGAAGGATTTCAGATGTGAAAAGGGCGCTGTCTTTGCAACATCTCGATAAGAGTCCCCCCACAGTCAGCAGGTTTGTAAAGTTGCAGGGCTGATCATCGTGAAGTCCAGTCACATTCATCAGGACAGGCAGCCCAGTGCTCAGTGTCTGTCATCCGCTCTCTCTCTCTCTCTACACACACACAGACATCACTACTAACATTGGGCAAGACTCAACAACCAGAGAATGTGAGGGTGTGTCTTTGCAAAGCAGAAATTCATCAGCAGCTCTGCCAATCACAAAACTCCCCTCTGGCAAACAACCAGTCCTGCTCCGCCCCAGTGAAATTAAGGTGCAAATCCTTCACACACTCACACACACACACACACAGAAAGTCGCTGGGTGTTCAATACTTACAGCTACTGATTCTTGCACTTTGAAGTTTGTAAGGGTTTTTTCCACCCCCCCTCCCTTGGCTGTCAAGCTAACCAGCCCCTGTTTCTGTTTCTAGCTGTTGCGGGTGAGAGACCCATTCTCTCACACACACACACACAGAGAGAGAGCCTCTGCTTTTAAATCACCAGGGAGACAGCAACCAGCCCTGTCCAGGATGATCCCTTCTCTGCTCCTCCTGTGATGCTGCTGCAATCGATCAGCCAGCATCCCCCCCCCCACCCCCCAACCACCGGATCACACAGGTCGTCGACTTGTCTCTTGTGCATTGTAAAAACCAGAAAACGCTGCAGAATCACTCAGCATCTGCCAGAGAAATCAGAAAGGGCAGGTTAAAGTAACTCTTCACCTATTCTCTCTCTCTCTCTCTGTGTCTCTCTCCACCCTCAAGAGTTCAGCACGCTGTACAAACTCCACATTTCGTAGGATGCCCGTTAAAATAATGGCATCACAGCATTGTTAGGGAGCCGAAGGAGGCCATTCGGCCCATCGCGTCTGTTCCAGCTCTCCAAATGAGCTACCTACTACCTTCTCCCCTTATCCCTGCACATTCTGCCTTTTCAGATAACAGTCTAATTCCCCTTCGAATGCAAAAACAGGTGGAGAAGAAAAGAGTCGACGTTTCGAGTCCTCACGACCCTTCAACAGGACACCAGTTCCGCAGTAGTTTTTTGTTTTTAATCCCTTTTGAGTGCTTCGGTTGAACCTGCCTCCACCACACACTCTCAGGCAGCGCATTCCAGATCCCAACCACTCCGCTGTGTGAGGTTTTTTCCTCATATCACCATCGCTTCTTTCACTAACTACGTTAAATCTGCGCCCTCTCGTTCTCGATCCTCTCACGGTTGGGAATAGTTTCTCCTGATCGACCCCGTCCAGACCCCTCATGATTTTGAATATCTCTATAAGAAAATAAGAACATCAGAAGCAGGAGCAGAAATGGCCATTCAGCCCTTCGAGCCCCTCTATTCAATGAGATCATGGCTAATCTTCTACCTCAACACCATTTTTCTGCACTAACTCCTCTCAACTTGCTTTTCTCCAAGGAAAACAGTCCTAATTTCTCCAATCCGTTTCATGACTGAAGTTCCTCATCCCTGGACTCATTCTCGTGAACCTCTTCTTCATCCTCTCTAATGACTAATTATTACTCAGAGAGAAAGAATGTGAATCCATGTAACATCTGTCTGTAAGGTCATCCCAAAGCACTTCACAAACAAGTTTTCTTTTGAAGTGCTGGTATTTCTTCAGACAATTCCAGGAGCTGGTACTGAGCACAGCAAGCTACCACAAGCACAAACAAGATGATGGCCCATTACTGAGTTTCGATGGTGTTGATTGAGGCAGTAATGTTGAATGAGACAATATTACAATGAAACCCTCACCATGGAGGTGAAGAGGCAGAGATTTGATATTACAAGTATATTTTGTATCAATAGTATAGCAGAACAAATGCAATTGTAAGTGCATATTTGCAGAGTGGCCTCTTGAATTTTACATTATGTAAGCGTAGATCTATCGTATATTGTAAACCTATGGTTCCCAATGCTCTCCACCACTGGCATCTCCTTCACCTCATGTCTGGCTCTGTTTTAGACTAATTAATTGATAGAGATGCCGTAATTAGTCCACAACTCCATGATGCATCATGTACCTATCAGGATGCTAGGTGATGTGCCTATCAGGATGCTAGGAGATGTGCCTATCAGGATGCTAGGTGATGCTAGACGTGCCAATCAGGATGCTAGGAGTTGCGCCTATCAGGATGCGAGGAGATGCTAGGTAATGCTAGGAGATGCGCCTATCAGGATGCTAGGAGAAGCTAGATGTGCCAATCAGGATGCTAGGAGATGCGCCTATCAGGATGCTAGGTGATGCTAGATGTGCCAATCAGGATGCTAGGAGATGCACCTATCAGGATGCTAGGTGATGCTAGATGTGCCAATCAGGATGCTAGGAGATGCGCCTATCAGGATGCTAGGTGATGCTAGATGTGCCAATCAGGATGCTAGGAGATGCGCCTATCAGGATGCGAGGAGATGCTAGTAATGCTAGGAGATGCGCCTATCAGGATGCTAGAAGCTAGATGTGCCAATCAGGATGCCAGGAGATGCTAGATAATGCTAGGAGATGTGCCTATCAGGATGTTAGGAGATGTGCCTATCAGGAGATGAACCTGTTTTGGACCTTTCTCATTGTTCGTCTTTCAATTCCTACATTTTTAAAGAACCAATAAATACCACACAGTGTGAAGGATGTGTTATTCCATCTCTTCTCTTCACAGGTGCTGACTGGTCTGCTCTGCATGTCCAATATTTCCTCTTTTCACTTTTCACACTTCCACTCTTTGTCATGTTTTTCATTTGTTATGCTATGAGCTCTGCCTAAAATTTCTCCCGTGGCTGATATGAGAACCAAATTCAATCCATGATTCGCACGACAGCCACTCCAATTCCGCTCTAAGGAGACCAATCTCAGCTTTTTTAACATGTCCACGGAACTGAAATCGCCATCCCTGGTACTATTCCGGCAAATCTTCTCCGCACCCCCTCCGAGAGTGTGAAATTTTAAACTGGGAACACTATCGTGTAGTAAAAAAGAAAATATTGATACAATGTCTTTCGTGACCTCAGGACACCCCAAAGTCCTTATGACCAATACTCTTGAAGTGTAGTCTCTGATGTAATGTCGGAAATGTGAAACTGATAAGTGCACAGTACAGAGATAACAATCAGATAATCTATGGTCAGCAACCCGAATAGCTAACTCTGTTTCTCTCTCACAAATGCTCATTATATCCAGCGTCCACAGTATTTTCCTTTGCTATTTTTATGAACTTTACTAAAGGGTAAAAATTGGCGAGGACATTGAGGAGGCCTCACCTGCTCTTCTTAAGAGCATTGCTGTTATTAAATCTTGTCCTTTTACCTGAGAAGGCAGGTGGAGGGTCTCAGTTTTATGTCTCATCCGCGAGATGACACCCCAGACAATGCTGCACCCCTTCATTACTGCACTGGAGTATCAGCCTTGATGAGGCACTCAAGTCACACTGTGTTGGGGTTTAGAATCTACAACCTCAAACCCAGAGGCATAAGTATTATCACTGAGCCACATCTGATAGACCAATAATTGAGATATAAATGTTTGAGTGCAATTTTCCCTTTCCTGTTTTTTTTTTGCTCACATTATCCATTGTGCACCGGTGTAAGTTTCACCAGTGCAAATTCTGCACATTCTGTTCAAGGTGCACCTTGTAATAGCTCCGTTATTCAAATGCAAATGTCAAATATCAGGTGCAAAATTGGTCAATAGGCGTCTCCTTGAAGTAAACTGCCTCATCGAGGCAATTGTCAAATGATCTCAAACAATGAGACTTGAGATCTGAGTCAGATTTCCTGCCCATGGAAAGGAACAAGCTTTGAAGTGACACAAAACAAGCTAAATACCATCTCTAAGATTATAAGGTCAAAGAAAACACAACACAAACACCTTGATTACCACCCACAGGAGAAGAAAGAGAGAAACTCATGAGAATTCTAACAGGCGATCAGATAAGGCAATAAACCAGCTTCTTCTGTGAGCTGTCAACTGTGACTCCGTTGGTCACCCTCTTGTCTCTGAATTACAAGGTTCTGGGTTCAGGACCCACTCCAGGGCTTGAGCACAAAAATCCACACTGACATTCCAGTGCGGTACTGAGGGAGTGCTACACTGGCAGGGGTGTTGTCTTTTGAATGAGGCATTAAACCGAGGTCCCATCTGGCTGCTTGTGTGGATGTCAAAGTGCTATTTCGAAGAAGAGCAGGGGAGTTATCCCTGATTCTGAAGAAGAGTCATATCGGGCTCGAAATGTTAACTCTGTTTCTCCCTCCCCAGATGCTGCCAGACCTGCTGAGCTTTTCCAGCACTTTCAGTTTTTATTTCAGAGTTCCAGCATCCACAATATTTTGTTTTTATTTTAGTTATTCCTGGTCTCCTGGTCAATGTTTGTCATTGCTAAAAACAGGTTACCTGGTCATTATCACATTGCTGTTTGTGGGAGCTTGCTGTGCACAAATTGGCTGCTGCATTTCCTACATTACAGTAGTGACTACACTTCCAAAAGTATTTCATTGGCTGTAAAGCGCTTTGAGACAACCAATGGCTGTGAAAAGCCCTACAGAAACATCGTGTCTCCTGCTATTGCACAGGAACAAGAAGTCCACCTGTAGGCGCATGCGCGGTGCCGCTAATGTCACCCATTGTCCATCGAGCACCCACCGCCCATTCACTGCTTCCCCTTTGCTGCCCCTCCTGCCGCTTTGCCTCACCCCCTCCTCGGCACCCCTCTCCTGACCCCTCTCGCCGCCCCACGCGCTTGAGCGAGGCAGCGAGGGCTCATGGGTCGGGAGTGGTGCCGCAAACAGGGCTGCGAGAGGGTAATAGACAAGAGGGGGCGGCGAGTGGGAGGTGAGCAGGGGCAAGTGGGGGGGGCAGTGAGTAAGGTGGTGAGAGAGGCAGTAAGGGGTTGGGAGTGGGGCACCAATTGGCATCTAGAACATTGTCCTTTGATGCAGGCTGCTCCCTGCTGCATCGCTGGCAATGGAGTCACCGGCACTGAGGCTGCACGTGTGGCGAATGTGCCCCCTAACAGGTGTGGTGGCAGCAAATGCAGCCCTGTAGAAATACAAGTCTTTCATTTCTCTCTTTGGTTCCTCTCTCACTGTCTTCAAGAGGATGGGGAGAAAATTCGCAAGATTTTGTTCTGACTAATGTTTGCCTTTGGAGGCCTCAGTGCTCTTAGGAGCTTCTTGATTGAAAAGATGTTTTCCTCTTTTTAAGATATTTATTCTCTTTCCCTTTCTCACATACTAACCCCTAATACCAAAAGACAATGAACCTGTGAGTCCGCAGGGAGTGAGTCCGCGGGGAGCGAGTCCGCGGGGAGTGAGTCCGCGGGGAGCGAGCTCTCGGGGAGTGAGTCCGTGGGGAGTGAGTCCGCGGGGAGTGAGTTCGCAGGGGGTGAGTTTGCAGGGAGTGAGCTCGCAGGGAGTGAGTCCGCGGGGAGTGAGTTCGCAGGGGGTGAGTTCATGTCTATCAAACACTCCTTACTTATGGGGCTGTGTCAACTGGAGCTTTCAAGGCTGAAATGAATGGATATTTGTTGGGTAAAGCTATCCGGGCTTGTGGTGCTCAGGCAGGTACATGGATTTGAGGTAGAGATCTAATCGAGGGGATGAATGGCCTCCTCCTGTTCCTCTGGGAAAGGATTTGGCCTTGTCTCAGCATCTCCCTAGCTAACCCAAGGCCTACTGATGCCCTTCAGGGAAGACAATCTGCTCCCAGCTGCCCAGGCCAATCTGGCCAACATTTAACTCTACTCCATACCCCATACTCCACAGGGCATCGTTGACACTTGGTGTCCGCTGAAATGATTTTAAGCTAAAGAGGTGGATAGATTCTTGGTAAGCAAAGGGGTGATAGGTTATCGGCAGTAAGCGGGATGCAGATTTGAGGTTACTATCAGATCTTATTAAATGGCGGAGCAGGCTCGAGGGGCCGAATGGCCTAATCCTGCTCCTTGCTCGTATGTTGTAAAATGAAGCAGTCAGTACCCATGAGAAAGGCCCATCACTACCTCCTCGGGACAGCCAGCAACAGGCAACAAGTGCAGCCTCCCAGCACTGCCCTGAGAGCAAATCAAAGACAAAATGCAGTGGGTAATGGGTGGGGTCTCCCCATTTTGATGCCCAATGATGCAGGGTTTGCTGGGTGCAGCCAAGAGGACTATGTTTATGCACCTGGAGGAGATACGCCTGGCATAGTCGCTAAATCGCCATGCGTTGTTGTGACTGTCAGCCTCACGGACCAGTGTTCAATCCCTGATCCGTTGTCTTAGTCAATGTCGGCGGTAGAAATAATTATTTACCTCAGAATCCCTCGGGCTGGCGAGTTGTGGAGACGGAGGGAGGGTGGGGGAGGGAGGAGGGGAAGAGAGAACATCAGCATGGGTTTGCACTCCGCCTAGCCATCTGATGAGCACTGCCAAGTGCATACACATTAGGGGTAGAGCAGGATTGGGCCCAATGAGGATGGTCTACATGGTCAGGTGATCCAACAGCAGTCATTGTCCACTTCTGCACATGAATAGCCGCCAACTGGATAAAGGGCTATTGTCATATCGGAACCAAAGCTCAGCATCAGTCAATGCCTTTGAGAGAGCAAGGGTGTGAGATAAATATAAGGGCAAATTGTCGGGAGAGTGAATCGAAAGAACAGACAGATCAATGGGATAATGTCTGTCACAGCACAGTGCAGTGAAGCACAACGCATTGTGCTACACTGTGGTAGGATGCCATTTAACATCTGCAATCCCTCAAAGACTCAGCTCCAGGTCAATACAGTGCCAGAGTTGAGATGGAAAATGTTGGGAGTATTTGTGTATGGGAGCCCTTTGCAAGTGTTGGTGCTTTTGGCGGCAATAGAGAGGACTGTTCCTGAAGAAAACAGTGCTTCAGCTGAGAAAAATGTATTATAACATAGATCGAGAGGAGGGGCATGGTAATCAGTCACTGAAATTGGAATTCTTCTGCCTCAGCTTGTAGCTTACAGTTCAACCAGGATCAAAGGGGCAGATATTGAGGGAGCAATCCTCCTCTTTGGGGCGGAGTTACAGCAGGGTGGGAATTCCACCCCTCATTCTGTATCTGCCCCTTCCCAACCCATCTCTGTGGGTTAGGATTTATTATATATGTGCAGCAGGCTCCTTCCTTTCCCCCCAACCCCCCCGCACCAATGTCGCACTCCGCACTTCATCTCACCTCCTACCAATGAGATCCCCTTGCATTCTCCTACAGTCCTTGCACGCCAGTTAAGAGAATCTATGCTCAAATGGAATCTGCCTCAGCACCTACTCAGCCGCCTTCCCAACCCTACCCTTAAATCCTGGTGGATTTTATCCTCTGTGCATCTGGGAACAGGCAAAGAAAACACTCTCCCACTCGCCGGCCTTGGAAAAAAAAGAGGTTAATTCGGCAAGACAAGATGGGCTGAATGGCCTCCTTCTATGATTTTTTTTCATGGAGAGGGTACAGGGGGCCTTGACTTAACATTTCATTAGAAAGACAACACCTCCAAAAGTGCAGCACTCCACTGGAGGGTCAGCCGGGATTTTTGTGCTCAACTCCTGGAGTGGGGTTTGAACCCACAACCTTCTGACTCAGAGTGAGAGCAATACCAACCGAGCAACATTCTCCATGATGGTTTCCAATGCAGCCTCTCAGCCTGCGGACAAGTTAAGAGACAGACTTTTTTATTCATTCATGGGATCTAGGCTTTGCTGACAAGGCCAGTACACATTTACACCATTTTACAGTTCAACAGTGGCCCCATTATTAATTAAAAGGGCTTACAAGCTGTCTTGGGAGTTTATATTACATCCTTAAACAGGCAGGTTTAACAACATTTCAAAGCCAGATTTCATTAAATGGAATGTAAATATGTCCCATTGCTAGTCTCCAAATTATGTGTTAAAGATGAACCAGCTTTGTAATGTAAACAGGGGCTGTAGAATTGATAGTCAGGTTATTTAACCCAATAGTTACTGGGCTTCTAACCACTGAAAACCATCAGTTCATAGGTTGTGTGCACCGTCTATATGATATTAAACCAAATAGATCAGAAAGTCCTAGATTTAACACTGAGTTACGGTGGTTATGAGGGGCATGGACAGGGTGGATAGGGAGCAGCTGTTCCCCTTAGTTGAAGGGTCAGTCACAAGGGGGCATAAGTTCAAGGTGAAAGGCAGGAGGTTTAGGGGGGGATGTGAGGAAAAACTTTTTCACCCAGAGGGCAGTGATGGTCTGGAATGCGCTGCCTGGGAGGGTGGTGGAGGCGGGTTGCCTCACATCCTTTAAAAAGTACCTGGATGAGCACTTGGCACGTCATAACATTCAAGGCTATGGGCCAAGTGCTGGTAAATGGGATTAGGTAGGTAGGTCAGGTGTTTCTCACGTGTTGGTGCAGACTCGATGGGCCGAAGGGCCTCTTCTGCACTCTGTGATTCTGTGACTGTCGAGTATCTCAAGTGATTTAAGTGTTCCTGGGGTACAGCGGAGAAAAATAAGCCAGGGTTCTGGTTCCAGGTTGCTGTCTCTTGCGACTTACTGGAAGTTCTGTGTGCCTAATGACCATGAATACAACTGGGCTTCTATCCCAGAACTGTAAAGGGAGGTGGGCCTGCTGGACTCACTGTCCATCCACCTCCAATGCCCCCTTAGGCCTGCCTTGGGAGGCAGCAGCCCCAACTCCAACCTGTGCCCGCCTCCTACAGATGAAAGTACGGTGGGTGGGCACTGCCAGGGCAGAGGCAGGATGCTGGATTTGGGGAAATTCCTGACTCCTGATTACTGCCTGGAAGGTGAAAATCCAGCCCCACTGTGCCTGTGCCATCACCAAAACCACCTATTCCCACCTCTGTGGCATCGCCAGACTTTGCCCCATCTCAACTCACCAGCCATTGAAACCTTCATCTATGCCTTTGTTACCTCTTGACTTGACAATAGTCCAATACACTCCAGGCCGCCTTCCCACGTTCTACCCTTCATTAACCTGAGGTCCTGCAAAACTCTGCAACCCAAGTCCAAACTCACACCAAGTCCTTTTTTTTAATTCGTTCATGGGATGTGGGCGTCGCTGGCTAGGTCAGCATTGATTGCCCAGCCCTAATTGCCCTTGAGAACTGATTGGCTTGCTAGGTCATTTCAGAGGGCAATTATGAGTCAACCACATTGCTGTGGGTCTGGAGTCACATGTAGGCCAGACCAGGTAAGGACGGCAGATTTCCTCCCCTAAAGGACATTAGTGAACCAGATGGGTTTTTACAACAATTGGCGATGGTTTCATGGCCATCATTAGGCTTTTAATTCCAGATTTCTTTTATTGAATTCAAATCCCATCTGCCGTGGTGGGATTCAGACCCCAGGTCCTCAGAGCATTACCCTGGGTCTCTAGATTACTAGTCTGGTGACATTACCACCCTGTTCACTCATTACCCCTGTCCACATTGGGTTTATGTTGGCTCTCAGTTAAGCAATTCCTCAATTTTAACGTTATTGGCTCCGTTTTCAAATCACCCCACCCTATCTCTGTAATCTCCTCCAGCCTCTGAGATTACAGCACTCCTCAAATGCTGTCCTCTTCAGTATTCCCAATTTTAATCGCTCCACCTCTGGCAGCCGTGCCTTCAGCTGCCAAGGCCACCAAGCTCAGGAAACCCCTCCCTAAACATCTGTGCCTCTTTTTCCTCCTTTAAGAAGCTCCTTAGAACCCGCCTCTTTGACCAAACATAATCCTTCATACCTCCTCATGTGATTCAATGCCAAATCTTGTTTGATAACTCTCCTGTCAATCGTCTTGGGACATTTCACTACATTAATGGTGCTTTTTTAATTGCAAGCTGTTGTTACATCTGCTTTGGAAAATAAGTTCTTAGTATTGTTGCATCTGATCATAATCTCAGCTGCTTCTTCAAGATCGTTGGGACAATTTTTAACAACCCATACATATTTTAACAATAAGGACACCTGAGCAAGTTCCTTAGGTGTCTTTAAGTTACCATACACCATCCACCATACACAACAACCTCTAATTCATCAAATGAAAAGCAGACGGGAATTGAGACCAGGCCAGCCTGATGGCTATTTATTTTTTTATTCATTCATGGGATGTGGGTGTCACTGGCGAGGCCCATCCCTAATTGCCCTTGTTCAGAGGGCAGTTAAGGGTCAACCACATTGCTGTGGGGTTGGAGTCACATGTAGGCAGACCAGGTAATGACAGCAGATTTCCTTCTCTAAAGGAACATTAGTGAACCAGATGGGTTTTTACAACAATTAGTAAAGGTTTCATGGTCATCATCTGACTTAATTTCAGATTTTTTTTATTGGATTCAAATTTCACCATCGGCCATGGTGGGATTTGAACTCACATTTCCCTAGGTTTTCCTAGTGACAATACCGCTGTGCCACCACCTCCCCTTATTGATGAGACACTCCCCACTATGCATAGCGAGAAGGAAAGTCTGTAACGAGCCTCAACATCTGGATGACTTACTTATGCCTGGTCATCAAGTACCGCTCACCGTATCTGGAGGACAATGGGGAGAGGTTGGTGTAGTGGTCACCTCATTGGACTAGTAATCCAGGAGCTCAGGCTAATGTTCTGTGAATAAAAACAGAAAATGCTGTTTAAAAAAAAAACTCAGCAGGTCTGGCAGCATCTGTGGAGAGAGAAACAGAGTTAATGTTTCAAATCCAATATGATTCTTCTTCAGAACTGAAGTTCCGAAGAAGACTCATTTTGGACTCAAAACATTAACTCTGTTTCTCTCCCTCTGCCAGACCTGTTGCGTTTTACCTGAACTCTCTGTTTTTATTTCAGGTTTCCAGCATCCGCATTATTTTGCTTTTATTTTAATGCTCTGTGGTCGCAGGTTCAAATCTCACCACAGGAGCTGGTGGAATTTAAGTAATAAATCTGGAATATAAAGCTAGTCTCAGTAATGGTGACCATGAAACCATCATCGATTGTTGTAAAAACCCATCTGGCTCGCTAATGTCCTTTAGGGGAGGAAATCGCCGTCCTTACCTGGTCTGGGTCTACATGTGACTCCAGAGCCACAACAATGTGGTTGACTCTTAGCTTCCCTCTGAAATGGCCTAGCAAGCCACTCAATGAAAGGGCAATTAGGGATGGGCAACAAATGCTGGCCTTGCCAGCGACAACCATTTCCCACAAAAGAAGAATAGAAAAAAAAGCTTTTGCATAGGGAATATGGACTGTAGCATGGATTCTGTATGAAGCCATGTCCGTGTGTGTGTGTGTGTGTGTGTGTTGTGTGTACAAAAAAAAACACAAACACACACGGAAAATTAATAGCTCTCAAGCCCAATAAATAACATGAGCAAAAATAGCTTGGAGTATTCACCTTTGTAAATTCACTTCAGAGGGTGACAGAAGAGGCTAATGATCGAGATCTACAAATGCCGAGATGAAAGACTTTGAAAACGCTCCTGCTGTGGAGATAAAAGCGACCTTGGATTCCACCCTTGTTAATGAGAAGAACAGCATAGCTCCAGATCCTCCATCTAGTCAAGATGAATTCAGAAATTTACAGCTGGTACCAAAATAGGAGATGTAGTCAATTCTTTAGAAACTTATAAAAGCTACAAAGGACTTCTGAGAAAATGGGGGAAGTGGGCTAAAACAATAGAAGATGGAATTTTCAATGTCATTAAGCGTGAGGTAAATCAATAACTGCAGCAATTATATCCCAAATGGAAGTAGACTCAGTTCTGGGGAAGAGCAGAGGGATTTGGGGTATAGGCTCACAAGACATTAAAGCAAAATGCTGGTCAGATTTGGGGGAAAAAAAGCGAATGGAATTCTAGACTTTATCACAAAGGATGTAGAATATAAAAACCGAGAGGTTATGATGAACCTAAATAAGGCCTCAGTTAGAATAGTCTGTGCAGTATTTGGCACCACAGGACATTGAAGCTATTGAGAGACATTACAATCAAATTCACTTGGATGCTGTCTGCTATGAGGAAATACACGAGGAAAACTTGAGAAATTGGGGCTTTTGATGTTAAGACAACCCAGATTACAGAGTCATACAATGGAAGAGTTAGATGAAGTAGGATGTGAGGAGGCTCGTGTGTCCCTAGCATGGATCAGCTGGACCGAATGGCCTGTTTCTTGACTGTAAAATCCATGTAAGCTATGTAAAGCGTCTATAATTACGAAAGGATAGTTAAGGCAGCCGGAAGCAAACTTGCCCCAGTAGGTGACAGGTCAAGAACGAGGGGTGGTAGAGGCAAGAGTGAATCTAAGAGATCTAGAAGGGTATTGCTGGGAAAAGAGACATGCTTTTGAAGCTTTTCATCTTGGACTCATCAGGACAGGTTGGCAAGAGTACCGAATGTAAAAGGGGGACAACAATTTGGTATTCTTGCGAACCTGTCCTGATGAGTCCAAGATGAAAAGCTTCAACAGCATGTCTCATTTTTCCAGCAACACTCACGTTCTGTACGAACAAACCACCAGATTTAGGAGAACAGAGGGTGGATGAACCTTGTTAAGTGTTGCAAATCTGTGTGATTATCTCAAGGGTTTCAGGGTAAAAATAGACCTTTGATTTTTTTTTTCTTAAAACATGAAAGACAGTGAAAGATGAGCTTTTGACCTTGTGTTCACAAAATCCTGACAGAAAATACTGTATATAAAAAGGAAGTTTATTTATGGAACTTACGTTTATTAAAACTGACATTTTTTCTGTTGCTTCAGACTCCCTGTTAACCTCCTTAAGGTGAAGCACTAACTCTTCAACATTTTCTCAGCCAATTTCCCTGAAGAAAACATATTTAGGTTGACAAAGTTTGCTAAAACAACTCACCTTTCAAAACGGAACCTTGCGAAATGTTCTGAATGGTAATCTCCCTTCAATGTTCATACTAAAATCGGTACCTGTTCATTGAAATGGATTTCTGTACCTACTTGTTCACAGAGCTACAATAAGCAAGGAAAACTTAGTCTATTGTCCAGATACCAGTGGGTATAGGCTCCTAAAGCATGAGAGTTGGAGGGATTTGGGGAGAGGATTCCAGAGCATGGCATCTAGGGATCTGAAGGCCACAGCCAATTTGTGCACAGAAAGATCCCACAAACAGCCATGTGCTAATGACCCAGACGATCTGCTTTGGTGATGTCCGTTGGAGGATAAATGTCGGCCATGAAAGGGAGGAGGAAACGTCTGAAGATTTTGGGGTGGGGTGAGAGGTAGGGCTAGAGGGGGCTGCAGAGATGGGGAGGGGGTGAGACTTTGAAGGGATTTAAACTCAAAGGGTGAGATCTCTAAATTGAGGCATTTGAGGATTGGAGGTCAATGTTGGTCATGGAGGGCAGGCATAACAGGGGAAGGGTTCTTGCTGCGGAATAGGATTCCGATATCAGATGAGCTGAAGTTTACAAAGTGTGGATGACTGGAGGACAGCCAGAGAAGCATTGAGGTATTAGAGTCTGAAGGTGAATCAGGCATGGTGAAGGTTTTAGCTGGGTTGAGAAAGTGGTGGAATTGGGTGATGTTAGGGAGATGGGGATAGGCAGCCTCTGTGATAGAGTGGATCAGGGTTTGGAAACTCAGCTCGGGGTCAAACAGAACAGTCTCCATTGGTGAAGAAACACATTATTGATTTATTTTCCAGAGTCCAACTGAAAAAAGAAATCATTTTATCTGGGAAGATCTCTTCTAGACTTCTTCTAAAACTGTCTGGTCCCACGCTCTTAGCAAGGATCCACACTCACAGTGAGCGTGAGTTAGAGAGAGGACTGCACTGTTGGAGGTGAGGGGGCTGCACTGCTGGAGGTGGGGGGGCCACGCTGTTGGAGGTGGGGGGGGCTGCACTGTTGAAGGTGGGGGGGCTGCACTGTTGGAGGTGGAGGGGCTGCGATGTTGGAGGTGGGGGGGCTGCGATGTTGGAGGTGGGGGGGCTGCGATGTTGGAGGTGGGGGGGCTGCGATGTTGGAGGTGGGGGGGCTGCGATGTTGGAGGTGGGGGGGCTGCGATGTTGGAGGTGGGGGGGCTGCACTGTTGGAGGTGGGGGGGCTGCACTGTTGGAGGTGGGGGGGCTGCACTGTTGGATGTGGGGGGGGCTGCACTGTTGGAGGTGGGGGGGCTGCACTGTTGGAGGTGGGGGGGCTGCACTGTTGGAGGTGGGGGGGCTGCGATGTTGGAGGTGGGGGGGCTGCACTGTTGGAGGTGGGGGGGCTGCGATGTTGGAGGTGGGGGGACTGCGATGTTGGAGGTGGGGGGACTGCGATGTTGGAGGTGGGGGGACTGCGATGTTGGATGTGGGGGGGCTGCACTGTTGGAGGTGGGGGGGCTGCACTGTTGGAGGTGGGGGGGCTGCGATGTTGGAGGTGGGGGGTCTGCGATGCTGTCTTTCAGGTGAGCCTTTAACCCGATGCTTTCTCAGGTGAGAGGAGGTGGTGACCGGGTGTTACTTTGACAATGAGCAGGCGAGTTCTCCCTCGCGTCATGACCGATATCTGTCCCCCAACAGCTACAGTAAAGCAGGTCACATGGCTCAATATCACATTGCCCCCTGTGGGACCCTTTTGTGCACAGATTGGCCGCCACGTTTCTGACATCACAACCGTGACTACCCTTCGAAAGCATTTCATTGGCTGTAACGTGGAGCTGTTTGGGGCACCCTGAGGCCGGGAAGGGCGCCATACCAATGCAAGCCCTTTCTAGCTTTGCAGCACCCGATTCACCGATTCAGCTGCAGCCCCTCCCCCCCCCGTCGGGAGCCCTTGGAAGGTGAGCTTACCTGCTCGCTCCAAGTCGTTGCGTTGGGTATGCCCACCCCGTGCCCACTCTGGTGTCCAAACACCACCCTCGCCGATAAACAGGGTAACGTCTGGCCCTGAGCAACATCACGGGAGGTCTGCTGGTGGATTCGAATTGTTATCAACCCAAACTGCAGCGACTTTTGGGCATTGTGTAGGTAACATTTCAAAGCAGTGATTCAGCTGCACACGAGGGCTGATAAAGACCATTCCTGAGCAAACTGACAGCCCAGTCTTGTTGCCAGGCTGTCTCCTAGCAACCAGTCCTCCGCTGTATGTATCCTGCTCATTTCACAACAGCTGATTTATTATTTATCTTGTACGATTTCAAAAGACGGTGCAGAAATCTTCCCCTGTTTGGTTTCATCGTTGGAAGCAAGGCTCTGTAAACCTGTTGACTTTAGCTGTACACCAGATGCGAGGGTACCATCCCCACTCTGAGTCACAAGGTGGTTCAAGTCTCACCCCCAGACACCTGGAGCACAAAATCCAGACTGAAGCTTCAGCGGAGTACTGCGGGATTGCTGCATAGTGGGAGGTGCCACCTCCAAGAGGAGTTAACCCGAAGCACCTTCTCAAGTGCGCACGAAAGATCCCATCACACCAAACTGAGGAGTTCTCGCTGGTGTCCTGCTTGATAGTTATCTACAGATGATCTGGTCTTATCTCATTGCTTTTTGTGGGAGCTTGCTGTGTGCAAATTGACTGGTGAATTTCCTATATTACAACAGTGGCTACACTTCAAGTCTCTCATTGGCTGTAAAGTGCTTTGGGACATCCTGAAGCCACGAATGATGCTATGCAAATGCAAATCTTTCTTCTTTTCTCCACTGCCTGACAGCCTGGTACCCTGAGCTACTGGGTAACTCAGCAGTTACAAACTGATTCTTCCCCCCTTTCATTCCCGCTACCCTCCCCATGGCCCACCCGGTGCTCCCCACATCCAAAGCTTGTCTTCCCCAATGCAAAAATGTTGCCAAATTATAGTTAGCAACAGCTGCCCACCTCCCCCCATCCCCCAACCGTGTCACAGGAGGCAGAGTGGTTGTCATGTTCAATGGTTCAACTATTCTGTGTTGGTTATGCAAGTCTAGCAACCGATCTATGCTAACTGTGCTTGATTGATTAGGCCTGGGTGTGGACTCAGAGTAAAGTAAACAGACACCAAAGAAAGATCTAGAAGATGAGCTCGAGTTGCAGTCGTCTGGTGATTGCTGAGATGTTTTAAAGTACTGTAAAGAAACCAGTTATAGGGTTAGAAACTAGTGTCTTCTCTTCATTGCTCTGAGGTAAATCGAGTATCTCAAATATACAACAAATCGGTGGATACACAGCAGTGCTGAAGACATCTGTCATTGGGATGGGGAGATTAGGCAGGAGGTTCACCACTAGTTTATAGTTTTGTGTGCCGAATCTGAATGATACCGGAGATTAGGGAATTTCTGTTTTGTGCAGTGACAGGGAAAAGCTGGAATTGTTTTCACTAGGAACAGGGAAGGTTAAGAGGAAATTTGATAGAGGCGTTCAAAATTCCAAATAGCTTTGATGGAGTAAATAAGGTGAAGCCGTGTCCAGTGGCGGAAGGGTTGATAACCTGGGCACACAGATCTACAGGAACAGTCAAAAGAACCGGGTGTGACATGAGGAAACTATTTTTAGGCAACAGGCCATGCCCTGGAATGCCCTGCGAGAAAGGACAGTGGAAGCCAATTCAAGAGTAACATCTAGAAGAGAATTGGATAAACACTTGAAGGAACAACATTTACAGAGTCATGGGGGATAAAGCAGCGGAATGAGACTGTCTGGATTGTTCCAATGAAGAGCCAGCACAAGCACGATGACCGAATGGCCTCCTCCTGTGCTGTGCCATTCGATGATTGTATGATTCTAAGTTGGTGGTGGCTTAATTTGTATGTTAACCGCCTCATTACCTATTTTTACAGCTCATACGGTGATAAGCTGCTCCGCTGGGGTGTCATTCCTGGTGGAAGTTCCCATATTAATGCATTAGAATAACCTCATAAGAACAATATGAACATAAGAACGCAAGAAATAGGAGCAGGAGTAGGCCATTCGGCCCATCGAGCCTGCTCCGCCATTCAGCACAATCATGGCTGATCTTGGGATTCAGCTCCAATTTCCCGCCTGCTTCCCATAATTTCCCTTAATTCCCTGAGAGACCAAAAATCTGTCAATCCCAGCCTGAAATGTGTTCAGCAATGGAGCATTCACAACCCTCTGGGGTAGAGAATTCCAAAGATTCACAACCCTTTGAGTGAAGAAATTCCTCCTCATCTCAATCCTAAATGATTGGCCCCCTTATCCTGAGACTGTTGCCCCCCCCTGTGTTTTAGATTCCCCGACCAGTGGAGACAGTCTCTCAGCCTCCGCCCTATCTAACCCCTTCAGAATCTTGTAGGTTTTAATGAGATCACCTCTCATTCTTCTAAACTCCAGAAAATATAAGCCCAATTTACTCAACCCCTCATCCCACAGATCAATTTAGTGAACCTTCACTGTACCACCTCCAATGCGAGTATATCCTTCCTTAAATGTGGAGATCAAAACTGCACACAGTACTCCAGAACTTGAGGGAGGCGATGGCGTAATGGTATTGCCATTGGACTAGTATTCCAGAGACCCAGGGTAATCCTCTGGGGACCTGGGTTCGAATCCTGCCACAGCAGATGGTGGAATTTGAGTTCAATAAAAATCTGGAATTAAAAGCCTAATGGTAACCATGAAACCATTGTTGTAAAAACCCATCTGGTTCACTAATGTCCTTTAGGGAAGGAAATCTATCATCCTTACCTGGTATGGCCTACATGTGAGTCCAGACCCACAGCAATGTGGTTGACTCTTAAATGCCCTCTGAACAAGGGCAGTTCAGGATGGACAATAAATGCTGGTCCAGCCAATGACACCTACATCGCCATGAATTAATAAATATTTTGTGCAGTGTCACAAAAACCCTGTATAATTGTACCAAGGCCTCTTTATTCTTGTACTCTAATCCCCTTGCAATAAAAGCCAGTTCAATGCCTGCATTAGAAAAAACAAGACAGCAAAAAAGTGCCATTAGCTTCCCAAGTATAACCAGCAATATATAACAACAGCTTGCATTTATATAGCACCTTTAACATAGTAAAATGTCCCAAGCTGCTTCACAGGAGCATTATCAAACAAAAATTTGGTGTCCCAAGTGAATTAGGGAGGTATTAGGACAAATGACCAGCTTGGTCAATTTTAAGGAGCATTTGAAAGGAAGAGGGAGAGTTAGAGAGGAGCAAAAATTTAGGGAAGGAATTACAGAGCTTAGAGCCTCAAGCCACCGAAGAGATGGCCACCAATGGAGGGGAGAAGGATGGGCAAGAGGCCAAAACTGTACCCCCCAAAGATGCACCTCAGAAAATATGTGCCAGGGACACACCTGAGAAACGCACTCCTTGACATGGATTGAGTTTTGGGAAGTGAAATACCACCACCTTGTGGAACTGTAGCAAACCTCTCCTCTGTCCCTTTTCAATGTCATTATTCCGTGGGGCAGATATTTTTGGCTGGTTGGGCGGGTGTGCGCCCCACCCGAACGAGCGTAAAACGACGCGCGATGACGTCGGGGCGAGCGTCCCGACATCACGGCGCACTCGGGCGATATTTCGGTTGGTGGGAGTGGGCGGGGGAGTCAGCAACGCGTCTGCCAACAATTAAGCAGCCTGTTAAGGCCCTGAATCAACTAATTGATAGGAATTCAGACGGAAAGGTCAAGCGGCCTTTGCATTTTTGGCGAAACCTCATCCGCGGCCCAGCCAGTGAAGCCCACATCCCGTGAATGAATTTTTAAAAAATTATTCACTACTTTTAGCAACTGGGTTTGTTGCACTTTTATGGACCATTTTTTGATTTTCCAGTGAGGCTCACCCACTGAGGGGGCATGGGTAAACCCTGGCATATCAGGCCTCAGGCCTTCTAAATTAACCAGGCCTGAAACCGGATGCGGCACCAGACCAAGTGTGACGCTTAGAAAGCAAGTGTGTCCCACTGAAAGGAAGAATGTGCATTTTTACAACGCCCTTTGCAACCTCGGCCCATCCCAAAAACACCCCCCGCCCAATAAGTACATTCGGATGTGTCATCAATCTTGTAAAAGCAGGACCGTCTTGCGCACAGTAAGCTCCCACAAACATTTGAGGGAAGGCAAATTAAATTGCTTTCCGTTGGCTTAATGAAGAGGCATAAAGATTGGCCAGGACATGTGGGGGAGAACTTTGCTCCGCTTACTGGAAATAGCGCTCTACATCCCCCTGAGAGTCCCTCAGTTTAACAGTCTCATCTGAAAGATGGCATCACTGACAGTGTAGCACCCCTTCAGTGCCACACTGCAGTGTCGGTTAAGATTATGAGGTAGAT